>NC_086449.1:322756467-323356467 GCF_028390025.1 Pseudophryne corroboree | reverse complement strand
TTGCCCCTGCTGCCACACCACAGATCGGATCTCTCTTCCGATCCAATCTGTGGTGCTTTGCTTCCATCCGCACTGCAGCAGCGGCCGTACAGACAGGACAGCTGAGTGACGGCTCAGCTGTCCAATAACGTATGAGTGAAGTAGGCTGCCCCAATGGCTGAGCGGCAGGCTGCTTCATTCATACATGATTGGAGAGCTGAGCCGTCGCTCAGCTGTCTGTGCGGTTGGCAGGGACGGGAGCGCAGGTCGATTGTTGGATGGTATGTGACACCCCCCCCTCCTCCTCCTCCTCTCTTGAATAGGGGCCCCACTGTCTTAAGTACCCCGGGCCCCCCATGGACTTAATCCGGCTCTGCCTGAGGGCGCAATGGCCAGCAGCTTGTAATGAGTCAAATTGACTCATTACAAGCCGCCTCTGCTGTGTGCGCCACGCTGGAGAAAAGCTGGAAGCAGGGGAGGAGAGCAGCAGCGTCAGAGGCAGGGGAGGAGAGCAGCAGCGCCAGAGGCAGTGGAGAAGGAGGAGGAGGGAGGGGGACTGGAGCCGCAGCAGCGCTATGTAATTGGTAGTGGCGCCGCTGCAGCAGTCCCCTCTCCTTCCGCATTGGTTGCCCGGCGCTGCTGTGAATGCTGGGATGCGCTTCCCTTGCCTGGGAGCTGATCATCTGCCAGCACTGAGGAGCCTGACTGCCAGCGCGGAGAGATGGTAAGTATCTATCTATCTGTCTGTCTGTCTCTCTCTCTCTCTCTCTATCTATCTCTCTATCTATTCTGTCTGCCGCAATGTGTAAAAAGGGGGACTGGCTGCCGTAATGTGTAAAAAGGGGACGCTGTCTACCGTAATGTGTAAAAAGAGGACACTGTCTGCCGTAATGTGTAAAAAAGGGGACGCTGTCTGCCATAATGTGTAAAAAGAGGACACTGTCTGCCGTAATGTGTAAAAAGGGGACGCTGTCTGCCGTAATGTGTAAAAGGGGCTCTACCTGGTGTAGTGGCGCTACTGTGCAGCGTAATTTGAATAATGGAGACTACTGTGCACCGTAGTATGAATTGATATTATTTTATGGCTACGCCCCTTACCCATGAAGCCACGCCCCTATATATTTTTCACGCGCCTGTGGCGCGCACTGCCCCTGTCTTGCATGGGGGGGCAATGCTGTTTCTTGCACACAGCGCTAAAATGCCTAGTTACGGCACTGGGCATGCCACCAGCAGCTGGGCATCTCACAGCTCACCTCTCTGTATTATATAGATGCTGTGCCTGTGTGCACAGAATCTATTCCGAGATCACTCACTGCTTTGCAGAGCAGAGTAGTGGGTGATCAAAGGCTTCCCCAACTTCCCCTCCCACCTGCTGGAATCAGGACAGTTGGAAGGTATGAATTTGGCTCTAGTACACACCGTAAGCTGCATGTAGTATGCAAGTTTTCAGTGACTCATGCGTAGTTGAAAAACATACAGTGGATCATTTGTGCAAATATCGGAATTATGTGCAACAGAATCAGCTATCATGTGTTTATAGAATCGATCCAAAAACTCAGATACTGCAGCAACAATATTCTAACCTGTTCCCTGGTGTCTCTTGCACTTCTGCACATACATCGGCTTTTCTTTTTCTTTTTTTTTACCTGTGCATGTGCAGTAGGGTGGTTGCAAGAAATCGATGTCCAAAATTCTTTGACAGGAACCCCTACAAAGTTGCCAATTGGTGTAAAAATTAGATTGTCAAAGTTTCAACTTGATTAGATAATGTTAAGACCTGCCTCATCAGCTCTAAAGTATTTAAAAAAAAACTGCTTTTTTTCTAAAAAAAAATCTGGGGGGTTTCCGCTATAAAATTAGAACGGATTATCCTTGGAATGTGGGTTTTTCTTTTTTAGTTTTGTAGAGAATGTTCCTGGATTCAGTTTTCACTCCAATAACTTGTTTGACAAACGTACAGATCGGAAGATATATGGGTTTTTCGTAGACCGGACCTGGAAATACGACTTTTTCAAGAAAATGTGAAAATTCGCTTAAGTTGATAATTTTCTCTAAAAATTTTTTTTACTACTTTTCATTTATTTAGCATCAAATAGTTCAAGTAAAATGCTTTTTAATAAATAGATTTTTAACCAGGTAGGTGAAAAGAAGAAGTGGGATAAAGTACATGGGGGAGGGGGGAGAAAATACTGACATAAAATCAATTCTTTATTATAATCAAAATATAATAAATGTAAAACATTGAACTTAATTATTACAAAAACAATCTTCAGAAATACATTGTTAATACACTTTTCTGTATATCCCATGTAAAAAAAAATCACTTTTTTCTTGTTCTCAGAGACTGTTACTATTTAGATGTTACCTTATTTAAATTACAATGTGTCTAACCAGTCTCTGAAGAACAGAAAAAATTCACAACTGAGGAAGCCGCAGATGGTGATATAAGGCGGAGAAATGCGTATTGAGTGGTGTCAGCAGCTACACACACTTGTTTTAATCCCCGCTGCCCTACGTGGAACTGACATGGACCTCCGGATAAGGCTCAACTAAAAAGGAAATTGCTACCCGAGCCTAGAGCCCTATTGATCAGTGCAATCAATCGACAGATGGTAAAAAAAGGGGTAAAGTTGTCCTACATCTTTAAAAACAAACATGGCCATGTATTTAAAAAAGTACTAAAAGTGAGACTAATTGTTTCTGCCCTGCAACAGAGGATCCAAGCAAATATGCTAATTAAAGCAATTGTCTGAGCACAGATTGCAATGTACTCCTGTTGAATCTGCTATTGAAAGCCTGCATTTAAAATAGTGACTTTTACTCATTATAGCAAGAACTCTCGCGACATGGATATTGCAATGTCACTCTAATCACCACACATGAGAAAAAAGAATCCGGCACTATAGTTAAATTAGTATCAGCTTTTAGAGGTGTATTTTAGTACATGTGATTTTACAGGAGTAATTTACTTTGTTACAGAGTGAAAGGGAGTTGTGAACTTTTTCTGTTCTACAGAGACTGGTTAGACACATTGTAATTTAATCAAGGTCTCTGAGAACTAGAAAAAAGTGATTTTTACATGGGATATACAGAAAAGTGTATTAACAATGTATTTTTAACTAGTCTGCTGATTTGATGTTTTAAATTTATTGAGTTTATGGTATAAAAATAAAAATAAGTCTTGTATATACATATACAGACTGTCAGCGCTTTCAATCTTTATCTTTCTTGTTGGTTTCTAAAAAGGGTTGAGTATTTCCTATTGTGTGAAAGCTGCTGCAAATCTGTTATTTAAATACTGGGCAATTGGTTTGCGCCGAGAAATTTGTTTTTCTAATCTTCAGAAATAGCAAGTATTAACATTGGAACAGGTTTTATGTCTAAGTTTTCACAACAATTAAAAAGGTAGGTAGATACAGTGTTGGAGTGGGGCATGAAGGGCCCACCAGGGAAATGCAATCACAGGGGCCCTCTAAGGGGTGTTGTCATATGCTGGAAGGGGTGTGGCCATGTGCCTGGATATAGGGATGGCCATCAGTGGGTTATCCATCAATGGTTACCATCGATGGTACCATCGGTGAATAACCTTGATGGTGGGAAACCATCTGAATAGGATTTATCAATGGTTTTGACCATCAATGGTAACCATTACTTTAGCATTAAACTAGACGTGGGACAGTCACAGCCCAGGGGTGTGGCTTCGTGGGTGTCAGGGGTGGAGCTATGCTCCGTGTCCCTGAGACCCTAGAGAAAAAAGAAAAAAATATTTGCTAGCGCTTTATCATCGATGGTAGGAAACCATCTGGTTCTCCCCCATCGATGGTAAAAGTAGTTACCATCGGTCATAGCCCATTGATGATTTTGAATCATTGATGGTCAATGGCCATCCCTACCTGGGTTACACCTGGAGAGAGCTGTAGTATACGCGTCTGGGTTACACCGGGAGAGAACACTAGTATACGCGCCTGGGTTACAGTAGTGTACGTGCCTGGGTTATAGTAGTATACACGACTGGGTTACACCAGGAGAGAACAGAAGTATATGTGCCTGGGTTACACTAGGAGAGAGCAGTAGTATTTGTGCCTTGGTTACACAGAGAGAGAACAGTAGTATACGCGCCTGGGTTACACCGGGAGAGAGCAGTAGTATATGCGCCTGGGTTACACTGGGAGAGAACAGTAGTATACGTGCCTGGGTTACAGCGGGAAAGAACAGTAGTATATGCACCTGGGCATTGGCGTGCGCAGCACATTTTATAAGGGGGTGCACTGTTGGAGGAGTGTGTCTAGCACCGCCTTTTGGGCATGTCTAGAACCATCTATTGACGGTCAACGTAATATAAAATATTCACCCTTGTACCAATCCTAATAATACAAAAGCATTGTCAGATGTTGTGGTGTGCACCAAACAAACACCCCTGATGGCACTAACTGCAATTACACTGCCCCTCCTCAGCCTGGTCTGGCTCCCCCTCTCTTTCCCCTGCAAGCTGCAGCAGCTTACTTACAAGTCAGTCACTCACTGACATTGACAGTCGCAGACTAGTTACTGCTGCTGGAAAGACGCGTTACGTGTCTTCCTAAGAGGAACGCTGGCTGCATGCTGCTCCTCATCACTGGCTGGCATTGGCATAGAATAAAAGGAGAGAGGTGGGCATGTGATGGGTGGGCTTGCGAGCAGCATGATGTCATCACATCACATCATGCTGTTTTTGTACATTGAGGTGCAGCCGGGAGTTTGAAAGCCGGGGGCGGTGGCACCCTTGATTAACCCAGGCGTCCAGTCAGTAATGCAGTCCTGACAGGGAGCAACGCAGAGGGGGACAGTAATTAGCCTGCTCAGCGATCGCTGCATCAGGCATGTGAGATCGGATTGTAAGAAATTAGGGGGTGCCTGTGCGCACCAGGCACCCCCCTTGCGCACGCCTATGCACCTGGGCTACACTGGGAGAGAACAGTAGTATATGCGCCCAGGTTACACTGGGAGAGAACAGTAGTATATGCACCTGGGTTACACTGGGAGAAAACAGTAGATACACATAAAGACCCCAGTATAGTGCCAGATACAGCTAATGACCCAGTATAATGCCAGATACACATACGCCACCAGTAGTGCCAGATACACATAAGCCACCAGCAGTGCCATATACACATATGCCCCCACAGTGGCGGATACACATACGCCCCCACAGTGCTGGTTACACATATGCCCCCCCCCCCACAGTGCCAGTTACACATATGCCTTCTACAGTGCTAGTTACACATATGCACCCCACAGTGCCAGTTACACATATGCCTTCTACAGTGCTAGTTACACATATGCACCCCACAGTGCCAGTTACACATATGCCTTCTACAGTGCTAGTCACACATATGCACCCCACAGTGCCAGTTACACATGTGCCTCCACAGTGCCAGTAACAAATATGCTCCCATAGTGCCAGTTACACATATGCCTTCTACAGTGCCAGTTACACATATGCACCCCACAGTGCCAGTTACACATGTGCCTCCACAGTGCCAGTTACACATGTGCCTCCACAGTGCCAGTTACACATATGCCTCCACAGTGCCAGTAACAAATATGCTCCCATAGTGCCAGTTACACATATGCCTCCACAGTACCAGTTACACATGTGACTCCACAGTGCCAGTTACACATATGCCTCCACAGTGCCAGTAACAAATATGCTCCCATAGTGCCAGTTACACATATGCCTCCACAGTACCAGTTACACATGTGACTCCACAGTGCCAGTTACACATGTGCCTCCACAGTACCAGTTACACATATGCCTCCACAGTACCAGTTACACATGTGCCTCCACAGTACCAGTTACACATATGCCTCCACAGTACCAGTTACACATGTGCCTCCACAGTGCCAGTTACACATATGCCTCCACAGTACCAGTTACTCACCGCCACCACCCAGGCTCTGCTGCTGCTCCTACTACTGTTCCTGTGTCTGACGGCCTCTCCTGCCCCTTAATCTGACTCTGCACACTGAGCACGGATACACTATGCAGCTGCTGGCTGAAGAGGAGCACCAGGGGCTCAGAGTGGCTAGGTGAGGGATGCCGGTGCAAGTAATCAGGCACACCTCCGCTGGTCTCATTGGGGGCATCTCAGGCTGGGACTCCGAGCACAATGGAGGGAAAACAGGCAGCAGCCAGACACCCTGACACCCCACACAGAGTCCAATGACTTCTCCAAATGCTGGTAAGTTGGCTTGCGGGGAGGGAGCATGGCCAGGTGGGATATAATCACAGCTGCCGTCAGGCTCTGCTTACGCTGCTGCTCCTGTGTCGAGGATGGGGAGGAGAGCGCAGCACATGCCTCTCCTGCCCCCCAGCTTACTATACCCAGGTGGCTCCTGTGTCCTCGCACCAGTGCTTCCCCGGGCACCATGCTACTATAGTTGGCCCACATTCACAGAAAAGAGGGTGTGGCTAAGAATATCTGGGGCCTACAGGTGATTTCACCAGCTACCCGGTGGCCCAGTCCGAGTCTGGGTTGGTAGTTTGAATTGGTAGGTAGATTTGTCAGATTGAGCCAGAATCAAGTAGGTGGTACAGGATTTGAGAGGGTAAGTTTCATTGTGTCTGGGAATAATTTTCAACATTCAGCAACTACTTGCAAAACATACTGCTTCTGCTCTTCATCTTTTGTTATGCCCGTATTGTAGTCTTGAATTAATTTGACACCTTTTTCGGCTGAAACGTTTCACAATTCCCTGTCCCTTCAAAAAATCCAGGTCTTCATTACAAACATCTGGATCAGAATGTAAGAAATTAGTTGAAATGTTGAACCTTTTGAAGAAGTTGAATATTAATGGTGTAATAAAGTAATCAACTTCTTTGTCCAAAAAAGAATGAGCTTCTTTCAAAGCAATTTTTGCTTTAACTATCCTATCGTCTTGTATGTTTTCTTCCTCAAGCTCAATGAGCTTGCTCGTCACTGCTTTGCTGAAAGGACAATACTTTTACAGCCATGTTTATTTTGATTTGTTTGTCTAAAGTTTTATAAAAAAAAAAAGCAAAAGCAACTTGCTCTGGGTTCAAATACTACCAATGATTTATAAGTTTAGACAATGCCACCTTTGAAATGTCTCCAGCAATTTTTTTATAATTAATTAAGGTTTTAAACAACTGTAAACAAGAAATATAATATTTATAAAATATATATATTTAAAATACTTATATTGAAACATTACTTTGATGGGTTTGAATGCAAAGAACAACAAAAGCATCATTAAAAAGTAATTTTTTCATGTTTATAGTGAATTTTTTATTTTTTATTTTGAAAAAGTCGATTTTCCGGGTCCAGACCACGTAAAACCCATATATCTTCCGTACTGTACGTTTGTCAAACAAGTTGTGGGATTGAAAATTGAAGCCAGGAACATTCTCTACAAAACTAAAAAAAAAAAAAAAAAAAAAAAAAAACACACGTTTTTAGGATAAACTGTTCTAATTTTGTAGCGGAAAACCCACAATTTTATTAGAGAAATAGCTGTTTTTTTAATACTTTAGGGCTGACGAGGCAGGTCTTAACGTTATCCGATCGAGCTGAAACTTTGGCAATCTAATTTTTACACCAATTGCCAACTTTTTAGGGATTCCCATCGAAGATACGACAAAAAATATTTTCCCCTATGTCTTGCAACCACCCTAATGTGCAGTACTAATGAAACAGCTGACATGACAAAACAATATACAGCTTAGGAAACAAAATATTATTTTATCGATCTGATCTTCTTCTGTATTAAATGCAGTGACGGTGATCCTGCATCAACCCAAAACATCGATGCGGGGCCGCCGATTGGCAATCCCTAGTACAGAATGGTCGGTATAAAAGCGTTTCCCCTTCATCTTAAATGTGAGTAGTATACTTAAAATTGTCAACACACATGACTTATATTGTAAGTTATAAAGTGTGAAACTCTCCACTTTCTTTTTTCTTGTGTGAAAGGTTTCCAAGAAACACATTGAAACATAAGAAGTATGAAAGACAAATAGATCATATATTCAGTATTATTAAAGTGAATTTTCATACCTACATTATAAAGTGTGAGTAGGATTCCTATTTTTTTTTATACCATCATTACATAAAATGGGTTACACTTTATCCGATCTCTTACAACTACATGTTCTATATCTGGACTATTTTCCAGTATCTGAGGAGTGTTTACCTTGGTAGAAGTGTTGTTTACCACTGGGTGTGGTGATGGGCACAGTAATTTGTGTGGTTTTGCATCATGTGGAGTGGTATTGGCACACAATATTGACACAATTTTTTTTATGTGGTGTATTGTTATCTTGAGAATTTATTTTTTATTTTTGGGCTTCTGATAAATATACATACAGTATATGCATTTCTTCGAGGTATTATACCACATTTGAATTAAATTTGGAGAAGATTTACAGTTATTTGAAGAACACCATCATTTGAAACATACTACTAAGTTGTATTTACACAAAAAGGACACAAATTGAATTTGAATTTGTATTTTGAATTTATATATTTACTTATGTCATTTTATTGGATTTGATGCTCACTTGTAGGTGGAATAGGCTGCATTAAGTGGAGCGCTGAATGAAAAGCCACCTTTTGTATTCATTTCAGGATAAAGAGTTAATTTATTACCAATTAACCTGCACCTTTTGCTTCCTTCCATTGATAAGCTCAAGACAGTAAAAATTATTTATCTAAGAGGAAGGATGTCAAAATTTAGTAACTACTTTTTTACTATCTAAACTTTTAAATGTTTAAATCATTTTCTTACAGAATTGTAAAAAAATTTAAAAATACAGTATGTTTACAAAAAGGCATGAATAAAGACTTAGGGGTTTCTTCATTAAGCTAATAATCGGGAGCCTGACGGTTCCAGATAATTATGTTTTTATTTCGCAGCAGGTGCTGGAGCAATATATCACTGCTCTGACACATAGACAGCTGATCCAAAAATCAGCTGACCCCACAAATATTTTCATTGCTACTTTTGTGTTACCTTCATCATTAAATGGTACTGACACTTTATTTTCACCTACTTTTGTATATATTGTATATATTTTGTATAACGAAGAAAGTTCCCTTAAAATTTTTTATCTAGATCAGCGGTAGTCAAACTTGGTCCTCAGTTCACGTTTTCCTGGGTCACCTAGCAGGTGTGCAGGTGTATTTATTACTCACTGACTTGTTTTAAAAGATCAACATGTGGAGCTAATTATTTCACTAGTGATTCTGTGAGGAGACCTGAAAAACTAGGGGTGTGCACCGGCCATTTTTCGGGTTTTGTGTTTTGGTTTTTGATCTGGAACCCCTTCGTGTTTTGGATCTGGATTGCGGGTTTTGGTTTTGGATCTGGATTTTTTTTTTAAATCATCAAAACAGCTAAAATATGAGAATTTGAGGGTGTTTTTGTTCCTACAGTATTATTAACCTCAATAACATTCATTTCCAGATTATTCTGAAAACCTCACAAGGGGCCTAATTCAGACCTGATCGGTGCTGTGCACAGCAGCTGATCAGGTCTGAACTGTGCATGCGTTGGAGCCGTAGTGCACTGGCGCATGCCAGACAGCCGACAGCCGTCTCAGCCCTGCGATCGTCTCTGCCTGATTGACAGGCAGAGGCATTCGCTTGGAGGGACGGGCAGGCCGTTTTAGGGGCGCAGTGGTGCAACCCGGAGAGCGACGAGTAACTCCCTGTCAGCACACAGGAGCTGCGCTGGTAGGGAGCTACTCTTCAAGTACAAAAGCATCACTGCTGTGCGGTGGGGTAGGGCCTGACATGCGGGGTGGACTAGCCCTGTGCTGGATATCCCCCCGCATGTCAGGGAAGCTGATCGTAGATGTGCTAAATTTAGCACATCTATTATGATCAGGTCTGAATTCGGCCCAATATTTTTTTTATCCACTGGAGACCAAAAGGTAGCACCGAGGTAGTTGGACGTTGCAGCGGCAGCCCTTGGATGTATATACTGGGAGGACAAAATATTTGAAAAAAAGAATGTATTTTAAAAAAGACGCATTATGCAAGGTTCAATATTTCAGTTCACAAAAAGATTATTTTTTAAAGGCAAAGAAGAATAAAAAAAGACAATATTTTAGATTTAATTTAATTTTATTTATTTAGAATCAAATTCTTAATTTCCTCCAAGATATCTTCGATATGCAGAAAGTTCACTATATGAGTGTGGAGAGTTTATTTATATTCATTTAATTTAAATGTATCTAATTTATAATTATTATTAATATTAATTAGAGATAAGCGGGTTCGGTTCCCTGAAACCCCCCCCGAACTTCACTACCTGAGCCGGGATCAGAGTCAGGCTCGGGTTTTCCCGCCAGACTCGGAAACCAGAACAATGCAAAACTTTATCATCCCGCTGTCGAATTCTCGCAGGGTTTGGATACCATATAAGGAGCCGCACGTTGCCGCCATTTGCACTCCGGCATTGGAGAGTGTAGAGAGAGGACGTGTCTCCGTCCTCAGTGTCCTGCATCAGTTCAGTGGTAGTGTCTTGTGCTGCATCAGTCCAGTCACAGTGCAATATGTCCAGTGCTGCTGTATAAGTCCAGTCCAGTGGTGATGTGTTGTGCTGCATCAGTCCAGTGGTGGTGTCTTATGCTGCATCAGTCCAGTCACAGTGGTGGTGTCCTCTGCTGCCATATGTCCAGTGCTGCTGTATAAGTCCAGTCCATTGCAGTGGTGCTATGTTGTCCTGCATCAGTACAGTGGTAGTGTCTTGTGCTGCATCAATCCAGTCACAGTGGTGGTGTCC
Organism: Pseudophryne corroboree; assembly: GCF_028390025.1. Lineage (NCBI taxonomy): Eukaryota > Metazoa > Chordata > Amphibia > Anura > Myobatrachidae > Pseudophryne > Pseudophryne corroboree. Next base: position 323,345,700 of record NC_086449.1, on the reverse strand, counting down.
TCTGCTGCCATATGTCCAGTGCTGCTGTATAAGTCCAGTCCATTGCAGTGGTGCTGTGTTATCCTGCATCAGTCCAGTGGTGGTGTCCCTGTGCTGCTGTATATGTCCAGTGGTACTGCTGTATATGTTCAGTGATACTGCTGTATATGTCCAGTGGTACTGCTATATAATTCCAGTGGTACTGCCATATAAATCCAGTCCATTGATACTGCCGCATATATGTCCAGTGATACTGCCATATATGTCCAGTGGTACTACAGTATAATTCCAGTGGTACTGCTGTATAATTCCAGTGATACTGCTGTATAATTCCAGTGGCACTGGCGTATAATTCCAGCAGTACTGGCGTACAAATACAGTCCAGTGATACTGCCATATATGTCCAGTGGTACTGCCGTATATGTCCAGTGATACTGCTGCATATGTCCAGTGATACTGCTGTATATGTCCAGCGGTACGGCCATATAAATCCAGTGATACTGCCATATATGTCCAGTGGTACTGCCATATAATTCCAGTGGTACTGGCGTATAAATCCAGTCCAGTGATACTGCCATATATGTCCAGTGATACTGCTGTACATGTCCAGTGGTACTGCCGTATAATTCCAGTGGTACTGCCGTATAATTCCAGTGGTACTGGTGTATAATTCCAGTGGTACTGGCATATAAATCCAGTCCAGTGATACTGTCGTATATGTCCAGTGGTTCTGCTGTATTATTCCAGTGGTACTGCCGTATAATTCCAGTGGTACTGGCGTATAAGTCCAGGGGTACTGCCGTATAACTTCAGTCCAGTGGTGCTGTCTTGTGCTGCATCAGTCCAGTGGTGCTGTCTTGTGCTGCATCAGTCCAGTAGTGGAGTCCTGTGCTGTATATTATTTATTCCAAATAAAAGGGTTATATACATTACTTATATTATTATCCAAATAATTTTTACAGGGTTTGCCCTGTGTGGTGTAGGGGTACGCTCGCCTGTGCTGCATATTATTATAATAGCTCCAAATAAAAGGGTTATTATTATCAAAATTAATTTTACAGGGTTTGCCATGTGTGTGTGTGTGTGTGTGGTTTAGGGGTACGCTCTACTGTGCCACCAATTTTGCCGTGTTGTTTGTGCCGCACACTTGTGTCGCTTAGCCTAGTCATACAGCTACCTCATGGCACCTCTTTTTCTTCATTGCATGATGTGCTGTTTGGGTCCTAGTTTTTTTAAGTGCCATCCTGTCTGCCATTGCAGTGCCACTCCTAGATGGGCCAGGTGTTTGTGCCGCGCACTTGTGTCGCTTAGCTTAGCTATCCAGCTACCTAATTGCACCTCTTTTTCTTCTTTGCATCCTGTGCTGTTTGGGGCCTAGTTTTTTAAATCTGCCATCCTGTCTGACACTGCATTGTTTGTGCCGCAGACTTGTGTCACTTAGCTTAGTCATTCAGCCACCTTGGTGCGACCTTTTGGCCTAAAAACAATATTGTGAGGTGTGAGGTGTTCAGAATAGACTGGAAATTAGTGGAAATGAATGTTATTGAGGTTAATAATACCGTCGGATTAAAAGTACCTTCAAATTATGTGATTTTAGCTGTTTTTATGTTTTTTTTTAAAAAATCATCCAGTACCAAAATCAAAACCAAATTACAAACGGGTGGTTTTGGCAAAACCAATCCAGATCCAAAACACGAGCATGGAACAGAACCAAAACCAAAACACAAAACACGAAAAGTGCCCAACGCACATCTCTAATATTAATTTGAATTAATTACAATATGGTGTTGGGAAGAGTTATGTAAATTGGACAATAAGTTATAATAAGAGTATGAGCTACAGACACCACACCCTGAAATGGACGGAGCACGCCCCAATGTATTCTGGGAGGATACAGCACAAAATATAAAAAAAAGATGTCTTTTATTTTGGGTGGACTGACAGAGCAGCTGCAGTCCCTGGATGGGATGACACAGCACAAAATATTAATTTAAATCAAAATATATATATTATTTTTTTATATCACACACTGCGGTTACAGTGTCACACAAATGAATCAAAAATATGTAGAAGTATTTTTTTTATCACACACCGGTGGTTACAGTGTTGCACAAATGAATCAGAAATATATATAATAATTACACACTGCAGTTGACTACACCGACAGCGTTGCACAATGTGTTTATGAGTAGGAAATAATATACTGCAGTCTGACCGGCAGTGTTACAGTACTGTACTTATAAAAATAAAATAAAAATTGTATAGTACACTGGGGTACAGCACAAACAAAAAAAATAGTTTTTTTTATAATTATAATTTTAGGCTTTTTTTTTTTTTTTAGCTTGTATTACTTTAATTTTACACTGGAGAGGAGCCCTTGGATGGATGGACAGATCACCCCTTTCAGATACAGCAGACAGAGCACCCCTTTTAAATACATAATAGAAATATATATTTGGCTTTGGATCACACACAGAGGATATATAGCAGTAGTATACGACAGCTGCTGTACTAGTAGTCAGAGTGATGCACCATTAGAAATATGTTTTTAGTTTTGGATTACACACAGATATATAGCAGTAGTGTACGGCAGTACTGGTAGTCGTCACTGAGTGATGCACCAATAGAAATATATTTTTTGCTCTGGATCACACACAGAGGATATATAGAAGTAGTGTTATTACTAGTAGTCACGGAGTGATGCACCAATTAAAAAATATATTTATTTTTCTGTATCAAACACGCAGCAGTAGTGTGACACACAACTGTACACAGTCACACAGCACTTTATTGACAGAGAACACCTGGGGCAATATTTACTAATATTCGTGTTTGAGTCGGTTTGTGTAGTGTTTAAACTCGTTTTGTATCGGGTGCATTTTCATGCAACTTTTTGAATCCATATACGCAAAGTTACGAAGCAGTCGACTTTATGGTTTTCGTGTTTTCCGATGTCGATGCCAGTCGTTTTTTTTTGGCATATTTACGGGCGTCATTTGTCGTTTGCGTACGTGTTTTTGTTGGATTTGCTGCTTTTTTTCCTAAGTTAAACGAGGCAGGGTTTTTTTTCCCCGCGGCCGCATTTTCACTTTCAGTTTCAATTTTCATCCCCGTTCGTGATTGGTTGTGTTTCAGATGGTAGGAGTGTCTGTGCGCAACCATATAAATACGCCCCAAACCGTCCGCACCTCATGGGTTTAGTTAGTGGTGAGGAGGAGGGAGGTTGTGCAGTGGAGGTAGGTGAATTTGTGGTTTGGTGAGGAGTGTTGGTAGCGATTTTTGAGTGTGGTATTGTGTTTGAAAGTCGTCTTGTCATTCTTGTTGTCTTGTATTTTTTGTTGTATCTTATTTTTCTTTATAGTCCCTTGTCAGTGTGTGTGTGTGTGTGTGTGTGTGTGTGTGTGTATGTGAGTTGTGTAGTGGTAGTGGAGGAGTGTGTTGTTTGTCTTTTTTTTTTCCTGTGTTAACTGTTTAGACACACAATTATGTGTGACTCAGAGGTGGAGGGTGTGAGTGAGGGGGAGGAGGTCGGTCAGGTGGAGGAGGTGAGTGTTAGTGAGGTTAGTGAGGTGGAGGAGGTGGGTGAGGTTGCTGCAGCAGCCTCAAGTGACAGTGACAGTCAGAGTGCTCCGCAGCCACGCACCACTACTAAGACTGGGCGGAATGTTAAGTTTAGTTTTGCAGAAAATGTGGCATTGGTGCGTGAGCTGATGAAGTATCAGAGGCAGCTATTTGGCCCTGAGTCTGCCAAGGTGCCAACACGGAGGAAGACGGTGTTGTGGTCGAAAGTAGTTGCTGCTGTCAATAGTGAGGGGGTGGTCAAGCGGACGGAGGACACATGCCGCAAACGGTACTATGACATAAAGCGACGTGTCAAGTCCAAAATGGCCATGGATACCAAGTCGGCTCGGCAAACCGGTGGTGGGCAGCCCTATATTGCAAGTTATCTGGAGTATGAGGAGCCCATGCGGAGTGTAATACCTCCTGAAGTTGTCTCTGCAACCCATGTCCGGGATTCAGATAGGCCAAGTAAGAATGGTGAGCATGTGTATTTGTTTTTGTTTTTTTTGTGTTAAAATGTTTTATTTTGTAATCTGTGTCATGTGACGTTGCATATTACTCCCATCTTCAAGTGTGTGTCTGCAAATTCATTGTTTTGGGTCATGTGTTAGCTAAAAGCCAATGTAACATCTTACTTTATTGTATGTAATGTGTTTTTCAGACAGATATTTTGCATGTGCAGTTTGGACTTGGTGTGTCTCTGATTTGTCCTGCAATAATGTGTTCCTTTTGGGCTTTTTTTTTTTTTTAGATTATGACTATGTTTTATATATGTGTTCCATGTTTTTTTTTAGTTTATCAAATTCGTTGTCATGTTAGAGGCTGGAGTACTGGAAAGTGGTTTTTAAACCACTTACATGTGTAATGTCATCTTTAGAGAATGTTATTGGTTGTTTTTTTTTTTATGGTTTTTTTTGGCTTGTATTTGTACCGTGACACCATACTGCATTTATTTTTTACCAAAAATTTTTATTTTTTATTTTGGTCATATACTGGTAATGTGTCTTTGGAGTGCCACATCACAGAGCAAATTAGATATTGCATCTGTAATATTTTTAAAAACAATACAAAATGAAGTTGTGGGGTTTTTTTTATAAATAAAAAACCTTTCCTTGAACTTGTGGCCTATGTCAGTGTCCTGTACATGTTTGGCTGTCTTGATGTTGCCATAGTGCATATGTGTTTTGGTTGTTTTTTGTGTTAAATTTTTGGCTTTCTGGTCCTTATGTTTGTTTGAATTAAAAACCAAGCATTTCTAAATGTAAAACTGTTTATAAGCATAATGGGTGGATGTATACACAATAGCATGATTTATGAATATATCTCATTTTATACAGTGTCTGAAAAAAGCAGTACTACTCGTCGGCCAGTAAATCCTAACACATCTGATGATGATGACGCTGCGGAAGCAGGTAAAGTGTCCATTGTAGTATAGGGTATGCTTGTAAAGGAATGGCCATAAGAAAATTGCACTTTCATTCAAAGGTAAATCAAAAGAAGTATGAAGCAGCAGAAGTGGCTCTTCTGTAAGACATCACCACAAGAAACCTGTGGCCGAAAAGAAAGCAAGGTCGTCTGTCCCGGCACAAACACAGCAGGCTACCCCGCCACGAAGATTATCGTCCGTATGTTCGGTCCCCCCACTCCAAATTTTGGACACACCTCCAAGATGTCATCCACACTCCCCTCATCTTGATTGTGAGTATCAAACTGGAAAAAAAGTGAGAAATGTCAGAACATAATCTTAATCAGTCATAACCGCATTAAGTCAAAACACTTCCAAAACAAAAATACTTACCGCAGTAAGTAAAAGCTGAAATGGAATCCAAACTAAATGTCCTTGTCCACATCCAGTAAAGATATGTATGTCCACTTGAGTCATACAGTATGACATTGGGTATAAGATGCTGCAAAAAAAAAGCATGTTGGTTTGTTTGTTAAAAGTTTTTTTTTTTAATGAAAATCTCATGTGTGCTTGAGGTAACATTGCAAAATACATACAAAAACATTACTATGTTTGTTGGAACAAAGCTATAAGGTAACACATTATGTATTACAATGTTTTTTATGGTGGAGTATGTGTGAGCTACAATAAAACTAAAGTGTTTGCTTTCACAATTAAGTAACCAGACACATTTGCCACAAACAGGCATATGTATGCATTTAAGCTATGAGTGATGATGTTGCTAGGCAGAATAGTTGAAAGCAACAGTGAATGACATGTGTTCCATGTGTAGTGTTTTTTTATCATTTCACAAACATATGGATAGCTAACGTAGATATGTTTAATATTTCAGCTTCGAGTCCTGGGAACAGCATCCCTCCGCAACAACACCAACACAGTGACATTGAGGAGACAAACATCTTAGAAATGCAGCCATTAATGCAAGGAATGAGCCCCCCAGCACCTGTGAGTACACCACCACAGCAAAGCACACCGCCACCACAACACAGCCCAACAACACCAGGAACACAAGGCCCTGATCAGGTGTTTTGGACTATTTGGGCTAGACAGCAGGCCACTAATGAAGATTGCCTGCGTAAGCAGACACAAATGTTTGCAAGCCTACCATCTCACCTCTGAAGAATCTCAAGAAATCTGAGTCGACAAAATGAGCAAACAACCAGAATAGGCAATACCATGGAACTCATGCGTACAGACATTACACAGGTTATGGGCAACTTACAGCGCATAATGGAAGAACAGCACAGACTAATGGAAGAACAACACAGACAACAGCAAAGTTATATGAGCATTTTTCAAAACAGTCAAAAGATTAATGAAAGTTTAATCAGAATAGTAGACAATCAAAATGCTGCTACACATGAACTCAATGCCACCCTCACTAACCTGAATGAAACTCTCAGATGCATGCACCAACAGCAAACAACCAGCAGTTCTGGTATGACTACTCCAAATATCACGCCAGTCTCATCACCACCAAGACGCTCCACCAGAGCACGCCAACATGACAGTGCTAAAGGCAAAGGCCAGGACAAGCAGCCAACCAAAAAAACGTAAACAAACAAGTTAGACATTTGTGATAATTAACTCAAAATAGTTTGCAAGTGTTTTTGATGGTTTACAAAATATCACACTTAGCTCCTTGACCCTTTTTTTAACATCATTAATTATAAGTGGCCCAAAATAATAGAAAAAAATAGTACGCACATTTATTCCTTTTCATTTTTTAAGGGTATTGGAGGAGGAAAATGTTGATGTAGCCACACATACATGTTAGCAGGAAGTAAACTGACCACTTGATTTTTTTCTAATCATTACTCTTTCTAGATTCCAATCATTCTCTTTGCCTGCAGATACAATAATTGCCTGCCAGGCAGAATGTCTTTAGCAGGAAGTAAACTGACCACTTGATTTTTTTCAAATCAATACTCTTTCTAGATTCCAATCATTCTCTTTGCCTGCAGACAATCCAAATTACAATGTTAGTGATACATATCTTAGCTATCTTATCTATACAACATTACAAGATGAACTCAATTGAGTGGTGTAAAAAGCTTGCAATATGTTGCCTTTGTTTTGTTTGTAAAACATTGTCCAAATGAATGGGACATGTTTGTGTGTGTTAAAAATTATTACGCATGTTTTTACACATGATGCAGAAACAAACAAATATGTACTTTCACCCTTAAAAAAAAAGTGTACAATAATGTATATGTGTGGCAAACTGTGTATTTACTTACACATCATCAAGTTTACAGCATCAAACATTAGTAAATAAATTATTCCTGATTACAGTAAGTTTGTGAGTCTTAAATATGATGGTGCATCACACAAAGGGACACATGTTTTCCTCAAGGCTAACATATTATATGTTGAGGAGTGTTTTTTGGGAACACAAGTTCTCAAACTCGGCCATCAGGAACCCACACAGTGCATGTTTTGCAGGTCTACTCACAGAATCACAAGTGACATAATTAGCTCCACCTGTGAACCTTTTAACATATGTCTGTGAGTAATTCATACACCTGTGCTTCTACCTGTGTTACTTGAAAAACATGCACTGTGTGTGGTCCTGAGGGCCGAGTTTGTGAACCTGTGCATTAGGACATTACACATAATGATAAAGTGAAATACTAAATGGTTGATGTTGGCTTGTAAGAAATTAGCACTGCAAGATTTCGAACACTTATCCAGACTTAATGCATGCCACTCATAATCTGTTGTGTTGATATTAAAAAGACACACAATACACATGCAACATTTTTTAAGCATATAGCGAGGGTATGTTTGTATGTGTCAAGGAGACAGACACATTCAGAGTAATGGATTTTGGCAAAAAAACACAAAACATCTATTTATGAAGACACAACAAATGAAATAAGCAAACCAAGCTTACCTTAGAAATAGCGATTTATGATCTGTTGCCTAACCTGCCTCCCTACATCAGTACTCCAAGTATCACCAGATGTCTCTAATTCCTCTGCTTGCTGGCTGCTTTCTTCTGCCTCCTCCTCCTCCTCCTCCTCAACAACATGTGGCAGATGTTGTTGCAAACACATGTTATGAAGAAAGCAGCAGCAGAACACAATTTGAGTCACCTTGGAGGGACTATACAACAAAAGGCCACCAGACTTATCCAGACACCGAAACCTAGATTTCAGCACACCAAAACATCTTTCTATCACATTCCGCGTGGACTTATGTGCATTATTGTAATTGTGTTCAGCAGGGGTATCAGGTCGGGACAATGGAGTTAGAAGCCAAGAGTAACAGCCATATCCACCATCACCTAAAAGACAGATATAGTAACGTGATTCATGTTAAGATACAGCAACACATAAGTAACACACTGTGGGGCAGATGTATTAACCTGTAGAAGGCATAAGGAAGTGAAAAACAAGTGATATGTGCAAGGTAAAAAAGGCAGCAGACAATCTGTTCCTAAATGTTAATTTACATATTGGAGCAGATTGGCAGGTGCCTTTATCACCTTGCACAGATCACTGGTTTCTCACTTCCTTATGCCTTCTACAGGTTAATACATCTGCCCCTGTATTTGGACAAAGTATACACAGGCCTACACATATCAAATTACATACCCAGCAGCCATCCATCTGGCATTTGTCCGTCCTCAAACTTATCAAAGAGGGATGACTGACTGAGGATGAAGGAGTCATGGCAGCCCCCAGGGTAACCAGCAACAACACTCATTATTTTGAGATTTGCATCACAAACCACCTGCACATTTGTGGAGTGTTGAAAATGGCGGTTAGTATATATGTGCTGCCTGCCCCTATGTGGTCTCAGCTGAATGTGTGTGCAATCTATGGCTCCAAGCACATTGGGCATGCCAGCCAGCTCATAGAAATCTACCCTGACGGCATGCCACTGAGACTCCTGGGTAGGGAAGCAGATTGAGGCCTCGATGTGGGGCTGCAAAACAGCCAAAACCTGTGTGAACATTTTAACAAACAATAAACTTGAGATTTTAGGACAGAACTGGCCACCGAGAAATTAAAACAAACACAAAACAGAAGAGGTTGTTAGGTATACATCACCTGTGTTAAGATTCTTGAAAATGAGGGCTGTTAGATTCCTATGACATCCCCAGACACAGCCTGAAAGCTGCCAGTAGCCATAAAGTGCAACACAGCCAGGAGTTTGTGCAGGCCTGAGACAGGGCAAGAGCGTGCTGTCTCAGGGTCTAGGCCCAGTTTGACAAGGTCATACAGACGGAAAATGTTGTTACGATTTAGACGGAACATCTGTATGGCCTTATCATCGGACAATGTGTTCAAGTTTAAACGCCCCCTAAAAAAAACGAGGCCTGCGCAGCCTCCGCGGAACCTGTACAACCTGCTGACCATGTTCATTTTCTTGGCCCTGGGTACTTACAGGCTGATGTCTGAGTCTGAGGAATCCCACAGCACACAAAAGATCACTGGCCCACAGTCCTGCTGCCATTTCTGAGTGTAGGTGTATTGAAATGGGCCTAACATCCTTTTATAGGCATCCTAATTCAGGTGACTTTTTATTGCTAACACATGTAAACACGACTGAAAAAAGCAGGTCTATTTTTTTGCCGCTTTTTTTAACGAATCGCAAAAAAATACGACCGCATTTGAGCCCTCAGAGACTAACACCCAAATACTAATGAATAGTGAATTCCCGTATTCTATGAAATAACAGCCGCGTTTGACCGATGGTCTATTCATTCGTATTTCGGGATGTTGTCAGTCAAACCATTACGAATAGACCAGACACTGCCGAGATTGGTGCTTAGTGAATTCCCGGATTGGGACTTAGAAAAAAAAACTCAAATCGACCAAACTCGGATTTTTAGCAAATACTGGCCCTGGTCCTGACTCCTGACCTATACACAGCCACAGTATGTAATATGCAGTGCACTAGTATGCAGAGCCCTAACACAGCAGCACACATACACACAATGCCACAGATCAACTGAACTAACCTGCCTCCTGCAAAACACAACCCTCAGCTCCACAATAATTATCTCCTGCCTGCCACCCTTCCTCCTGCAAAACGACCCATCTGCTCCACAATACTCACCTGCCCCCCTTCCCTTTTTCAGCACAGATCAGTGAGAGCACACACAGTCACAGAGAGAACCAAAGGAACACTCTCCTGCCTCCGTTCCGTTTTTTTAACAGGCTGCACAAAGCACACACAGTACACATCCTGTGTGTACATTCTCCAAGTCCGGAGTGAAAATGGTGGCGACACGCAGCTCCTTATAAAGAATCCAAAACCCGCGAGAACCAATAGCGGGATGATGACATTCTGCCTCGGATCTGCCTTGGATCCCCACAGTTCGGGGGGGGACTCAGTTTTTGGAAAACCGAACCAACTTACCCCTATGGAAAACATGCACTGTGTGGGGTTCTGAGGTCCAAGTTTGGGAACTTGTGATCTGGGGGGTCATTCAGGTGCAGATGCACCTGAGACCATAGGTGCAAAGTACCACTGTTTAGTACTTTGCACATAGGATGCAGGACGGCATCAGACTGTCATTGATTGACAGTCTGTTTCCATTTCAGGGACAGGGATCGGGCGGCGACAGGTTCCGTTTGGAAAAACAGAGGTGTGTCACTGCCATTTTGTGGATGGGAAGAGGCCAGGTATCTCTGTCATAGGACGGAGATTTCCTGGCTTCTGTGATGGGAGGATGGCGCAGCATCATAACTGTCCAATGGTGGGCGGTTTGATCCAATGCAGCTTGGATCACTATTGCAGCAGGAGGCGTCTGCATATAAGAGACGCTTCCTACTGCATTATCATACAGTGCTATCAAGGAAGCAGCAGTGATAGCACCTCCAACTGTACCTGAATGACCCCCCTAGATCATAGTTGCTTACCACATTGGACATTTACTCTTCAGCCTATTTACCACCTGTTAAATTTAACTAAGAAAACATAAAAATGATAGAGTTAGTAAGTCTAATATGTACAAAGTTTGATTAACACATGCATATGAGGAAACGTTTAAAGGGAAATTCCAGTCACCCTATATCATACCTTCTATACAACCAGAAATGTGAGCAATTTGTACAGTTCTTACCCTTCACAGGACTGTGATTGTAGACTGGATAGACTTCTTAGCCAGCAGCATCATATGCCTCTGGCAGTTCCTGACTTCAGGTAGACAATTACGGTTGAGGGAATTCCTCAGTTTACTACCTGGGTGGAGTGGTTTAGATACTGTAGAAACAGTGGGGGTCATTCTGAGTTGATCGTAGCTGTGCTAAATTTAGCACAGCTACGATCAGGCACTCAGACATGCGGGGGGACGCCCAGCACAGGGCTAGTCCGCCCCGCATGTCAGTGCCCCCCCCCCCCCCGCAGCGGCGGTGCTTTTGCATCTCAGGAGTTACTCCCGGCCAGCGCAGCTCCTGCGGCTGGCCGGGAGAACCTCTTCGCTGCCCTGGGTCGCAGCGGCTGCGTGTGACATCACGCAGGCGTCACGGCCCGCCCCCAAAGCGTTGGCCGGACCGCGCCCCCTAAACGGCGGCTTAACACCACTGTCCAGCCCCCTCCCACCCAGCGACCGCCTCTGCCACAGAGACAATCGCTAGGCAACGACGGCCTCCGGCCATCTGGCATGCGCCGGCGCACTGCGGCACCGGCACATGCACAGTTCTGACCCGATCGCTGCACTGCGATAAACTGCAGTGAGCGATCGGGTCGGAATGACCTCCAGTATCTTTAAAACTCCATGTTAGAAGTTATTAATTGATAAATACTATATACATATTTAACAAGTTATATAGGGGGATGGCACTACAAAACAGTGCTTTAGACTATTATGTTTAAGGGGGAAAAATTACCCCAAATGTTCTACACTGTATTCTAACAAGAACTAGTGTTATAGTAATATTGTAGAGCTAGTCATTGTATTGTGGTAGGTATAAATTAGAGATGTGCGCCGGACCCAATGATTTGGATTTGGATTCATCGGCAGGATTTGGATTTGCCAAACAGCTTTGGTTTTAGATTTTTTTCAAAAATTGTCAAAAACGCCAAATAACATAAGTTTTGCATTTTTTTTGTCCCTGGAGTATTATTAACCTCAGTAACATTAATTTCCAGTCATTTGCAGACAATTTTGACCAACTTATAGCTCACAATGTTGTTTTCATCCACTTTAGGTCAAAATCTGCTGCAAGATGGCTGGTTACTTACTACTAGGCGACAGAGCAGCGGCACAAACAGACGGCAGTTTGTAGCATATCTATGAAACACTGCCACACAGCAGTGGGATAAACGAACAATGGTGCAAGATGGAATTGTCCTTGGGCACTCCCATCCACCCTTATGTTGGATATTAAACAGGACTTGCACAGTTTTGCTGCCTTAGTGGTTTTCAGTTTTTTTGCACCTCTAAAGTGTGAGTGACAAGGTCTTTCATTGTCATGAGAGGCAGATGCCTCACTAAAGGGCCCCAAACACTACTGCGACATGTCCATCTGACATGTCGCAGGCGATCGCTGGCAGTCACCCCGGCAGCCTCCTGGGCATCAGGATCGCTCAAGATACATTGTATGCTGTCCTTTTGCATACGATGTATCTTGGGCGATCCTGGCTGATCCCAGCCATGGGCGGGTTCTATGCCTTTTTGCGCCCCGGGGAGAAATAGGGCGTGGCTTCATACAGGGAGCGTGGTCAGTTACGCCACCTGTACAGTAGTAGTGCTGCTAAAATGCTGTGCGGTGCGCGATGACGTCATTGCGCACCGCACAGCAAAGGTCCTCTTCACGAAGGGAAACTAGACACGTAGCGTCTAGTTCCCTTCATGGAGAGGACCTTTGCTGTGCGGTGCGCAATGACGTCATCGCGCACCGCATAGTAAAGGTCCTCTCCACGAAGGGAAACTAGACGCTACGCGTCTAGTTACCTTCACAGCGGGCAGCGGGCAGCGGGCAGAGAGGGGCACAGCAGTAGCGGATCTTGCTATGGTGCGGCGCCCTCCGGGTGGCACCGGCGCCCTCCGGAAGGCGGCGCCCCGGGCAAAAGTCCTGCTTGCCCGTGGAAAGATCCGCTACTGCCTGCGGGGTCGGACCAGATTGAATGTGCAGCGCATTCAATCTGGAGGATCCGATCCGAAGCTCACGGGAACGGGCATCGGATTGGATACACAGCCAAAATGCCCGAATTCACCTAATATATCGTGCTGCATGCCCGAATTGGGCTGAAATCGGGCATAATCGTTCTAGTGTATGGGGTCCTTAACAGTTGCAGAATCACCAGTAATAAATATAGGCCAAGCCCTGAGTGTTTCCTTGCCACTGAGTGATGTGAATGGCATGTTGCCAATTTTAAGTTTTTATGCAGGAACCACATTTCTTTTTCTTACTGCTTGAGGTCTTTTTTACTTTACCAGTTGTGTAAACTCTTTATGCACTTGAGCATCAGCGTTAGTACTAGATGACATTAAATCGGCATCATGACTGGTGGCAACAGCTGGAGCGCTAGTATTTGGTTCTGTAAACTGATTGTTATCCATTTTTCAATTCACAGATCACAATTCACAAATCAGGGGTGCAGTGCACACAACAAACAATGGAAAGAGCAAAGAATTTTATTTATTTTTTTGGCAACACAGATTGTCCCACACTGCGTGGAGTCAGACCGCTTTCACACACAGTACTATACAAACAATTATTATTAGAATTTTTTTTTTTTTTTTTTTTTTGGGGGGGGCACACCTTGTCCCACACTGCGTAGAGTCAGACTGCTTTCACACATGGGGGGTCATTCCGAGATGATCGTAGCTGTGCTAAATTTAGCACAGCTATGATCATTTACACTGCAAAGCGGGGGGACGCCCAGCACAGGGCAATCCCGCCCCGCATGTCAGTGCCGCCACCCCCCCTCCCACAGAAGTGCAAAGGCATTGCACAGCGGCGATGCCTTTGCACTTCAAGAGTAGCTCCCAACCAGCGCAGCTTTAGCGTGCTGGCCGGGGGCTACTCATCACTCCCCGGCCCGCAGCGGCTGCGTGTGACATCACGCAGCCGATGCAGCCCGCCCACCCGTTCGGTCCGGCCACGCCTGCGTTGGCCTGACCGTGCCCACAAAACGGCGGCCAAACGCCGCTGTTCCACCCCCCCGCCCGGCGACCGCCTCTGTCTGTCAATCAGGCAGAGGTGATCGTAGCGGCTCGACGGCCTTCGCCGCTGGCGCATGCGCAGTTCTGACCCGATCACACCGCTGCGATAAACTGCAGTGTGCGATCGGGCCAGAATGACCCCCATGGTACTATACAACTATGGTGTACTGGGTTGCAGTGCACACAACAAACTATTTTATTTTTTTGGGGACGCACCTTATCCCACACTACGTCGAGTCAGACCGCTTTCACACACTATTCTATTTAACTATGGTGTACTTGGCTACATTGCACACAACAAACAATGTAAAGAAGATCAAACAAATTCTTTTGATTTTTGTTTTATTTTTTGGGGGATGGAGCTTGTCCCACACTGTGTGGAGTCATAGCGCTTTCACACACGGTACTATATAACTATGGTGTACTGAGGTGCAGTGCACACAACAAACAATGGAAAGAGCAAACAAATTATTTTTCTTTAATTTTTTTGGGGACGCAACTTGTTCCACACTGCGTGGAGTCAGACCGCTTTCACACACGCAGAGGGTGGGGCCTGCATATTTACTGCAGTACCACTGTGATGGACTTAGGGGACTGGCCATTGGACACAGTGACAACACCACAGCCCCTTCGATGGACAGTGACAGCACCGAAAAAAAATCACTAGCTGTGCCGGACACAATGACTGACAGCCCCTGATGGACACTCTGACTGACAGCCCCTGATGGACACTCTGAGTGACAGCCCCTGATGGACACTCTGACAGCCCCTGATGGACACTCTGACAGCCACTGATGGACACTCTGACTGACAGCCCCTGATGGACACTCTGAGTGGCAGTCCCCGATGGACACTCTGACAGCCCCTGATGAACACTCTGACACAGCCCCCGATGGATACTCTGACAATCTGCCCTTAAAAGGACAGACTGACAGCGCACAACAGCAGAGCTCTGCACAGCGTGGAAGCATGCAGGGAAATGGCGCCGAGCCGCGGGATCTGACACGGGATTATGACGTTCGGCCTTTTCTGGGATCCCTAGCCTGGCACAACATTCATGAGCCGGGCTATGTTCTGAGCTGTTCATATTCTCTGGTATAAATAGAGATGAAACTAGGATTTGTGTCATCTGTGGCAAGGCAGCAATCCCTCCCCCCCATGGTGTCGCTGCAGAAGTCTGTGCCCCCTGCCACTGTAGGACTGGCACATGAATGGCCCACCTGGGGAGTGCTGTAATAAGGGCCCATGTTTAGGGGTGTGGGTAATCTCCTGATAGTTGCCACATAGGGTTGGCAAACCATTATAGAGTGTATGGTTTAGGCCACACCACTTGTTAAGTATATTTAATTAATACTGCTAGTGCATGCATGATAATGTACAACATTAATAACAGTAATACAGTAAGTAAGTGGTATCTGTCAGTAAATGTGTTTGTATAAGTAAGGGGTGCCTGTGTCAGTAAGGGGTGTCTGTATCGTTAAGGGTTGTCTTTGTCAGTAAGATGTGTTTGTTTGTAAGTGTGTCTGTGTCAATAAGTGTGTGTGTGTGTGTGTGTGTGTGTGTGTCAGTAAGTGTGTATGTATCAGTGTGTTTGTGTGTTTTGTTTGTAAGTGTGTCTGTGTCAATAAGTGGAATCTGTGTCAGTAAATAGTATCTGTCATTAAGGGGTGTCTGTGTCAGTAAGTGTGTCTGTGTAAGTGTGCCTGTGTCAGTGAGGGGTGTCTCTCTTAGTAAGAGGTGTCTGTGTCCATAAGGGCTATCTGTGTCTGTAAGAGGTGTCTGTAAAGGTAAGTGGTGTCTGTGTAAGTAAGTGGTATCTGTCAGTAAGGGGTGTCCAATTCCAGGGGGTACGGAGGACCATCTATTCACTGGTGAGGACCCTTGTAATAAATGTTGCCATGGAGTGAGGAATGTGTGGGGAGGCACTGAGAAACAGAGGGGAATGTGAGGGGGGGCACTGAGAAACAGAGGGGAATGTGAGGGAGGGCACTGAGAAACAGAGGGGAATGTGTGTGTGTGTGTGTGTGTGTGTGTGTGTGTGTGTGTGTGTGTGTGTGTGTGAGGTCACTGAGAGACAGAGGGGAATGTTTTGGGGGGTCACTGATAAACAGGGAAACGTGAGGAGGTAGGTCACTGATAGGTAGGCAAATGTGGGGGTGTCACTGAAAGACAGAGGGGAATGTGGTAAGGGGGGGTCACTGAGAGACAGCTGAATGTGGCCGTTTCCCTGATTGAGGGTATTGTGGTGAGAGGGTCCACTGGGAGACATAGGGGCTTTTTTTTTTGGGGGGGGGTCACTAAGAGACAGAGGGGAATGTGGGGGGGGGTCATAGAAACAGGAGAATGTGTGCTGGGGTGTCACTGAGAGACAGGGAAATATGGCTGTGGGGGCAGCATATGCGTGTGTGAAACTATGTGGGGATAGTTGGAGGCTACCTATTTTTTCAGTCCCAGGCCCCACAATTTGTGATGCCATCCCTGTCCGTGCCAGTAAGTGTGTTTGTGTCACTAAGTTGTATCTTTGCCAGTAAGGGGTGTCTGTTATTACGTATGTAATAAGTGGTGCCTGTGTCCATAACTGCCATCTGTCAGTAAGTGGTGTCTGTGTCAATAAATATTTGTATCAGTAAAGTGTGTCAATAATTGTTTCTCTGTCAGTATGTTTGGTGTCTGAGTCCATAAATGATATCTGTAAGCAGTGTCTGTGTCAGTAAGCGGTATCTTTGTCAGTAAGAGGTGTCTGTAAGTGTCAGTAAGTGTGTGTCAGTAAGTTTGTCTGTGTCAGTACGTGGATCTGTATCAATGTGTTTCATTGTGTTTCTCTAAGTGGAGTCTGTGTAATGCTCCCTGTATCATATTGCGGTCACTGATGCTCTGTATTATATGTTTGTCACAAACTTTTTCTTGTTATAGTGAAACTAAAGTAGTTGAAGGTAGGCACTAGCTATGACCTCCAAAGAGAAATCCACACCCATGGCACAGGCCACACCTCCTATTTATATGACACCCCCACATCACTAGTCAAACTACCGCAGTGCTTGTCACACCTCCTACCGAGGCACACGAGAGTCCCTTCCTAAATTTCAGCTCCAGGCCCATGTGGACCTTAATCTGGCACTGAGCCAAGGGCCCCAGAATAGGACATGGAATTGAGCTAGAGAAAGCTGATTGTAGGTGGCCGCAATAGCAGTGTTAAAGGGCAGTGTAGCGCAGGTCATTATAGGCAGGTAACACGTGCCAAGCAGTGGGGAAGCTGGCGGAAGAGGTGCACAACACTGGGAGGACAGTACACATGCAACTGGTATATAGAGCACTGTGTACCTGGGTGGGCAGGCTGTGGGACTGCAGGGTACTGCTTGTGTTGCTTAGTGGTATATCTACTGCTGCGTCTCAGCACCCCCTCAAATCCGGGCACGTACTCCGCACCCCCAGTTGTAACCCTGGTATAAAAATGTTATATTTTCACCTTGACAACAGAAACTAAAATATTGTGGTGTAAATCCCATTGACTTATCTCTCATTCTTCACATTCTTCATTCTTTCAGGAACGGTGTACAAAACAGGTTTATTCTTTTTCTTCCTCGTAATTACAAACATTTCTTAGTCTTCTTGAATCATACCTCAGCACAGCAGCCTCTCCGACATAAAACCAGTGCTGCAGGTTTTTAAGAAATCAAGTCTAAATACTCATAGCTGGTGACAGTATCTAGAAGCCCTAGGCAAAATTACACAATACCGCCCTTGCTCCACTGTGGGTATGGAATATTGGGCCTAATTCAGTATTTGCAATCCTTTTGTTAGCATGCTGGGGGCCGCACATTACAGGGCAAGGCCACCCAGCATGCTGTTCGCCACCTCCTCCCTCCCTTCAACAAGCAGAAATTGCGTTTCCACTAAGGTTGCCTCCTTCAGGTCCAGCTTAGCTGCGCCCGCAGGAGGCCCGCCACCATGTTTCCGATCACGGCGGTTGCATGTGACGTCATGCAGCCACTGAGATCACACCCTTGTCATGCCCACCGTTTCCTCATCAGCGCCCCCGTTTCTCCATCTCCGCCCCCCGCAACGCTCCGTCTCCACCCTGGAAATGAAGCGTTGCCGCACCCCCACCCCACGACCACCTCTGCCGGATTAACAGGCAGAGGCGATTGCATTTTCTGCGCTCCCCCAGCAGAAAATGTGGGCGCATGTGCAGGACAGGCGCTGCGCATGTGCCAGCATCTTTTTCATATTTTTTGCAGTTGGAACGCAAACCGCGATCCAACCTGAATGAGGCCCATTGGCAGCCCATCATTTTGCTATCATATATATTTTCTACATGCCTCATTCATCATCAGTGTTATGTATTAAGTACTACAAATTAAAAACACAAAAGCAATTCAGATGCTTATGTCCATCATTTTTCACAATCATATTTCACAATTATAGATGTATAACCCATTGTGTCTCACATCTCTATGTCCAGGGCCAGACTACCCATCTGGCACTTCTGGCAAATGCCAGAAGGGCCGATGGGCAGGTGGGCCGGGCAGGTCACAGAGAAAGTCGGGAATGTCGCACGCTGGGCAGCTCCTGACTCTCTGTTTGTGCCTCCCGCCCAAAGTACCTGTTTGTGACAAAAATGCGTAGTGTGCATTGCAACAAAAATTTAAAGAATAAAGGGAGCGTGCTGCGAGTCTACACCCCCCTGAATCGCTGGTACATGAGGATGCCAGTGCCGAATTCTGGCTCCAGTCCATCCCTGTATATGTCCCATTACCTCTCACAATAATACTTTAATATTTGTATGTCCTAGTACATTTCACAATATCAGTATGCCCCAGTAAGTTCTACAATTATATACTGTGCATCCGGAAAGTATTCACAGCGCTTCCCTTTTTTCCACATTTTGTTATGTTACAGCCTTATTCCAAAATGGAATAAATGAATTTTTCCCCTCAAAATTGTACACACAATGGGTCTAATTCTAAGTTAATTGGAGCAGCAAATTTGTTAGCATATGGGCAAAACCATGGGGGTAATTCCAAGTTGATCGCAGCAGGAAATTTTTTAGCAGTTGGGCAAAATCATGTGCACTGCAGGGGGGGGGGGGGGGGGGGGCAGATATAACATTTGCAGAAAGAGTTAGATTTGGGTGGGTTATATTGTTTCTGTGCAGGGTAAATACTGGTTGCTATATTTTTACACTGCAATTTAGATTTCAGTTTGAACACACCCCACCCAAATCTAACTCTCTCTGCACATGTTATATCTGTCCCCCCTGCAGTGCACATGGTTTTGCCCAACTGCTAAAAAATTTCCTGCTGCGATCAACTTGGAATTACCCCGCATGTTATATCTGCCCCCCCCCTGCAGAGCACATGGTTTTTCCCAATTACTAACAAACTTGCTGCTGCGATCAACTCAGAATTACCCCCAATACCCTGTAATGACAACGTGAAAAAAGTTTTTTTGAGATTTTTGCAAAGTAAGCCTTTGCCATGAAGCTTAAAATTGAGCTCAGGTGTATCCTGTTTCCATTGATCATCCTTGAGATGTTCCTACAGCTTAATTCGAGTCCACCTGTGGTAAATTCAGTTGATTGGACATGATTTGGAAAGGCACACACCTGTCTATATAAGGCCCCACACTTGACAGTGCATGTCTGAGCATGAAGTCAATGGAATTGTCTGTAGACCTCCAAGGAAGGATTGTCTCGAGGCACAAATCTGGGGAAGGGTAAAGAAAAATATCTTCTGCTTTGAAGGTCCCAATAATCACAGTGACCTCCATCATCCATAAATGGAAGGAGTTTGGAACCAACAGGACTCTTCCTTGAGCTGGTCGGCCGTCTAAACTGAGCGATCGGGGGAGAAGGACCCTAGCCAGGGAGGTGACCAAGAACCCGAAGGTCACTCTGTTAGAGCTACAGCATTCCTCTGTGGAGAGAGGAGAACCTTCCAGAAGGACAACCATCTCTGCAGCAATCCACCAATCAGGCCTGTATGGTAGAGTGGCCAGACAGAATCCACTGCTTAGTAAAAAGCACATGGCAGCCCGCCTGGAGTTTGCCAAAATGCACCTGAAGGACTCTCAGACCATGAGAAACAAAATTCTCTGGTCTGATGAGACAATAAATTAACTCTTTTGCGTGAATGCCAGGCATCATGTTTGGAGGAAACCAGGCACCGCTCATCACCAGGCCAATATCATCCCTACAGTGAAGCATGCTGGTGGCAGCATCATGCTGTGGGGATGTTTTACAGCAACAGAAACTGGGAAACTAGTCAGGATAGAGGGAAAGATGAATGCAGCATTGTACAGAGACATCCTGGATGAAAACCTACTCCAGAGCGCTCTTGACCTCAGACTGGGGCGACGGTTCATCTTTCAGCAGGATAATGACCCTAAGCACACAGCCAAGATATCAAAGGAGTGGCTTCAACCTTTAACCACACTGTAACTTTAACATAGGAGGAGAAAAGGGAAGGGAGGAACATTGGCAAAATTCAGAAGAAGATGCTGCAGTGAGTATTGGACAAGACTTTCATACACAACAATGGCTGGGACGGATTTAGGTGTCAGGGTGCCCCTAGGCACAAGAGTAACAGGTGCCCCTCTGCCTAATTTTATTACTTTCATTGATTAGTTTTAATCCCTCATTTGATAATTGTCCATTTAATAGAATAATGAAAAAAAGTCATGAACTGTAACATTTTTTTTTTATTGTGTATATATATCAACAAAGTAGGACAGTTTACAGAGGCAGTATGTGCATGTCCTTCCCATTTATACTCATGATAGCGTACAGTACAGTGGACATAATTTGCAGTTACTGGTAAATTTTGGAATGACAGTACTAACCAGTGGTGCAAGTAAAAAAAAAATTCTTAGTGATACTGTGCGCGCCAAAGGTCCACGTGTGCCAATAATTGCCACATGGGAGTGGCCAATGAAAATGGGGGCGTGATGCACATATGACCCCAATAGTGCAGTGCCAGACACACATATGCCCCCAATAGTGCCAGATACACATATGCCCCCAATAGTGCCAAATATAAATATGCCCCCACAGTGCCAGATATGTTCACACAGTGCCAGATACACATATGCCCCCACAGTGCCAGATACACATATGCCCCCACGGTGCCAGATATGCCCCCACAGTGCCAGATGCACATATGCCAGATATGCCCCTACAGTGCCAGATGCACATATGCCCCCACAGTGCCAGATATGCCTCTACGTTACCAGATATGCCCCCACGTTGCCATATACACATACCCCCACAGTGCTAGATATGCCCTCACAGTGCCAGATACACATATTCCTCCACAGTGCCAGATATGCCCCCACATTGCCAGATATGCCCCCACATTGCCAAATACACATGCCTCCAGGGTGCCAGATATGCCCCATAGAGCCTGATATGCCCCAGCAGTGCAGCTCACTGTTGTTGCTGCTGCCCGGGGCTGGCACTGTCTGCTGCTGCTGTCTGGGAGAGGGGGGTGCAGAATGCACCTTTCCTGCCTCTCTCTTGCCCACAGCCAGGTCTCCTCCTGCAGGGGCGTCGGCGGCGTCATGTAACTCAGATCTGGCGCTGGTCCGTGAGCCAATCAGAGCTTGCGGTCCAGCAGCGGCGGCTCCTGATTGGATGCCAGTCCACAACCTCTGATTGGCTCACAAACCGGCGTTGGAGTGTACACACCCTGTAAATCTCCCAACGAACTTCCCTCATTTCAGAGATGCAATATATGTAAATGTAGATGAAATTTGATAATTATTTTATAATTACGCTAGGAAAAAAGTATTTTTGGATCATCAAAATAACATTAAACTCTCTTTCTATGTAAAGTTAAAACATTTATTCATTAAAATTATATAGGCAATAAAATACAATACAATAATGTCTTAGCAGTACTGCTTTGTTTACTAAACACAGTCACAATATAGTCGAAAATGTGTAGGATATGGGATGACGGTGGCTGGGATCCCAGCAGTTAGCATAGCGGCCGCTAGAATGCCGTCAGGGGGGTGAGTGCAGTGTAGCCCCTTGCGGGCTCGCAATGCTCTCCACGCTTCAGGCTTGGTTGCTCACTGCAGGTTCTATTCCCACTCTGTGGGTTTTGTGGACACCCACTAGTGGTAATAGCCCCTATTAGCCGAGATTCCAGCTGGCGGCATTGTCAGTGGTCGGGATTCCAGTGTCGGTATCCTGACCACCGGGATCCCGACTGCTGACAATGTAAGTACATCCCGTTGAAAAAATATAACTGTATCAGTATGGGTGGAGTAGGGTTAAAATGTGAAGTTTATGCTGCAGGTAGTATAAGACTTTAAACTCCTGTTATGGAGTTAGATGTAATGCAGTCTGAATTCGCCTGACGTGGGATGCCGGCCGAACAATGAAGTTTTTTTAAAGGGGCAGTCATTTACAAGGCATTGTTTTGCCTTGTAAATGATTGCCCCTTTAAAAAAAGTATGAGTTCAGCTGGCATCCGCATTTTGGGGCAAACTCGGACTCCATTACATCCCGCCCATTGCCTCCTAACTACTGTAGGTTCCTGGTATTGCCCCCTAACTAGGGAGAGTTTTATCTTCCATTAAATACGCAGTCTGAGGATCTTTGTTTATAATGAATATTCCAAATACATATATTGCAGGTAATGCTTGGCATACAAGGTGTGACTATCTGCAGTGGCCAATTTTCCAAAAGGCATGCAAGGCACATGCCTAGGGGTTGCACATGTTTGGGAGCGACACTTGGATGCTTGTGTTTGTACTGTCAACCCAAAATGTACCAGTAATTGCCAAATATTTCCACTGTACTTTACCATTTGCTGTCTTGAATGGAGTGTAAATGGGTAGGACCTGCGGCGGAACTCCCAGGGGGCAATGGAGTCAGCTGCCGCCTAGCTCCTGACCTGTAGGGGGCACTTATCTCCTCCATTGTACCCTAACATCATAGCCACATAGAGTGTGCCTGATGTGCACAGGCACACCCTAATGTAGGGAACTGCGGCAGCCGGTGGTGCAAATATGCAGGTACTGCCCGCCACACACTTTGCACTGTGTACTCTGCTGTGACCTGCCTAGCTAAATTGGGGTTTATCAAAATATAGGGGTATGGCTTCATGGGGAAGGGGCGTGGCCACAGAACAGTACCAATTCACATTACACCATACAGTAGTGTCTGTTAGTCACATTACACCACACAGTAGTACCTCTTATACACATGTTACGCACACCAGTGCTAACAGGAGTATACCGGTGTATAAACAGAGAGGGAAGCGAAGCAAACGAACTCACAGACAGTATAACATAACATACACAGGAGGTGATGGAATAACTAATAAACACAAAGTGAACGGAGAAGCCCAAAGGCTCAGGAATTGGGTGTCTCCCTAGTGTCAGGAATGCTCAGATGGAATAGAGCAGACAATGAAGCGATGTGTAGTGATTTAACATGTGGAGCACCTGAAATGATGTTGCTAAGAGCAACAGAAAAAACCCCAAAGGGTTACCAACGGGTGTGGGAATAAACTCCTTGGTCAGAGATAGAAATATAGACACAAGGAGAGTATCCACAATCCTAACCCCCACTTGCAGGGCACAGGTTCAGCTTACTGCCACTAAACTGACACCTGGACGCCCTGCACAGTGAGGGAGGATTAAGCAAGCAGGTCTGAGAGTACAGCCGCAAACCTGCTGGGTTCACAGAATAGCAAAAGAACCCCAGCAGGTCAAACAACTGACTCCAGTCTTACTGCTAGGTCCGGATTGGCAGAATGAAGTACCGAATCCCAAGGCCTATTCGCAGTAAGCAACAAGTAAATACAAAGTCACACAGTACTAGCTAACTCTCTGGAACTGACTAACAAACAAAGATTCAGCAGCATTTGCCTAGCCTGAGAGGATGGTTTATATAGCTGGTGCTGTCCACGCCCCACTCAGACCTCACAGACTGTGAGCACAAAACCAGCGCCGGATTCCCTGCCGTGCACAGAGCCTGTAACCACTACACAGTAAAAACCCAGACCGAAGTATAGATGCGCTCAGGTTACTTCGCTAACAATTGCCTTCCCGGTTGCCATGGCGACGTGGCAGCACAGAGCAGGAGATCCTAACAGTACCCCCCCTCTGACGAGGGGTCAAAGAACCCCTACCACCGGGTTTATCGGGGAACTGCGAGAAGAAAGAGCGTATCAGTCTGGGGGCATGAAGATCACAACTGCGCACCCACGACCGCTCCTCCGGGCCATACCCCTTCCAGTGCACCAAAAATGACTGCCGACCCCGAACCATCTTGGAGTCAAGAACCCTTTCAACCACAAACTCCCTCTGACCCTGTATCAGAAGAGGAGAAGGTCTTCCACTGGAAGAAGGATTACTAACCGCCAGTTTTAAAAGGGAACAATTAAATGTTTTATTGATACCCAATGAACGGGGCAGATCTAACTGAAATGCCACCGGATTGATAACCCTGGTGATCTTATAAGGGCCGATGAACCGGGGGCCAAACTTATGAGATGGCTGTCTCAACTTCAAATTCTTGGTGGACAACCAGACGAAGTCTCCTAATTTGAAGCTGCAGGGTCTTCTCCGCTTATCAAAAACCCTTTTGGTCACTAATGACACAGACACAAGGGCTTTCTTCACTTTCCTCCAAATACCCCTAAGGACCGAAACAACAGAGGAACCACCAGACGTGGAATCCAGGGGGTCAAAAGAATTGGCCTTAGGATGATGCCCATACACACAAAGGAAGGGAGAGATCCCTGTAGCAGAGTGAGCCGCATTGTTATAGGCAAACTCCGCCATGGACAGATGAGCAACCCAGTCAGTATGACACTTGGAGACATAACACCTGAGGAACTGCTCCAAGGACTGGTTCACCCTCTCAGTCTGCCCATTAGACTGTGGATGGTAGCCTGACGACAAGCTCACAGAAATCTGGAGCTCAGAACAAAATGCCCTCCAGAATTTGGCCACAAACTGGGATCCACGGTCAGAGACCACATCAAGTGGCAACCCGTGGAGGTGCACAACATGCTGCATAAATAACTCAGACAGGCGTCTGGCCGATGGCAACCCAACCAGTGGAACGAAATGCGCCATCTTCAAAAACCTGTCAATGACAACACAAATGGCTGTCATCCCCGAGGATTTGGGCAAGTCCACCACAAAATCCATGGAAATGTGGGTCCATGGCTTAGACGGAATAGAGAGTGGATGTAATGGGCCGACAGGAACCCCTCTAGGAGTTTTATTTCGGGCACAAACGTCACATGCCCGAACCCACTGATCCACATCCCTAGCCACCGAGGGCCACCACACCGCCCTAGACAGCAACTCCCGAGTTCTGGCAATACCCGGATGCCCTGCCGACCTCTTGGCATGGAATTCCAGGAACACTCGCTGTCTTAACCTAGGAGGCACAAACAAGAGACCTACTGGAAGGTCTGGAGGAGCCTGCTCCTGTGCTCTAAGGACTAATGACAAGAGGTCCTGGGTAATGCCCACTTTAATACATGATGGGGACACAATGGGCAATGGCTCCTCGGTGGTCTCTTGAACTGGAGCAAAACTCAGCGAGAGCGCATCAGCCTTGATGTTTTTTGACCCAGGGCGATATGTTATCAAAAAATTAAAGCGAGCAAAAAACAAAGCCCATCGTGCCTGCCTGGCATTGAGCCGCTTCGCTGACTCTAAATATGCCAGATTCTTATGGTCGGTGAGAATTGAGACCACGAACTTAGCCCCCTCAAGCCAGTGTCTCCACTCCCTGAGTGCATCCTTTATAGCCAACAATTCCCGGTTACCCACATCATAATTCATCTCGGCAGACGAAAATTTACGGGAAAAGTAAGCACAGGGATGAAGGTGATTATCAGACACCCCCATCTGAGAGAGCACATCCCCAATACCTATCTCAGAGGCATCCACTTCTACCACAAAAGGACGCTCTGGATCTGGGTGTCGCAGCACCTTGGCCGAGACAAATGCCCTTTTGAGATGGGCAAAGGCCGCTTTGGCCTCACAAGACCAGTGAGCAACATCCGCCCCTTTCTTAGTGAGTGCCACCAAGGGGGCCACTATAGACGAAAATCCAGCGATAAACCGTCTATAAAAATTCGCAAAGCCCAGAAAACGCTGAAGCGCCTTCAAACTAGTGGGCTGCACCCAATCCAGGACTGCCTGCACCTTAGAACCCTCCATTTGGAAACCTTCTGAGGAGATAATATACCCTAGAAATGCAATTTGCTGGACTTCAAACTTGCACTTCTCCAGCTTCGCCCCAAGCTGGTGGTCTCTGAGTTTCTGGAGGACTAAGCGTACATGCTTCCGATGTTCCTCCAGGGAATGAGAGAAGATTTGGATGTCATCTAGATAAACAACTAAGAATCTATCCAAATATTCCCTGAGCACATCGTTCATGAATTCCTGGAAGACTGCCGGGGCATTAGAGAGCCCAAAAGGCATCACCAAATATTCATAATGCCCTGAGTGGGTATTAAAGGCAGTCTTCCATTCATCCCCCTCTCTTATTTGGATTAGATTGTAAGCACCGCGTAGGTCAATCTTAGAAAAAATGGTGGCAGTACGAAGCTGGTCAAACAAAACCGAAATGAGAGGCAGTGGGTACGAGTTTTTAATCGTGATACGGTTCAATTCCCTGAAGTCGATGCAGGGTCGCAACGAACCGTCCTTTTTACCCACGAAAAAGAACCCCGACCCAACTGGGGACTGTGAGGGTCTGATAAATCCCTTAGCCAAGTTCTCCTGAATGTACTCTGCCATAGCCTGAGTCTCAGGACGTGACAGGGAGTACAACCTGCTCTTGGGAAGCTTAGCATCCGGCAACAAATCAATGGCACAGTCATAGGGGCGATGGGGAGGTAGTACCTCCGCAACTTTTTTGGAGAACACATCCGCAAAATCTGCATAACATTCTGGCAATCCTGGCAAACTTAGCTGCGAGAGCCTGACTGGAAGGCTCAAGCAACTCCTGAAACAATAACTACCCCAACTAAGAATCTCCCCAGAGACCCAGTCAAATTGAGGGTTATGGGCCCTTAACCAGGGTAACCCCAAAACCAATGGGGCAAAAGAACAGACAGTCACATAAAAAGAAAATTTTTCAGAGTGTGTGGCTCCAATAAACAAAGGAATTTAGCTGGTGCAGGAGGTAATTTTACCCTGGGACAATGGTTCCCCGTTTAACCCACAGATCTCAATCTCTGATGCCAAAGGTACTGAGGGAACAGAGTGTTCCAGGGCGAATTGACGGTCCATGAAAACCCCATCGGCCCCACTGTCAACAAAGGCCTCAGTCTTGACAGTTTGACCGAGGATCTCCAAAGTCACCGGAATGAGAAAAGTCTTTTTAGGAAATTCTGACTTCTGGCCTGACAGGATATTTCCCATCACCCTTAGGCCCTGAAGTTTTCCGGTTTTTCTGGGCATGATACTACAACATGACCTTTATTCCCACAGTACAAACACAAACCCTGCTGTCTCCTCCGCGTCTTCTCACGCAAAGAGAGGCGGGTAGCCCCAATCTGCATAGGCTCCTCGGAATATTCCTCAGAGTCTGAGGTTCCCTTGGGAAAAAAGGAAACTGCGGTCTCCCTTTCAAGCATACGCTCTCTCAGCCGTCTATCCACACGGATGGATAACTGCATGAGCTGATCTAAGCTATCAGGCGAGGGATATTGTACCAGTTGGTCCTTTATCTGGTCAGAAAGGCCCCTTCGGTACTGGTTTCTCAGGGCTGGGTCATTCCACTGGGTATCATGAGCCAACCTCCGAAACTCCATACTATAAACCTCAGCTGGCCTTCGCCCTTGCTTAAGAACCGTAATCTGAGCCTCGGCTGAAGCCATCTTGTCAGGGTCATCATACAAAATGCCCAGTGCCGTAAAAAAAGCATCAACACTTTTAAGCGACGAACAGTCAGGCTGTAACCCATATGCCCAGACCTGTGGGTCTCGTTGTAGCAAGGAAATCACCATGCCCACCCGCTGAATCTCCGACCCAGAAGACTGGGGCCTAAGCCTGAAATATAGCTTACAGCTCTCCTTGAAACAAAAGAACTGCGAGCGATCTCCAGAAAAACGATCCGGGAGATTTACTTTCGGCTCCTTAACCCCTGAACTTGCCGCTGCTGCTGCGGGAGCTCCGCTAGCGGCCTGCGGGGTGTTCATTTTAATGGACATCTCATTAAATTGTCGAGTCAGGACCTGCACCTGATCGACCACCTGTTGCAAAGTATTTTGAGGGGTATGCTCCATATTCCCACAAAATTTCAACAGGAGTAGGGCTGCTGAATATGTTACGCACACCAGTGCTAACAGGAGTATACCGGTGTATGAACAGAGAGGGAAGCGAAGCAAACGAACTCACAGACAGTATAACATAACATACACAGGAGGTGATGGAATAACTAATAAACACAAAGTGAACAGAGAAGCCCAAAGGCTCAGGAATTGGGTGTCTCCCTAGTGTCAGGAATGCTCAGATGGAATAGAGCGGACAATGAAGCGATGTGTAGTGATTTAACATGTGGAGCACCTGAAATGATGTTGCTAAGAGCAACAGAAAAAACCCCAAAGGGTTACCAAAGGGTGTGGGAATAAACTCCTTGGTCAGAGATAGAAATATAGACACAAGGAGAGTATCCACAATCCTAACCCCCACTTGCAGGGCACAGGTTCAGCTTACTGCCACTAAACTGACACCTGGACGCCCTGCACAGTGAGGGAGGATTATGCAAGCAGGTCTGAGAGTACAGCCACAAACCTGCTGGGTTCATAGAATAGCAAAAGAACCCCAGCAGGTCAAACAACTGACTCCAGTCTTACTGCTAGGTCCGGATTAGCAGAATGAAGTACCGAATCCCAAGGCCTATTCGCAGTAAGCAACAAGTAAATACAAAGTCACACAGTACTAGCTAACTCTCTGGAACTGACTAACAAACAAAGATTCAGCAGCATTTGCCTAGCCTGAGAGGATGGTTTATATAGCAGGTGCTGTCCACGCCCCACTCAGACCTCACAGACTGTGAGCACAAAACCAGCGCCGGATTCCCTGCCGTGCACAGAGCCTGTAACCACTACACAGTAAAAACTAGAGATGAGCGCCTGAAATTTTTCGGGTTTTGTGTTTTGGTTTTGGGTTCGGTTCCGCGGCCGTGTTTTGGGTTCGAACGCGTTTTGGCAAAACCTCACCGAATTTTTTTTGTCGGATTCGGGTGTGTTTTGGATTCGGGTGTTTTTTTCAAAAAACACTAAAAAACAGCTTAAATCATAGAATTTGGGGGTCATTTTGATCCCAAAGTATTATTAACCTCAAAAACCATAATTTACACTCATTTTCAGTCTATTCTGAATACCTCACACCTCACAATATTATTTTTAGTCCTAAAATTTGCACCGAGGTCGCTGTGTGAGTAAGATAAGCGACCCTAGTGGCCGACACAAACACCGGGCCCATCTAGGAGTGGCACTGCAGTGTCACGCAGGATGTCCCTTCCAAAAAACCCTCCCCAAACAGCACATGACGCAAAGAAAAAAAGAGGCGCAATGAGGTAGCTGTGTGAGTAAGATTAGCGACCCTAGTGGCCGACACAAACACCGGGCCCATCTAGGAGTGGCACTGCAGTGTCACGCAGGATGGCCCTTCCAAAAAACCCTCCCCAAACAGCACATGACGCAAAGAAAAAAAGAGGCGCAATGAGGTAGCTGTGTGAGTAAGATTAGCGACCCTAGTGGCCGACACAAACACCGGGCCCATCTAGGAGTGGCACTGCAGTGTCACGCAGGATGTCCCTTCCAAAAAACCCTCCCCAAACAGCACATGACGCAAAGAAAAAAAGAGGCGCAATGAGGTAGCTGACTGTGTGAGTAAGATTAGCGACCCTAGTGGCCGACACAAACACCGGGCCCATCTAGGAGTGGCACTGCAGTGTCACGCAGGATGTCCCTTCCAAAAAACCCTCCCCAATCAGCACATGATGCAAAGAAAAAGAAAAGAAAAAAGAGGTGCAAGATGGAATTGTCCTTGGGCCCTCCCACCCACCCTTATGTTGTATAAACAAAACAGGACATGCACACTTTAACCAACCCATCATTTCAGTGACAGGGTCTGCCACACGACTGTGACTGATATGACGGGTTGGTTTGGACCCCCCCCAAAAAAGAAGCAATTAATCTCTCCTTGCACAAACTGGCTCTACAGAGGCAAGATGTCCACCTCATCTTCACCCTCCGATATATCACCGTGTACATCCCCCTCCTCACAGATTATCAATTCGTCCCCACTGGAATCCACCATCTCAGCTCCCTGTGTACTTTGTGGAGGCAATTGCTGCTGGTCAATGTCTCCGCGGAGGAATTGATTATAATTCATTTTAATGAACATCATCTTCTCCACATTTTCTGGATGTAACCTCGTACGCCGATTGCTGACAAGGTGAGCGGCGGCACTAAACACTCTTTCGGAGTACACACTTGTGGGAGGGCAACTTAGGTAGAATAAAGCCAGTTTGTGCAAGGGCCTCCAAATTGCCTCTTTTTCCTGCCAGTATAAGTACGGACTGTGTGACGTGCCTACTTGGATGCGGTCACTCATATAATCCTCCACCATTCTATCAATGTTGAGAGAATCATATGCAGTGACAGTAGACGACATGTCCGTAATCGTTGTCAGGTCCTTCAGTCCGGACCAGATGTCAGCATCAGCAGTCGCTCCAGACTGCCCTGCATCACCGCCAGCGGGTGGGCTCGGAATTCTGAGCCTTTTCCTCGCACCCCCAGTTGCGGGAGAATGTGAAGGAGGAGATGTTGACAGGTCGCGTTCCGCTTGACTTGACAATTTTGTCACCAGCAGGTCTTTCAACCCCAGCAGACCTGTGTCTGCCGGAAAGAGAGATCCAAGGTAGGCTTTAAATCTAGGATCGAGCACGGTGGCCAAAATGTAGTGCTCTGATTTCAACAGATTGACCACCCGTGAATCCTTGTTAAGCGAATTAAGGGCTGCATCCACAAGTCCCACATGCCTAGCGGAATCGCTCCCTTTTAGCTCCTTCTTCAATGCCTCCAGCTTCTTCTGCAAAAGCCTGATGAGGGGAATGACCTGACTCAGGCTGGCAGTGTCTGAACTGACTTCACGTGTGGCAAGTTCAAAGGGCATCAGAACCTTGCACAACGTTGAAATCATTCTCCACTGCACTTGAGACAGGTGCATTCCACCTACTATATCGTGCTCAATTGTATAGGCTTGAATGGCCTTTTGCTGCTCCTCCAACCTCTGAAGCATATAGAGGGTTGAATTCCACCTCGTTACCACTTCTTGCTTCAGATGATGGCAGGGCAGGTTCAGTAGTTTTTGGTGGTGCTCCAGTCTTCTGTACATGGTGCCTGTACGCCGAAAGTGTCCCGCAATTTTTCTGGCCACCGACAGCATCTCTTGCACGCCCCTGTCGTTTTTTAAAAAATTCTGCACCACCAAATTCAAGGTATGTGCAAAACATGGGACGTGCTGGAATTTGCCCATATTTAATGCACACACAATATTGCTGGCGTTGTCCGATGCCACAAATCCACAGGAGAGTCCAATTGGGGTAAGCCATTCCGCGATGATCTTCCTCAGTTGCCGTAAGAGGTTTTCAGCTGTGTGCGTATTCTGGAAAGCGGTGATACAAAGCGTAGCCTGCCTAGGAAAGAGTTGGCGTTTGCGAGATGCTGCTACTGGTGCCGCCGCTGCTGTTCTTGCGGCGGGAGTCCATACATCTACCCAGTGGGCTGTCACAGTCATATAGTCCTGACCCTGCCCTGCTCCACTTGTCCACATGTCCGTGGTTAAGTGGACATTGGGTACAACTGAATTTTTTAGGACACTGGTGAGTCTTTTTCTGACGTCCGTGTACATTCTCGGTATCGCCTGCCTAGAGAAGTGGAACCTAGATGGTATTTGGTAACGGGGGCACACTGCCTCAATAAATTGTCTAGTTCCCTGTGAACTAACGGCGGATACCGGACGCACGTCTAACACCAACATAGTTGTCAAGGACTCAGTTATCCGCTTTGCAGTAGGATGACTGCTGTGATATTTCATCTTCCTCGCAAAGGACTGTTGAACAGTCAATTGCTTACTGGAAGTAGTACAAGTGGGCTTACGACTTCCCCTCTGGGATGACCATCGACTCCCAGCGGCAACAACAGCAGCGCCAGCAGCAGTAGGCGTTACACGCAAGGATGCATCGGAGGAATCCCAGGCAGGAGAGGACTCGTCAGAATTGCCAGTGACATGGCCTGCAGGACTATTGGCATTCCTGGGGAAGGAGGAAATTGACACTGAGGGAGTTGGTGGGGTGGTTTGCGTGAGCTTGGTTACAAGAGGAAGGGATTTACTGGTCAGTGGACTGCTTCCGCTGTCACCCAAAGTTTTTGAACTTGTCACTGACTTATTATGAATGCGCTGCAGGTGACGTATAAGGGAGGATGTTCCGAGGTGGTTAACGTCCTTACCCCTACTTATTACAGCTTGACAAAGGGAACACACGGCTTGACACCTGTTGTCCGCATTTCTGGTGAAATACCTCCACACCGAAGAGCTGATTTTTTTGGTATTTTCACCTGGCATGTCAACGGCCATATTCCTCCCACGGACAACAGGTGTCTCCCCGGGTGCCTGACTTAAACAAACCACCTCACCATCAGAATCCTCCTGGTCAATTTCCTCCCCAGCGCCAGCAACACCCATATCCTCCTCATCCTGGTGTACTTCAACACTGACATCTTCAATCTGACTATCAGGAACTGGACTGCGGGTGCTCCTTCCAGCACTTGCAGGGGGCGTGCAAATGGTGGAAGGCGCATGCTCTTCACGTCTAGTGTTGGGAAGGTCAGGCATCGCAACCGACACAATTGGACTCTCCTTGTGGATTTGGGATTTCGAAGAATGCACAGTTCTTTGCTGTGCTGCTTTTGCCAGCTTGAGTCTTTTCATTTTTCTAGCGAGAGGCTGAGTGCTTCCATCCTCATGTGAAGCTGAACCACTAGCCATGAACATAGGCCAGGGCCTCAGCCGTTCCTTGCCACTCCGTGTGGTAAATGGCATATTGGCAAGTTTACGCTTCTCCTCCGACAATTTTATTTTAGGTTTTGGAGTCCTTTTTTTACTGATATTTGGTGTTTTGGATTTGACATGCTCTGTACTATGACATTGGGCATCGGCCTTGGCAGACGACGTTGCTGGCATTTCATCGTCTCGGCCATGACTAGTGGCAGCAGCTTCAGCACGAGGTGGAAGTGGATCTTGATCTTTCCCTAATTTTGGAACCTCAACATTTTTGTTCTCCATATTTTAATAGGCACAACTAAAAGGCACCTCAGGTAAACAATGGAGATGGATTGGATACTAGTATACAATTATGGACGGGCTGCCGAGTGCCGACACAGAGGTAGCCACAGCCGTGAACTACCGCACTGTACTGTGTCTGCTGCTAATATATAGACTGGTTGATAAAGAGATAGTATACTCGTAACTAGTATGTATGTATAAAGAAAGAAAAAAAAACCACGGTTAGGTGGTATATACAATTATGGACGGGCTGCCGAGTGCCGACACAGAGGTAGCCACAGCCGTGAACTACCGCACTGTACTGTGTCTGCTGCTAATATATAGACTGGTTGATAAAGAGATAGTATACTCGTAACTAGTATGTATGTATAAAGAAAGAAAAAAAAACCACGGTTAGGTGGTATATACAATTATGGACGGGCTGCCGAGTGCCGACACAGAGGTAGCCACAGCCGTGAACAACCGCACTGTACTGTGTCTGCTGCTAATATAGACTGGTTGATAAAGAGATAGTATACTCGTAACTAGTATGTATGTATAAAGAAAGAAAAAAAAACCACGGTTAGGTGGTATATACAATTATGGACGGGCTGCCGAGTGCCGACACAGAGGTAGCCACAGCCGTGAACTACCGCACTGTACTGTGTCTGCTGCTAATATATAGACTGGTTGATAAAGAGATAGTATACTCGTAACTAGTATGTATGTATAAAGAAAGAAAAAAAAACCACGGTTAGGTGGTATATACAATTATGGACGGGCTGCCGAGTGCCGACACAGAGGTAGCCACAGCCGTGAACTACCGCACTGTACTGTGTCTGCTGCTAATATATAGACTGGTTGATAAAGAGATAGTATACTCGTAACTAGTATGTATGTATAAAGAAAGAAAAAAAAACCACGGTTAGGTGGTATATACAATTATGGACGGGCTGCCGAGTGCCGACACAGAGGTAGCCACAGCCGTGAACTACCGCACTGTACTGTGTCTGCTGCTAATATATAGACTGGTTGATAAAGAGATAGTATACTCGTAACTAGTATGTATGTATAAAGAAAGAAAAAAAAACCACGGTTAGGTGGTATATACAATTATGGACGGGCTGCCGAGTGCCGACACAGAGGTAGCCACAGCCGTGAACTACCGCACTGTACTGTGTCTGCTGCTAATATATAGACTGGTTGATAAAGAGATAGTATACTCGTAACTAGTATGTATGTATAAAGAAAGAAAAAAAAACCACGGTTAGGTGGTATATACAATTATGGACGGGCTGCCGAGTGCCGACACAGAGGTAGCCACAGCCGTGAACTACCGCACTGTACTGTGTCTGCTGCTAATATAGACTGGTTGATAAAGAGATAGTATACTACTAATATTATATATACTGGTGGTCAGGTCACTGGTCACTAGTCACACTGGCAGTGGCACTCCTGCAGCAAAAGTGTGCACTGTTTAATTTTAATATAATATTATGTACTCCTGGCTCCTGCTATAACCTATAACTGGCACTGCAGTAGTGCTCCCCAGTCTCCCCCACAATTATAAGCTGTGTGAGCTGAGCAGTCAGACAGATATATAATATATATAGATGATGCAGCACACTGGCCTGAGCCTGAGCAGTGCACACAGATATGGTATGTGACTGACTGAGTCACTGTGTGTATCGCTTTTTTCAGGCAGAGAACGGATATATTAAATAAACTGCACTGTGTGTCTGGTGGTCACTCACTATATAATATATTATGTACTCCTGGCTCCTGCTATAACCTATAACTGGCACTGCAGTAGTGCTCCCCAGTCTCCCCCACAATTATAAGCTGTGTGAGCTGAGCAGTCAGACAGATATATATAATATTATTTATATATAGATAATAGATGATGCAGCACACTGGCCTGAGCCTGAGCAGTGCACACAGATATGGTATGTGACTGAGTCACTGTGTGCTGTGTATCGCTTTTTTCAGGCAGAGAACGGATTATAAATAAAACTGGTGGTCACTGGTCACTATCAGCAAAACTCTGCACTGTACTGAGTACTCCTAATGCTCCCCAAAATTAGTAAATCAAGTGTCTCTCTAATCTATTCTAAACGGAGAGGACGCCAGCCACGTCCTCTCCCTATCAATCTCAATGCACGTGTGAAAATGGCGGCGACGCGCGGCTCCTTATATAGAATCCGAGTCTCGCGATAGAATCCGAGCCTCGCGAGAATCCGACAGCGTCATGATGACGTTCGGGCGCGCTCGGGTTAACCGAGCAAGGCGGGAAGATCCGAGTCGCTCGGACCCGTGAAAAAAAACATGAAGTTCTGGCGGGTTCGGATTCAGAGAAACCGAACCCGCTCATCTCTAGTAAAAACCCGGACCGGAGTATAGCTGCGCTCAGGTTACTTCGCTAACACTTGCCTCCCGGTTGCCATGGCGACGTGGCAGCACAGAGCAGGAGATCCTAACAACACACCAGGAAGAGCTCCTTATACATATTGTGCCAGGTAGATCCCCTTTTCTGCACATAACACCAAGTAGAGCCCCTTTTATACATATTATGATAGGTAGAGCTCCTTTTATACATGTTATGCCAGGTAGAGCCCCTTTTATATACATTACGATAGGAAGAGCCCCTTTTATACACGTTATGCCAGGTAGAGCCCTTTTTATACACATTATGCCAGGTAGAGAGACCCTTATACACATTGCACCAGGCACAGTTTCTTACCATCAACGTCGTCTGCCAAGGCCGATGTGTGATAGTAGAGGGCATGTCAAATCCAAAAAGCCAAAGTTCAGTAAAAAGAACCAATACAAGAAATTTAAATCATCTGAGGAGAAACATAATCTTGTCAATATGCCATTTACAACACGGAGTGGCAAGGAATGGCTGAGGCCCTGGCCTATGTTCATGGCTAGTGGTTCAGCTTCACATGACGATGGAAGCCCTCATCCTCCTGATAGAAAAATTAAAAGAGTTAAGCTGGAAAAAGCACAGAAAGGAACTGTGCGCTCTGAGATGGTATCACAAATCCCCAAGGAGAGTCCAAGTGTGTCGGCAGTATCGATGCCTGACCTTCCCAACACTGGATGGGAAGAGTTGGCTCCTTCCACCATTTGCATGCCCCTGCAAGTGCTGGAAGGAGCACCCACAGTCCAGTTCCCGATATTCAAATTGAAGATGTCACTGTTTAAGTACACCAGGATGAGGATATGGGTGTTGCTGGCGCTGAGGAGGAAATTGACGATGAGGATTCTGATGGTGATGTGGTTTGTTTAAGTCAGGCACCGGGGGAGACACCTGTTGTCCTTGGGATGAAGAAGCCCATTGTGATGCCTGGGCAAACTACCAAAAAAGCCACCTCTTCAGTGTGGAATTATTTCTCCACAAATCTGGACAACAGGTGTCAAGCCATCTGTTGCCTCTGTCAATCTGTAGTAAGTAGGGGTAAGGATGTTAACCACCTAGGAACATCCTCCCTTATACGTCACCTGCTGCGCATTCATCTGAAGTCAGTGTCAAGTTGTGAAATTTTCGGTAAGAGCATAAGCAGTCCACTGACACCTAAATCCCTTCTTCCTCCTGTACCTAAGCTCCTGCAAGCCACACTAACAACTCCCTCAACGTCAACTTCCTCCTCAGTCAGGAATTAATTATTATAGTTTAAAATTACAGTGAACATCTTACACTAATTTAGTTAGAACATTACTTATCACTAGAGATGAGCGGGTTCGGTTCTCAGAGAACCGAACCCTACCGGGCTTTGCCTCCCAAGCACGGATCCTAGTCAGGCTTGTGTTTTCCCTCCTGACTCGGAAACCCGAACGCGTCAAAATGTTATCATCATGCTTTTGGATTCTCGCGGGATTTGGATTCCATATAAGGAGTCGCGCGTCGCGGCCATTTTCACTCCAGTCTCGGAGAGTGTATTGAGAGGACGTGTCCTCAGTTTTCACTGTCTGTGTGGGTGCGGGAAAGTGGGGTTGCGAGTCTTGTGCTGTGTTGTGCTGTCCAGTGTAGTCAGTGTATTGTGCTGCATCAGTCCAGCCAGTCACAGAGTTGGTGTTCTCTGCTGCCATATATCCAGTGTAGCTGTATAAAGTGGTGCTGTGTTGTGCAGACCAGTGGTAGTGTCCTGTCTCATCAGTCATTCTAGTGACGATATGCGCTGCTGCTATATGTCCACTGCTGCAGTATAATAATTACAACAACAACCTGTTGTGCTGCATCAGACCAGTGGTAGTGTCCTGTCTCATCAGTCATGCCAGTGATGATATACACTGCTGCTATATGTCCACTACTGCAGTATAATAATTATAACAACAACCTGTTGTGCTGCATCAGACCAGTGGTAGTGTCCTGTCTCATCAGTCATTCCAGTGACGATATACACTGCTGCTATATGTCCACTGCTGCAGTATAATAATTATAACAACAACCTGTTGTGCTGCATCAGACCAGTGGTAGTGTCCTGTCTCATCAGTCATTCCAGTGATGATATACGCTGCTGCTATATGTCCACTGCTGCCGTATAATAATTATAACAACAACCTGTTGTGCTGCATCAGACCAGTGGTAGTGTCCTGTCTCATCAGTCATTCCAATGACGATATACGCTGCTGCTATATGTCCACTGCTGCACTATAATAATTATATCAACAACCTGTTGTACTGCATCAGACCAGTGGTAGTGTCCTGTCTCATCAGTCATTCCAATGACGATATACGCTGCTGCTATATGTCCACTGCTGCACTATAATAATTATATCAACAACCTGTTGTACTGCATCAGACCAGTGGTAGTGTCCTGTCTCATCAGTCATTCCAGTGACGATATACGCTGCTGCTATATGTCCACTGCTGCAGTATAATAATTATAACAACAACCTGTTGTGCTGCATCAGACCAGTGGTAGTGTCCTGTCTCATCAGTCATTCCAATGACGATATACGCTGCTGCTATATGTCCACTGCTGCAGTATAATAATTATAACAACAACAACCTGTTGCGCTGCATCAGACCAGTGGTAGTGTCCTGTCTCATCAGTTATTCCAGTGACGATATGCGCTGCTGCTATATGTCCACTGCTGACGTATAATAATTATAACAACAACCTGTTGTGCTGCATCAGACCATTGGTAGTGTCCTGTCTCATCAGTCATTCCAATGACGATATACACTGCTGCTATATGTCCACTACTGCAGTATAATAATAATTATAACAACAACAACCTGTTGTGCTGCATCAGACCAGTGGTAGTGTCCTGTCTCATCAGCCATTCCAGTGACGATATACGCTGCTGCTATATGTCCACTGCTGTAGTATAATAATTATAACAACAACAACCTGTTGTGCTGCATCAGACCAGTGGTAGTGTCCTGTCTCATCAGCCATTCCAGTGACGATATACGCTGCTGCTATAATTCCACTGCTGCAGTATAATTATTATAACAACAACCTGTTGTGCTGCATCAGACCAGTGGTAGTGTCCTGTCCATCAGTCATTCCAGTCATTCCTGTGCCGCATATTGTCTCAGATAACTCCCCCAAAAAAATGGAGAACAAAAATTTTGAGGATAAAATAGGGAAAGATCAAGAAGAACCACTTCCTCCTAGTGCTGAAGCGGCTGCCACTAGCCATGACATAGACGATGAAATGCCATCAACGTCGTCTGCCAAGGCCGATGTGTGATAGTAGAGGGCATGTAAAATCCAAAAAGCCAAAGTTCAGTAAAAAGAACCAAAACAAGAAATTTAAATATTCTGAGGAGAAACGTAATCTTGCCAATGTGCCATTTACAACACGGAGTGGCAAGGAATGGCTGAGGCCCTGGCCTATGTTCATGGCTAGTGGTTCAGCTTCACATGACAATGGAAGCCCTCATCCTCCTGATAGAAAAATTAAAAGAGTTAATCTGGAAAGAGCACAGAAAAGAACTGTGCGCTCTGAGATGGTATCACAAATCCCCAAGGAGAGTCCAAGTGTGTCGGCATTTGCGATGCCTGACCTTCCCAACACTGGACGGGAAGAGTTGGCTCCTTCCACCATTTGCATGCCCCCTGCAAGTGCTGGAAGGAGCACCCACAGTCCAGTTCCTGATATTCAAATTGAAGATGTCACTGTTTAAGTACACCAGGATGAGGATATGGGTGTTGCTGGCGCTGAGGAGGAAGTTGACGATGAGGATTCTGATGGTGATGCTGTTTGTTTAAGTCAGGCACCGGGGGAGACACGTGTTGTCCTTGGGACGAAGAAGCCCATTGTGATGCCTGGGCAAACTACCAAAAAATCCACCTCTTCGGTGTGGAATTATTTCTCCACAAATCTGGACAACAGGTGTCAAGCCATCTGTTGCCTCTGTCAATCTGTAATAAGTAGGGGTAAGGATGTTAACCACCTTGGAACATCCTCCCTTATACGTCACCTGCTGCACATTCATCAGAAGTCAGTGTCAAGTTGTGAAATTTTGGGTAAGAGCGTAAGCAGTCCACTGACACCCAAATCCCTTCTTCCTCCTGTACCTAAGCTCCTGCAAGCCACACTACCAACTCCCTCAACGTCAACTTCATCCTCAGTCAGGAATGTACATAGTCCTGCAGGTCACGTCACTGTCAAGACTGAGGAGTCCTTTCCTAACCGGGATTCCTCCGTAAGATCCTTGAGTGGTACACCTGCTGTTGCTGCCGCTGCTGTTATTGCTGCTGGGAGTCGATCGTCATCCCAGAGGGGAAGTCGGAAGACCACTTGTACTACTTCCAGTAAGCAATTGACTGTCCAACAGTCCTTTGTGAGGAAGATGAAATATTACAGCAGTCATCCTTTTGCAAAGCGGATAACTGAGGCCTTGACAGCTATGTTGGTGTTAGAGGTGCGTCCGGTATCCACCATTAGTTCAGTGGGACTTAGAGAATTGATGGCGATAGTGTGTCTCCGTTATCAAATCCCATCTAGGTTCCACTTCTATAGGCAGGCGATAACGAGAATGTACACAGACGGCAGAAAAAGAGTCACCAGTGTCCTAAAAAATGCGGTTGTATCCAGTGTCCACTTAACCACGGACATGTGGACAAGTGGAACAGAGCAGACTAAGGACTATACGACTGTAACAGCCCACTCGGTAGATGTATGGCCTCCCACAGCAACAACGGCAGCGGCACCACTAGCAGCATCTCGAAAACACCAACTCGTTCCTAGGCAGGCTACGCTATGTATCACTGCTTTCCATAAGAGGCACACAGCTGACAACTTCTTACGGAAACTGAGGAACATCATCGCAGAATGGCTTACCCCAATTGGACTCTCCTGGGGGATTTGTGATATCGGACAACGCCACCAATATTGTGCGTGCATTACATCTGGGCAAATTTCAGCATGTCCCATGTTTTGCACATACAATTAATTTTTTGGTGCAGAATTTTTTAAAAAATGACAGTGGTGTGCAGGAGATGCTGTCGGTGGCCAAAAAAATTGCGGGACACTTTCGGCATTCTGCCACTGTATGCCGAAGACTGGAGCGCCAACAAACACTCCTGAACCTGCCCCACCATCAACTCAAGCAAGAGGTGTTAACGAGGTGGAATTCAACATTCTATATGCTTCAGAGGATGGAGGAGCAGCAAAAGGCCATTCAAGCCTATACATCTGCCTACGATATAGGCAAAGGAGGGGTAATGCACCTGACTCAAGCGCAGTGGAGAATGATTTCAGTCTTGTGCAAGGTTCTCCATCCCTTTGAACTTGCCACACGTGAAGTCAGTTTAGACACTGCCAGCTTGAGTCTGGGTCATTCCCCTCATCAGGCTTTTGCAGAAGCAGCTGGAAAAACTGAAGGAGGAGCTAAGATGGAGCGATTCTGCAAAGTATGTGGGACTTGTGGATGGAGCCCTTCATTTGCTTTGCCAGGATTCAAGGGTGGTCAATCTGTTGAAATTAGAGCACTACATTTTGGCCACCATGCTCGATCCTAGCTTTAAAGCCTACGTTGTATCTCTCTTTCCAGCAGACACAAGTGTGCAGAGGTGCAAAGACCTTGTTGGTTAGTAAATTGTCAGCTCAAGAGAAACGTGATCCATCAACAGCTCCTCCTTTAATTTCTCCCGCCACTGGGGCTGCAAGGAAAAGGATAACATTTCCTAGCCCACCCACTGGCGGTGATGCAGGGCAGTCAGGAGCGAAAGCTGACATCTGGTCCGGACTGAAGGACCTGCCATCGATTACTGACATATCTACTGTCACTGCATTTGATTCTGTCACCAATGAAAGAATGGTGGAGGATTATATGAGTGACAGCATCCAAGTAGGCATGTCAGACAGTTCGTATGTATACTGGCAGGAAAAAGAGACAATTTGGAGGCCCTTGCACAAACTGTCTTTATTTTACCTAAGTTGCCCCCCCTCCAGTGTGTACTCTGAAAGAGTGTTTAGTGCAGCCGGTAACCTTGTCAGCTATCGGCGTAGGAGGTTACTTCTACTAAATGTGGAGAAGATGATGTTCATCAAAATGAATGATAAATTCCTCCGGGAAGACCTTTACCAGCAATTGCCTCCAGAAAGTACACAGGGACCTGTGATGGTGGATTCCAGTGGGGACGAATGAATACTCAGTGAGGAGGATGTACACAGTGAAAGGGGTGAGGAATCAGAGGATGATGAGGAGGTCGACATCTTGCCTCTGTAGAGCCAGTTTGTGCAAGGAGAGATTGATTGCATCGTTTTTGGTGGGGGCCCAAACAAACCAGTCATTTCAGCCACAGTCGTGTGGCAGACCCTGTCGCTGAAATGATTGGTTTGTTAAAGTGTGTATGTCCTGTTTATACAACATAAGGGTGGGTGGGAGGGCTCAAGGACAATTCCATCTTGCACCTCTTTTTCTTCTTTGCATCATGTGCTGTTTGGGGACTAGTTATTTTAAGTGCCTTCCTGTCTGACACTGCAGTGCCACTCCTAGATGGGCCAGGTGTTTGTGCCGCACACTTGTGTCACTTAGCTTAGTCATACAGTTAACTCATTGCGCCTCTTTTTCATCTTTGCATCATGTGCTGTTTGGGGCCTATTTTTTAAATATGCCATCCTGTGTGTAACTGCAGTGCCCCTCCTAGATGGGCCATGTGTTTGTGCCGCACACTTGTGTCACTTAGCTTGGCCATCCAGCTACCTAATTGCACCTCTTTTTCTTCTTTGCATCATGTGCTGTTTGGGGACTAGTTTTTGAATAGTGTCATCTTGTCTGCAACTGCAGTGCCACTCCTAGATGGGCCAGGTGTTTGTGCCACACACTTGTGTCGCTTAGCTTAGTCATACAGCCACCTCGGTGCAACTTTTAGGCCTAAAAATAATATTGTGAGGTGTGAGGTGTTCAGAATAGACTGGAAATGAGTGGAAATTAATGTTATTGAGGTTAATAATACCGTAGGAGCAAAATTACCCCCAAATTCTGTGATTTTAGCTGTTTTGATGTTTTTTTTTCCCAAAAGATCTAAAACCAAAACCAAAACCCGAAAGGGTGGTTTTGGCAAAACCAAGCCAAAACCAAAATACGAAAAGTGCCCGCCGCACATCTCTACTTATCACACAGATTTTCCTTATTATAAGGGTAGATTATGTTTACAACAATAAAAAATATAATATATAGTATATACTAGCAGAAAGATGGCAAGATGTGTTATCAAAAATAATGTGTAGAAGCAATAAGCATAATTTGATATTACAAAATAATTATATTAATTCATGAAAGGAAAAAATACCAAATGATGGTGTGACATTATAGACAGAATAAAATCAGACTATGAGAAATAGTATAAAAAATGTGGGAATGCAAGATGCTTATCCCAATTTATAGATTATGATGGAGATAGACTAATTGGTATAACCAATATGACTGGAGATAATAAGAGAATTAAAACAAAAACAAAATAATAAGAAAAGAGTGTTATTTAAAAGTCTGAATCCCTGTCAGAAAGAAAAAAGATATACTGTAAGATAGTAAAATCAATAAATAGCCTAGAGGAAAAGGGCATTACACAATATCACACAAAGAAAAGGAAGGGATGAATGATTGACAAGCCCTCCAACGAATCAAATTGGAACTAAGGGGATAAAATTAAATGGTAATGAAGGCTCTGGTCTGGTTAGAGCCCTGAGGAAGCCTATGGAGGAACGGCCGTGGGCTGCTTCTTAGTCAATGTCTGAATTCTAATATGAATTGTTGCTGTGATAATGTACCCACATACAGGTAACTGATTGTCTCATAATCACAGCTCCTAGCAGCACGGCATAGCTCCCCTCATATCTCCGCTGCTGGTGGCGACTATATGCAAGCCACCAGACGGAGAAAGGAGAGTGGAGATCTCGCTGGCTACAGCGCATAGCCACACACGCTAAGCTGGCTTACAGCTGGTGGGGTGAATACCAACAGCGGGGCAGCGTGCAATGGGAGTGCACGAAGATAGAACAGGGGAGAGCCCCGGACTCACACAAACTGACTGCATGCACTGAACTCATACAGAACTAGCGGTGCGTTCAGTAACAACTAGGCAGAGTGTATACTGAAATTACTGAGGGGAATAAGACCACAAGTGCCAACTATCATAGCAAATTAAGTAGTGATCCAGCGAACATATAGATGTATAATAGTGCTAAACACTATATGTGGATTATATTACATTAATATGAGTGGTGAACAACGGTTATATGCAGGGCCGGTGCAAGGTTTCACTGCACCCTAGGCAAAGCTTCAACCTAGCACCCCCTAACCTGCAAACCTCTCAAACCACCACCTCCGCCCGAAGGGGAGATGCAGGTGGCCACTAGGTGGGCTGGGGTGAATTGCATCT
This sequence comes from Pseudophryne corroboree, assembly GCF_028390025.1. Taxonomy (NCBI): domain Eukaryota; kingdom Metazoa; phylum Chordata; class Amphibia; order Anura; family Myobatrachidae; genus Pseudophryne; species Pseudophryne corroboree. Next base: position 323,301,401 of record NC_086449.1, on the reverse strand, counting down.
TTATTCATATAGAAAGAAAAGGTATAACAACACTCAAAGGACTTTTAAAGAGATAAAGAATATTGTAAACAAGTCACAAAATTTGACAGCCTAACCCTAACTCAGATGCCGGCTGTGGGTATTCTGGTGTCGGCATACTGAAAGGTGTCTGAATTTTGGTGCCGGTATTCTGAACACCAACATCCAATCCACCAGGGTGCCAACTACATCTTTTTAATTGCATGGGTATACATACTTACAGTATATACGCACAGACATACATATATTTGTATGTTCCTTATTGTGTTCCATCCCCCCATCTGTAAATTCATTACTGACCCGCATACAGAGACATCCTTCAGTTTTTTGCTAGATGAATTCAGTGGTGCCCTCCAGTGACTGCCGCTCCTAGGCAGCGGCCTAAAGCTGCCTAATGGTGGAGCCGGCCCTGGTTATATGAATGCCTCTCTAGTAAACCCACTAACTGGTGATATAAATGTGGAATTTATGCAACATTGCCCCAGCTATTAAAGAACACCTACTGTATGTGAATGAATGAATAAACAGCATATTAAGGACAGATGAACAGAGCTGACCCTAACCAATATGAAGCCCTAGGCAAGATTTTGGCTGGTGCCCCCTAGCACTACCGCTAGTTCCATCTCTGGGCCTAATTCAGCACATCTACGATCAGCTTCCCTGACATGCAGGGGGATGCCCAGCACAGGGCTAGTCCACCCCGCATGTCAGGCCCTACCCCGCCACACAAGTACAAAAGCATCACACTGCGGCAAAGCTTTTATACTTGAAAGGTAGCTCTCTACCAGCAGAGCTCCTGCAAGCTGGCAGGGAGCTACCTGTTGCTGTATGGGTCGCAGCAGCTGCATGTGATGTCACGCAGCTGCCGCAGCCCATCCCCGCACGGTCCGAGCACGTCTGCGTTGACCGGACTGCGCCCCTAGAATGGCGGCCAAATGCCGCCGGTCTGCCCCCTCCCGCCCAGCGACCGCCTCTGCCTGTCAATCAGGTAGGGGCTATCGCAGGGCTAAGATGGCCGACGGCTATCTGGCATGCGCCGGCAAAAACGCACAGCAGCGATCAGGTCTGAATTAGGCCCTCTGACCCTGCACCCCTTTCCCAGCACCATCACCCCTTACCCATAGCAGTCCTCATTTTGGTGTTCCCACCCCCTATATTTTAAATAGGAGTAGTGTGCACATTTGGTGCACAGCCCAAAAAGGGGTGTGTTTTTGCTGGGATGGGGCATGGCCACACAATAGTACCCTCAATTCAAATTACGCCACACAGTAGTGCAACTTTATTCACATCATATCATGCGATGTGTCCCTAATTCACGTTACATCACACAGTAGTACCACTTTACCTTATATACGTCACTCCTTACAGTAGTGCCTCTTATTCACATTACATCACACTGAATTTCTCCTTATTCTCATTACACCACACCATATTGCTCTTTATTCACATTAGACCACACAGTAGTGCCTTTTCTATATGTTGCGCCACACAGTAGAGCACCTTATACACATAATGCTACACATTAGTAATGCATTTATACACATAATACCACACAGTCATGCCGCTTACACATATGACACACGTTATTAATGTCCTTTTAAACATAATGTGCCTTACATATTATGCCAACCTTTATTAATGCCCTAATACACATAATGTCCCTTTCACATACTGTATGCCACACATTATTAGTGCACTTGCACACGTAATGACACACATAGTGCCCATTACACATTTGCCGCACATTATTAATGCATTTATACACATGACACACATAATTCCCCTTACACATATGCCGAACACTACTGCACAACCAACCCACCTGCACACAGCACTCACAAGGCCGCTAACACTGTGACCTCTGCCTCTGTTTGGATACAAATGTGTCCTCATACATCTTGCCTCAATACACCATGCAGCAGGAGATGCGCGAGTCAGCTCGCAGCTCTGCTAACGTTGGACACCTTTTTTGCTGAAAATGTGTCTTATTTGTGTTGCTATGTGACTACGATGCACAAGCACCTTCTGCTGATTAAAATGATATGCAGTATGCCTATATTCTGTGTGTGACTGTGGCTGTGGCTGTATCTGCATACGAAATGCTACATTACAGTGATTTCCACGAATACACTGTAACGTAACATTTTGTATGCTTGTGCCCCTAGCCATACCAAATGCCCTAGGCATTTGCCTAGTTTCCCTATGCCTAGGGCCGGCGCTGCAGATGAACCATAGTTCTCTTTGGGTTATAGCAACAAAACAATTGTTACTTTGAGAATATAGTATCAATAGAGAAAAGATACTTTTGTTGAGGCATACCAGAGTATATGTGGAGAATGTTAGAAATATGATATATGCCGGCTGTAAATAGGTGGCAATAATACCACATTAAGAACAAGGTGTTTAATAAAGAGACAAGTTTATACAACTTGAGAGGAATAATGTGGGGGACAATATAATAGGAATACACATTTACACAGAATTCCTTGGCAAAATTACCTTTATTATAAATAACGAAATTCACATAGAAAAACATTGACTTGAGTTTTTGTAGTTTTAATATCACACTTTACTTTCATATCACACTATATTTTAATATTTCACCAGTCCTTGAATAATTTTAATGTATATATAATAAAGATAAGTAATTTTAACAATTTATTGTGGTTCCGGTGTATCCAGAAAAGATGCTTCTTTTGCTTTGTCTTGTTCCTCTATGAATATGTATATATATATATAAAAGTAGCTACAGCAATGGATGGCACTCCGGTCTCATTTCAGACACAAAAAGTAGGACACAAGTCTCCTTTATGTGATCAACGTTTCATGACCTTTATGTCATTCCGTCAGGATACAAATGAACAATAAAAAGTACATTCCATTTATAGAAACACCACGGTGTCCGCTTCCACGCAAAAAAGTGTATCCCACTTTTTGTGTCTGAAATGAGACCGGAGTGCCACCCATCGCTGTAGCTCCTTATATACTGAATACTAGGAGAGGTACCCGGACCAGCTGTGTGGATGTGGAGAGTACTTTTAGTTCAGTTGTGTTTTTATTGTTGTCCCATTTTTTTATATGTTTCTTCTATGTATAACTGTACTTTAATAAATACTTTTTAATATAATTGGCAATTTTACACTTGTCATTTTGACACCGTGGTCGCTATACATCCCTCATCCCCCGTTTTTCCTACATTCTTTTCAGGGAATCACCATCCCTGTATACTTTGAGGGATTCAGCTGACGCCCCATTAGCAGCATAGGGGAGTGTCACATAAGCTTGCCTTTTTACCTTTTACACAACATATCTGTTTCTTATCACAAGTGGCGCAGTATTAATCTTTGTTTTATATATATATATATATATATATATATATATATTTATTATATTTACACACATACACACACACACATGGTGGGAGACAATGAGGTAGAGCTAAAGAGAAGACTTAAAATCAACTGAGATTCTGGTCGCAGAATAGATAGCAGAATTGGTGTAATGGAACTGGAAACTGGACGAATGACTGGAAACCAGACTGGAACCGGTATGATGACACATTGCGTAGACTGGTACTGAACTGGAGTAAAACTGGACTGGAACCAGACTATAGTAGATAGATACAGAGATATAGGTTCTAAGGCAATACCTGTGAACACTGGGGAGCGCAGCTACAAGGCTCACACACTGAGCTGTGTGACTTATGGATCTGGCAACCTATGCCCTGGAAACCAGGAAGCTTTACCCTCACAGAGGAATTCTCACGCAGGAGACTGTAGCTTGTGTGCTGAACTGCTGGAGTGATGGCAGAGGTAAGACATAAAACACGTGGCATTTAGTCAGGGTGGTGATATATATATATATATATATATTTGAATCAGCATATGGGCCCTCATTCAGGTTAGATCGCTGCAGTACAAAAATCGCAATCGTGTGATTTTAGAACTTCTGCGCATGCGCAGCAGGTGCAACGCTCATGCACAAACTGTCAAAGTGTGATCACATCCTGGACGGATGTAATCATGGTTTGATTGACAGCGGCGGTCGTCAGGGGGAATCGACACAGCATTGCGCGGGAGTGGGAGCCGCTCTGATGAAGAAAATGGCAATGGTGCCGCTGAATACGCAGTCATGCTACATATGCAGGGGGCATCCGCAGATCCAAGGTCAGAGATCACGATTAGATTGCAATCGCAACGCTGGGTGGGACTTGTCATGCTGGGCGGCCTTACCCTGTGCTGGGCGACCCCCAGCATGCGATCTTCAGTAGTAGCAATGAAGCTCAGGAGTGATAGCACACATGCATATTGCATATGTCGTGCTCAAATAGACCGTGTTTATCTGCCTAAGATGGCTAAACCCATCTAAACTCCTTCTTTTGGGCGTCCAAACCCGTTTGGATGCCCTACAGTAAATGTGGAATTTATACATATGCTTTCTCGCAGGAGGCTGCGAGAAAAAACATGTCGTCTGTGGCTGCTGTGCGCTAAATGGCAGAACAATTGAATTGCTGCCGTCGGGCGTCATCTATTGGCAGCCGTGAATAAAACAATTGAATCGGCCCTTTTGTCTTTCGTATAAAATAAAAATCAATTGGAAATATAGAGGGAGATAATGTTTATAAAATGTGAAAGGAGAGTTAAAGTTATGTCTTCTCTTAGATGTTATCCTTTCTTGTTACATCTCATTCTAACGTGCTGCTGCATGATGACTCCTGTCAGCGTGTGTGCACAGTGGTCTTTTATCTTGTTAGCAGGCTCCACTGACACCTGAAAAGATTCCGGCCCTCATCCATTTTAGCTACTGATGTATAGTCTAATTAAAACTGATCCTTTCGCCTGGAACTAGAAAAGGATTGACTTGTGTAGCCAGCTTTTATGCCTAAGCTGCATTGACAACCATAAATAGGGACGCATTATGAGGATTGAGGTTTAGGAGCAGTGTCTTAGATTTTGAAGCTCTTTGATCTTTGCTACACCATTAACCATGACCCTAATATCAGTAGCGGTTTTGGGTGTAGGCTAGCAGGGCGGGTGCCTGGGAAGCTGTGGCTCAAGGGCGTGGCCACAGTCACCCCACCAGAGCCATCTGAATTGCATGCGCCTGCCCAATGCCCACCAAGTGCTGGCCACTGCCTGCTCCTGTGGTCTGACTCCCACTGTCCGCCCCCCACTGGCCACTTCCCGCTACTCACTTCTGCACAGCTTCATGCTGGGCAGAAGTGAGATAAGAGATAGTCAGGGGACCTACTGCTGCAGCTGGGTGATGGGGACACAGACAGTGGGGCAGATGGCACACACACACACACACACACACACACACACACACACACATACGCACAAACTCACTCCATGACTCTCAGAAAGAGAGAAAGAAAGAGGGTTGGCCAACCTGGTGCAATGTGTATAAGAGGCTCTACCCTGCATAACGCGTATAAGGGGCTCTACCTGGCACAATGTGTAAAAGGAGCTCTGCTCTAACTGTTGTAACATGTGTAAGGAGCTCTACCTGGAGCAATATGTACAAGGGGCTCTTCCTAGCTTAACATGTGTAAAATGAGCTCTATCTGGCATAACATTTATAAAAGTGTATCTACCTGGTGTTACGTGCATAAATGGGGCTTTACCTGGCATTACATGCATAAAAGGGGCTCTACCTGGCCTATTGTGTATAAGGGGCTCTACCTGGCATAATGCATATAAAGGACTGTGCTATTGCGGTGTAATGCGTGTAAGGGGCTCTAACATAGCATAATGTGTATAAGGGGTACTACAGTGTGGTGTAATGTGACTGACGTACACTACTATGCGGTGTAATGTGAATTGGTACAATTCTGTGGCCATGCCCCTTCCCCATGAAGCCACGCTCCTATATTTTGAAATATGCCTTAGGCGCACACTATCCCTTTTTTAAATTGGGGAGGGGGAACCAAAGGAAACATTATCCCTGGGCGCCACAAGGTCTAGAACCAGCACTGCTAATACTCGAACACCAATTCCCTAACCAAACTCCTAATCCAAATCTAACCCCTAACCCTAATAACTGCACCCTAAAAGGGCAGACTAGATGGGCAAAAGGGTTCTTATCTGCCACCATTTTCTATGTTTCTATGTAAGGATACAAGACCCGTCTCCTCTCCCTCATCACCAGAGAGTTCCTGTCCAGGTAGGTGATCCTATAATTACCTATGGAGTAATCCCAGTGTGCCAAGAGCACAGCATCCCTTGCAGTTGTGGGTAGTGGTAAGAAGGAGTGGTCATTGGTCTTGCTCATACACAAGTGTGTGTGACAGAGACAAGTGCTAGACTCGGGCTATGTAATCCTGGCCCAGCATTCACATGTGTGTGAAGGAGTCCTTACACACGTGGATGCACTCCACGCATAGGCATGTTCCCATGGCTACATGATCACATAGCAGATGATGAACCTAAAGGGAATGTATTTGTTGTGCTCTTACTGTTGTACTGACACAGATGTGAGACTGACAGAGATGTGAGACGGTCTTTCTGCACCCAGTGTATAAATCCTGTCGCACTACATGGGAAATGCTCCTGAGGGTGGTAGACAGTTTCACACTGGCGCAGTGAGAATTGTAGTTTATGCTGCAATTTAAAAATTAACACAAAGGGGACTGAAGCTGTGCAAGCATAGTGGTTTTTATTTGTGATACAATTTGTATCTTTCATTTATAAAGCTCTAACATATTATGTAGCACTGTGTGTTATAGGATCATGGCAGACTGATGGGATGGGGTGCATCTTTGTTTAGTCAATGGAATAATTTCTATTAAAAAAACAATGCTGAGAGTTTTATACAATATTGTTATCTGTAATGTCATTAATGTTTAAGGGGCCTATTTATCACCATCCGCATCCAGGATGCGGATGACAGGTAATAAAATCGCCCAAACTCGCACTGCGATAATTGATTACTTGCGGTCAAGCTCTGTCCCTGCGATGATACTCTACAGCATCATCGGGGTATTTTTCTGAAAAAATACCCGATGTCCTGCTGCGCATGCGCCACCCCTGCCAACATCGCTGCTACCGCCGCCGCCCGGTCCCCCCCCCCCATCGCAACTACCCCCAGTGCGCAACGGACCCGCTCAAGAAGATCAATATACTCACCAGTCCAGGGAGTCGGTCCGCGCTGCTTCTACTGGGCTGCCGGGCGCCGGGTCCTTCGCTCACCGGAGCAGCGGGCACCGGCTCCCTGGACAGGTGAGTATGGTTTGTTTGTTTTTTTACTTTTTAAAAAAAACTTTTTACACTGTGATCAGCTTGTGTGTCCATCAGACACACAGAGCTGGTCACTCTGCCGGGTCCCCGCTCAGCTTTCTCTGCCAGGGGCAGAGAAAGCTTGGCAAATGCCACATTATCGCAGTGCTACCCTGTGAACTCGATTATCACAGGCGGTATTTTTTCAATTTTTTTTTTGTAAATTTGGCCACATCACATTTCCCCAAGTATGGGGAATGCGATGTGAGTTACAAAAAAAAGTGAATTAAATGGTTTGGAGCAGTTATTCATGAAAACTGCTCCAAATGCCCTGTAATACTGTACATTCAGATGATACTAAAATAATGTGAAAAGGGTGTGAAAACTCCCCTTTTCACATTATTTTAGTAAAAATAATGTTAATAACCCCTAAAGCTTTAAAAAGTTGACAATAAGGAGGAAAAACAACAAATTATTGTAAAGGTGCATAAATCAGAAACTATAAAAAATATACTGCTATAGATTTGTTTGAGGAAGCGGGGCCCAAAATCCTTCTTTTGCTTAGGGCCCATGAGGTCTAAATCCGCCTCTGGTGGGGACAGGTAAAATCAGGGAAAAGGGAGGTGAAAAAGGAGAAAATAGCTGAGAAGGGCAGAGAGGGAGAAAATAGGGGGAAAGAGAAAAAAGGAGCGATGGGAGAGAAATAATTAGTGGTGGAAACAAAACAGCAGGATAGAAAAAAGGGGAAATGAGAAAACAGGATTTATCAAAGCTTGGAGAGAGATAAAGTACCAATCAATCAACTCCTACAGTAACTGCCATTTTACAGGCTGTGTTTGAAAACTGACAGTTAAGAGCTGATTGGTTGGTACTAATTTTATTATTTACTGACACTATTATTTTATATTTTGTCCTTATATTTACCTTATTTAAGGTTTAGTAACTTCATTGATTGATTCAAATATGTAATAACTAATTAAATTTTAGATGAAAAAAAAACAGTATACATGTCAAAAATCAACTGGAAATGTAGATGAGATTCGGTGCTTTTTCCATGTAGTGCCAGATTAAGGTCCACATGGGCCTGGAGCTGAGATTTATGAAGGGCCTATAATGTGCCGTCGTAGGTAGTGTGATCAGTGTCATCGAGAATTTCTCCCAGGTGGGTAGAAGGTTGTGGTGACATGCTATATCACTGAACTACCTCACCACACTACATCACTATGCTAACTCCCCATACTACATCCCTTGTAAAACCACATTACTGTGCTATCTTCCCACACCACATTACTGCAATACCTTCCCACACCACCGTACTGCACCACAGTCCCACACCACATTATTGCACTAACTTCCCACACCACCATACTGTCCTACCTTCCCACACCATTTACTGCACTCCCTGCAATTATTTTCCACACATTATCACTACTCTACCTTCCCATACTACTTTATTGTACTGCCTCCCCACAGTACATAACAGCACAATACTTCCTACTCATTCTGCAACACTACACATTCTACCTATACTACATCACTACACTGCCCCACACGCTATATCACTACCTACCTACCAATACTACACCACTACACTGCCCCCACATTAAATCACTACACTACACTGCCCCCCACACTACATTACTACCTACTCATACTACATCACTGCACTGCCCCCCTTCACTACCTACCCATACTACATCACTACACTACCTACACTACATCACTCTGAGCCCTTTCTCACACACATTACGTAACAGCACTAACACTTCCCATTTGTTTCCTATCTTCAGTTGTACAGAGATCTGCAGAAGCTGTGGGCCTATTTTGGAGAGGTGGCCTGGAGCTGCAGCTCCATCTGCCCCATTGTTAATCCGGTCCTAGCTGTAAGTGGATCTTCATCCCAGAACGGGACCAGAAAAACTACAGTACTTGTAGTAGTTTAACAAAACAATGAATTGTTAAACAATACTTTGAAAAGGGGAGCAAGTACTGTATGACAGAGGCACCCAGATGCACGGCGGATTACTGACACCATAACAGCCATGCTGGTATTAGATGTGCATCTAGTACCCGCCATTAATGCAGTGGGTTTTAAACAGTTAATTGAGGTCCTGTGTCCCCGCTAGCAAATCCCATCTAGATTCCTCTTCACTAGAAAAGCAATCCCCAGTCTGTACAAGGACATTATTAAAACCTTATTAGTGTCCTCCAAAAATTCAGTCCACTTAACCACATATATGTGGACATGTGGGACAGAGCAAACTAAAGACAAGGCTGTGACAGTCCACTGGGTAGGTGTATTGCCTGCAGCAGCACGGACAGCAGCAGCAGCATCTATCAAATGCCAGCTTGTTCAGAAACAGGCTACTCTATGTATCACCGGTTTCACTAAGAGGCATACTGCTGACAACCTCTTAGAAAAACTCAGGGAAATCACTGCAAACTGGCTTACCCCGCTTGGACTCTCCTCAGGATTTGTGATATATGCAACAGAAGGGTAGGCTGTTTGTTGGTGAATTTTGGAATATTTGCAGCTCTTTTGTGCAGCTTTTCACTTTCTTGGCTTTGTAAGCCTTGTCAGGAATCATTGCCTATTAAGATTGTATTGTTTTTTGATTATTAAAATGTGTTGCAAATTGGCAAGAGGATTAGTGCAATAACCAATTAAAAATGTTGTCTATGCAATAAAGAGCCTAATTCAGACCTGACCCCCCCCCCCCCCCCGTCCCCCCCCCCCTCCCCACAGGTACAAAAGCACCTGAATTAGGCCCTATCACCAATGCCTCCAATGATTCATTTACATTTTTATAATCAAACAAATTAAATGAAATTACTAATCAATCCTTCCTTCCGCTACATACATACTCTACCTCCCTTGGGTCCCTTATCTAATTATTGATAAAGATGTGCGCCAGACCATTTTTGCTGATTTTGGTACAGCATATTTGTTTAAAAAATTTACAAAAAAGCTTAATTCATATGATTTGGGCCTTTTTTGGTTCCTAGTGTATTAATAATCATGATAACATTAATTTTCAGGCAATTTTGACCACATAACAATTAATGAAAACTATATATACAATATATATTTTAGATGCTGTAATCATCCGTCAAAAATATTTTCAACCTCAATGTAGGATCAGTTCCTGAAAGACAACTTTGAGCTGGAAAGCAGCCTGTGGCTCTCCAGCTGAATTACAATTGTCAGGATACATGCTGTTTGCCGGGCCTGCTGGGAGTTGTTTGTCAACAACGGGTGGAGTGCCTCAGGTTGCCTCAGCTTTACGTAAGGTATGTACCATGTAAATAAATATGTTTGTTTTTGACCAATATGCACAACTAATTTTTGTATTAAACATATTTCCACTGTATTGCAGAAATCCTGTCAGAAAGAGAGTGAAATGGCGCTGAGTCCCGGCTGTGGCTCCCTTATATGGAATCCAAAACCTGCAAGATCCGACGCTGGATGAAAACAATATTATGAGGTGGTCAAAATTGACTGGAAATGCATGGAAATGAATGTCATTGAGGTTAATAATACTGTAGGAACAATAACAGACCAAAATTCAGTAATTTTAGCCATTTTTATGATTTTTCTAAATAAAATACAGATCCAAAACCAAAACCTGCAAGGGCGGTTTTGGGAAAACCAAATACAGAGAATTTTCAAAACACAAATCCGGACAAGAAGTCACCAATTGTAAGAGACCGGCACTAAAATAATAAATATCTTAATACTTGAAAGTGTTATTCAGCAGCTGAGTAGAAGCAACTTGTCAAGTTGCAGACAAATAGAAACTATTAAAGAAAGAATACTTTCTTTAATAAACATATACTAGAGAAAGAACGATTTGGCTTCAGTGGTCAGGGAATTCTATATGTTACCCTTTATCTACATTGTGACCGTACTTCAAATTAATCTAAACATAGAAACATAGAAACATAGAATTTGTCGGCAGATAAGAACCACTTGGCCCATCTAGTCTGCCCCCTTTTTTTTTCTTTTTATATTATTTTTATCTCTAACCTTATTTGACCCTTATTTCTTTGTAAGGATATCCTTATGTCTATCCCATGCATGTTTAAATTGCTCTACTGTCTTAGCCTCTACCACCTCTGATGGGAGGCTATTCCACTTGTCCACTACCCTTTCTGTGAAATAATTTTCCCGCAGATTTCCCCTGAACCTCCCCCCCTCCAGTCTCAGTGCATGTCCTCGTGTCCTATTGCTTCTCTTCATTTGGAGAATGTTTCCCTCCTGGACTTTGTTAAAACCCTTGATATATTTGAAAGTTTCTATCATGTCCCCCCTTTCCCTTCTCTGCTCCAAACTATACATATTGAGATTTCTTAGTCTTTCTGGGTATGTTTTGTGATGTAGGCCATGCACCATTTTAGTTGCCCTCCTTTGTACAGTTTCTAATGTATTAATATCCTTTTGAAGATATGGCCTCCAGAGCTGAATACAGTATTCTAGATGAGGCCGTACCAATGACCTATACAGTGGCATTATTACTTCTTTCTTTCTGCTGCTGATTCCTCTCCCAATGCAGCCAAGCATCTGACTAGCCTTCCTCATTGCCTTGTTACATTGCTTACCTGCCTTTAAGTCATCTGAAATAGTGACTCCTAGATCCCTTTCCTCCTCAGTAGTTTCCAGTATAGTGCCATTAATACTGTATTTAGCTTTAGGATTTTTGAGACCCAAGTGCATGATTTTGCATTTTTTGGCATTAAACTGTAATTGCCAGACTCTTGACCATTCCTCTAGTCTACCTAGATCCTCAATCATAAACCCACAAGTATTTATACTATAAAATGAGACTGTGATTATTCATTGCGGGATATTTATACACTAACACACTGGGACGCCAGTGTTCTGACTTTTACTATCACCATCTGAAAGAGCTTATATTAATCAGTTTTAATTGCATGCTGTATGTTATTTAATACTCTACTAACTACAGTTTCTGTGTTAGAACGAGTAAATTGTTATTAACTACATGTTGAATGTGCGTTATATATGTTGTTCTTAACAGATATTATATAAATTGATTTATTCATATTTAAGTCTCACTGAGTCAATCTCTCCCTATGACAGACTGCACATTTTTGTTTGATACAGTGTTTTCAAGCACAAAACCAAATACAGAGCTAAAACATGAAGGAGATACAGACCCAAAACCAAAAACCAAGATTTGGGCTGGCGCACATCCCTAACAAATAAAGGTCTAAAAAAGAGAAAAGTACTATGCTTATTCAATCTAAACAAGAATAAGCCAGGGTTTTATTGAGACCATTAGGATATAAAGTATCCAGTTCAAAAATCAACTCTGATTTCTTTAGATATAATTGTCTATATCTATCACCTCCCCTTTTTGGACAGGTAAATCTTTCTACTGCTGCAACGGACAAACCTGTGGAGTTCCCATTGTATTGGTGAGCAAAAGGCCTTGACACACTATGGATTTGCAGTTTTTTTTTAATATATATTGCGTCTATGTTCTCTAAACCTTGATTTTACGGTCCTGGTGGTTTTCCTACATATTGTAGGGAGCAGGGACATTTATACAATAATTAGATTCGCAATTGATAAAATGTTTAATTTAATAAGTGTTAACCTTAGATGTTATGTTTAATACATTATTCACCATGGGTGGTCATTCCGAGTTGTTCGCTCGCTAGCTGCTTTTAGCAGCATTGCAAACGCTAGGCCGCCGCCCTCTGGGAGTGTATCTTAGCTTAGCAGAATAGCGAACGAACGATTAGCAGAACTGCTACTAAATAATTCCTTGCAGTTTCTGAGTAGCTCCAGACCTACTCCTAGATTGCGATCATCTCGGTCCGTTTAGTTCCTGGTTTGACATCACAAACACGCCCTGCATTCGGCCAGCCACTCCCCCGTTTCTCCAGCCACTCCTGCATTTCTTTCTGGCACGCCTGCGTTTTTTAGCACACTCCCTGAAAACACCAAGTTGCCGCCCAGAAACACCCACTTCCTGTCAATCGAGCGTTGAAAAAACGTTGCTCGAGCTTGTGTAAATCTCCAAAGTTTTGTGTTAAATTACTAAGCGCATGCGCGCTGCGTACCATGCGCATGCGCATTTTCCACCTAATCGCTGCGTAGCAAAAAACGGCAACGAGCGAACAACTCGGAATGACCACCATGGGTTTACAGGTTGAATAGACTTACTTGTCTGGGGGTTTTGGAGTAACAAAGTATTGTGCACAATTTTGGCTCTGACCTAATGCCCCCTACACATTGAGCGACCCATCGCTGAGCTGCCTAACGGCGGATACGGCCGAGGGGAAACCCGACGGCGGGGGGTAAAGTGACGGGGGGAGGTGACGGGGGGAGTGAAGTTTCTTCACTCCCCCGTCACCCGACTCCATAGCAGTGCATGCTAATATGGACGAGATTGTCCATACTGGCCTGCATGCATAAGCGACCCGGCACCAACGATGAACGAGCGCGGGGCCGCGCATCATTCATCATTGATGCCTACACAGAACGGTATGAACGAGTTCTCATTGGTTAATGAACGAGATCATTCGGATCGTTCACTTATATCTTTAAGTGTCTATGGCCCTTAAGGTTGCTAGGTTCCAATATGTATTTTAAACTGGTATTCTTTTCTAAAAGTGATGTTTGGTTTAGCTCCAATAACTTTACTTAATATTTTATAGTGCTTTAATATTTCAAAATTATTGAGTATAATTTTCTTAACTTCTTTGGCTTTAACATTGAATTTAGAAATTAATGCATTTTCATCTTGTATTACATAGAGATGAGCGGGTTCGGTTCCTCGGAATCCGAACCCGCCCGAACTTCATGTTTTTTTTCACGGGTCCGAGCGACTCGGATCTTCCCGCCTTGCTCGGTTAACCCGAGCGCGCCCGAACGTCATCATGACGCTGTCGGATTCTCGCGAGGCTCGGATTCTATCGCGAGACTCGGATTCTATATAAGGAGCCGCGCGTCGCCGCCATTTTCACTCGTGCATTGAGATTGATAGGGAGAGGACGTGTCTGGCGTCCTCTCCATTAGAATAGAGATAGATTAGATAGAGAGAGAGAGATTGTGCAGAGTCGCAGACAGAGTTAGTTTACCACAGTCAGTGACCAGTGCAGTTGCTAGTTAACTTTTATTTAATATAATATATCCGTTCACTTCTCTCTGCTATATCCGTTCTCTGCCTGAAAAAAAAAACGATACACAGCACAGTCAGTCACACAGTGTGACTCAGTCTGTGTGCACTCAGCTCAGCCCAGTGTGCTGCACAGTCATCAATGTATAAATTAAAAGCTTATAATTAATTGTGGGGGAGACTGGGGAGCACTGCAGGTTGTTAGCAGGAGCCAGGAGTACAATTATATTAATTAACAGTGCACACTTTTGCTGCAGGAGTGGTGACCAGTGCCTGACCACCAGTATAGTATTGTTGTATACTACTAATATCTCTTTAAATATCAACCAGTCTATATTAGCAGCAGACACAGTACAGTGCGGTAGTTCACGGCTGTGGCTACCTCTGTGTCGGCACACGGCAGGCAGTCCGTCCGACCAGAATTGTATTTTTTATTATTATATACCTACCACCTAACCGTGGTTTTTTTTTCATTCTTTATACCGTCATAGTGTCATCCTAATTGTTACGAGTATACTACTATCTCTTTATCAACCAGTGTACAGTGCGGTAGTTCACGGCTGTGGCTACCTCTGTGTCGGCACACGGCAGGCAGTCCGTCCGACCAGAATTGTATTATTTATTATTATATACCTACCACCTAACCGTGGTTTTTTTTTTCATTCTTTATACCGTCATAGTGTCATCCTAATTGTTACGAGTATACTACTATCTCTTTATCAACCAGTGTACAGTGCGGTAGTTCACGGCTGTGGCTACCTCTGTGTCGGCACACGGCAGGCAGTCCGTCCGACCAGAATTGTATTATTTATTATTATATACCTACCACCTAACCGTGGTTTTTTTTTTCATTCTTTATACCGTCATAGTGTCATCCTAATTGTTACGAGTATACTACTATCTCTTTATCAACCAGTGTACAGTGCGGTAGTTCACGGCTGTGGCTACCTCTGTGTCGGCACACGGCAGGCAGTCCGTCCGACCAGAATTGTATTATTTATTATTATATACCTACCACCTAACCGTGGTTTTTTTTTCATTCTTTATACCGTCATAGTGTCATCCTAATTGTTACGAGTATACTACTATCTCTTTATCAACCAGTGTACAGTGCGGTAGTTCACGGCTGTGGCTACCTCTGTGTCGGCACACGGCAGGCAGTCCGTCCGACCAGAATTGTATTATTTATTATTATATACCTACCACCTAACCGTGGTTTTTTTTTCATTCTTTATACCGTCATAGTGTCATCCTAATTGTTACGAGTATACTACTATCTCTTTATCAACCAGTGTACAGTGCGGTAGTTCACGGCTGTGGCTACCTCTGTGTCGGCACACGGCAGGCAGTCCGTCCGACCAGAATTGTATTATTTATTATTATATACCTACCACCTAACCGTGGTTTTTTTTTTCATTCTTTATACCGTCATAGTGTCATCCTAATTGTTACGAGTATACTACTATCTCTTTATCAACCAGTGTACAGTGCGGTAGTTCACGGCTGTGGCTACCTCTGTGTCGGCAGTCGGCAGGCAGTCCGTCCATCCATAATTGTATTATTATTATAATATATACCACCTAACCGTGGTTTTTTTTTCATTCTTTATACCGTCGTCATAGTGTCATACTAGTTGTTACGAGTATACTACTATCTCTTTATCAACCAGTGTACAGTGCGGTAGTTCACGGCTGTGGCTACCTCTGTGTCGGCAGTCGGCAGGCAGTCCGTCCATCCATAATTGTATTATTATTATAATATATACCACCTAACCGTGGTTTTTTTTCCATTCTTTATACCGTCGTCATAGTGTCATACTAGTTGTTACGAGTATACTACTATCTCTTTATCAACCAGTGTACAGTGCGGTAGTTCACGGCTGTGGCTACCTCTGTGTCGGCAGTCGGCAGGCAGTCCGTCCATCCATAATTGTATTATTATTATAATATATACCACCTAACCGTGGTTTTTTTATACCACCTAACCGTGGCAGTCCGTCCATAATTGTATACTAGTATCCAATCCATCCATCTCCATTGTTTACCTGAGGTGCCTTTTAGTTCTGCCTATAAAATATGGAGAACAAAAAAGTTGAGGTTCCAAAATTAGGGAAAGATCAAGATCCACTTCCACCTCGTGCTGAAGCTGCTGCCACTAGTCATGGCCGAGACGATGAAATGCCAGCAACGTCGTCTGCCAAGGCCGATGCCCAATGTCATAGTACAGAGCATGTCAAATCCAAAACACCAAATATCAGAAAAAAAAGGACTCCAAAACCTAAAATAAAATTGTCGGAGGAGAAGCGTAAACTTGCCAATATGCCATTTACCACACGGAGTGGCAAGGAACGGCTGAGGCCCTGGCCTATGTTCATGGCTAGTGGTTCAGCTTCACATGAGGATGGAAGCACTCAGCCTCTCGCTAGAAAACTGAAAAGACTCAAGCTGGCAAAAGCACCGCAAAGAACTGTGCGTTCTTTGAAATCCCAAATCCACAAGGAGAGTCCAATTGTGTCGTTTGCGATGCCTGACCTTCCCAACACTGGACGTGAAGAGCATGCGCCTTCCACTATTTGCATGCCCCCTGCAAGTGCTGGAAGGAGCACCCGCAGTCCAGTTCCTGATAGTCAGATTGAAGATGTCAGTGTTGAAGTACACCAGGATGAGGAGGATATGGGTGTTGCTGGCGCTGGGGAGGAAATTGACCAGGAGGATTCTGATGGTGAGGTGGTTTGTTTAAGTCAGGCACCCGGGGAGACACCTGTTGTCCGTGGGAGGAATATGGCCGTTGACATGCCAGGTGAAAATACCAAAAAAATCAGCTCTTCGGTGTGGAGGTATTTCACCAGAAATGCGGACAACAGGTGTCAAGCCGTGTGTTCCCTTTGTCAAGCTGTAATAAGTAGGGGTAAGGACGTTAACCACCTCGGAACATCCTCCCTTATACGTCACCTGCAGCGCATTCATAATAAGTCAGTGACAAGTTCAAAAACTTTGGGTGACAGCGGAAGCAGTCCACTGACCAGTAAATCCCTTCCTCTTGTAACCAAGCTCACGCAAACCACCCCACCAACTCCCTCAGTGTCAATTTCCTCCTTCCCCAGGAATGCCAATAGTCCTGCAGGCCATGTCACTGGCAAGTCTGACGAGTCCTTTCCTGCCTGGGATTCCTCCGATGCATCCTTGCGTGTAACGCCTACTGCTGCTGGCGCTGCTGTTGTTGCCGCTGGGAGTCGATGGTCATCCCAGAGGGGAAGTCGTAAGCCCACTTGTACTACTTCCAGTAAGCAATTGACTGTTCAACAGTCCTTTGCGAGGAAGATGAAATATCACAGCAGTCATCCTACTGCAAAGCGGATAACTGAGTCCTTGACAACTATGTTGGTGTTAGACGTGCGTCCGGTATCCGCCGTTAGTTCACAGGGAACTAGACAATTTATTGAGGCAGTGTGCCCCCGTTACCAAATACCATCTAGGTTCCACTTCTCTAGGCAGGCGATACCGAGAATGTACACGGACGTCAGAAAAAGACTCACCAGTGTCCTAAAAAATGCAGTTGTACCCAATGTCCACTTAACCACGGACATGTGGACAAGTGGAGCAGGGCAGGGTCAGGACTATATGACTGTGACAGCCCACTGGGTAGATGTATGGACTCCCGCCGCAAGAACAGCAGCGGCGGCACCAGTAGCAGCATCTCGCAAACGCCAACTCTTTCCTAGGCAGGCTACGCTTTGTATCACCGCTTTCCAGAATACGCACACAGCTGAAAACCTCTTACGGCAACTGAGGAAGATCATCGCGGAATGGCTTACCCCAATTGGACTCTCCTGTGGATTTGTGGCATCGGACAACGCCAGCAATATTGTGTGTGCATTAAATATGGGCAAATTCCAGCACGTCCCATGTTTTGCACATACCTTGAATTTGGTGGTGCAGAATTTTTTAAAAAACGACAGGGGCGTGCAAGAGATGCTGTCGGTGGCCAGAAAAATTGCGGGACACTTTCGGCGTACAGGCACCACGTACAGAAGACTGGAGCACCACCAAAAACTACTGAACCTGCCCTGCCATCATCTGAAGCAAGAAGTGGTAACGAGGTGGAATTCAACCCTCTATATGCTTCAGAGGTTGGAGGAGCAGCAAAAGGCCATTCAAGCCTATACAATTGAGCACGATATAGGAGATGGAATGCACCTGTCTCAAGTGCAGTGGAGAATGATTTCAACGTTGTGCAAGGTTCTGATGCCCTTTGAACTTGCCACACGTGAAGTCAGTTCAGACACTGCCAGCCTGAGTCAGGTCATTCCCCTCATCAGGCTTTTGCAGAAGAAGCTGGAGGCATTGAAGAAGGAGCTAACACGGAGCGATTCCGCTAGGCATGTGGGACTTGTGGATGCAGCCCTTAATTCGCTTAACAAGGATTCACGGGTGGTCAATCTGTTGAAATCAGAGCACTACATTTTGGCCACCGTGCTCGATCCTAGATTTAAAGCCTACCTTGGATCTCTCTTTCCGGCAGACACAGGTCTGCTGGGGTTGAAAGACCTGCTGGTGACAAAATTGTCAAGTCAAGCGGAACGCGACCTGTCAACATCTCCTCCTTCACATTCTCCCGCAACTGGGGGTGCGAGGAAAAGGCTCAGAATTCCGAGCCCACCCGCTGGCGGTGATGCAGGGCAGTCTGGAGCGACTGCTGATGCTGACATCTGGTCCGGACTGAAGGACCTGACAACGATTACGGACATGTCGTCTACTGTCACTGCATATGATTCTCTCAACATTGATAGAATGGTGGAGGATTATATGAGTGACCGCATCCAAGTAGGCACGTCACACAGTCCGTACTTATACTGGCAGGAAAAAGAGGCAATTTGGAGGCCCTTGCACAAACTGGCTTTATTCTACCTAAGTTGCCCTCCCACAAGTGTGTACTCCGAAAGAGTGTTTAGTGCCGCCGCTCACCTTGTCAGCAATCGGCGTACGAGGTTACATCCAGAAAATGTGGAGAAGATGATGTTCATTAAAATGAATTATAATCAATTCCTCCGCGGAGACATTGACCAGCAGCAATTGCCTCCACAAAGTACACAGGGAGCTGAGATGGTGGATTCCAGTGGGGACGAATTGATAATCTGTGAGGAGGGGGATGTACACGGTGATATATCGGAGGGTGAAGATGAGGTGGACATCTTGCCTCTGTAGAGCCAGTTTGTGCAAGGAGAGATTAATTGCTTCTTTTTTGGGGGGGGTCCAAACCAACCCGTCATATCAGTCACAGTCGTGTGGCAGACCCTGTCACTGAAATGATGGGTTGGTTAAAGTGTGCATGTCCTGTTTTGTTTATACAACATAAGGGTGGGTGGGAGGGCCCAAGGATAATTCCATCTTGCACCTCTTTTTTCTTTTCTTTTTCTTTGCATCATGTGCTGATTGGGGAGGGTTTTTTGGAAGGGACATCCTGCGTGACACTGCAGTGCCACTCCTAGATGGGCCCGGTGTTTGTGTCGGCCACTAGGGTCGCTAATCTTACTCACACAGTCAGCTACCTCATTGCGCCTCTTTTTTTCTTTGCGTCATGTGCTGTTTGGGGAGGGTTTTTTGGAAGGGACATCCTGCGTGACACTGCAGTGCCACTCCTAGATGTGCCCGGTGTTTGTGTCGGCCACTAGGGTCGCTAATCTTACTCACACAGTCAGCTACCTCATTGCGCCTCTTTTTTTCTTTGCGTCATGTGCTGTTTGGGGAGGGTTTTTTGGAAGGGCCATCCTGCGTGACACTGCAGTGCCACTCCTAGATGGGCCCGGTGTTTGTGTCGGCCACTAGGGTCGCTTATCTTACTCACACAGCGACCTCGGTGCAAATTTTAGGACTAAAAATAATATTGTGAGGTGTGATGTGTTCAGAATAGGCTGAAAATGAGTGTAAATTATGTTTTTTGAGGTTAATAATACTTTGGGATCAAAATTACCCCCAAATTCTATGATTTAAGCTGTTTTTTAGGGTTTTTTGAAAAAAACACCCGAATCCAAAACACACCCGAATCCGACAAAAAAAATTCGGTGAGGTTTTGCCAAAACGCGGTCGAACCCAAAACTCGGCCGCGGAACCGAACCCAAAACCAAAACACAAAACCCGAAAAATTTCCGGCGCTCATCTCTAGTATTACACTATTCTATTGAATTTTATTCTATTCTATTCTTGTGTGAAATATTGGATTTGCTTTTTGGTTCAAAGAGACTGGATCTTGCAAATAAATAAATAAATAAATAAATAAATAAATAAATAATATATTTTGGCTTCTTCAAGCAAATTGTCTGAGTAATTTTGAAAGTGCCCCAACATGATTTCCATGTCTGATTCTGGTTTTTGGATGTCTCTGGATGCTCAGAGATGCTGGTCCTGTGGGTATTGTTGTACTGAAAGCTAGGATGCCGAAGATAGTGCTTTCGCATAGAATGAATTAGCCCTTGGTGGTTACAGGTTACAGGATATGGGGGGAAGTAGTACCAGGAGCTTGACGAGACCCAGAACAGAGGCATGGAGACTTACTTCACTGGTGGTCTTCACCAGGAAGCCCCATGAGGAACTTTAGACTACGCTGCAGCCAGTAAGCCAGTCGAGGCCCCCTGATCTAGATATTCAGGAAAGGTTTGGCCCTAGGCTGTTGGTCCAACCAACTGGATCTGGACTGGAGTGCTGACTGGGATGGTACCAGAATGTTGATACTGGACCCAGACTGGAGTGATGAACGGGCTGGTTCCATAAGGATGACACTGAATCTGAACTGGAGTGTAACTGGATTAGAACTGGACTGGAGTGTAATCGGTACTGGAGCCGGACTAGAGTATAACTGGACTGGATTGGATTTCATAGTGGAACTCAGAACTGATTGTATAGTCTCACTAAGGGAGCACAGCTACAACTCTCACACTGCTGTGGGACTATGGAACTGGCACCAGAGTCCTATGAAGCAGAAAGCTTAATACCGCCAGGTCTTTCGAATTGGCTGCAGGGATCAGCTGATTCACAACCTGACCAGGATTGGGCTGTCAGATGACCTGAAGCAAGATGGTGCCATCCACACCTCATGTCCTGACAGACCAGAGCCATGAGGAACGCCGCAGCAGAGTGACACAGTCTCCCCTGCCACCGACCACCTCCGGGAACAGTGCCATGGCCAGGGCCGTCTTTTCGTATGGGCTCAATGGGCTCTTGCAGAAGGGCCCCAGGGGTAAAAGGGCTCTAGGCTGATAGCTCTTTGGCTCTTTCCAGGGGTACCAGATTTTTTAAAATCGGCCCTGGGGAACCAAAGATATCCTACTTCCCCCATCCAAGCCTGTTAAGTTTTTTTCCCAGCCAGATATCTCAGGTTCTGTCTGACTTAGAGTTTTTCTGAGGGTATATTTCAAAAGCTGGGACTCTCTACTTATGGAAAGCACTGGCAGCTTGTCTCTACTATGCCCAGAACCAGAGATATCATCCTTCAAGCAGATGGTCCCTGCTCCTGCTCCACACGCCTAATATGTAGTTTTATATTTATGTTGGTGGAATGCTCTGGCTACTGAACTCTGATCCCCAAGTCCCTAGTCCCACCTGAAATGTGGGACTCTCTTGTTTTTTTTATCCCATTAAAACTAAGAAATCTGTTTCCAGGAACTGGAGATATCTGCAGTCAAGCATGCTGCCCTCCCATCCAGCCTTCAGCCGCTCGGACGGGGAAACAGCAGTTAGCTGGCAGCTAATCAAAGCCGCCAGCCGTCAGCCGGCCGCCAGCCGCTCAGCTGCTGATTAAAAAGCAGCAAGATCACTGCTACCCGTTTAAAACCACAGCAACGTGCGCTACGAATGCCTGGACCACTGCTAAAAAAGCACGAATGAATAGGGGTAAGAAACTCCTTACATATACATCAGTTTTTAACATCTTATGGACTGATTAGTATTTAGATAGGGGTAGATAGTTATCCTGATCTCCTTTGGCTGATCTGCAATCCAATCTCAAATAGTCCAAAAAAGGGCTGTAAACATTTTTACTAATCTTTCTTTTTTACAGGTTTTGCGCATACACATAATTATATATAACAAGCGCTTTTTTCTTCCATACTATAAGAAAATGATGAATATTAAGCCCACTCCACTATCGACCCCCCCCTATGTATTAAACACCCCCATACCACCCTGGAAGTCATGTACCAGGGCCCCTTCATTCAGCCCAATGTCCCCTTCTACAGTTTAGTGTTCTCCCTCGCGCTCCATCTGTGCAGTAAAGGAATAATTAGCAGAAATTATTGCTCCAGGTCTTACATGTTGAGCAGAAGACAGAACACCTCCTACATCCCCCAGGACATCAAAGCTGCCACTGATAGCACCCCCCACCCCTGCCGCTGATGAGTGGGTAGGGGCCACAGTGCATTGCTGTGCCCAGGGGCCTACACTGCTGTTAAGACGGCTCTGGCCATGGCCAGACAGAGCACTCGCTGCTGGGATGAGCGTACCCGCACAGTCGGCCAGACTGTTTAATGCCGAGGCCTAAGCCAGGTCTCGCTAATAGCCATGACAGTACCCCTCCCATTTTGGGTGGCCACCGGACACCTTTTTGGCTTATGTGGGAATTTGTTGTGAAAAGTCCGTATAAGATGGGATGCATTGACATCAGATGCCTTGACCCAGCATCTTTCCTCAGGACAATAGTTTTTCCAATCAATCAAATATTGCAAACTTGATTTTAACTTTGGGAGCTGGGGGCAAAGTGGTAAGGAAATGGTTTAGAACTAGCGGTTCTAAATCTACCCCAATCTTACTCACCAGCTCTCCGGATGCAGCAGGTCCCATGGCTCCAGAAACCAAGCTGCCGCCGCCACCTTCTTTTCTCTGCTGCACCCGACACCATCGAGGGAGACAGTCAGAGTCAAACAATAGAGGTCCCACTTGACCTCTAGCGTCTGTCTCCCTTCTCTCCTCCAGACTCTAGAGATCAATTAGGACCTCTAGCGTCTGACTATTCTCCCTCAATGGTGCCGGGATGCGGGTGGGTGGCAGTTGCCTGTGGGGTGACTGTGGCCATGCCCTCAGGCCGCAGCACCCAGGGCACCGGCCTGGCTTGCCCGCTCCTAGAACCTCTCCTGCATGCACCCTTCAACCATTCTGTGCAAGGCACGCTACATACAAAATTACAGGGAGCACTACATTGATTGGAGACATTTTTCTTTTTTAATTCGTAAACCATTCTATAGAACAACATAAACTGAGATTTTGGTAAGGAAGACACCCTTAGGTCAAGAAGGAAGGATTTCATGATTTCAGCTATTTTTGACTTCAGATCATGAAAACTGCATTGGTAAAAACTTAAAATATAAAGTTCTTTAAATAAAATGTAACCAAAATTAAATTACTTGTATACTTGCCTAATATGTATTTTATATCAATGTTTGCCTCTTACTTCCCTACTGTCCAGATATAGACCGAACAGTACTGATTCTAGAACACTGGCCCACCATCCTGACAGTCAAGACTTTTTTACCAACCGCTGAATGTTGGGAAGCATGTCTACTACTCACCACCACTCACCTGCCAGATTGATGATGACATTTTCAGATGAGAGGGTTGGCCTAGCTTTTCAGAAGCACTAAACACTCCTCTGGGGAATATGGCATGCCATCAGCATGATATGACAATGCCCCATCTAGACACAGCCACATTATTGTTCCCTATGTAAAAAGAGGATATGTTTGGAGTTATTGCTTGTGTGTATATATATTCTCTCTTCCTGACTGACATGAACAGATGATCCAGGGATAAGTGCAGTGAAAGTGGTAGCCACTGGTCCATTTTTGTACACATTCCTGTATGCTATTCAGTTATTCTTGCTGTGAGAAGAGGGATTTGCTTCAGATTTTATGTATGGTCCACTGCTGACTTTTCGTCGCGGATATGAATTTCTAATTACCTATAGTGAAGATGGGGTTTCCTCACACTGTTTCCTCTTTGCCTGAATCAGACTAACGTTTGGTGACACGTAGTGCGGATCACTTATTGATCCAGCATAATGCATTCTAGTGGCCTTCTGTGAATCCTTTTAAAAATCTGGTTAACTCCCTATGTGGATCCCAGCTTGTTAAGTTTTTAGACATTACATTATTTTATCCCCTGAAGAAGTCCGTCAGGACAAGACGCGTAGGGTTTATCGATTATTGCACACTACCTGTTTGCTTTGAGTATCCTCCTTTGAGCTCACACCGTTAAGGTGAGGAGGCTATTCTTTTATACCATCCAAGCAATTTGGTGTGTGTCTAATTGACTATGTGTTTTTAAAATTTGCTATGTTATACAAGATCATGTATTAAAAATTATTTTACCAAGATTCTAATATTAATCGGTTGTATTTTGTCGGGTGATTATCTGTCTCTGGTGAGTGGGTTTCTCTGTAGGCCCAAATTGGGGAGCCACTAAGAGGAACGGAATCCAAGAGAACCTTCGATTACGATTTGTGAAACTGAATAACATTCAACCATTGTATATGCTATAGCGCACTCTATTTCCTATTGTGTCTATCTATTCTTAAGTTCCCACTAACAGGGGGATTTTCAGTAGTGCTGCTTACTTTCAGCGCAGGAAAAGTAGTCCTCTTTTTTGCTTGAGATATATATATATATATATATATATATATATATATGTATAGCTAGAAATAGATGGATGTGTGTCAAATATTATACAAATTGAGCATTAGAACAAGCTAAATTGTACTGTATATGAGGAATAAAATCCATCATAAACTACATACCACCCACTATTTACATTGTAGAGTTTAAACCAAATGATCTATTAAATATGAGATAGTTTATCCATTTCATGAATTCCCAGTTTTGGTAAAATAGAGCATTTAATTTGCATGGATATCTCTGAGGAAAAAGTGAATGTAATAGACTTTCATATCTCAATAAAAGGCACCTATATTAAGATTTCCAAATTAATATTAAAAGAAACTTTCGGTAAAAAGTTAGAAATACAACAAAATAAATACATCGAAATGGATACCACAATAAAATAAACAGTGTATATAGAATCATTGTATTGTATTTGTTATGTACCAGAGATTAGAATTATTTAACAAGGAGAAATAGAGAATGCCTCAATCAGATGGTTTGCATACATCTCCAATGCAGGGGCACCTGCGCATGTGAGGAATGGGTTCTACATCGCTGCATGCAGTGCCCAGTGAGCCACAGCCTGCCATTAGGGGTGGGGTGTGGTCACTGCTGGTCTCTGTTGGGGGTACAAACTGGGGGCGTGTATCTTTCTGGGACTGCCGAGGCCAAGGTAACTTCCTGGCCCTGGATACGGAACTGCAAGTGTCCACAGGATTATTTAGATGCTGATGGTCTCACAGACGATGCAATGCACTCAGATGCTATCAGGAAGAGTCTGTTTTCCTCAGGTGCCTCCTGCTATATTAGCATATTTGCACATTACTGCTGCATCCAAAGATGTAGCAACAATGTGAACCACATCCATCTATGACTCAGGCCCAGAGGGCGGCTGGTCTCATAAAATAAGAATTGTCTTGCATAACAGTGACATTTACTTACTGTAAAATAATTCTAGTATAGAGATACATGTGCCCTTTGGCTCAAATAAACATCAGTGAAGCTAAATGTCTACTGTCTAGATCTCAGAGTACATGGATTCAGAGATTAGACTGATATAAGCTAGCTTGAGGCATAGGACGAGCTAGTTTCCTTTTATGATAACTATGTAATTTGTGTCAGGTAACATATGCACTGTAACAAAAAAAAAAAATGTTCTGCTTAGCTTATCTTCTTGAAAATGTAAGATTATTTTGGTGTGTTTTTGTTAGGCTGAGAAAATCCCCTTTTCCAATGGTTTCACAGAGATAGAGCTTTTATCAACTTTTCTCATTTTATCAAAATGTGATCACCTGCTCATTCCCACATCCAGAGTCTCCACCCTTCCCCCCCCCATATCTCTATGACTGTTGATAACACCAGGGGCGTAACACCCAGAGGCAATGGAGATGCCTACCTCCGTGCTTAAAGCCCAAAAGGGGCATCTACAGTACATGTACAGCAGCACCTGTGTGGCTCACAGCGAGATCCAAGTGTGACTGTAGCTTTTCCAATGGAGCTCTGCGGTGCACCCAGCCCTGCTAACACCTGCAATAGGAGACAGGATGGCTCCTGCCTGGTACGCTCAGCCTGAGCTGCAGCAAGCGACAGTGCACCTTCTGCCGCTGTATAAATCATTGGTACAGCCGCACCTGGAATATTGTGTTCAGTTTTGGGCACCACTGTATAAAAAAGATATCAGTGAACTCGAGAGGGTTCAAAGGCGAGCTACTAAATTGATTAAAGGGCTAGAGGGACTGGATTACGAGGAAAGGCTTACTAGGTTGAACATGTATACACTGGAAAAGAGGCGTCTAAGAGGAGACATTATTAATATCTTCAAATATGTAAAGGGACATTACAAAGAGTTATCAGAGGAATTATTTATTAAAAGAACATTGTTTAGGACACGTGGGCACTTGCTGAGGCTGGAGGAGAGAAAATTCCGCACACAACGGAGGAAAGGGTTCTTCACTGTTAGGGCAATAAGGATTTGGAATTCCTTACCAGGGAAGGTGGTAATGGTGGACACTGTAAATGCATTTAAAAGGGGATTGGATGAATTTCTGTTTGAAAAGGATATCCAAGGTTACAACACTTAAAATATTGAAGTTGTTAATCTGGGTGTAACGTGATTTGTAGTTGTTAACTAGTCATAAAACATTCTTCAGCAGGTACATTAAATCAACTCAACTTAATACAATAAACAGGTTGAACGCGATAGGCATTTTGCCTCTTTTCAACCTCGAATACTATGTTAACCTGCTGCTGCTGGACTGTGAGATGGGATCCACCGGTGAGTGCTATATCTGCTGGAGCCCTGCCAATTCACTGCAGGCTCTGGTAGATATATAGATATATAGGGGGCTGCAAGCTTACATGCATTGTACAATTATCTAGTTATACATTAAAGCATTAAGGTGAATGAAACTGCTAAGGAGAGTGCAGGGTTCTCTGTATATGTATACTTCAGTTCGCTGGTCACAGCCCACTGCACCCCAACCTAGGGGTGAGGAGTACGTGAGTGCACCCTCCCCTGGGAATGGCCATTGCAGTGGATTCCCGTATATATATATATATATATATATAGTAAATGTCCAATTATTTCTAATAAATATTTAAAATGCCAGCGTTAATATATGCTGTGGATGCAAGGCGCATCTTATTACTATACACGCTAAAAGTGTGCTGTACGTCGCAAACATTACATTCCTTAAGAGAAAATAAGTACACGCACACATTGTAGGCTGAGGTCCAACGCTCAGAGATGTGTATATTTGATTCATGATGTGTTATTGGTCAGTTTGAGGGCTTTTGTCTCAGGTTGCTGGCACATGTGTCTTCAGGAAATCCTTTGTATTCATACATTTGGTCATAACTAATCATTGCAATGTGCTACAATCTACTCATAGCTATCAAATTAACACACACATTCTCCTGATCATTTTGACACTAGGCATGATATGTTTATCTTGTTCCATTCCAATAATACATATATATATATATATATATATATATATATATGATGTTATAACTCTCTTATATAAATACATTATAATGTCTGGTGCTTTACATGTTTAGTTTATGTGTTGCATGAAATATGTGTTGAATATATCTTTGTGGCTTGTCTGTGTGAATGCGTAGGCTACCATATATCGCTCCATCTCTTTGGAGTTTGTATGTGGTGTGTAAGTAATAATTTTGACTTCGACAATATATATATATATATATATATATATATAAAAGGAGTGTTACCGCCATTAAATTGCAATCCATCTGGGGAGACAGACTGTGGCACTGGGGTGGACACTGTCATTGGGCATGGACCCCACTAGACAGGGGCATTTTAAGCGAAGAGAAGGCCTGTGTGCAGACTCCGGGTGGGCCCCCTCCTCTCCACGGCGCTATAGGCTTCGACACTACGCCCGCCATGTTCTGGCAACAAAATTTAAAGTGCGCATGCGCGGTGGCCATTTTGGAGTAGATTTTGTGCTCGACGGAGGCGGCTGCAGTGTCCGACGCTGGACTCCAGAGAGGTGAATACTAAAATATGGGTGCAATGTGTGCGGTGTGGGCCTCCCCTGGACACAGGGGCCTGTGTGCATCACACCCATTGCACCCATTATAGAAACACCAATGCCACTAGACCACCAGGGCATTCGGAGCACAAGTCAGGTGTACTAACACCGGTTTAATAAGGCTCCATAGTACCTGGGGTGGAAGACCAGCATAGGGAAGGTGGAGCTTGACCTCTAGCCCCTCCCCCCAATTAGGGCTCCATCTCCTGCAAATTTCCCGCCCTGGAGCTGCCTCACTCTCCATCACTCCCTCACAGAGACTCTGGGCGCCATTTTACAGCAGAGCAGCAGCAGGTCTCTGGGATTGCTTGGCAAGGTTTCCCATGTAAAGCCGCCTGTATACAGCGCTGTATCTTTACATTCACTAGAGTATCCTACATGTCTTAGAGACAGCATTAATTGAGAAACGGTGTACATAGCAGAGTATATTGTACGAGTACTCTGCTATATCCTTTGGTCTTGGGACCGTGCTGTGATATATATATAAACAAGGCACTACAGGTCAACCGTAATCAGTTGATCTCGGACACAAATATCTCAAATAGTAACAGCATGCAAACACAAACACCCATAATTCCATGGGTAGGTTATCATAGTGCAGTCAGTATAGGTATCAATACTATTTCTAAACAACTATGGCCCATTGTTCAGACTTATCCCGAATTGTATTTAGGACATACTAAACTCTTGTCTTGCTTTAAGCAAAAGAGAAACTTAAGAGACATCTTGGTTAAAATAGATGTAACAGACCTCCCTAGTAGTATTTACAGCAGTGGAGGGATTAACAAGGGTTGCATTAGGTGCACATGCACTATGTGCCAATACATGATATCAGGTAATACCTTTCAACACCCACATTCTGGCCGTACTTTTGTCATTAACCACACACTAACATGGAGCTCACGGTTTGTTAATTACAAACTTTTGTATTCCTGTGGGCTGTCATACATTGGTAAAACAGAGCGTATGTTTAAAGAACGTATGGCAGCCCACAGGTCGGCGATCAAGATGGCTCTTACTAAAGGTACTAGTGAGCAACCTATTGCAAGACACTTTCTGAATGCACACCACTCATTGATATCTGTGAGATATCGGATGATTGACCACGTACCCCCACTTAAAGGAGGTGGAGATAGAGGGGCTAAATTGCTCAACTCGAAACAAGATGGATCCACTGGTTAGGCACGATACAACTAGAGATGTGAGGCTGGCACTTTTTGTGTTTTGGTTTTGGTTCTAATTCCACTTTCATGTTTTGATTTAGGCTTGGTTTTGCCAAAACCACCCTTTCGTGTTTTGGTTTTGGTTTTGGATCTGGATGATTTTTGGGGGGGGGGAAACATAAAAACAGCTAAAATCATGGAATTTGGGGGTAATTTTGCTCCTATGGTATTATTAACCTCAATAACAATAATTTCCACTCATTTCCAGTCTATTCTGAACACCTCACACCTCACAATATTGTTTTTAGGCCAAAAGGTTGCACTGAGGTTGCTGGATGACTAAGCTAAGTGACACAAGTGGATAACACAAACACCTGGCCCATCTAGGAGTGGCTCTGCAGTGTCAGACAGGAGGGCAGATATAAATAAAAAGGCCCCAAGCAGCACATCATGCAAAGAAGAAAAAGAATTGCAAAGAGGTAGTTGTATGATTAAGCCAATCGACACAAACAATTGGCCCATCTAGGCATGGGTGGCACTGCAGTGGCAGACAGGAGGGCAGATATAAAAAAAAAAGGCCCCAAACAGCACATCATGCAAAGAAGAAAAAGAATTGCAATGAGGTAGTTATATGACTAAGCCAAGCGACACAACCACCTGACCCATCTACTAGTGTCACGTAGTGGCTGAATGTTGAGAGTGAGCTGCAATTGTTCGGTCCACTGACAGCATCTCCAGCACGCTCCAGTCACTTTTAAAAAAATCTGCAATTGATGGACTTATATGGCAGTACCCCAAGACTAATACAGCAGTACCCCTGGACTCATATGGCAGTGTCACACAGGATGGCACTTTTCAAAAACTAGGCCCCAAACAGCACCTCATGCAAAGATGTCAAAGAGGTGCACTGAGGTAGCTGTATGACTAAGCCAAGCAACACAAACAATTCCAACTGGAATTATATGTCCAAATCACTGTAATTATAAGTCCAAATCACTGGAATTAATTGGCAAAATCACTGGAATTATACGTCCAAATCACTGGAATTAATTGGCAAGATCACTGTAATTATACGTCCAAATCTCTGGAATTAATTGGCAAAATCACTGTAATTATACGTCCAAATCACTAAAATTAATTGGCAAGATCACTGGAATTAATAATTATACGTCTAAATCATTGGAATTAATTGGCAAAATCACTGTAATTATATGTCCAAATCACTGGAATTGGCAAGATCACTGTAATTAATAATTATACGTCCAAATCACTGGAAATAATTGGCAAAATCACTGGAATTATACGTCCAAATCACTGGAATTAATTGGCAAGATCACTGTAATTATACGTCCAAATCTCTGGAATTAATTGGCAAGATCACTGTAATTATACATCCAAATCACTAAAATCAATTGGCAAGATCACTGGAATGAATAATTCTACATCTAAATCATTGGAATTAATTGGCAAAATCACTGTAATTATATGTCCAAATCACTGGAATTGGCAAGATCACTGTGATTAATAATTATACGTCCAAATCACTGGAATTAATTGGCCAAATCACTGGAATTATACGTCCAAATCACTGGAATTAATTGGCAAGATCACTGTAATTAATAATTATACGTCCAAATCACTGGAATTAATTGGCAAAATCACTGTAATTATACATCCAAATCACTGTAATTAATTGGCAAGATCACTGTAATTAATAATTATACGTCTAAATCACTGGAATATTAATTTGCAAAATCACTGTAATTATATGTCCAAATCACTGGAATTAATTGGCAAGATCACTGAAATTAATAATTGTACGTCCAAATCACTGGAATTAAATGGCAAAATATCACTATTGCCTGCCTAGTGAAGTGGAATCTAGATGGGATTTGGTACCGGGGACACAATACTTCCATCAATTGTCTAAATCCCACTGCAGTAATGGCAGATACCGGATGCACATCTAACACCAACATAAGTGTCAAGGCCTCAGTTATGAGGGCTTCCATCATCATGTGAAGCTGAACCACTAGTCATGAATATAGGCCAGGGCCTCAGCCTTTCCTTGCCACTCCGTGTCATAAATGGCATATTGGCAAGTTTACGTTTCTCCTCAGACCATTTAAATTTCTTTTTTTTGGGGTCTTTTTACTGAACTTTGGCTTTTTGTATTTTACATGCCCTCTACCATCACATTGGGCATCGGCCTTGGCAGACGACGTTGATGGCATTTCATCGTCTATGTCATGGCTAGTGGCAGCAGCTTCAGCACTAGGAGGAAGTGGTTCTATGATCTTTCCCTATTTTATCCTCCAAATTTTTGTTCTCCATTATGTTTCTGGAGTTATATAACACAATGGGGGTCATTCCGAGTTGATCGCTAGCTGCTTTCGTTCACCTCACAGCGATCAGGCAAAAAATCGTCACTTCTGCGCATGCGTATGCGGCGCAATGCGCACACACTTCGTACTATTACAACGAATGATGTAGTTTCACACAAGGTCTAGCGAAGCTTTTCAGTCGCACTGCTGGCCGCAGAGTGATTGACAGGAAGAGGGCATGTCTCGGTGTCAACTGACCGTTTTCAGGGAGTGTTCGAAAAAACGCAGGCGTGCCAGGAAAAATGCAGGCATGGCTGGGCGAACGCAGGGCATGTTCATGACGTCAAAACAGAAACTGACTAGTCTAAAGTAATTGCAAGCGCTGAGTAGGTCTGAAGCTACTCTGAAACTGCACAAAATTATTTTGTAGCCGCTCTGCAATCCTTTCATTCGCACTTCTGCTAAGCTAAAACACACTCCCAGTGGGAGGCGGCATAGTGTTTGCACGGCTGCTAAAAACTGCTAGCGAGCGAACAACTCGGAATGACCCCCATTATTCGGCACAGGAATGACTGATGGCTGATGGCCAGGACTACCACTGGTCTGATGCAGCACAACACAGCAACACTGTAAGGGACTTGTTATTATTATACGGCAGCAGTGGACATATAGCAGCAGAGTATACCACTGTGACTGCCTGGTCACTGGAATGACTGATGGCCAGGACACTACCACTGGTCTGATGCAGCACAACACAGCAACAGTGTGAGGGACTTGTTGTTGTTGTTATTATTATTATTATTATACAGCAGCAGTGGAAATATAGCAGCAGCATATACCACTGTGACTGCCTGGTCACTGGAATGACTTATGGCCAGGACACTACCACTGGTCTGATGCAGGACAACACAGCAACACTGTAAGGGACTTATTATACAGCAGCACAGGACATATGGCAGCAGAGGATACCACCACTGTGAATGGTCACTAGACTGACTGATGCACAGGGCACTACCACTGGTCTGATGCAGGACAACACAGCGACACTGTAAGGGACTTATTATACAGCAGCACAGGACATATGGCAGCAGAGGATACCACCACTGTGAATGGTCACTAGACTGACTGATGCACAGGACACTACCACTGGTCTGATGCAGGACAACACAGATAATTATACAGCAGCACTGGGCATATGGCAGCAGATGAGACCACTACTTTGAATGGTCACTGGACTGACTGATGCCCAGTACACTACCGCTGGTCTGATGCAGGACAACACAGCAACACTGTAAGGGACTTATTATACAGCAGCACTGGACATATGGCAGCAGAGGACACCACCACTGTGACTGATGCAGCACAACACACCACCACTGAACTAATGCAGCACAACACAGCACCACTGGACAGCACTGGACATATGGCAGCAGAGGACACCACCACTGTGACTGATGCAGCACAACACACCACCACTGAACTGAAGCAGCACAACACAGCACCACTGGACAGCACTGGACATATGGCAGCAGAGGACACCACCACTGTGACTGATGCAGCACAACACACCACCACTGAACTGATGCAGCACAACACAGCACCACTGGACAGCACTGGACATATGGCAGCAGAGGACACAAGCACTGTGACTGGACAGATTCAGCAAGAGCAAAGGAACCTGAGGACACTGAGAGAACGGAGACACATCCACTCTGTACACTGTCCAATGCTGGAGTGAAAATTGCGGGGACGCGTGGCTCCTTATATGGAATCCAAATCTCGTGAGACTCTGACAGCGGGATGATGACGTTTTGCCTCGTTCTGGTTTCCGAGTCAGGTGGGAAAACCCAAGCCTGGTTGGGAACCGGACTCGAATGGTGAAGTTCGGTACGGTTCGGTTTTCTGAGACCCAAACCCGCTCATCTCTAGTTACAACCCAGGGGTCTTAATGGCCATCTAGGACTTTATAAATGCATTTATTACTATTAATTTCCATCTGTAGCTCTCATAGTGGTACCTATATTGTGGCCATTATACTGGGATTAGATATGTGGTGCTGTATTTTTTTAATGTATTTTATAGAGCTATATTTATATTTCATGAATTAGTGTGGACAATTATGGTTATACTTGAGCTGTGTAGTCATGCGCAGCTTAAGTTTCATAGTGAATTTTATGGCTATGTATGTTACTGTAATCCTATTGTTACAAATGTAAACATTGCCTTGGGCTTGATATTGTGAAGAGAGGTACAATGTACTTAGTTTATCTCATAGACGTTTGTGCGGTCTAGTTGCTATGGTGACGGGTCCTGCATTGATGTCGCATGCTGGGTGTGCAATGCCGGAGCCGAGCGGGAGTTCCGAGTGATGGGTATTTAAGGTAGGACACTGTGTTGTATCATTGTTACCTGTGATTAAAGAATTGAAATGTTGTGAATTTACATGCTGCTGTAACGTCTCTTTGCACAAAGATGCCAGGAGTGCCGCACCTCCCCCAGGTTGTGTGTGTATGTATATATATATATATATATATAGATAAAGCAGAAGACTCGGCACTCCCAGAAGCAGGGATAACTCGGTCCGGTGCCCTCAGAACTGCATGGCAGCAGTAAATAGACAGAGCTTGAAAGCGGCACTCAGGACACATGCACAGCGACAACGGTATGTAGATCAACGTTTCAAACCTTTAATGGTTTTTCATCAGGATACATTATGTATCCTGATGACAAACCATTAAAGGTTTGAAACGTTGATCTACATACCGTTGTCGCTGTGCATGTGTCCTGAGTGCTGCTTTCAAGCTCTGTATATATATATATATATATATATATGTGTGTAATACCCTGGAACTGCAAGCACAAATCAACTGTGGCACTACAGGTGCCAGCATGGCTGTGTAATATAGAACAGAGCCAGCAGCCTACAGCTTGCAGCACAGAAGGAGTTAGCAGCCCAGCTCACAGCAATACAGATCAGTCTGCAAAATGCAAAGGGCATGACTCACCCATTTGCAGACTCAGAGCGGAAAACAGAGAGCGGGAAACTCAGAGCGGGAGATCCCAGATGGAATGTGTCCCTGGGAATGCAAGGTTATAAAAAAGGTTGTCCTGCAGTGAGAGAGGACTCAACTACAGCAGAGAACAGACAGACAGTAAGCAGACAGTGGAGAGACAGTGAGGAGAAGCACGTGTATTAGCTAGCAGAAGTGTGGTGGATTAACCAGAAATATGTAGCCCCAGTGAGGGCTCCCCACATGTTTTGGTGGGGAGTGATGCCAGCCACAGCAAGGCACTTGACAGAGGGAGACATCGCAGTGTGAGAGCAGCAGTATTCAGAATCCAGTGAAAGGGTGATGCCAGGAGAAAAGTGTGCTAAAGGTGTGAGTCTCGAGAGGTATCTGGGTGAAGTGGTCGGAAGCCACGCGGCGTGATTAAAAGCCCCCATGGAAAAGAATCTCGAGAGGTATCTGGGTGAAGTGGTCGGAAAGCCACGCGGCATGATTAGAAGCCCCCCATGGAAAAGAATCCTCGCTAAGTAAAAGAGAGAGAGACGGTAACCTGATGTGTAGCACTACTGGTCACAGAATGCCCTGGTACGTACTGGTTCGCCATATATATATGCCGCTGCGACTATGTGATGCGCTGGAGGAGGTGCCCTGATATGTGATCCACTGTAACTGTTATGCTTTGTGCTGGAGGAGTGTTCACAAGTTATCCCTGCAATATCCCTATTTGATGTTAAAATAAACTTTATGCTGTTTATGAGATGGCCTGGCGCCCAATTCTTTATGCACTGCACCGACACCTGTAGTCCACTCCCACAATGCACCTGTAATTAAACACCTGATTATTCAGGGCGCCCTCTGGTATCCGTGCCTGAACCCATGACCAGCCGGGGCAGAGTAAGTGTGATGCACTATACACAGTGACTGCAGCTTTTGCATACCTAGTACCAGTAGGGTGTTACATTTGGCGCCCAACGTGGGGCTCTAAGGGCAATATTTGTGGAGGTGGAACTCATGTCATTGGACATCGGGACTATGCAGTGCACCCGGTCGGAGCAACACCCTTGGGGGCACTGTGTTTGGCCATTTCTGAGTGTCCGGAAGTACCAAGGATTGCAAGGGGAATGGAGTCCCCTATATATTTTCTAGAAAGTTGGAGAAACTTGTGTATTGGGAGGGGCCCACGAGAGCCACCTGTCTCTTTTGACCCAGACGTGGGGGGAGACATGGGCAGGCAAGGGCAGGTTCTCTGTGTTTGGCGCAATTGCCACAAGATGTCTGGAACATTTTACTATCACATGTGACTCTGGACTGTAATTCATTTAAAAACCGCAACAGAATATGTGATTTGAATGTAATGTGATGTTTGACATGCCATGTTTTCCTGCATATGTGATTGTTGTTTTTTTGTCACATGTACTGCCATTATGTGTTATGTTGTTGTAAATTGCTGTTGCGTGAGGACACGCAAGATTTTAGCAGGGGTGTATGTAATACCCTGGAACTGCAAGCACAAATCAACTGTGGCACTACAGGTGCCAGCATGGCTGTGTAATATAGAACAGAGCCAGCAGCCTACAGCTTGCAGCACAGAAGGAGTTAGCAGCCCAGCTCACAGCAATACAGATCAGTCTGCAAAATGCAAAGAGCATGACTCACCCATTTGCAGACTCAGAGCGGGAAACTGAGAGCGGGAAACTGAGAGCGGGAGATCCCAGATGGAATGTGTCCCTAGGAATGCAAGGTTATAAAAAAGGTTGTCCTGCAGTGAGAGAGGACTCAACTACAGCAGAGAACAGACAGACAGTGAGCAGACAGTGGAGAGACAGTGAGGAGAAGCACGTGTATTAGCTAGCAGAAGTGTGGTGGATTAACCAGAAATATGTAGCCCCAGTGAGGGCTCCCCACATGTTTTGGTGGGGAGTGATGCCAGCCACAGCAAGGCACTTGACAGAGGGAGACATCGCAGTGTGAGAGCAGCAGTATTCAGAATCCAGTGAAAGGGTGATGCCAGGAGAAAAGTGTGCTAAAGGTGTGAGTCTCGAGAGGTATCTGGGTGAAGTGGTCGGAAGCCACACGGCGTGATTAAAAGCCCCCATGGAAAAGAATCTCGAGAGGTATCTGGGTGAAGTGGTCGGAAAGCCACGCGGCGTGATTAGAAGCCCCCCAAGGAAAAGAATCCTCGCTAAGTAAAAGAGAGAGAGAGACGGTAACCTGATGTGTAGCACTACTGGTCACAGAATGCCCTGGTATGTACTGGTTCGCCATATATATATGCCGCTGCGACTATGTGATGCGCTGGAGGAGGTGCCCTGATATGTGATCCACTGTAACTGTTATGCTTTGTGCTGGAGGAGTGTTCACAAGTTATCCCTGCAATATCCCTGTTTGATGTTAAAATAAACTTTATGCTGTTTATGAGATGGCCTGGCGCCCAATTCTTTATGCACTGCACCGACACCTGTAGTACACTCCCACAATGCACCTGTAATTAAACACCTGATTATTCAGGGCGCCCTCTGGTATCCGTGCCTGAACCCATGACCAGCCGGGGCAGAGTAAGTGTGATGCACTATACACAGTGACTGCAGCTTTTGCATACCTAGTACCAGTAGGGTGTTACATTTGGCGCCCAACGTGGGGCTCTAAGGGCAATATTTGTGGAGGTGGAACTCATGTCATTGGACATCGGGACTATGCAGTGCACCCGGTCGGAGCAACACCCTTGGGGGCACTGTGTTTGGCCATTTCTGAGTGTCCGGAAGTACCAAGGATTGCAAGGGGAATGGAGTCCCCTATATATTTTCTAGAAAGTTGGAGAAACTTGTGTATTGGGAGGGGCCCACGAGAGCCACCTGTCTCTTTTGACCCAGACGTGGGGGGAGACATGGGCAGGCAAGGGCAGGTTCTCTGTGTTTGGCGCAATTGCCACAAGATGTCTGGAACATTTTACTATCACATGTGACTCTGGACTGTAATTCATTTAAAAACCGCAACAGAATATGTGATTTGAATGTAATGTGATGTTTGACATGCCATGTTTTCCTGCATATGTGATTGTTGTTTTTTTGTCACATGTACTGCCATTATGTGTTATGTTGTTGTAAATTGCTGTTGCGTGAGGACACGCAAGATTTTAGCAGGGGTGTATGTAATACCCTGGAACTGCAAGCACAAATCAACTGTGGCACTACAGGTGCCAGCATGGCTGTGTAATATAGAACAGAGCCAGCAGCCTACAGCTTGCAGCACAGAAGGAGTTAGCAGCCCAGCTCACAGCAATACAGATCAGTCTGCAAAATGCAAAGAGCATGACTCACCCATTTGCAGACTCAGAGCGGGAAACTGAGAGCGGGAAACTGAGAGCGGGAGATCCCAGATGGAATGTGTCCCTAGGAATGCAAGGTTATAAAAAAGGTTGTCCTGCAGTGAGAGAGGACTCAACTACAGCAGAGAACAGACAGACAGTGAGCAGACAGTGGAGAGACAGTGAGGAGAAGCACGTGTATTAGCTAGCAGAAGTGTGGTGGATTAACCAGAAATATGTAGCCCCAGTGAGGGCTCCCCACATGTTTTGGTGGGGAGTGATGCCAGCCACAGCAAGGCACTTGACAGAGGGAGACATCGCAGTGTGAGAGCAGCAGTATTCAGAATCCAGTGAAAGGGTGATGCCAGGAGAAAAGTGTGCTAAAGGT
This sequence comes from Pseudophryne corroboree, assembly GCF_028390025.1. Taxonomy (NCBI): domain Eukaryota; kingdom Metazoa; phylum Chordata; class Amphibia; order Anura; family Myobatrachidae; genus Pseudophryne; species Pseudophryne corroboree. The sequence goes on along the minus strand of NC_086449.1, from coordinate 323,262,632 downwards.
GTGAGTCTCGAGAGGTATCTGGGTGAAGTGGTCGGAAGCCACGCGGCGTGATTAAAAGCCCCCATGGAAAAGAATCTCGAGAGGTATCTGGGTGAAGTGGTCGGAAAGCCACGCGGCGTGATTAGAAGCCCCCCAAGGAAAAGAATCCTCGCTAAGTAAAAGAGAGAGAGAGACGGTAACCTGATGTGTAGCACTACTGGTCACAGAATGCCCTGGTATGTACTGGTTCGCCATATATATATGCCGCTGCGACTATGTGATGCGCTGGAGGAGGTGCCCTGATATGTGATCCACTGTAACTGTTATGCTTTGTGCTGGAGGAGTGTTCACAAGTTATCCCTGCAATATCCCTGTTTGATGTTAAAATAAACTTTATGCTGTTTATGAGATGGCCTGGCGCCCAATTCTTTATGCACTGCACCGACACCTGTAGTACACTCCCACAATGCACCTGTAATTAAACACCTGATTATTCAGGGCGCCCTCTGGTATCCGTGCCTGAACCCATGACCAGCCGGGGCAGAGTAAGTGTGATGCACTATACACAGTGACTGCAGCTTTTGCATACCTAGTACCAGTAGGGTGTTACATTTGGCGCCCAACGTGGGGCTCTAAGGGCAATATTTGTGGAGGTGGAACTCATGTCATTGGACATCGGGACTATGCAGTGCACCCGGTCGGAGCAACACCCTTGGGGGCACTGTGTTTGGCCATTTCTGAGTGTCCGGAAGTACCAAGGATTGCAAGGGGAATGGAGTCCCCTATATATTTTCTAGAAAGTTGGAGAAACTTGTGTATTGGGAGGGGCCCACGAGAGCCACCTGTCTCTTTTGACCCAGACGTGGGGGGAGACATGGGCAGGCAAGGGCAGGTTCTCTGTGTTTGGCGCAATTGCCACAAGATGTCTGGAACATTTTACTATCACATGTGACTCTGGACTGTAATTCATTTAAAAACCGCAACAGAATATGTGATTTGAATGTAATGTGATGTTTGACATGCCATGTTTTCCTGCATATGTGATTGTTGTTTTTTTGTCACATGTACTGCCATTATGTGTTATGTTGTTGTAAATTGCTGTTGCGTGAGGACACGCAAGATTTTAGCAGGGGTGTATGTAATACCCTGGAACTGCAAGCACAAATCAACTGTGGCACTACAGGTGCCAGCATGGCTGTGTAATATAGAACAGAGCCAGCAGCCTACAGCTTGCAGCACAGAAGGAGTTAGCAGCCCAGCTCACAGCAATACAGATCAGTCTGCAAAATGCAAAGAGCATGACTCACCCATTTGCAGACTCAGAGCGGGAAACTGAGAGCGGGAAACTGAGAGCGGGAGATCCCAGATGGAATGTGTCCCTAGGAATGCAAGGTTATAAAAAAGGTTGTCCTGCAGTGAGAGAGGACTCAACTACAGCAGAGAACAGACAGACAGTGAGCAGACAGTGGAGAGACAGTGAGGAGAAGCACGTGTATTAGCTAGCAGAAGTGTGGTGGATTAACCAGAAATATGTAGCCCCAGTGAGGGCTCCCCACATGTTTTGGTGGGGAGTGATGCCAGCCACAGCAAGGCACTTGACAGAGGGAGACATCGCAGTGTGAGAGCAGCAGTATTCAGAATCCAGTGAAAGGGTGATGCCAGGAGAAAAGTGTGCTAAAGGTGTGAGTCTCGAGAGGTATCTGGGTGAAGTGGTCGGAAGCCACGCGGCGTGATTAAAAGCCCCCATGGAAAAGAATCTCGAGAGGTATCTGGGTGAAGTGGTCGGAAAGCCACGCGGCGTGATTAGAAGCCCCCCAAGGAAAAGAATCCTCGCTAAGTAAAAGAGAGAGAGAGACGGTAACCTGATGTGTAGCACTACTGGTCACAGAATGCCCTGGTATGTACTGGTTCGCCATATATATATGCCGCTGCGACTATGTGATGCGCTGGAGGAGGTGCCCTGATATGTGATCCACTGTAACTGTTATGCTTTGTGCTGGAGGAGTGTTCACAAGTTATCCCTGCAATATCCCTGTTTGATGTTAAAATAAACTTTATGCTGTTTATGAGATGGCCTGGCGCCCAATTCTTTATGCACTGCACCGACACCTGTAGTACACTCCCACAATGCACCTGTAATTAAACACCTGATTATTCAGGGCGCCCTCTGGTATCCGTGCCTGAACCCATGACCAGCCGGGGCAGAGTAAGTGTGATGCACTATACACAGTGACTGCAGCTTTTGCATACCTAGTACCAGTGGGGTGTTACATATATATATATATATATATATATAGTCATTTGTGAAAGAGGGCACTCAGCAATTTTTTAAAAGGTCAAAGGTTATTTATTACCACATCATGAAGTCAATGTTTCGATCACATCCAAGTGATCTTTGTCAAGACATCAACAAGGTACTGTAGACAGCAGGACACCAAAGGAAGCATGTCCAGCCAGCTCACACAATGCAATATTTATACCCCCATCGATTAGGGAGCATCAGACATGCCCACATCCACTTCCTGTACAGCAACCAAATAGATAAGGCAGCCAATAATGCCAGAACTTGTGACCAAATACACACAAAAACAAATAGGGCACAAGATGACAACTGTAATAGACACTACATATAAGAATAATAGGCAACAGGCAGCGAAAACCGGGTCAAAATACTCAAAATCACTCAACAGGAAGTGCTCGTGCATTCCAGCACTTGGAACGCACGCCGAAGGCGGAAGTGACCCACCACTGAACGGACGTGACATCACGTCGTCATGGTGACCGCCGGAGGCCAGTCTACATACTCAAATGCTCATGCGTTCCAACACATGGAAAGCACGCCGAGGGCGGAAATAGACGTGACATCACGTCATAATGGTAACCGCCCCGTGCTTACGATGTCAATACTGTAATAATACAGCATCTAGTATGTTCAAAATAGCACACAGAGCCGGGCGAAACAATCACCCCATAATTAGATACATTTATAACTAACATAGGGCTCAATAGCCACTAAACAAACAAGAATTAATCATAAATGTGAATGATATAGAAATTACATTGGACCAAGGGTATAAATAACCCAATAACTTGAAGTGGGCGTGTCTGATATCCCCAACCGTGGCAACATACAATATAGTATTACACAACATGAGACCACATAAAACATAACTTTTACTTCTATCCTTAAAAAAACACATACTGATAATCATCCACCCCGCAGCATGGACAGCTGGCACAAGCGGGCACCATAAAATCAGGTGTCAACCAGACCAGTCTGTCCATCTGCACCAAGATGACACAGTGCGTGTAAACAAATATACTATACTAAAAGAGACAAAAAGACACTTGCAGGAGTGCCTTGGATTGGTGATCCAGGAACAATTCATATTATTTATGATAAAAATAATAGGCAAAACCAGTGCTGGTGGCTGCCAATCATAAAATATGTGGCCAAACAGAAGCAATTCCTGTCCCACACCACACAACTGTACCTAAGGATGACATATAAACACAATTAACTTTGTTTAATATTTATTCTAAATTTCAATAAAAAACTTTGGGCCAGGGATGACGTGAAAAAATTTCTGATACTCTAGGGCGCTGTGATTCAATAAAGTTTGGGAACCACTGGGTTATTGTATTTGTCTGGCTATATTATTGTACTGTGTAAGTCCTGTTGTTTACATTGTGCAATGTCTAACAAAAAGGGCAGCAAATCTGTGGAAGCTCCTGCAACATGCAGAGCATGCGCCGCGGATTCATCAGAGGAGGATTTATTACATGATGGTCTCGGTACTGCTTGTCATGCACCTCCCAGTCAGTCCACAGCCCCTGCACTTAGTCAGGAACCACCATGGGCAGCATTCACTACCCTGCTGGGTACTCTGATGAAGCACCAGTAGCATTACCTCCATAAATTGTCCTTATGGTAAACCTGCCTTAAGCGGAAAATTTGTCTAACCAACTGCAACAGCTAAACCTCTGGTTAGACAGAAATCTACCTCGGGTCACTCACGTGTCCCTGGTCCCTCTAAGCGGGCTGCTTTCTCCTCACAGTCTACAAAGCTCTCTGATGTCTCATCTGAAGAGGAGGGGGAGCGTACAGTCCTGTCTGACACTGAATCCTGTGTTATTGACAAGGATTCTCCCTTATTAGTAGATATCCCTGTCCTGGTGGTTGCTCTTAAGCCTATCCTTCAAATTATAGAGGAGGAGGATTCCACTACTGTGGCAAAGAAAACTGACAAGTTTAAACAGCAGCAGGTGTTTAAAACTGTATTACCTCATTTTGATCATTTAGTGGACATCAGATGGGAACCCTGGTCTAATCCCGGGAAGAAATTCCCTGTTCCCAAATGGGCTTTGGCTCACTACACTCTCCCTGCAGAGTTGTATAACAAATGGGAGACTCCACCGCCGGTAGATTCTCATGTCACCCGCCTAGTGGTGTCATCCACTCTGCCTGTCACCACTGTCACCTCACTGAGGGAGCTAACAGATAAGCGTATTGAGCGATGCCTGAAATCTATATACTCCCTTACAGGGGCTGTTTATAGACCCATTACCCACTGCAAAAGGTATTGAGAAGTGGGTTCAGGTATTAGAGGAAGAGCTACCCGAGGATATCTCTGAAACTGGCAAACAATACCTGTCTCATATTGCCACCACTTCTTATTACATTCAAGAAGCGTCCTCTGAGGCAGGCGTATTGGCGGCCAAGGCATTGGCTACATCTGTCCTGGCGCACCGCATACTATTGTTGAGGTCGTGGAAAGTAAACCTGGACACAAAGAAGACTTTGGAATGTCCCCCTTTTACTGGGGACATTTTGTTTGGGGAAGACCTGAATAAAATTGTGTCTGAACTGGCAGCTGCTAAGACAGCTTTTCTCCCCCCTACTAACACTTTTTCAGAAGGCAAAAAGTAGCACCTTATGGCCTCCAGGGAAAGCAAAAGGTCAGTCTTGCGTTTCTAAAACCTCCAAGCCCAAGGAGAAGCAGTCTTGGGCAGCTGTCAAACTGCTGCAAAACATGACAAGCCTACTGCATAATGGAGCGGGCTCACGACCACTTCAGATGCTTGGGTACTGGAAGTGGTCTCTTGCAGGAATGCTGTCTCATTCAAGAGACGTCCCCTTTACCAGTTCTGCACAACAGCTCTCCCGTCTGACCCATTGAAAGCACAGTCTCTACAAACAAGAGTGCTTGTGCCAGTTCCTATGTCCCAGAGGGGTACAGGTTACTACTCGACTCTGTTCCTGGTTCCAAAATCCAAGGGGTCTTTCCAGCCTATACTCAACCTCAAGTCGTTGAACAAGTTTGTGAGAGTATCCAAGTTTTGTATGGAAACACTGAGCTCAATAGTTCTGGCTATGGAACCTGGAGACTATATGGTATCCCTGGATATACAAGATGCTTATCTGCATATTCCTATTGCCATCTCGCATCAGCAGTTCCTGCGGTTTGCTATTGGCGACCTTCATTATCAGTTCCAGGCTCTGCCATTTGGCTCCTCTGATCTTCACAAAGGTCATGGCCATTATGACAGGTCACTTCCATCGCCAGGGAATCAGAATCCTTCCATATCTGGATGATTTCCTGATTCTGGCAAGTTCATATGAAGTTCTCATCAGTCATCTACAACTGATGGTGACCTTCCTGCAAGCCCACGGGTGGCTGATAAATTATAAAAAGCCCTCCTTGGAAACAGCTCACAGCATGGTGCACCTAGCGGCTCTACTGGACACTCACAGTCAGAGACTGTTCTTGGCCTAGGACAAGATCCTGAAACTTCAGGATAGGATAAGACACTTCATTCATCGCCACACAGTGTCGATACACTGGGCGATGCAAGTCCTTGGCCGGATGGTGTCGTCCTTCGACATGGTAGAGTAAGCTCAATTTCACTCTTGTCCTCTGCAATGGTTGATCCTCTCCTGATGGGACTGCCTACCTCATCAGATCAGATACCAAATGGTCTCTTTGACCCTGAAGATTCGTCTGTCGCTGTCCTTGTGGCTCCAGGACCAGCAATTGAGCAGGGGCCGTCCCTTCTGGATCCCCAACTGGGTCCTACTGACAATGGATGACAGTCTTCGGGGATGGGTAGCGGTGTTGGAGCAAAACTTGTTTCTGGGTCATTGGACCAAGGAAGAATCACTACTTCTGATCAATATTCTGGAGCTGAGGGCAGTGTTCAATGCACTGTCTTTTGCCCTGCCTCTGGTATGGAAAAGGTCTGTTCAGGTACAATCAGACAACGACACCACAGTGGCATACATAAACCATCAGGGCGGCACTCAAAGCTGCATGGCAATGTTGGAGGTGTCCAAAATCCTCTGTTGGGTGGAACACCATCTGCCAGCCATATCGGCAGTGTTCATCCCAGGCATCCTGAATTGGGAAGTGGACTTCCTCAATCACCAGGACTTTCACTCCAGAGAGTGAAGCCTTCATCCCAAAGTCTTCCAACTCCTGGTAGACAGATAGGGTTTGCTAGACGTGCACCTCATGGTGTCTCGACAATCACAAGCTTCTGGTATTCTGATCAAGGTTGCACTGGCAGTTCCGTGGAACTTTCAGCTGCCTTACATATTGCCTCCAGTGTCACTCCTGCCTGAAGTTCAAGCAAGAAGGAGGAATGCTAATTCTAGTCGCTCCAGCGTGGCCCAGACGGCATTGGTTCTCAGACCTGCAGGGTGTGTTGACAGGGCGTCCTCTTCTATTTCCTCAGCGTCAAAACATCCTAGTACAAGGCCCTTGTCTCTGCCCAGACTTGGCCAGACTGGCTTTGATGGCATGGCTCTTGAAGCATCACTCCTAAGGTCCAAAGGGTTTTCTGAGGCTGTTAATCAGACTATGCTGAAGGCCTGCAAACCATCCTCTGCCCAGATTTATTACAGAGTTTGGCATTCAACTTCACCTGGTGTGCTGATAAGAATTATGACGCCTATTGATTCAGGACTTCCAGAATTCTGGCATTTCTGCAAAGAGGCATGGACTTAGGTCTTCGTCTTGCCTCCCTCAAGGTTCACATATCTTCCGTCTGCGTGGTTTCAGCGCAAGTTTGCCTCTATTCATGATGTACATATGTTCATTCAGGGTGTTCTACTTATTCAGCCTCCCTATGTCCCCCCAGTGGCTCCATGGGACCTGTTTATTGTTTTGAAAGACCTTCAAGAGTCTCCATTTGAACCTCTTGAGTCAGAGGACCTCAAATGGCTCATGACCAAGGGCCTGTTCTTGCTGGCTATTGCCTCTGCAAGAACGGTCTTGGACTTAGGCGCTTTGTCCTGTCATCTGCCCTTTCTGATTTTTCACTGTGACAGGGCGGTTCTCCGAACCCAGCCCGGTTACTTATGTGGTGTCATCTTTTCACCTTAACCAAGAGATTGTGGTCCCGGCCTTTATCTCTTCTGACTAGTCAGCTAAAGAAAGGTCTGAAAATGTGTTTAGGGCTCTCCATATTTATGTGGCCAGGACTGCATCTTATTGACAGTCTTATGCCCTGTTTGTCCTGGTTGGATTCCAAAAACATTGTTGGCCTGTGAATAAGCAAACCTTGTCCAGATGGACGCGCATGCTGGTCTTCCAGCTTGTACTGAGATTAAGGACCATTCTACCCAGTCTGTTGGACGTTCTTGGGTGGCCCGCTGTGGTGTGTCTATAGAACAATTTTGCAAGGTGGCTACATGGTCTTCTGTGAACACGTGTCTTAGGTTCTATGCCTTTGATACCTTTGCTTCCCAGGATGTTTCCTTTGGACACCATATTCTCACATCCATTAAGACACAGTCCCTCCATTGAGGAACAGCTTTAGGACATTCCCAATGTTTCCCTGTGGAAACCTGTGTACACTGCTGTCATGATCCTGGCAGAAACGCCAATCTGAGAATGCTGCCCATAACACCTTACTGATTACCGCAGCATGTGTGGTAAATCCACATGGTAACTGCCACCAGCAGAAGTACCAGTCACTGCGCCAGCCAGGCTAAGCGACTTTGAGGGACCATGCCCAGGGCGAGCATCTGCTCTCCACCGCACACAAAGTTATTAATTCGTAAAAATGATGTAGCCTGACCCTCTATCGAGGCTTTGGGTTTGGAAAACACAAATTCCAGAAATAAGATTAAGAATTTTAATTCAAGTAAAAACTTCAAAGCTTATTGTTACAGAAAAAAGAAAACTATAAGATTATAATAGTTAAATAGTCACACATGTAAATACAATTCCAAATAAAATAAGAAAATAGGGAAATAAAACAAACCAATCCAGTGTCTTTGGATTCAATAGCCATGGGATGAGTCTTCCCTTTGATGACTTATGTGGATCATCTGTATCCTTCAATAGCCTCACACAGAATGAACACTGAACAGTCTGTGTTTCTCCTATTTAAAACTCAGACTGCACTCCCCCTTCAGCCTCCATTTTTAGGTTTCGTCTTAACTCTTCCAAGCAGGAAAGGTATTGAGTGTCAGCTCATACTGGGCTTCCCAGCCACTCTGTCAGCGATGAATGGCCTTATCTTCTAATAGCCTTTGAAGCTCTGCCCATGGTTCTTGTGTAAAGAAATGGCCAGTTCTGAGAGACACAGGCCAGAAAGGGCTTAACACCTTTCTGGCCACAGCTCTGGTTCTTCTCATCTTCTATGGCTTGCCTTTACAGCTGTAGTGTGGGGCCTGTGTGGATCCCAGGAAGGCCAGTCACACCCTGCTGGCCAAAGAATCTCTGGTTCCCTGAATCAAAGGGTATTAGACACCTCTGTACAGTAAACAGCTCTATACAAGCAAATCAATTAATTCTTTACCATTTAGCATGCAAAGATATTTGACTGGTATTATACAATGGTACATTTCAATTTATATTATTCTGATTAATGTATAAATCATGCCCATTTTGATATAACCCAGATGCATTGGCATCACATCCCTTGATACACCACTGAGATATCCTGATATCATATACATTGATATCACACTACTTATTAACAGGCCTATTCCTACTGGAAATAGCCTGGATTATGACACCTCCCCCCTAAAAATAGGCATGGGAGCAGTAGGTTTACATGGCACAGTCTCCCATGCCATTAACTGCACGGCGTCTCTCAGCCTGCCGTGACAGGCGGAGCCTGTAGGTTATCCATCCTGGGCAGGGGTGGACATTCAACACTGTGGATTCACTCACCACTATAATGGGCATCAGCTGATGCCTCGCCTATCACAGCAGGCACTGCTAGATTGCACAGTTTGTCTGCATGAGACGTTACTAGGCGTGTGTCCCCATGTGTCCCCCCCTGGGGAAATTACATGTGTGGTGTGGAGAACACTCTACTTCTTAACCTGGTCCCCTGTGTCACTATCTCAACGGCCATTGCCTGAGTCACAATATATTTAGTGCCTTTGTCCCGGTGTCCAGTCTCCACAGGATTGATTTTTATCTCTTCCATAACTGGCACTGGTAACAAACTTGATAAATTCCTAGTTCCCTGAAACTGACATCAGGAGAGAGGGCACAATCTGACACACACTATGAGAAATATGGTCAGCTCTCTCCTTGGCTGCCGGCTCATCAGATGGGAATTTAAACAGTGATCAATTAACCCCTGCCACACTTTTCTTCCTTGCAGGGTCACCTAAGATATGGTCATCTAGCCTTACAGTCATATCCTTACATAGCCTCTCCTGGTCTCTGAGCAGGCCCCCTCCCTCAGGGACTATTTCAGTAGCCTCAACCTGTTGTACATATGAGGCATCTGCCAGGGTCCCACCTGAGGCAGCAGCTGCTGTTGGTTGGGCCCCGTAATGGGTCTGGTCCCTGCTCCTGTTTTGGGAGGCTGCAAACTGCTGGCATGCATGTGTCTCTGTCCTGGTAGGCCTTCAGCCTTGTCACATGATATACGCTATGTCCCTTGCTACCATTCCCTCTGGCAGTGACATAGCTTACATCATTTAAGCTCTGTACCAGGTACAGGCCTCCCCATGCAGCCCGCTGTTTGTTCTGCCTTAATGGAATCAGTGCTAGGACCTTCTGCCCCACTTTCAATGTGCACTCCCAGAGCAGACCCTCCCGATAAGTTTGTGGTACTACCAGCTGCCGCTCAGCAACTGGCCCTGGTATGGTATCTGGGACAGATTGCTTACTGTGTAAATTATTGCAGGCTTAACCATTTTCCTCTACTGGCTCAGCCACAAGTGAGGGTTGACAGGCCCTCTGGGGTTTTAAGGCCCATTTGTCCAAGGCCCACTCGGACAGATTCCTCCCATCCCTAGCCATTCAGTGCTTCGGTCCCCTGTGACCACTAAGGTATCACTGCTGATTCCTTCAGAGGTTAATGTGCAGCCCTTCTCCTTCCTTCTTCTGGGTACCTATAGCTAGGGCACACATCACATAAGGGACACCTTTATACAGAGTGCCCACATCATTCCCAGGTATCTGTAGCTCGGTGCCTGTAGGGGCACTATAATGGGGAGAAATTTCATCATTAACACATACCGGGGAAATACACGTTGATACTCTTCCCAAACAATCCCTTCTGGCTCTTGTGCTGTATTGGGGCTAGCCCTCTGCTCAGCCTGGAGAGGTAAGCTTTCCACTGAAGCCTGAGTGTATGGGAATCCCTGCTGGGTGTCTGCATGCATCAGGAGTGCAGGGAGGGGGGTCAGAGGAGGAAGAACAGCAGCATATGTTTCTCTCTTCTCCTCAGCTGGTGACTCAGTCACTTTCTCCAGCACTATCCTGGAACCTAACATGCTGGCAGCACCCCTGACAGACACATTAGTAATGCCTGCTGGTCCTGTCTGGTCACTCTTCAACCTAGGCACATGTTCCCCAACATACATTTCAATAAGGCACACATTGTTCTCTTTATCAGTATTATTAACCTGACTGGGTGCCTCCTCAACATTTTCATCAATACAAGGCCATTGCCCTCCCCTTACACATAAACATTGGCATGTTCTAAGGGCCCCTCAGTATCTGCAAATCAATTTGAGCATTTTGCTCAACAATACAGGGAGTCATTTCCGTGTTCCTAAGCATAGACATTGAATGTATCCAAATCACTCGGGACCTGGGGAAGAATGAGGTTAGTAAGGAAATCTGGCAACATTGCAGTATCAGGGACATCAGGTTCCTTTAAGTATGCGACCTGCATTCGGCCCAGATCTGTCCCTAGCAGAACATTAGAAGGCAAGCTGGGTTGCCCAGACACTTCCCTAATGCCTTCCCCTGTCTCCATGTCCAGATACTCTCTGACCAGGAGAGAAACAGGTTTACCTTTTAGCCCAGTAACATGGGTGACATCGCCACCACTATGCATGCTACTATTCTGCATTTTTATACCATTCCAGACTATATCAGGTTCCTTGCCTAAACCCACACAACTGCAAGTGCTAGCACTGGTACCTATCAGAGGCTCACCACCACATACCCCTATCACATTTGGCTATGCACAATGATCACATAGCATTACAGGTACAGTATATAGAGTCACATCATTACAAGGTTTAGCATCATCATATACTACCTGAGATGAATCACATATTGCAACAGACTTAGAAATGTCAGGCACATATTGTGCTATCAACTGTCCAAAGTCAGTCCTCATGGACACATTTTTGTTAACATTATCCGACACTCCCACCTTTTTCATCGACATGTCACCTCCACAATCAGGTCCTCCTGAAAATCAGCCTCTTCCAGATGCAAATTCTGCGCTGATGGTGGTAATATACTGTTTGCACCAACAGCTGCTCCCAGTAGGGTACAATGCACCTCGTGATATGAGAACTCTGTAACATAGTCCACACCGACTGTAGATGTTGGGGGTACCAGTTCCTCTTGGAGCACCCCGCAGGCTGGGCTACTGCCTCTTCTGCTGATAAAAGAAGTTTTCGTAGTCGTTGACTTTCATCATCCACTCTGTGACACAGATCGCACCAGTATTGAGCTTCCTCCAATTGTGTGCCTCTCTCCAAGCATCTGCAAAGCATTCCTCCAGATCACGCAGCAGGCACCCAGGACTCATATCGGAACCTGACCACAGAAGTGCTGGCTGAAGGCATGGCACTTGCTCTCCTCTGCCCACCAGAGCTGCCTGGGCATCTCGCTGCGGGTATTGTCACTGCAGACGAGACCCTGCAGCTGACATTCTTTAATTAGTTCCTCCATACTCATCCTGGAAAACAGGAAATCTGGGAATGCAGCAACATATCCCATTGGTCTTCTGATGCTGTCTCGGATGTGTGCCCTGCAGCCTCCCTGGCTGCCGCACTTTCTGCCATCTCCCTGGATCTGTCAGAGGTGTCAGACCTCTGTCAGGCATTCATTGTAAAGACCAGGGTCACCTGGTTCTGTGAAACACAGCTTGAATTAACTTGGCCTTCTCTGTCTGCTTCCAGCATGGGGAATGCGTTCGATGTAGGTTTGCATCTCTGGCCACAGGCTGCCAGTCGAGTTCAGCTACCTCCAACTGGAACTTGTGTTAATCCTCCTTTTCTGCAGCAGCTGACTCTCTGTCCAGAGCTGCTTTCTCTCTCTCTCTCTCTCTCTCTCTCTCTCTCTCCAGAGTAGCCTGGCATTCTGCAGCCTCTTGTTCCATAGTAGCTTTTTCTCTCTCCAGAGTAGCTTGGCATTCTGCAGCCTCTCATGCGTTAAACTGCTCCATAAGTTGCAATACCATCACAGCATCTTGCTCTTTTACATACTTCAGAGCCAATTGTAGATATTGATCCATCCTTAAGGCCATTCCTCATAGGCCCACACTGATATCAGAGTCCACATCAGAGTCCAACTTCACAATATGATGTCTCCCAGTATGTAATTGTCCAGTATGGGGTACATGCCAGGCTAATGCATTAACCCCCACTGGTGCACTTTTCCCCTGTACAGGTCTACTGACAGCCTGATGCTCTGTATCACTTTCCACAAGGTCATGGATTGATATCTTCGCATAAGTAGCTGCCATTCCTCTGCAGTTACTTTGCCAAAATAATAAAAACAGGGATGGTGAACAGAAATTGCTTTAACTGTGTGACTATTATTAATATAAACTTTGAGTTCTGGTGTTTGGTGAATTTAATTCACTTAAGTTTTCCATACAAAAAAAATTACTTTTTTGAGATATCCCACTGCTGCGAACCACTTTGTAACGATCCTGGCTCAGCGATTTCCCAGATACGCCAATCTGAGAATGCTGCCCATGACACCTTACTGATTACCTCAGCGTGTGTGGTAAATCCACGTGGTAACTGCCACCAGCAGAAGTACCAGTCACTGCGCCAGCCAGGCTAATCAACTTTGAGGGTCCATGCCCAGGGCGAGCTTTTTGCTCTCCACCGCACACAAAGTTATTAATATGTAAAAATTATGTAGCCTGACCCTCTGTCACGGCTTTGGGTTTGGAAAACACAAATTCCAGAAATAAGATTAAACATTTTATTCCAAGTAAAAACTTAAAAACTTATTGTTACAGAAAAAAAGAATGTTTCAAGAATATAATAGTTAAATAGTCACACACGTAAGTACAATTCCAAATAAAATAATAAAATAGGGAAATAAACTAAACAAACCAATCCACTGTCTTTGGATTCAATAGTTATGGCATGCGGCTTCCCATTGATGACTAATATGGATCATCTGTATCGTTCAATAGCCTCATGCAGAATGAACACTAAACAGCCTGTGTTTCTCCTATTTAAAACTCAGGCTGCACTCCCCTTCAGCTCCTCTTTTTAGGATTCACTTTAACTTTTCCAAGCAGGAAAGGTATTGAGTGTCATACTTGGCTTCCCAGGCACTCTGTCAGAGGTGAATGGCCTTATCTTCTAATAGCCTTTGAAGCTCTGCCCATGGTTCTTGTGTAAAGAAATGGCCAGTTCTGAGATACACAGGCCAGGAAGGGCTTAACACCTTTCTGGCCACAGCTCTGGTTTTTCTCATCTTTTATGGCTTGCCTTTACAGCTGTAGTGTGGGGCCTATGTAGATCCCAGGAAGGCCAGTCACACCCTTCTGGCCAAAGCATCTCTGGTTCCCTGAATCAAAGGGTATCAGACACCTCTGTACAGTAAACAGCTCTATACAAGATCAATTAAGTCTCTACCATTTAGCATGCAAAGACATTTGACTGGTATTATACAATGGTACATTGAAATTTTTATTATTCTGATTAATGTATTAATCATGCCCATTTCAATATAAGCCAAATGCATTGGTATCACATCCCTTGATACACCACTCAGATATCCTGATATCACATAAATTGATATCACACTACTTATTAACAGGCCTATTCCTACTGGAAATAGCCTGGATCATGACACCTGCTGTAGAAAAGGTTTAAGGTATTGTCTATCCTGAATGTATTCGTGGTATGACTCCCATCTGAAATGTTCTGGGTACTGCAGGTTTTTGGCTGTAGAGGGGAACTTTTTATATCTGGAGCTGACCTCAGCATGATTACTCTCATTACTCTCATTACTCCCAGCTATAGAAAGTTCTCCTTTAAAGGCAAAAACCCACAGAACCAAGAACATTTCAGATGGGAATCATACTGTGAATACATTCAGTATAGACAATACCCATAACCGAGGAGACAGTATGAACAATACGGGCAGCCCAAATGGGAACATCAGAGGGATGATCCTCCTGGGAGATACAGAAACAATCGTAATAGGATCCCCTCTAATTACAACAGGAGAGATGAGAGATATCACACTACAAACAGATTTGAAGTGTTCAGGTCACTTACCCCTGAGATAAGGCACCAGCATCATTTTTTAGAGGAAAGAATGGAAAGAAGACCTTCCACCACAGTGGAAAGAAGAGCTATTTACAAGACTGGATTCCCCACAGGGTACCAAAAGTGGTCTTGGCAGAAACGAGGCACAAGACACGGGGTTATCAACAACTCTAAGAAGGAACTTTCAATAACATAACTCTCAGTTTGTGAATAAAGGTCTTAAATTTGCCCCTGACCACTACCTCAACAAATTTAATCTGTTTATAGATCTGAACAAATTTATACGTAACCTTACAGTTCAAAGATATTTCTTGAAGAACCATGTCCCCGAAACATCTCAATCAGCAAGATCTAAACCTTTGGTGGGTCCACCATCTCATTTTTTCTACCCTGTAGAGTCTAGAGGTAGTTATCTTGACATATTCTATGACTCTATAAAAGATGACTTACGAAAAATGAAAATCAGTTATATGAGATACTCAAGTAACCTCGACTCACAAGAGAAACATGCCATCAAGAGACTGAAAACTGATGGAAACACAACTATCAAACAGGCAGAAAAAAGGGGTGCTGTTATCATACTGGACAGACAAACATATTTGGATGAATCGGAAAAGATTATTTTTGAAGAAACAACCTACAAGCTACTAAGAGAAAACCCCAACAGTGAGTTCCTTGAACAACTGAACACACTTCTCAGCAGAGGACTAAAAGAAGGTTGCATTTGTACTGAAGAATATACTTACCTTACAGTGAAATTCCCAATTATACCTATCTTCTTCCATATACCTAAGGTCCACAAGAACAAGGACCACCCTCCAGGAAGACAGATCATTGCTGGAATTAATTCCCTAGCATCAAACCTCTCCCATTTTGTGGACCTTAAACTACAACCCTATGTTTTTAAGAACAAGTCCCACTTAAAAGATTCAACAACAATCCTAAAGAACATAAAATACATTGTGTGGGCCCTGAAATGATGTGGCTAACAATTGATTTTCAGGCATTCTACTCCTCTATTCCACATGCCAAAGTAATAGAGGACATAAGAATTACCTTAGAAGCATGCCCAGAGGTGAATCAGAAAGAGATCGCGTTCATACTCGAATGTATCCAGTTTATTTTGGAACACAATTTCTTAGTATACAATGAGGACTTTTATCTACACATGTAGGGTACTGCGATGGGGAAAAAATTTGCCCCATCCTATGCGAAAATTTCATCTGCGGTTCAAAATATGAACAGAATATAATTCTATACCAGTGCCATATCGATGACATCATAATTATTTGGCATGGGGCACCTGAAGTAATTGAGGAATTTATTTCATACATCAATGTTAATGATAGTAACATAAAATTTACTTTTAAGAAAGATCCCTCTAATATCGAATATCTAGATTTGGAATTAACCGGGACTCCAAGAGAACCAATACAGACAAAACACACTTCAAAACAATAGACACGAACAGCTTTATCCCCTTCTCCAATTGTCACCATCCAACCTGGAAGAAGGGTGTACCTTTCTCGCAATTCCTCTGAGTAAGGAGGAACTGCAGCAACTTAAATGATTACTGGATCCAATCACAATTACTATATGATCGTTTCATGAAAAGAGGTTACGACCATTCCCTGTTTGAAGAAGCAAGATTAAGGGCATCGACCAGAAAAAGGGAGGACCTCCTAACACCTAAACCCAAGTCAAAGAAGGATTGGTAACATAGACCCTTCCTTACTCAGTACAACAGAGAAAATCATTTAATACGGAAGATCTTGGACGGCCATTGGGGGATCCTTATCCTATCTTGGGTCCACACCTCCCTCCTAAACCAAACTTGGTTTTTACAAAATCTATGAATCTGAGAAGCATACCTTCTCCTAGAAGGCTCCGACATAATAAAGACCAACAGCCTAAAAACCACAATTTT
The DNA here is from genome assembly GCF_028390025.1 of Pseudophryne corroboree. Lineage (NCBI taxonomy): Eukaryota > Metazoa > Chordata > Amphibia > Anura > Myobatrachidae > Pseudophryne > Pseudophryne corroboree. The sequence goes on along the minus strand of NC_086449.1, from coordinate 323,245,986 downwards.
CTGATGACCAAAAAAACAGGCTGCCTACCCTGCAACAGATGTATCTGCTGTAAATCTTGGATAGATCCAAATTTATTCACAAACTCGATACTGGTAGGATCTATACACCTGACCACCAAGTTACATGCAATTCAGAGTATGCTGTTTATAAAATAACTTGTGGCTGTGAACTAATTTACTTAGGAAAAACCAAGAAACAAATTAAGATCCACATATTAGAACATATGTGCAATATTAAAAATAAAATCAAAACCCACAGCCTGCCCTGAAATTAAGCTGAAAAGCATAAGTCAGTGATACATCCATCCATATTCCGATTTACTATACTTGAACATATCAAAGAGCCCCCCAGAAGCGGCAGTAGAGATCTTAATTTGGCTAAAAGAGAAAGCTTCTGGTTTTTTACTCTTGATTCTTTAACCCCTTGTGGTTTGAATGAGGGAATAGACATAACCTCCTTTATTTAAATTGCTGTATGCTTAGTATAGGCGTCCCTACTCACTAATAACTCATACTTTCATTTTTAGAGTATCGGTTTAGCACGGTCCCTGTCTTTGTAGCTGTCAGTACCCTTGCCTACATTATAATCTGCCCGTGTAGGGGACCAGTACCCATTCTCTATACGTAGAATAAACATTATTTGAATAAATAACAATGCTGCTGGTTTATTTATTTATTTATTTCCAGTTATTTATATAGCGCACACATATTCCGCAGTGCGCTTTACAGAGAATATTTTGCCCATTCACATCAGTCCCTGTATTCCCTATCACATGTACACACAGACACATCCACGCTAGTTTGTTGGGAGCCAATTAACCTACCAGTATATTTTTGGATTGTGGGAGGAAACCGGAGTACCTGAGGATACCCACGCAAGTACAGGGAGAATATACAAACTCCGCACAGTTAGGGCCATGGTGGGAATCGAGCCCATGACCTCAGTGCTGTGAGGCAGTAATGCTAACCATTACACCATCCATACTGCCAGGTTAAACTAATGCTACTGGTTGTCTAACCCTCCAGGCTTTTGATACAGTTCTCATTGTGGCTATTCAGTATGAATGAAAATATAATGCCAGGTTACTTTGTTTGCATTACGATCATTTTTGTGACTATGTATATATCAGGGACTTGCGGTGAGCTAAATTGCTCAGGAGGCACTGGCTAGCACCAGACCCAGATTTACAGGCAATGTATGAGCCAAATGGTGCATGTGGGCATTATTCACAGGTGCAGCAGTACAAACTCCTAGAAATTTGGTGACTTTTGATCAGAGAGGTGCAGAAAAGGTCAGCAGGTGAGGCACTGCCTCACCTGCCATAGACTTTTTACTTCACAGTTTTGGCTATAAAAATGATAGGAATAATACAAAGAAGATATTTCAAACATATTCTTTGTATTTTTCATATACTTAATGAAGTCAAAACTCTGGCTCGAACGATAGTATGACAGGAAGGGCTCTGCCTCACCTGCCTCACCCCACCGCACGTCACTGGTATATATAATACCATTGTTATACCAAGTTATTTGCTTTGCACTGCGATTACTTTGTAAATGTACAGCTCTTAATGTGGCTACTCAGAACGATAAAGAATTTAATGCCAAGTGACTTTGTTTATATTACGATTATCGAGTAAACATGGGAACACTGAAATATGCTGTGCTATGTAGGTACAGGGTATACTATATTACCTGTCTCCCTACAGCCTATTCTACTGACCCTCCTCCTGATCTAATCACCAATACACTGTAATATGACTTCCCTCACACCCATTTCCTTTTGTTATCAATATCTTGCAACTACAAATGAGTGACAACATTTTTAGATGCAGTATTAAGGTGCACCCCTATTAACTCATGGGTCTAATTCCTCCTTTTTAGATTATTACAAAGGTACCCTCTGTTATTATAGAACTCCATAATCCCACCCTTAACTGTTTACCCTTGTCACATCCTATTTTTCCGGTGGACCGCAAACCGGAACTACTAGTCCGCCAGTGGAGCGCATTCCGGAAGTTAAACGCTTATTTGTTTATCTGTAAACATTTAGCACTAAGGTTGGCTGCCAAAACGATTCCTTATCTGCTTCTATACTACAGTAGGAGGCAGTGGCGTAAGTTCGTACCAGTTGCCCGGAGGCAGGATAAATATTGGTGCCCCCCCACTATCAAGTTACATGTAATTGTTAGAGAAGTAATTTCATATAGTTAGAATTATCATATTTCCTATACAGGAGCAAATAGCTTCACCACTTAGGTGTCTGCTTCCAGTGTTATAGGTTGTGGTTTCTAATCCTGGGTATGATACTTGTAAAATGTGTATCTACAGTATAATAAAAAGTGTGTGATTTGTAAGGTGCAGGGACCAGTGAGGAAGTTGGCCACTGAAGAGATAGCATCAGCTATTGATTAACTTAATTCAATGGTGTCACAGAATGGGAGGAGAGGTGCCCCCCTTCAGAGCAGGAGCCCGGCGGCAGGTGACTCCATTGCCTCCCAGAGTTACGCCTCTGGTAGGAGGTCACAGAATGACTTAGTTGAACCTTTTGGTTCTTTTTCCCTATCACTTTAATTAAACTAATGGCGAGGAAATTAGGTCCCTATCACTTTAATTAGACTAATGGAGAGAAAATTAGGTAATTCCCCTAAGGGTATAAGTGACAGCCACAAGGCCTAAGCTCAGTTATCCACTGAACTCTATGAGGAACACATCTATGCCATTGTACATATGTATGTATAGCTTATACAGCCGCTGCTTCCCTATTTCTGTGTATAGAGGTAAATATTGCTATGTTATGAACCCTTATTGTGAATGTTGCTTTTATGTTTAGTAGTATTCACTCACTATGCTGATCGGACCTTTTCCAATCGGATTGCCTATGTAAACTGTTATGAACCAATAATTATGAAAATTTGATGTCATTTATTGGAGTTAGTTATGCCTTATATGTACTAAAGAAGCTTCGTATTATATATTCTGTTTAAATGCAGCTTTTATGTTTGTTACCACCTATCCATTATGTTTTTTGGATTCTCTCCAATCAGATGTTTTATGTAACTGAAAATTTAGTGCTATACATTAGTACTTTATATTTACCATCACCTAAGTGCAGCTGCAAACCTAGGTAATCATGATTTTACCACCTGAAAGGTTTGTTTATTGCTCTTCATAATTTATTATAGGCATTTCGTCTCCACTAGACTGTTTGCAGAAGTCTGTGTGTCATCAACTAAAAGTTCAGTGCTATACATTACTTTCACCCCATTGGTATGTATAACCACTCCTCTGTCTACTGAACACTAGGAATACATTAGAGGAATTTTACCCTAATCCTATGTAATTTTGTTTGATTAACCTTAGGTCCAACATAAACTGTTGGCCTTTATGTTACTAACGTTTGAAGGACATTGAACCCATTGGAGGGATTTTTTCTCTGTGACCAAATACACAAAATAAAGTTTGGTATGTATCTTAACTTCCACCTGTCACCTATCCTCCATTGTTTATCTTAATGCCCTATTAACAATTCTCTTATCTATTAGGTTTTAGATCCATCATAGCTGGCATAACCAGTGATTTATTTGTTTTACCAGGCTAACTTAACTACACCTATTATGGGCATTTGATATGTACTATAAACTAATAATGTGTTTGGTACTTTAAACTGTTCAAAGACTGAGTTGTTCTATTTTGCCATCCAGATTCTGTACCCCTGAGGAAGTCCCCTGGGATGAAATGCGTTGTGTTCATATTCTGTTTCACTTCTGTGTCGTCATTTGATTATACGACGACAAAGAAATTCGCTAAACTGAATGTAAACTGGATAAATCCAGGACACTCTTCTGTGAAACTGTACAGATGTCCTTTATGTACCATTATTTATTTTAATAAGGTTCTTGTGAATAAATTTTATGTGCAGGAAAGTGAGATTTTATTGATGTATTTATTTTAATTGTCAATCTATTACGGTTGGTTCTAATTGGGAACAAATATTGTTGTTAGCGCCCTCAGATCAGATTAGTTGAGATAGATAGATATATATATATATATATATATATATATACAAACAAACCCACGAACAAACACACACCAAACCATATCTGTATTCCCTTCTTTTTTTAAGAGGGAAGGGGGCACCAATCTGCAACTTGCATACAGGCGACTGGTATGAACTGACACCCCTGGACAACACCATTTTCTCTCCCGTTCCCCAACTCCACTGCTTTGGCATCACTCTTGACTCCTTCCTTTCCTTAGCCACCCATGTCCAATCTCTGGCTCAATCTTGTCAGTTCCAGCTATGCAACATCACCCGCATCAGGCCATTCTTCTCCCACTGGTCATCTCACAGCTCGATTATTGCAACATTCTCCTCACTGGCCTCCTACACTCCCACCTCACTCCACTCCGATCTGTTCTCTACTCCGCAGCTAGACTTTTCTTCCTCTACCACCGCTCCATATCTGCCACTCCCCTTTTACAAAACCCGCACTGACTCCCATTCCCCTACAGAATCTTTTTCAAACTCCTCACCCATACATACATTGCCCTCTCTATTGCCACTGTTCCCTACATCTCGAACCTCATCTCCCTACATACTTTCTCCAGCCCCCTCTCTGGTTGGCCAATGATTGTTGCCTCTACTCTAACCTGGTCACTGCATGCCATGCTCGAATCCAAGATTTTGCCTGCGCTGCCCCCTTCACTGGAACGAGCACTCCCGCTCTATTAGACTCTCCCAGACCTTGCAAAGCTTAAATCAGGCACTGAAAACCTACCTGTTTATCAAAGTGTTCCATTCCGCATAACCTAGTCTTGAAGCCACTCTCCCAACCCCCTGCCTCATTCCTTGGCCACCTATGCTTCCTTTACTTCCTGCCATCACGCCACCTTCTGTTTGCTTGCACCATGTCACCTGTCTGTCCCCTTCCCATAGATTGTGAGCTTCTTTGAACAGTGTCATCTACCCTCTTCTCTCACACTTCAATTACAGCTCTCTCCTACTCACTGACTGTCTATAACCACATCTCCTCTCACTCGTTACTATTTTTCTCTTCCAACGGCTGCCAGCCCTAGTAGTATGCCGATTACTCCTTTGCTTCCTTACATCTCAGCTGTATTGTGTACGAGAACTGTGGTGCTGTAACCTGTGCTCTGTTTTAGCTTTTCAGTTACTGAATTGTTAAGTTCTGTGTACCCCGTATTGGTCTAATGTGTACAGCGCTGCAAAATACTTGTGGTGCCTTATAAATAAAATGTAATAATAATAACTATACTGTAATTAGGGCCACTTGTACCCAGACCCACAGACCTTTAGTCTACACATTACTAAAATCTATTTAAACAGTACTCCAGTAAAAAAAAAAAATGCTATTTTGGCAACACCATTTCAGGATTCTTTTTCCAAAACAGGGAAAACATGCTTGATAAATATGTTCCTAGGATGATAATTATCACTGAAAACCTTAAGAAGCGAAAATAAGCCATTTAGCCAGCTCATATTTCCCCAGCTAAATTCATTATCACCCATTTAATACATCAGCCCCTGTATTCTACACCTAAAACTACTTTTTGAGAATGGGTAACTAGCCAAGGACCAGTGCTGTGTTTTTGTTACCAGGACAAAATTTGCCAGTTAGCCCTTCCTAACACTGACTTTTCCCTGTGCCCCTAACAGTATATTTCTTTCTTGTCCTGCACCTTCTGCTGAAGGATGAAGTCCTGACGGCTGCTGATCAGAAGCAATGTGGAGTCTTGTGGACAAACCTGAGGATGTTGCGATCTTCTGATTGTAATAATTTTTGCCCTATAAGGCTGCTGACAACCCAGAGAGGGATATGAATTCTAGCCTTCGCCAAGGCTTCTCCATGCAAAGTGACTGTTTACTTGAACTGTCACCATTACCATTTCTGTTAACAGAAAACAATCATTTATTATTTTTTTAATAATACTTTTTTTTCCTGTAAATAACACATTTTTTAATGTAGAATCTTGGTTCATTTTAATGGAAATTAAAGCCAAATTCTTGCAAGCCTGCTTAAAGACTGACCTGGCAAAGTTGTAAACTAACCATTACCACTTTGGGCCTTTATCACTGGTATCACTGAGTGGCCCAGCAATACTTGTGCCAGTAGGAGATGTTTTTATAATTGTGATAGCAGCAATAAAAAAAATATTACATGTCACCACAAAGGGGGCTGTATATAATAAACAGCCATTAGCCAGGTTTTGCTTTTAACATAAATAAAATACTTCCAATTCTCAGTCTATCTTTATAGTGCTAGTTTAGACAAAGACAAAAATAATCATTTTGAAAGGTATTTGTAATGATGTATTTATTCATATACTGTATTGGGAAATATATAAAATATCAGACTTGCATATGTAGTCTATACAGAAATATAAGCTTTAGGCTTCCCATGTGGATGGACTCCGCACTCTGGGGGTCATTCCGACCCGTTTGCACGCAGAGGTTTGTCGTTGCATTGTGAACAGGTCCGGAATGCGCATGCGTGGTGGCCGCACTGCGCATGCGCGACGTTGCGTGGCGACAGGGGTCGCCGGGTTACGTCCAGGACAACGAAGAAAGCGTTCGCAGAGCTGACCACAAGAAGATTTGAAAGAAAGAAGGCGTACCTGGGCATCACCGGACCGTTGCCAGCTGTTTTCGGGGAGTGGAGAAGAAAATGCAGGCGTGTCCAGGAGAATGGATGGCGGATGTCTAACGTCAAAGCCGGCCCCTGCATCGCTGAGATCGTTGCACAGGGTAAGTATGTCCAGGGCTAGTCTTGTTTTACTAGAATTTTTTTTAGCTTAGCAGGGCTGCACAAGCGATTGCAGCCCTGCTAAGCTAAAATACACTCCCCCATAGGCGTGGACTAGTTGATCGCAGCAGCAGCAAAAAGTTGCTGGCTGCGATCAACTCGGAATGACCACCTCTGCACTGTAGAGTGGGAAATGTTATTTGGAAAACAGTGTTGACCATGGGGTCAGTGTTCAAATAGCTGTCCCCCCATTAATGATGAGAAGTTTAAATTTTACCACCACCAGTGGTTTTACACCAACGTTTTCACATCTTCTATAGTTATATAACAATTAGCCTGATTCAGATTTGTACGCACATGCCTATGTAACTGCTATTTTTCAGCCTACTAATCATCGCAGCTGAAGCAGTAACCCAGAAAAGAATAGAGCCCATCTGAGCCATTGAAAATTCCTCTGCAACTACGTACACAGCATCAACGCAGAAACAAGGAACATGGACTCCCCAAGGCAGACTGCCCGTGGCAGTAGCGATGCTGGAGCTATGTTTCTCTATGTACATGATCGTAGCTGACAGCAGAAACATATCCCAAAAACAGCCGTTACTGTACATCGACCCGGCTCCCGTTCACACCGCATAGCTACCTGGGTTGAAATACCGGGTCGCTCGGCCCGGTATTTTTCCCCTGGCACATTTCAGACCACTAAACAACGTGTTTGTTGCAAAGAGGCAACAAAGAGAATAGATTGCTTTTTGGAGCACTCTTTTATAACAAAATTTAATATGTAATTCGATATGATTGTAATAATTAAAACGTAACCTTTAATTCTTACTCCTAAAATAGAAGGGGTTTTCTGAGTGACATCAACTTATATGTAAATATCACTCTGTTAATGCATTAATATAATTGCATCCCCTGAAAAGAAATTACATATGTACATCGTAAATTAAATCAATATTTCATATGTGGTAGAAATATTTTAGTCAAAATAATCACTAGTGACCCATAATTGGATAATCATTAGTAACCCATAATTGGATAAATATATTCATAAATCTCAGTATGTTAGATAGATTCATAAATCTCAATATGTGTATAAGTCACAGCCAATAAAAAGCATTAGATATTGTTATCATCAGCAACCAGGTCATTCTCTCTAGATCTACTGTATAGTTTTAGCTGTCAAAATTCAAATCCAGCGTTATTTTCAGCTCTGTGCACCTGTGACATGAGGCCTGTATCAAAAATGTATCACATACTAATTCTGTATCATATTGTACCAGACTCCTAAATCCATGTTACATATATCTAACATTGTATCACTTTCCCACAGATTTCCAAGCCAATATGTCAGGCTAATTTCATTCTACTCCAAAAAATTCTAGATTGCACTTCTCATAATAACACTGTTTATTCCACTGAATCTACATGGATGATTTCTCATCCCCATTGATTTGAACATGGATATTCCTTCTGGGTATCATACTGATTATGTCATAAGTCATGCATTGTAACATATTAAACATCAAATGAGTCGATGGTCATAAATATCCCACTATTGGATGAAGTAGCAATTTAAACAAGTGAACACCGGTGTAGTTCATCAATTCTTGCCACTGTGCAACGAACTACTGCTGTGATCATAGGCGCCAGTGATATGAATCATGCACAAAATGTTTCTTATAATAGCATGACATATAGCATAATAACGTCCATGGAAGATAGTGATCATGAAAGAAAGTACAATCCGAGATGCCGTCCCCCTCATCTGCTGCCCAATATCTTCATGGAGCGGATACTGGGTGAGAGTAAGGGTTATTGCCGGACTGATGGAAGAAGTAGATTCAGCGTCACTCTGTCGTCCCGTACCTGGTGTTAGGTGGATCCTGTTACCATTGGCATTGCAGGATCCAAATTCGCCAGCAGGAGACAGGTGAACGCTAGGAAAGACAGATCAATGGTACAGGGTGTATAATAGCCCCTAAATAAATTTATTAGGGTAATGCTCAGGCAACATTATTTGATATCCCAAACACACGTATATAGTGTTACCAACACTACTCAGATTGTACCATTGATTGTGTGATTGTTACACGTGGTTACTATATCTTAAAAGCTAAATGCTGAACAGGATATGGGAATTGCCTATAAACTGAAATTACATATCCCAAACAAATGTATATCTATTCACCAGCACTGCTCAGATTAAACCCGTGATTGTAGGGTTTTTACATGCGGCTATTGCAGTTTGACACCTAAATACTGAACATGATACGAGGATACAGATTATATTACCAATTCATAGACACTCGGCTGTATTAGCCACACATTTCATTCGCGGCTTCCCCCGCCGTATAATACCATGACCGTGCGGCTGCGGTCTTCAGACTTAGACTGCGCGGCTTCCCCCGCAGTATCCCAAACACATACGTATAAATGTTGTTAACGCTGCTCAAATTAAGCCTTTAATTACAGGATTTATACACGTAGTTGCTGCAGCTTGAGAATTAAATATAAAACAGAAAAACGGGATTGCCTGTGAGCTGAAGTTACATATCCCAAACGAATGTGTATTTGTGCTACCAGTACTTCTCAGATCAAACCAGTGATTACAGGATTTTTGCATGTGATTATTGCAGTTTGAAAATCTAAATACTGAACAGAATATAGGGATATCAGTTATGTTACCAATCTATAGATACTCGGCTGTATTTGTCACAGGTGCAATCAGCGATTACTGCAGCTTTAAAAGCATAATGCTAAACAGGATATAAGGGTTGCCTGTAAGCTGAAATTATATATCCCAAACAAATGTATATCTATTTGCCAATACTGCTCAGAATAGACCCGTAATTGTGAGATTTTTACATGTGGCTACTGCAACTTGACACCTAACTGCTGACCATGATATAAAGATACACATTGTATTTCCAATTTGTAGACACTTAGCTGTATTTGCCACAGGTGCAGTCAGAGGTGACCATTCCTTTCATACTTCATTCGCGGCTTCCCCCGCTGTAAGGAGCCGTGACCGTACGGCTGCGGTCCTCAGACTCAGACTGCACGGCTTCCCCCACTGTGAGGTGCCGTGCCCGTGCGGCTGTGACTCATCGACTCGGACTGAACGTACGTTTCACCACGTCGGCTTGATCACCAGTCAGCCACATTTCAGACCACACATGAACACAGGTTATGTGCGGTCATGTGCCAATAACTCATGTTCACAGCTGGCGGTCTGAAAGGGGTATTAATGGAGTAATTATAAAAGAATGATTCATTTCAATGCTAGAGCTGCTGCATGTAAAGATCTATCAAAAACCAATGTTCCTCAACTGCATAATGTCCAAATCCTACACAATCTCCTCCAAAATGAGCCAAGCAGAAATCCTCCAAAACACCCAGTTCAAACATGGATCTGCACTTAAGATGAGGTCGTATGAGTTCAGATTCCATCCAGTTCGTTCACCATGATAAACCTCATGCCCACCATGTGTGTGTAACCCCCCCCCACCCCTCAAAAAAAAAAAAAAAAAGGGACAAAGGACATACTGTATGGTGCAGTACATTTCATTACACATACACATAGACATGATAAAGAGACTACATATTGTGTCAAAAAAACAGTGATTTACAAATGTGTCCAGTCTAATCCTTGCCGTGAATGAGTCGCACGTGCGTATCCATCATGATTGATCGCAGGAACATATGCACCATGCAATCCCATGCAGTGCATGCACGTTAGCGGGCACACTAGTCACGACAAATGACACCTGCCATAGACTTTTTACTTTAGAGTTTTGGCTATAAAAATAATTGGAATTATGCAAAGAAGATATTTCAAACATATTCTTTGTATTTTCTATATGCTTTATACAGTGAAAACTCTGGCACAATTGTTAGTATGACAGGAAAGGCTCTGCCTAATCCCACCGCACATCACTGCCTGACAGGGGACCCTTTTCTGTAGCAGCTCTTTAAGTACCCAGCCCCCAATGTGAAGGTTTTGCAGAGAGGCCCTCTGCCCTGCAGGTAACGGGCTGGAAAACTAGGGGGTTATATATACCAACAGGACTGTGTATAAGGGGTAGAGGCGTCTCTTACCCTCTGGACACCCAGTGCGACGGTATAAAAAAGGGGGCGGGTCTTCATGCTATGGGGGCGGGGTGTCACTGGAGGGGCAGGGCTTAGTGCCCCATCATCCGTTTTATGATACCTGGGTTCAAAAATAGGGGTGGGGCTTTGCAGGAAGGGGGCGGGGCTTCACATCCCGACCCCCGTTTTTCGTTGCTTGGGGGGGATCAGGAGGTGCGGGCTGCCTCCCGCAGAGTGCTGTTTCTGCAGTGCCGGCTCCTACTCAGTGATAGGAGCCGAGTGATGCACATAATGTAACAGTGCAACACTTGGCTCCTGTCACTGAGCAGGAGCCGGCATTTTGGTGTCACGCCAGTGATAAGGGGTACCACTGTGTGGTGTAATGTGACTGAAGGACACTACTGTGCGGTGTAATGTGAATTAGTACTATTCTGTGGCCACACCTCTTCACAATGAAGCCATACCCCTATATTTTTGGTGTGTGCCTCTGTCGCGTACTGTCCCTGTTTTCAATGTGTGTGTGTGTGTGTGGGGGGGGGCAAAGGAAATGTTCGCTCTGGTTGCCACAAGAACAAGAGGTCTTCCCCAGGCTAATCCTACCCTCCTCCTCCTTGAGCCTAAGGCTAACTTCACCCACTCCTGCAGCCTAACCCTAACCACCACCCCTCTGTCTAACCCTAACCTTCCCCTCCATCAGCCTAACCCTTACTAACCCCTCCCCTGCAGCCAAACCCTAACTCTCCTTCTAGTGGCTAACTCCATCCCTTGTACTCACCTGTGGGATATGCTGTGATTCTGACCACCAGGATCCCGCTGTCAGTTTTCTGCCAGTCGGGATCCCAACTGCTGGGATTTTGACTGTATACCATTTTCTCTAAAAAACAGGACATACAAAAATTCACAATTGTGCCAATTTAGAGGTGTATCATTTGCAACTACTACGAGGCATTGCAAGGGGTTAGGAGACCGACAGTGGCATCCAGACAGTGAAAATCCCAAAATGGGGTGTTAAGAAGTATAACCCTCCCCCTATTCTACCCTAACCCTCCCTTTTAGATGCCTAACCCTAACCCTCGCCCCCCTACATCCTAACCCTAAATACCCTTCCTGCACCCTAAACCTAACTGTCCCCCTCCCCCGTAGCCTAACCCCCCTGATGGTGCCTAACCCTAGCCCCCCTCCCCGCACCTTAAACCTAACTCCCCTCTCCCCCACCAGCACCCTAACCCTAAGTCCCATGGGGGTCACCTAACCCCCATCCTTGGCATAGTGCTTACCCGGGCTGCTATGTGGATGATCATGTGCTAGATGGTTGATATTCTGGCATCATTGTCCTGTCCCCTTTTGGGATTCTGGCGTCGGTCAGTATTTCAAAGAGTGTTGGGATTCCGGCACACCGGTATCTTGTGCGCCGGGATCCTGACCAGCAGGATGGTAACAGCATTCCATTGCAATATACACTGATGATGATTTGTCAGATATATGCTACCTATGCAGAGGTGTATGCCTCTCGGGTATATGTAGTGTGTGATTATTCTCTCTTTTAGCAACACTGTTTGTTTTTGTCAAGTTACTCTAGTCTAACCTATTTTGGTGCTATAAATTCCAGCTGCCCTCTGGCAGGACATGCTGTTCTTTGTAGTTGCACAACACTGAAAAGCCAGAGGCAGTGTTAAAAATAGAGTGTCATTGCAGGTTTTCTTTGGGCTGGTCTGCTATGCCTCTGTAAAATCTCCAGAGCAGCACAGCGGAGTCTATCCATTTTGGGAAACTTGAATTTCTGTATGAAATAAATATGCTATTTAATTGCAAATCTGATTCTTTAAAGGCTTTCATATGAAAAAATATCAATGACAGTCTAGTGACAAAATCAGAAACATCTTGTTTCGATTTTGCTTCTCTTCCCTGTGGAGGAGGAGGATGATGATGATGATGATGATGATTATGTGCATATATAGGTGCCAGCACTATCAGTTTTCCTTCTGGCAGGGCATGCAGAGGCACAGTTTGCAGCTTAAAGTCCATTCTGCATTTTCTTCAGTGCAGCAAGCTATCAGCCTACATCTGTGCCAGATTAAGGTCCACATGGGCTTGAAGCTGAAAATGATGAAGGGACTATTGTGTACTGCTGAAGGGGTCAATATAGTGGGTGTGACCTGTGCCATGGGCATCTCTATATGTCTGTTAGTGTTTATCCTGCATACCTAGCCACTGCAGTAACTTTATGAAATGATTAATGCAGAGAACATCACAGTGACCACAATATAATACAGAGAGCATTACAGTGACTGTCATCTAAGAGAGCATTGCAGGGACTGTCATCTAAGAGAGCATTGCAGTGACCACCATATAATATAGAGAACATTACACTGACTGCTAGATAATACAGAGAGCCTTTCGGTAATATTCATATTATAAAAAGAGCTTAAGTGGCTGCCAAATAAAACAGAGAGCATCGTAGTGCCCGTCATATTATATACCAAGTATCCAAGTGACCTCCATACAATACAAAGTACATTGCAATGAGCCCCATACAATGACCACCATAAAATACAGAAGACATCACAGCCACATACCATGAGCCATGGAATGAAATAAATCAGACCGCAAGTATAGCTATCTATAATCAGTACTTTATGGTATTTTTTCCCTGCATTGGTCCGTGTGTATTTTTTTCTGTGTAGGGCCAATATGTGTGTGTGAGTGTGAGTGTGAGTGTGTGTGTGTGTGTGTGTGTGTGTGTGTGTGTGTGTGTGTGTGTGGATTTTCTTGTGGGGACCAAAGTGTTGTATTGTCTTCTGTATAGGCCAATGTGTGTCTGTGTTTTCCTGTGGGGGATAATGCTTGTTTACTTTCCTGTGTGGGTCAATATTTTTTTATTGTTCTCTGTGGGAGCCAATGCGTGTGTTTTCCTGTGGGGGTCAATGTGTTTTTAGTTTCAGCATGAGTCTGTGTTGTGCTGCACATGCATCCTGATGCTGTTCATACAGAGTTACATTACAGATTCAGATGCACGCACCAAGAAGTGTATTAGAAATGTGTTTGACTTCCCCAGGCAGTCACCGGACTGGTTGGCTAACCAGACACAGAGGTAATGTAGTGTGGGCATGTTGCTGACAGTGGCTGTGTTCAGAAATGCTGAATCCCTCACATTGGAGGCCATACTCAGATGATCTGCACCTAGCATAGGGCTGGCGAAAGTTTCAATGGTGCGACCAATGGTAGAAACTAAAGATACACAAAGCATGATTGCAGCGCCTGTAGACACTGACAGTGGGTGTCTCAGTCTTCGCATATTTGGATGCATGAATGTACACCAGGGAAGTGCACTGTAGTGGCATTAGTATAAAGTCACAGATGCAACTGGAGCAAAAGACACAAGGAAGGCCACAGCTGCATCCAACTGAGAATCAGACCCTATAAGGGGGATATCGCCCCTCTTGACAGACCCCACCCCCACAACAGACCCCACCCCCCATTAGGGCTGCTTCCATCAATTTCCCGGGCTGGTTTTCCATCCCAATCCGCCCCTGTGTATGTGCACGAGTATTGGGGGGGAGAGCATATTGTTGCACCCAGACCCACCACTTGCTAGTTCCACCTCTACACACAAGCCCTGGGTTGACACACACACAGATTCATACATACAAGACGGGGGCCAGACTTTACACTGACCTGTGGAAAGGTACTTTAGCAGTGATGTGCAGTGAAGTGAGGCAGAGCCTTTCCTGTCATACTAATGTATATGACAGAGTTTTGACCATATAAAGTATATGAAAAATACAAAGAATATATTAGAAAATCTTCTTTGTATTATTCTAATCATTTTTTTAGTCAAAACTATGGAGTAAAAAAGTCTATGGTGTCTACCTTTTCCGCACATCTCTGATCAAAGCTAACCAAATTTCTAGCAGTATATACTGCTGCACCTGTGTATAATACCCGCATGTACCATTTGCCTCATATATTGTTTGTAAATCTGGCTCTGGTACTAGCCAGTGCCTTCAGAGGCGTTAAGCTCACCTCATGTCCCTGTACTTTAGGTATGCCTGCTGGCTTCTCCACAGCTATATTTCTCTGACGTCCTAGTGGATGCTGGGAACTCCGTAAGGACCATGGGGAATAGCGGCTCCGCAGGAGACTGGGCACAACTAAAGAAAGCTTTAGGTCACCTGGTGTGCACTGGCTCCTCCCACTATGACCCTCCTCCAAGCCTCAGTTAGATTTTGTGCCCGGCCGAGGTTGGATGCACACTAGGGGCTCTCCTGAGCCCTTGGAAAGAAAGTATAGATTTAGGTTTTTTATTTTCAGTGAGACCTGCTGGCAACAGGCTCACTGCAGCGAGGGACTAAGGGGAGAAGAAGCGAACTCGCCTGCTTGCAGCTGGATTGGGCTTCTTAGGCTACTGGACACCATTAGCTCCAGAGGGATCGACCGCAGGCCCAGTCCTTGGTGTTCGGTCCCGGAGCCGCGCCGCCGTCCCCCTTACAGAGCCAGAAGCAAGAAGAGGTCCGGAAAATTGGCGGCAGAAGACATCAGTCTTCACCAAGGTAGCGCACAGCACTGCAGCTGTGCGCCATTGCTCCTCATGTACACCTCACACTCCGGTCACTGAGGGTGCAGGGCGCTGGGGGGGGCGCCCTGAGCAGCAATATTAACACCTTGGCTGGCAAAAATACCACAATATATAGCCCCAGAGGCTATATATGTGGTAAATACCCCTGCCAGAATCCAGAAAAAAGCGTGAGAAAAGTCCGCGAAAAAGGGGCGGAGCTATCTCCCTCAGACACACTGGCGCCATTTTCTCTTCACAGTGCAGCTGGAAGAAAGCTCCCCAGGCTCTCCCCTGTAGTTTTCAGGCTCAAAGGGTTAAAAAGAGAGGGGGGGCACTAAATTTAGGCGCAATATTATATATACAAGCAGCTATTGGGGAAATTTCACTCAGTTATAGTGTTAATCCCCACATTATATAGCGCTCTGGTGTGTGCTGGCATACTCTCTCTCTGTCTCCCCAAAGGGCTTTGTGGGGTCCTGTCCTCAGTCAGAGCATTCCCTGTGTGTGTGCGGTGTGTCGGTACAGCTGTGTCGACATGTTTAATGAGGAGGCTTATATGGTGAAAGGTATTAACCGACAGTGTCAGCTCCTTACATAAAAGGGTGGATGACGTAACAGCTGTGGGACAGCCGGCTTCTCAGTCCGCGCCTGCCCAGGCGTCTCAAAGGCCATCAGGGGCTCAAAAAACGCCCGCTCACTCAGATGGCAGACACAGATGTCGACACGGAGTCTGACTCCAGTGTCGACAAGGTTGAGACATATACACAATCCACTAGGAACATCCGTGACTTAATCCCGGCAATAAAAAATGTGTTACACATTTCTGACATTAACCCAAGTACCACTAAAAAAGGGTTTTATGTTTGGGGAGAAAAAGCAGGCAGTGTTTTGTTCCCCCATCAGATGAATGAATGAAGTGTGTGAAAAGCGTGGGTTCCCCCCGATAAGAAACTGGTAATTTCTAAAAAGTTACTGATGGCGTACCCTTTCCCGCCAGAGGATAAGTTACGCTGGGAGATATCCCCTAGGGTGGATAAGGCGCTCACACGGTTGTCAAAAAAGGTGGCACTGCCGTTTTAGGAACGGCCACTTTGAAGGTACCTGTTGATAAAAAGCAGGAGGCTATCCTGAAGTCTGTATTTACACACTCAGGTACTAGACTGAGACCTGCAGATCGTGCTGCAGCAGCGTGGTCGGTGACCCTGTCACACATGAGAACATATTAAAGACGTCGTCTTATATATGAGGGATGCACAGAGGGATATTTTGCCGGCTGGCATCCAAAATGAATGTAATGACCATTCTGTCAGGAGGGTATTAGAGACCTGTCACTGGACAGGTGATGCTGACTTTAAAAGGCGCATAGAGACTCTGCCTTATAAGGGTGAGGAATTATTTGTGGATGGTCTCTGGGACCTCGTATCCATTACCTCAGGTTTCCTCACAGACTAAGAAAGCACTGTATTATCAGGTACAGTCCTTTCGGCTTCAGAAAAGCAAGCGGGTCAAAGGCGCTTCCTTTCTGTACAGAGACATGGGGATAGGGAAAAAGCTGCACCAGTCAGCCTGTTCCCAGAATCAAAATTCTTCTCTCGCTTCCTCTGAGTCCACAGCATGACGCGGGGGCTCCACAGGTGTAGCCAGGTACGGTGGGGGGCCATCTCAAAAATTTCAGCGATCAGTGGGCTCGCTCACAGGTGGATCCCTGTTTCATTCAAGTAGTATTTCAGGGGTACAAGCTGGAATTCGAGATGTCTCCCCCCCGCCGTTTCCTCAAATATGCCTTGCCGACAACTCCCTCAGGCAGGGAGGCTGCGCTAGAGGCAATTAATAAGCTGTATTCCCAGCAGGTAATACTCAAGGTGCCCCTACTTCAACAAGGACGGGGTTACTATTCCACACGGTTTGGGGTACCGAAACCGCATGGTTCGGTGTGACCCATTTTATATTTAAAATCCTTGAACACATACTGTACATAAAAAAATTCAAGTTCAAGATGGAATCGCTCAGGGCGGTTATTGCAAGCCTGGACGAGGGGGATTACATGGGATCCCGGGACATCAAGGATGCTTACCTGCATGTCCCCATTTACCATCCTCGCCAGGAGTACCTCAGATTTGTGGTACAGGATTACCATTACCAAGTCCAGACACTGCCGTTTGGACTGTACATGGCACCGAGGGTGTTTACCAAGGTAATGGCCAAAATGATGATACTCCTTCGAAAAAAAAAGAGTTTTAATTATCCCGTACTTGGACAATATCCTTATAAGGGCAAGGTCCAAGGAGCAGTTGCTAGTCGGGGTAGCACTATTTTGGAAAGTGCTACAACAGCACGGTTGGATTCTAAACAGTCCAAAGTCACAGCTGGTTCCTACGACACGTCTACTGTTCCTGGGGATGGTTCTGGACACAGAACAGAAATAAGTGTTTCTCCCGGAGGAGAAAGCCAAGGAACTGTCATCTCTAGTCAGAGACCTCCTGAAGCAAAAACAGGTATCGGTGCATCATTGCACGCGAGTCCTGGGAAAAAATGGTAGCTTCCTACGAAGCAATCCCATTCGGCAGGTTCCATGCAAGAGGGCCGCAGGTTCGGCATACAGGACTAGGTCCTAGTGACCATGGATGCCAGCCTTTGAGGCTGGGGGGCAGTCACACAGGGAAAAAACTTCCAGGGACTTTGGTCAAGTCAAGTGACTTCCCTACACATAAATATTCTGGAACTGAGGGCCATTTACAATGCCCTGAGTCAGGCAAGGCCTCTGCTTCAAAACCAGCCGGTACTGATCCAATCAGACAACATCACGGCAGTCGTCCATGTAAACCAACGGGGCGGCACAAGAAGCAGGATGGCGATAGCAGAAGCCACAAGGATTCTCCGATGGGCGGAAAATCATGTGTTAACACTGTCAGCAGTGTTCATTCCCGGAGTGGACGACTGGGAAGCAGATCTTCTCAGCGGACACGACCTCCACCCGGGAGAGTGGGGATTTCATCCAGAAGTCTTCCAAAGGATTGTACACCATTGGGAAAGGCCACAGGTGGACATGATGGCGTCCCGCCTCAACAAAAAGCTATAAAAGATATTGCGCCAGGTCAAAGGACCCTCAGGCGATAGCTGTGGACGCTCTGGTAACACCGTGGGTGTACCAGTCGGTTTATGTGTTCCTCCCTCTGCCTCTCATACAAAAGGTACTGAGAATAATAGGAAGGCGAGGAGTAAGAACGATACTCGTGGTTCCGGATTGGCCAAGAAGAGCTTGGTACCCAGAACTTCAAGAAATTATATCAGAGGACCCATGGCCTCTGCCGCTCAGACAGGACCTGCGGCAGCAGGGGCCCTGTCTGTTCCAAGACTTACCGCGGCTACGTTTTGACGGCATGGCGGTTGAACGCCGGATCCTAAAGGAAAAGGGCATTCCGGAGGAAGTCATTCCTACGCTGATTCAAGCCAGGAAAGATGTATCTGCAAAACATTATCACCGCATATGGCGAAAATATGTTGCTTGGTGTGAGGCCAATAAGGCCCCAACAGAGGAATTTCAACTAGGTCGATTTCTGCATTTCCTACAAGCAGGAGTGTCTATGGGCCTAAAATTAGGCTCCATTAAGGTACAGATCTCGGCTCTGTCGATTTTCTTCCAAAAAGAACTAGCTTCAGTACCTGAAGTTCAGACATTGTAAAAGGAGTGCTGCATATTCAGCCCCCGGTTGTGCCTCCAGTGGCACCTTGGGTTCTCAACGTGGTGTTGAGTTTCTTAAAATCACATTGGTGTGAGCCACTAAAAACCGTGGATCTAAAATATCTCACGCGGAAAGTGGTCATGTTATTGGCCTTGGCTTCGGCCAGGCGTGTATCAGAATTGGCGGCTTTGTCATATAAAAGTCCTTATCTGATTTTCCATATGGATAGGGCAGAATTGAGGACTCGTCCCCAGTTTCTCCCTAAGGTGATATCAGTTTTTCACTTGAACCAACTATTGTAGTGCCTGCGGCTACTAGGGACTTGGAGGATTCCAAGTTACTGGACGTAGTCAGGCCCTTGAAAAATTATGTTTCCAGGACGGCTAGAGTCAGGAGAACTGACTCGCTGTTTATCCTGTATGCACCCAGCAAACTGGGTTCTCCTGCTTCTAAGCAGACTATTGCTCGCTGGATTTGTAGCACAATTCAGCTGGCGCATTCTGCGGCTGGACTACCGCAGCCAAAATCTGTAAAAGCCCATTCCACAAGGAAGGTGGGCTCATCTTGGGCAGCTGCCCGAGGGGTCTCGGCTTTCCAACTTTGCCGAGCTGCAACTTGGTCAGGGGCAAACACGTTTGCTAAATTCTACAAAATTGATACCCTGGCTGAGGAGGACCTGGAGTTCTCTCATTCGGTGCTGCAGAGTCATCCGCACTCTCCCGCCCGTTTGGGAGCTTTGGTATAATCCCCATGGTCCTTACGGAGTTCCCAGCATCCACTAGGACGTCAGAGAAAATAAGATTTTACTCACCGGTAAATCTATTTCTCGTAGTCCGCAGTGGATGCTGGGCGCCCATCCCAAGTGCGGATTGTCTGCAATACTTGTATATAGTTATTGCCTAACTAAAGGGTTATTGTTGAGCCATCTGTTGAGAGGCTCAGTTATATTCATACTGTTAACTGGGTATAGTATCACGAGTTATACGGTGTGATTGGTGTGGCTGGTATGAGTCTTACCCGGGATTCAAAATCCTTCCTTATTATGTCAGCTCGTCCGGGCACAGTGTCCTAACTGAGGCTTGGAGGAGGGTCATAGTGGGAGGAGCCAGTGCACACCAGGTGACCTAAAGCTTTCTTTAGTTGTGCCCAGTCTCCTGCGGAGCCGCTATTCCCCATGGTCCTTACGGAGTTCCCAGCATCCACTACGGACTACGAGAAATAGATTTACCGGTGAGTAAAATCTTATTTTCCTCCTATGCCAAGCACGGACTCTGTGCCCATAGCATCTCTGAACTTAGTTGCTGAGAGTAGGGGTGGGTGGTGAATGGGCTTTAGGAGTCTGGGGTACACAGCTTCCAACAAAGGGGGCAGAGCTTTGGGTGATCAGGGAGTGTAGCTTCGGGTGGACAGGGGTTGGAGCTTCAGACTACTATGTGGGAAGGGACTTCTGCTAATTGGGTGGCTGAGGGAAGGGGGGGGGGATAGATGGAACGTGAGAAAGCTGTTCTTTTGGTGGTGACTGCATTTTTTTTCTCATGTCAAGACTGCAGACAGCAGATCCTGTGGGCCCATTTTCCTGGGAGGGCCTGGAGCTGCAGTTCCACCCGTCCCATTGTTAATTTGGCCCTGGCCTACATCACAGTCCTGGCCTACCTCCAGTCCACTAGCCGCTTGCAGGAAAAAATATCTTCATTGGTGTAGCAATGATGCTACCATTTAATACCTGAGACAACTGGATGAACCAATAATGAAGCCTCATAGGCGGTAGGACCACCTGTACTGCAGCATATTAACATTAAACAAAATAATGGAATTGTCTATCTGCACCAGTCCAGGGCAGCCAAAACGAATACTGGCCTAGATGGCAGAGGGGCCATGTCTCCACTTGTCCTCTTTAGAATGTTTGATAAATCTCCCCAAGCTATTTTGGGTATATCACATATATAAAATAAAAATATTTTAATAAAATGGGAAAACTATTAAAAGATTCTATAGATAAAAAAGGGAAAGGAAAGAAGGAATGGGAAGGTAGTGAGGAAAAGGACTATAGGGCCTATTCATCATCAGTGGCGCCGAGAGGAGGGGAGCAGGTATTCTTTACTCTGGCCTGTTGGAGGGGCCGGATCCCGCTGCCCCCCTTCCCACTTTGTAGACAGCGCTGGCACTTGGGGTGGAGAGAGAGAGGAGTGACTGCTGCGGCAGTGGGCTCTCTCCCCAGCCTAGCACACATGCTGCTGTCACGGTGCTGTGTGTTGCGCTGGAAAGGGAGGCATCTGCCAAAGCAGTGTCCACTCTCCATGCATGATGTGTGTGTGTGGGGGTTGGGCAATCGCACCTGCTCGCGCCCCGCTGGACCCCATCAGTCCTTACGCCAGCACCCCACTGTGCAGCGTGCGCCCACTTTTTAGACGCAAAAAGACTGATGGTTTTACATTTCCTAAGGAGGGAGGTTGTCCACACCTCCCTGCATTGGCCACACCCCCCTGTTCCTAGTACCTGGGCACAGCACAGTTGTTGGCGCCCCTGTTCGTCATAATTAATAATAGGCTCATTACACATGTGGAAATGCTAGCTTCTGCTTGTTTTACGTAACAGGCCCAATAATTTTTAAAGGCCCAAAGGGACCCCTAGTAGGGTTACCACCTCATCCCTTTAATTATGGACACATATTATTTACACAAGTTCTGTGGCTGGCTGACTCCATTTCACCTGCTTTTAATCAGCTACAGAACCTGTGTAATTAATGTGTCCATAATTAAAGGGATGGTATGGTAACCCTATCCCGAGTATTCAGCAAACTCTAAAAGCTTCTATTAGAGAGCGATGAAAGCGATCAAGGAAGGTATGAGTTTCTTTATCAAGAGAGTTAATAATAATAATGGTTCAAAAGTTGTGAGCTGTAATTTTTAGCATTTAACTCTTGTAAGTTTCCTTAAACTCCAACAATTGTAGCATGAAATGATGATTGTTGCTATTATATGTTCCATGTTCCTGTAAATGTCTAATCTGGAAGTCTAATCTTTTCAAGAAGGAAGAGTGAGGAATTTACAGAGATCCAGTATAACTGCTTCAGCAGCATTGTTAGGTGCCTAAACAAAGATCATTTCTATTGACTGGAATGTTAGATACAGTAAGTTTAAAGGCCACAATTTTAGATCACAATAAAGGGCAGTACACACTGGGAGATGTGTCCCAGAGATGTGTGCTGAGTGATCTAGCACAGAATGCTTAGCACACATCTCTAGTCAGATTGCTTAGAATTTAAGCACGAATCTCTCCGTGTGTACCCCCCTTTAGCCTATTCTCCTGAAATGAATCTGGAATGGACAATGACTGCTCCACAATGGAGACACTTTTGAACAATTCATCATATTGTACGTGTAAACCTACAGTGTTATTGCATCTCCAGCATCTATTATAAACTCTAGAAACCATAAAATGTGTAATAGTTGTAAAACGGGTACTGGAAATAAGGACTCGGTAGGCAGGTTTTCAGGTAAAGCACAGTGGACCTAATTCAAGGTTGATTGCAAAAGCAAAATCTTCCTCTAATGATGCACTGCAGGTGGGGCTGATATAACATGTGCAGAGAGAGTTAGATTTGGGTGATGTGTGTTCAAACTGAAATCTAAATTACAGTATAAAAATTAGAGATGAGCGGGTTCGGATTTACTCGGTTCTTTACGCCAGAATTATCGCCATTTCTTATTTTCTGGATTTTTCTTATTGGCTAAGCAAAACACGTGACGTCCGATAGCCAATAAGGAGATTTGAGTAAATCCGAGAAAAACCGAACCCGCTCATCTCTAGTAAAAATAAAGTAGCCAGTATTAACCCTTCACAAAAACAATATAACCCATACAAATCTAACTCTCTCTGCACATGTTATATCTGTCCCACTTGCAGTGCACATGGTTTTGCCAATTAGAGGAAGATTGAGTTAGGCCCAGTGTCTTTTACTGGCAGCAACATTGTGCATAGCATACTCAGGCCTGGTTACACTGGTACATAACTGAAAATAAGCAAACAAACATAAAAAGACTTAGCACTCCTTGTACTCATAGTTAGTCTGCCGTGTTCTCCTTGCACAGCCAATGTCATCATTACCTGACACTATAAAACTGCATCCTACTCGCTGGAACCTAACAGGCATCAGCGCACAGAACTCTGGATAAACGGGACTCTCCTGTTTCTGACTTCCTGCTGTCTCTGCGGGATACGGTCATTAGGTCAACAGTCATTAGGTCGACCACTGAAGGTTGACATGTACTAGGTCGACAGGTCAAAAGGTCGACATAAGGTTTTCACTTTTTTCGTTTTTTTTAAATTTTTTCATACTTAATGATCCACGTGGACTACAATTGGAATGGAGCGAAGTGAGGCACCTTGCCTGAAGTGTACACGGTGCACTAATTGGGGTTCCCCGTCACTTTACAAAGAAAACAACGCCAAAAAAGTCAAACAACCCATGTCGACCTTTTGACCTGTCGACCTAATGACCATGTTGACTTATTGTCCCTGTCGACCTATTGCATGTCGACCTTCCATGGTCGACCTAAGTTGTGTCTACCCAACGACCCATACCCATCTCTGTGTGAGCTGTAAAACCTGGACCTCTGTTTCTCCAGTTGCAGCTGTGCAATTCAGAAAGTCCAGAGTTATAAATCTTTACTGCAGGTGCAGAATATGCAGGTCTTGTTTTCTTCGCCGAACCACTGTACATATGCTGCGCTGGGATTGCTAGGGTAGCCTTCCACTGCCCTGCCATCATTGGTAGGATACCGGCAGCAGCATTTGATCCACTGTCCTGGTATAGGGATGTAGTGGCTGGGGGGGGGGGGGCTGTTACTGAGAGACTGCAGTAGATGGAATTTTTTTCTGTCTACTGCAGCACAACAATGTGCAGATGATGTGGGCCTATTTGGACAGTGTGCCTGGAGCTGCAGTTTCATCAGCCCCATTGTTAATCCAGCCCTGGCCACAGTGCAGTGCCAGGAAATGGAGGCAGAGTATGTAGTGGCAGGCAAGTAAAGGATTGATTGATTGATTCAAATTGATTCATTGAAAAAAAGAATGTAATTAATTTAGAAAATAAAATACATTTATTTTAAAATCACAACAGTTTCTATTGCAGCCATTGAAAGGCCATAAATGAGTAGAGTGCTAATAGCCAAGTATTCCTGACAAGGGTTAAAACAGATTAATTATTTATTGATTCATTTCATTGATTGATTTAGAATAAAATAACATCACAACAATCTGTATTATAGCCACTGACAGGACATAAATGAGTGCAGTGTTAATAGCCAAGTATTCCTGACAAGGGTTGAATCTGAAATTGCCTGAAAAACACATGTAATTCTTTGTAACACTACAGTAAGTAATGGTTTCAACTGTACTGAACATTATTTTTTAAGCACCGTACTTGAAACTGTCTTGAACACACACATTTTTTTTTATAGTGATGATTTTCCTAACACTGACACAGTCACAATGCTGCAGTCCACAGCCCTTAACTGATTATACTGACACAGTAGCCCACAGGCCTTTCACTGACACTAACACAGTCACAGACACAGTGCTGCATCCCACAGCCCTAGTTCACTGATGACACTGAGGGGTATATTTACTAAAAGTCTATTTTGGTCGTCGTTGATCGATATTTGGTCAACATTTGGGCGATTTTTGATTGATTTTGTGTTTCATAGTCTAAATCACACATTTACTAACAGATGATTTTTAACATCCTTTTAAAAAAATTCAAAAGTCATCTGTTAGCATGTGAGATTTAGGGGTATATTTACTGAAAATCGATCTGCTTTGATATTTGGTCTATGGGGGTCATTCCGAGTTGTTCGCTCGCAAGGCGATTTTAGCAGAGTTGCTCACGCTAAGCCGCCGCCTACTGGGAGTGAATCTTAGCATCTTAAAATTGCGAACGATGTATTCGCAATATTGCGATTACACACCTCGTAGCAGTTTCTGAGTAGCTTCAGACTTACTCAGCATTTGCGATCAGTTCAGTGCTTGTCGTTCCTGGATTGACGTCACAAACACACCCAGCGTTCGCCCAGACACTCCTCCGTTTCTCCGGCCACTCCTGCGTTTTTTCCGGAAACGGTAGCGTTTTTTCCCACACGCCCATAAAACAGCCTGTTTTCGCCCAGTAACACCCATTTCCTGTCAATCACATTACGATCACCAGAACGATGAAAAAGCCGTGAGTAAAATTCCTAACTGCATAGCAAATTTACTTGGCGCAGTCGCAGTGCGAACATTGCGCATGCGCATTAAGCGGAAAATCGCTGCGATGCGAAGATTTTTACCGAGCGAACAACTCGGAATGACCCCCTATGTTTGATCAATTTTGTATTTCCGGGTCTAAATTCCACATTTACTAATAGATTATTTTTGTCCCTTTTTGTTTGTTAACAATGTCAAAAATTGGTAAATGTATGATTTAGACCCTTAAACACAAAATAAGCCAAAAATCGACCAAACAATGACCAAAATCGACTTTTAGTAAATATAATCGAGTGCGTGTGCGACACAGTATCTCACAGTCCTTAATCACAGTCACAGAAGCCCTTAATCATACTGCAGTCTGCCCCACATTCTCCAACTACGGCGTTCTTTGCAAAATTGGTACCCGATCCATGAGGGAGGGACTTTTATCAAATCAAAAGCAAGAATGATCTGACGCCGGAAGGATGGCAGCCTGGTGTGATATACTGAGCCTAGGATCAAAGTTGTGATGGTATAAATGGAATTAATGTCCAATATATTGAAGATTCTTAATTTTTCTTTATTGATCCTGTTATCACATATCTATTGGTTATCTCACATAGGTGTAAATCAAATTATTACAATGTATTTATATCATTAACAATATAAAAATTGGTCAGGGTAAACACACTGTAATGATCTTGCAACCTGCTATAGCAGATACACCAATGTTTCCACCTCAACACACTCATCATTATTCATACAGATATACTATTATTTTTTAACACAGTCCACATTTAGCAGCAGATTTTGACAGTATGGTATGCCTAGATATTGGTACCTATCTAATACTACTTTTACACCAAAAACCCAGGTTCGACCCAGGTTTCCAGTAGAGATGTGCACTTGAAATTTTTCGGGTTTTGTGTTTTGGTTTTGTGTTCGGTTCCGCGGCCGTGTTTTGGGTTCGACCGCGTTTTGGCAAAACCTCACCGAATTTTTTTTGTCGGATTCGGGTGTGTTTTGGATTCGGTGTTTTTTTCAAAAAACACTAAAAAACAGCTTAAATCATAGAATTTGGGGGTCATTTTGATCCCAAAGTATTATTAACCTCAAAAACCATAATTTCCACTCATTTTCAGTCTATTCTGAATACCTCACACCTCACAAAATTATTTTTAGTCCTAAAATTTGCACCGAGGTCGCTGGATGACTAAGCTAAGCGACCCTAGTGGCCGACACAAACACCTGGCCCATCTAGGAGTGGCACTGCAGTGTCACGCAGGATGGCCCTTCCAAAAAACACTCCCCAAACAGCACATGACGCAAAGAAAAAAAGAGGCGCAATGAGGTAGCTGTGTGAGTAAGATAAGCGACCCTAGTGGCCGACACAAACACCTGGCCCATCTAGCAGTGGCACTGCAGTGTCACGCAGGATGGCCCTTCCAAAAAACACTCCCCAAACAGCACATGACGCAAAGAAGAAAAAAAGAGGCGCAATGAGGTAGCTGTGTGAGTAAGCTAAGCGACCCTAGTGGCCGACACAAATACCTGGCCCATCTAGGAGTGGCACTGCAGTGTCACGCAGGATGGCCCTTCCAAGAAACACTCCCCAAACAGCACATGACGCAAAGAAGAAAAAAAGAGGCGCAATGAGGTAGCTGTGTGAGTAAGATAAGCGACCCTAGTGGCCGACACAAACACCTGGCCCATCTAGGAGTGGCACTGCAGTGTCACGCAGGATGGCCCTTCCAAAAAACACTCCCCAAACAGCACATGACGCAAAGAAGAAAAAAAGAGGCGCAATGAGGTAGCTGTGTGAGTAAGCTAAGCGACCCTAGTGGCCGACACAAACACCTGGCCCATCTAGGAGTGGCACTGCAGTGTCACACAGGATGGCCCTTCCAAAAAACACTCCCCAAACAGCACATGATGCAAAGAAGAAAAAAAGAGGCGCAATGAGGTAGCTGTGTGAGTAAGATAAGCGACCCTAGTGGCCGACACAAACACCTGGCCCATCTAGGAGTGGCACTGCAGTGTCACGCAGGATGGCCCTTCCAAAAAACACTCCCCAAACAGCACATGACGCAAAGAAGAAAAAAAGAGGCGCAATGAGGTAGCTGTGTGAGTAAGCTAAGCGACCCTAGTGGCCGACACAAACACCTGGCCCATCTAGGAGTGGCACTGCAGTGTCACGCAGGATGGCCCTTCCAAGAAACACTCCCCAAACAGCACATGACGCAAAGAAGAAAAAAAGAGGCGCAATGAGGTAGCTGTGTGAGTAAGATAAGCGACCCTAGTGGCCGACACAAACACCTGGCCCATCTAGGAGTGGCACTGCAGTGTCACGCAGGATGGCCCTTCCAAAAAACACTCCCCAAACAGCACATGACGCAAAGAAGAAAAAAAGAGGCGCAATGAGGTAGCTGTGTGAGTAAGCTAAGCGACCCTAGTGGCCGACACAAACACCTGGCCCATCTAGGAGTGGCACTGCAGTGTCACGCAGGATGGCCCTTCCAAAAAACACTCCCCAAACAGCACATGACGCAAAGAAGAAAAAAAGAGGCGCAATGAGGTAGCTGTGTGAGTAAGATAAGCGACCCTAGTGGCCGACACAAACACCTGGCCCATCTAGGAGTGGCACTGCAGTGTCACGCAGGATGGCCCTTCCAAAAAACACTCCCCAAACAGCACATGACGCAAAGAAGAAAAAAAGAGGCGCAATGAGGTAGCTGTGTGAGTAAGCTAAGCGACCCTTGTGGCCGACACAAACACCTGGCCCATCTAGGAGTGGCACTGCAGTGTCACGCAGGATGGCCCTTCCAAAAAACACTCCCCAAACAGCACATGACGCAAAGAAGAAAAAAAGAGGCGCAATGAGGTAGCTGTGTGAGTAAGCTAAGCGACCCTAGTGGCCGACACAAACACCTGGCCCATCTAGGAGTGGCACTGCAGTGTCACGCAGGATGGCCCTTCCAAAAAACACTCCCCAAACAGCACATGACGCAAAGAAGAAAAAAAGAGGCGCAATGAGGTAGCTGTGTGAGTAAGCTAAGCGACCCTAGTGGCCGACACAAACACCTGGCCCATCTAGGAGTGGCACTGCAGTGTCACGCAGGATGGCCCTTCCAAAAAACACTCCCCAAACAGCACATGACGCAAATAAAAATGAAAGAAAAAAGAGGTGCAAGATGGAATTGTCCTTGGGCCCTCCCACCCACCCTTATGTTGTATAAACAGGACATGCACACTTTAACCAACCCATCATTTCAGTGACAGGGTCTGCCACACGACTGTGACTGAAATGACGGGTTGGTTTGGACCCCCATCGAAAAAGAAGCAATTAATCTCTCCTTGCACAAACTGGCTCTACAGAGGCAAGATGTCCACCTCATCATCATCCTCCGATATATCACCGTGTACATCCCGCTCCTCACAGATTATCAATTCGTCCCCACTGGAATCCACCATCTCAGCTCCCTGTGTACTTTGTGGAGGCAATTGCTGCTGGTCAATGTCTCCACGGAGGAATTGATTATAATTCATTTTAATGAACATCATCTTCTCCACATTTTCTGGAAGTAACCTCATAAGCCGATTGCTGACAAGGTGAGCGGCGGCACTAAACACTCTTTCGGAGTACACACTTGTGGGAGGGCAACTTAGGTAGAATAAAGCCAGTTTGTGCAAGGGCCTCCAAATTGCCTCTTTTTCCTGCCAGTATAAGTACGGACTGTCTGACGTGCCTACTTGGATGCGGTCACTCATATAATCCTCCACCATTCTTTCAATGGTGACAGAATCATATGCAGTGACAGTAGACGACATGTCCGTAATCGTTGTCAGGTCCTTCAGTCCGGACCAGATGTCAGCATCAGCAGTCGCTCCAGACTGCCCTGCATCACCGCCAGCGGATGGGCTCGGAATTCTGAGCCTTTTCCTCGCACCCCCAGTTGCGGGAGAATGTGAAGGAGGAGATGTTGACAGGTCGCGTTCCGCTTGACTTGACAATTTTGTCACCAGCAGGTCTTTGAACCCCAGCAGACTTGTGTCTGCCGGAAAGAGAGATACAAGGTAGGTTTTAAATCTAGGATCGAGCACGGTGGCCAAAATGTAGTGCTCTGATTTCAACAGATTGACCACCCGTGAATCCTTGTTAAGCGAATTAAGGGCTCCATCCACAAGTCCCACATGCCTAGCGGAATCGCTCCCTTTTAGCTCCTCCTTCAATGCCTCCAGCTTCTTCTGCAAAAGCCTGATGAGGGGAATGACCTGACTCAGGCTGGCAGTGTCTGAACTGACTTCACGTGTGGCAAGTTCAAAAGGTTGCAGAACCTTGCACAACGTTGAAATCATTCTCCACTGCGCTTGAGACAGGTACATTCCACCTCCTATATCGTGCTCAATTGTATAGGCTTGAATGGCCTTTTGCTGCTCCTCCAACCTCTGAAGCATATAGAGGGTTGAATTCCACCTCGTTACCACTTCTTGCTTCAGATGATGGCAGGGCAGGTTCAGGCGTTTTTGGTGGTGCTCCAGTCTTCTGTACGAGGTGCCTGTACGCCGAAAGTGTCCCGCAATTCTTCTGGCCACCGACAGCATCTCTTGCACGCCCCTGTCGTTTTTTAAAAAATTCTGCACCACCAAATTCAAGGTATGTGCAAAACATGGGACGTGCTGGAATTTGCCCATATTTAATGCACACACAATATTGCTGGCGTTGTCCGATGCCACAAATCCACAGGAGAGTCCAATTGGGGTAAGCCATTCCGCGATGATCTTCCTCAGTTGCCGTAAGAGGTTTTCAGCTGTGTGCGTATTCTGGAAACCGGTGATACAAAGCGTAGCCTGCCTAGGAAAGAGTTGGCGTTTGCGAGATGCTGCTACTGGTGCCGCCGCTGCTGTTCTTGCGGCGGGAGTCCATACATCTACCCAGTGGGCTGTCACAGTCATATAGTCCTGACCCTGCCCTGCTCCACTTGTCCACATGTCCGTGGTTAAGTGGACATTGGGTACAACTGCATTTTTTAGGACACTGGTGAGTCTTTTTCTGACGTCCGTGTACATTCTCGGTATCGCCTGCCTAGAGAAGTGGAACCTAGATGGTATTTGGTAACGGGGGCACACTACCTCAAGAAATTGTCTAGTTCCCTGTGAACTAACGGCGGATACCGGACGCATGTCTAACACCAACATAGTTGTCAAGGCCTCAGTTATCCGCTTTGCAACAGGATGACTGCTGTGATATTTCATCTTCCTCGCAAAGGACTGTTGGACAGTCAATTGCTTGGTGGAAGTAGTAAAAGTGGGCTTACGACTTCCCCTCTGGGATGACCATCGACTCCCAGCAGCAACAACAGCAGCGCCAGCAGCAGTAGGCGTTACACTCAAGGATGCATCGGAGGAATCCCAGGCAGGAGAGGACTCGTCAGAATTGCCAGTGACATGGCCTGCAGGACTATTGGCATTCCTGGGGAAGGAGGAAATTGACACTGAGGGAGTTGGTGGGGTGGTTTGCGTGAGCTTGGTTACAAGAGGAAGGGATTTACTGGTCAGTGGACTGCTTCCGCTGTCGCCCAAAGTTTTTGTACTTGTCACTGACTTATTATGAATACGCTGCAGGTGACGTATAAGGGAGGATGTTCCGAGGTGGTTAACGTCCTTACCCCTACTTATTACAGCTTGACAAAGGCAACACACGGCTTGACAAATGTTGTCCGCATTTCTGTTGAAATACTTCCACACCGAAGAGCTGATTTTTTTGGTATTTTCACCAGGCATGTCAACGGCCAAATTCCTCCCACGGACAACAGGTGTCTCCCCGGGTGCCTGACTTAAACAAACCACCTCACCATCAGAATCCTCCTTGTCAATTTCCTCCCCAGCGCCAGCAACACCCATATCCTCCTCATCCTGGTGTACTTCAACACTGACATCTTCAATCTGACTATCAGGAACTGGACTGCGGGTGCTCCTTCCAGCACTTGCAGGGGGCGTGCAAATGGTGGAAGGCGCATGCTCTTCACGTCCAGTGTTGGGAAGGTCAGGCATCGCAACCGACACAATTGGACTCTCCTTGTGGATTTGGGATTTCGAAGAACGCACAGTTCTTTGCGGTGCTTTTGCCAGCTTGAGTCTTTTCATTTTTCTAGCGAGAGGCTGAGTGCTTCCATCCTCATGTGAAGCTGAACCACTAGCCATGAACATAGGCCAGGGCCTCAGCCGTTCCTTGCCACTCCGTGTGGTAAATGGCATATTGGCAAGTTTACGCTTCTCCTCCGACAATTTTATTTTAGATTTTGGAGTCCTTTTTTTACTGATATTTGGTGTTTTGGATTTTACATGCTCTGTACTATGACATTGGGCATCGGCCTTGGCAGACGACGTTGCTGGCATTTCATCGTCTCGGCCATGACTAGTGGCAGCAGCTTCAGCACGAGGTGGAAGTGGATCTTGATCTTTCCCTAATTTTGGAACCTCAACATTTTTGTTCTCCATATTTTAATAGTCACAACTAAAAGGCACCTCAGGTAAACAATGGAGATGGATGGATACTAGTATACTTATGGATGGACGAGCGACTGCCGACACAGAGGTAGCTACAGCCGTGGACTACCGTACTGTGTCTGCTGCTAATATAGACTGGATGATAATGAGATGAAATTAATATATATATATATATATATATATATATATAATATCACTAGTACTGCAGCCGGACAGGTATATATATTTATTATGTAATGACTGATGATGGACCTGCTGGACACTGTCAGCTCAGCAGCACCGCAGACTGCTACAGTAAGCTACTATAGTAGTATGTATCAAGAAGAAAGAGAAAATAAAAAACCACGGGTAGGTGGTATACAATTATGGATGGACCAGCAACTGCCGACACAGAGGTAGCTACAGCCGTGGACTACCATACTGTGTCTGCTGCTAATATAGACTGGATGATAATGAGATGAAATTAATATATATATATATATAATATCACTAGTACTGCAGCCGGACAGGTATATATATTTATTATGTAATGACTGATGACGGACCTGCTGGACACTGTCAGCTCAGCAGCACCGCAGACTGCTACAGTAAGCTACTATAGTAGTATGTATCAAGAAGAAAGAGAAAAAAAAAACCACGGGTAGGTGGTATACAATTATGGATGGACCAGCGACTGCCGACACAGAGGTAGCTACAGCCGTGGACTACCGTACTGTGTCTGCTGCTAATATAGACTGGATGATAATGAGATGAAATTAATATATATATATATATATATATAATATCACTAGTACTGCAGCCGGACAGGTATATATATTTATTATGTAATGACTGATGACGGACCTGCTGGACACTGTCAGCTCAGCAGCACCGCAGACTGCTACAGTAAGCTACTATAGTAGTATGTATCAAGAAGAAAGAGAAAAAAAAAACCACGGGTAGGTGGTATACAATTATGGATGGACCAGCGACTGCCGACACAGAGGTAGCTACAGCCGTGGACTACCGTACTGTGTCTGCTGCTAATATAGACTGGATGATAATGAGATGAAATTAATATATATATATATATATATATATATAATATCACTAGTACTGCAGCCGGACAGGTATATATATTTATTATGTAATGACTGATGACGGACCTGCTGGACACTGTCAGCTCAGCAGCACGGCAGACTGCTACAGTAAGCTACTATAGTAGTATGTATCAAGAAGAAAGAGAAAAAAAAAACACGGGTAGGTGGTATACAATTATGGATGGACCAGCGACTGCCGACACAGAGGTAGCTACAGCCGTGGACTACCGTACTGTGTCTGCTGCTAATATAGACTGGATGATAATGAGATGAAATTAATATATATATATATAATATCACTAGTACTGCAGCCGGACAGGTATATATATTTATTATGTAATGACTGATGACGGACCTGCTGGACACTGTCAGCTCAGCAGCACCGCAGACTGCTACAGTAAGCTACTATAGTAGTATGTATCAAGAAGAAAGAGAAAAAAAAAACCACGGGTAGGTGGTATACAATTATGGATGGACCAGCGACTGCCGACACAGAGGTAGCTACAGCCGTGGACTACCGTACTGTGTCTGCTGCTAATATAGACTGGATGATAATGAGATGAAATTAATATATATATATATATATATATATAATTTCACTAGTACTGCAGCCGGACAGGTATATATATTTATTATGTAATGACTGATGACGGACCTGCTGGACACTGTCAGCTCAGCAGCACCGCAGACTGCTACAGTAAGCTACTATAGTAGTATGTATCAAGAAGAAAGAGAAAAAAAAACCCACGGGTAGGTGGTATACAATTATGGATGGACCAGCGACTGCCGACACAGAGGTAGCTACAGCCGTGGACTACCGTATTGTGTCTGCTGCTAATATAGACTGGATGATAATGAGATGAAATTAATATATATATATATATATAATATCACTAGTACTGCAGCCGGACAGGTATATGTATTTATTATGTAATGACTGATGACGGACCTGCTGGACACTGTCAGCTCAGCAGCACCGCAGACTGCTACAGTAAGCTACTATAGTAGTATGTATCAAGAAGAAAGAAAAAAAAACCACGGGTAGGTGGTATACAATTATGGATGGACCAGCGACTGCCGACACAGAGGTAGCTACAGCCGTGGACTACCATACTGTGTCTGCTGCTAATATAGACTGGATGATAATGAGATGAAATTAATATATATATATATATATAATATCACTAGTACTGCAGCCGGACAGGTATATATATTTATTATGTAATGACTGATGACGGACCTGCTGGACACTGTCAGCTCAGCAGCACCGCAGACTGCTACAGTAAGCTACTATAGTAGTATGTATCAAGAAGAAAGAGAAAAAAAAAAACCACGGGTAGGTGGTATACAATTATGGATGGACCAGCGACTGCCGACACAGAGGTAGCTACAGCCGTGGACTACCGTACTGTGTCTGCTGCTAATATAGACTGGATGATAATGAGATGAAATTAATATATATATATATATAATATCACTAGTACTGCAGCCGGACAGGTATATATATTTATTATGTAATGACTGATGACGGACCTGCTGGACACTGTCAGCTCAGCAGCACCGCAGACTGCTACAGTAAGCTACTATAGTAGTATGTATCAAGAAGAAAGAGAAAAAAAAAAACCACGGGTAGGTGGTATACAATTATGGATGGACCGGCGACTGCCGACACAGAGGTAGCTACAGCCGTGGACTACCGTACTGTGTCTTCTGCTAATATAGACTGGATGATAATGAGATTAAATTAATATATATATATATATATATATATAATATCACTAGTACTGCAGCCGGACAGGTATATATATTTATTATGTAATGACTGATGATGGACCTGCTGGACACTGTCAGCTCAGCAGCACCGCAGACTGCTACAGTAAGCTACTATAGTAGTATGTATCAAGAAGAAAGAAAAAAAAAAAAAAACACGGGTAGGTGGTATACATATACAATTATATATATATTATATACAATTATATATATATTAAACTGGTGGTGATTAATTAAACTGGTGGTCAGGTCACTGGTCACACTATCAGCAACTTGCAAGTAGTACTCCTAAGCAGACAATCACAATATATACTGGTGGTCAGTGTGGTCACAATGGCAGTGTGGCACTCTGGCAGCAGAGTGCCAGCAAAAGTGTGCACTGTACGTTAAAATATGTACTCCTGCTCTCAGACTCTAACTGCTCCCCACTGTCTCCCCCACAAGTCAGATATACAGTCACACTATCACTTCAGCAAGTAGTAGTACTCCTCCTAATGCTCCCCAAAATTACTAAAGTAAATAATACTGTGTCTCTCTCTACTCTAGTAGTCTCACTCTCTATAAACGGAGAGGACGCCAGCCACGTCCTCTCCCTATCAATCTCAATGCACGTGTGAAAATGTCGGCGACGCGCGGCTCCTTATATAGAATCCGAGTCTCGCGATAGAATCCGAGCCTCGCGAGAATCCGACAGCGGGATGATGACGTTCGGGCGCGCTCGGGTTAACCGAGCAAGGCGGGAAGATCCGAGTCGCTCGGACCCGTGTAAAAAAAACTGAAGTTCGGGCGGGTTCGGTTTCCGAGGAACCGAACCCGCTCATCTCTAGTTTCCAGGCACAGACCCTGTTTACACTGCACACTGGACCTGTGTTATTCCCAGGTTAGCCCCATTTACACAGAACCCAGGTCTTCCTTGCATGTCACTCACAAACCTTCCCTTGAGGCGGACCTCTGCATACACAGCTAATCAGTAGCTTTTAACCACTTGCCTGGCATAGTCGCATCAGTTGCGACCATGCCTGCAAGTGCATTATCTGACCTGGTCGCACAGGATGCGACCAGTCAGATAAACTGTGTTAGCAGCGGCAGGGAAGACCCTCCCCCTGCGCCATTTTCCCAGAGATCTGTGCATGCGCTGTAGACTTTGGGACAGCGCTGGGCATCTGATGGTTAGTAGCCTGGGGCTCCCATGGTGTTTAGAGTAGATTGGCCAAAGTAGTCACAGTGCCCTTGAAAATAATGCACACAAAGCAGGGCATCCTCGTGGAACAGGAGGAAGATCATCTCCAGGAACAGCAAATGAACAAGTCAAATAAAGCAAGGCATGAGATAGACAGGAAACCCCTATTATTGCGGAGCAGGAATATCATTTCCAGAAACAGCAGAAGAACCATTTAAAGATCCAGAAGCCAACTTATCATGAACAGTCCTTTCTTTGTTTTTTAATATCACTTCTTGCAACAAGTTAACTTAGAAATAGCTGGGCAGCTCAACGATAATCAGCTGCCCTGATGATACTCACCCAAAGTACTAAGGGTTATTGATTTGCCTAGTCTTTGAGCCATAATGTGAAATCTGGAGTTTAATTTCCACTATACTGGAATGTAAGAAAAAAGTTTAAAAAAGGCAAAATGTATAGGGAAAAAAATTGGAAAAAATATGTGACAACTTTTATGTTTAAAAAATGCTTTATTCAAGGAATAAAGTAAAGCATATTCTAACTGGTTTTAACTTTCTAAGAGAATAGGTATTGCAGCGACATAGGTACCACCTCAGTTATTTTGCAATTTGCAAGGTGAAACTTTTGCTGACAAAAGGTGGTGAATCGTACCCCTTTCATTATAAATGATGGTTATACAGTAGTAGGATTATTTGGTAAAATGATTGCACTTACCTGGAATTCAGGAGTGTAGAATAGGATTTAGGTGAGAGGTGAAAGTGGCATGGGAGCATAAAAATAGAGGAAGGTGGGGTGATAGGTAGGTTAAGAGGGGTAACGGGAAACATACAGACACACAAAAGAGCCTCTAATTTATGGAAGGGTACATAGGGGGCATGGTACATTTCATGGGCTATTGTACTCATTTATCTAGCTCCACATCACACCAGGGCAGTTTATACTAGATGTGGTCCACAGGTAGATCATTGCATGGTCATAGATTTATACACTGCCTGTGCTTGTGCCAGTGCCGTAACTAGACATTTTAGTGCTGTGTGCAAGAAACAGCATCAACGCCCCTTCCCCCATATCTAAAACAGGGCTAGTGCGTGCAGTAGGCACACATCAAAAATATAGTGGTGTGGCTTCATGGAGAAGGGGAGTGTCCACAAAATAATACCAATTCATATTACGCTGCAGAGTAGTCTCCATTATTCAAATTACGCAGCACAGTAGCGCCACTTACACACATTACACCAGGTAGATCCCCTTTTACACATTATGCCAGGTAGAGCCCCTGTCACACATTACCCCAGGTTGAGCCCCATTTTACACAGTACTCCAGGTAGAGCCACCTTTTACACATTACGCCAGGTAGAGTCCTCTTTTACACATAATGGCAGGTAGAGTCCCCTTTTACATATTACGGAGGCAGAGCCCCCTTTTACACATTACGGCAGGTAGAGTCCCCTTTTAAACATTACGGTTGCAGCGTCCCCTTTTAAACATTACAGCAGGTAGAGTCCCCTTTTACACATTACGACAGGCAGAGTCCTCTTTTACACATTACAGCAGGCAAAGTCACCTTATTGGTATGCTGCATGGTTGGTGATGCACTGGCCCACCCCTCAACTGGTTAGGTATTTCATAACACTTTCTCCCCTGAGGTAAATACTTTTAATCTCTTTCTATCTTACCCTACTTCTCCCGGGGATGCTCCATATAGTGAACACTTGAGCCATTGTTTATTACTAATCACTGCATTGCTAATACCTGTGTTGCTTTTAATATTTTCTTAGTTGCGAACATGATTATGTTTATCTCCTTAAAAGTTAATGGTCTTAATTCCCCCCAAAAAACATACTCTTACACTTTCTGCCTCTTACAAATAAAATGCTGATGTAGTGTCATTACAGGAAATGCATTTTTCCGCAATAGCCCCTCCCCTTTTTCAAGATGCTAAATACACAAACAACTATGCCGCTAATGACCCATTTTAGAGAAATGGAGTAGCAATTTTAGTTATGGCAAATATATCCTTTATTCTTAGCTAGTTAAAAGCCTTTCAAATGACGGACACCAAGGCTGGATTATTGGGGGGTGGGGTAGGGGGGGGGGATCGGGGTGGACACAACTTGCACAGGAGCTGACGGGTTTCTGGAACTCCTACTGCTAGTAACCGGGGCTCTGTCATGCTGAGCATGTGTGTGTGTGTGTGTGTGTGTGTAGGTGTGTGCGGCAGGCGCACCATAGAGGTGAGGAGCAGCATTATATATATATATATATATATATATATATATAATGCTGTATATCTGTAATTGGCAGACTTTAATGATGCTGCACTATATACACCAGTACTGATAAAGCTCCCGGATGGTGTGGGGGTAGAGGAGGCTAGTAACCATCAGAAGCTGGCCAAAGGGTTCTGGGCATGGCCTGTGCGGGATGTGGGAGCAGCAAGCACAGGGTCTGCCCTTCTGCCGACACATAGTATATATAAAGCAGCTGATTCAGTTATCTGCCTCCTCCTTACCTGCATCATCTGCAGCCCCAGCAGCACTCACCCCTGTTCCTCCCGGTCACCACGCTGTTCACCCCACACAGGCTGCATCTTTTCAAAGCTGGTTTCAAATGTCCTGCTTCCTGGTTCAATGCAGTCCATGCTGGATTAACAACTGGGCAGCTGGGAAGGTTGCTGAGTAGGCCCCACATACTGGGGGCCCACACACAGAGCAACAACATCAGTGTGGGCGGCAATGTAGCATAATGTGAACTGGGGTCACTATGTGAAACCCTACTGGTACTGTGGTACACTTACTTGAGGTAACTGAAAATAGTGTCTCACCCCTTTGCAGTTGCTGTCTTCTGTCCGGCTATGCTGTGGGTATGGTGTCCATGACCAGCAAGGCCCCCGAATACACTGGTGCTTAGCACAAAGTACCTGATGGAGGGAACATACATGGACAACATGTGCAGTACAAGAAAGAAATGTTGGGTGCCAGACCATCTTGTAATGCAAGAACCGGAAAACTTTATTTACACTGCTCCAGCACAGTAAGCATAATTGTTACAAGATCTACTTTTCCGACTTCCTCCAGCGCAATACTTGCAGCAGATGGTAATTGCTGTATATTTTAAGCGTGATGGTTACAAAAGATTAGGTATAGTTTAATTTCCACTCCAAACAAACACCTCCAGCACAGTCTTATGCATATGACGCAGCAGTGAAAAGACAGAACATACCCTGTGTTGCTGAGTACAGTAGTTCTATAGCATCTCTGTCCAACAATTACATCATACAGCAAACAGGGGACTCCAGATCCAAAGTTCATCTCACTCGTATCAATCCTCATAGGAGACTTCTAACATACGGAAACATCCCAAACACAAGAACCCTCTCTCGTTCCGCCACCTCACATACACCTTCTTCAGGCATAATAGTATCCTCTATATCAGGGGTGGGCAAAGTGCGGCCCGCGGGCCGGATGCGGCCAGCGAACTGAACCTGCCCGGCCCGCTACCTCCCATCAGTGTGCAGGCTGGTAACTTTGTCTGGGGAGGGGGGAAGCTGGTAACTGTGTCTGGGGAGGTGGGGAGCTGATTATTTGGTCCAGGGAGTGGGAGAAGGGGGGCTGATTATTTTGTCCAGAGATGGGGGGAGCTGATTATTTTGTCCAGGGAGGGGATAGACAGGAGGGAAGATGATAACTGTTATCTAACCCATACACTTGTGAGATATCAGGTACAATCCTTCGATTTCCACCGCATTTGTGAGATAAATCGAAGGATTGTATGCACGTTTTAGGTACCATGCGACGCGATGCGTGGTCACGATATTTTTTGTGCTGCCCTCGAGTATTCGCTGGAGTGTCAAGTGGCCCCCCAGCTGAAATAATTGCCCACCCCTGCTCTATATCCAAGGACTCTGCAGCTATTACATATCCCACTATCCAGGGACCTTTCGTCTGACATGCTGACAACCTTCACCTTATGCAGGTCTTTAACCCTTCCGCTGCTGGG
This sequence comes from Pseudophryne corroboree, assembly GCF_028390025.1. NCBI lineage: Eukaryota > Metazoa > Chordata > Amphibia > Anura > Myobatrachidae > Pseudophryne > Pseudophryne corroboree. The sequence goes on along the minus strand of NC_086449.1, from coordinate 323,206,129 downwards.
CTCTTTCACTTACGTATACGGATACTCAGAGCTCTTAAACAGTACTCCCCTATAGCCTCACTGCAATCTTGCAACGACCACTCCCTCACTATGGGACACATCTCCAGGGATCCAGCATTAAATTTCACATAAAGATACTGACCCTTTCACACATGGGCTGTCTCTTCACAGGAGAGTTCTCATCTTCCACTGTGGCACCAGGCGCACTCACTGGTTTGCTGCAGGAGGTCACACTTCACAGGAACTCTCTCCACTGTACACTTCTCACTGCAGTCATATCATAGACAAAAGAATTCCCCCTCTTGTCTTCTGCCAGGGGTCTCGCTCTCTCACTGCAGGCCCCGTTACTCTAGCTGTTGGGGACATTTGGATATACTACAGGGCTTTTCCCTTCTCTTAAGTGGTGGTGCACTTCAAAGGGGGCCCTTTACTTAGTGGGCTTTGCCCTTACATTAAGTGTGTCCTTGTGGCAGCGCTACACCCCCCTCCCCTTAAAAACCAGGGTCGCATGGCCCTAGCTAAAATGGGCGCCAATCTCCACGTGCACGCCGGGTACCTGAGCCTTTATAAACTCAGGTCCCGATGTCAGAATCCGCTGCGAGGTCACACCCCCTTGTCATCTCGTGAGGCCATGCCCCCTGTGCAGCTAGCTTCCCCAGCACTCCCGGGAGGCGGGGCTTAATCACGGCACATTTTAATAAATTTACCAGTATCTGCGGTCGAGCTCCAGTCTTGTGTTTCACTACCCTAGGTGCCAGGGAGGAGGGGGGAGGGGGGGTGATAAACCTGCAAGGCTAATGCAGCAAAGCCTAAATTCCCATGTGGTAATACCTGGTGAACACCAGTTTCCTGTTACTCTCCATCCCTGGGTCAAAAAAATGCGTAAACAGCTCCACTGATTCCTGACAATGGACCTTATTCAAAGATGGACACAGCTGCTGCGTTCTCGTGCTGTGACCGCGCCAATTGGTACGTGCGCAACCATTCACCATGTAATTGCATCCCAGAAGGACAGTGCAGATAGCCGCTCCCAGAAAAATAATGGTGCCGGACCATCTGCCAGAGCAACCAGACTTTGCAGGCAGGGGTCATCCTCTAATCGATGCATTCACAAATTAGATTGTGGAATCAGCGCGGGGTGGCGGATCACACATGCTGGGCGGCCTTGCCCTGTGCTGGGTGGCTCCCAGCATGTGAGTAGATGGATGCAGATCTTGCTGCCGAAGTCAGATCTGAGTCCATCTCTTAATAGCTGAGCTCCCAATATTCACACCATCCATACTGTATTAACCTTCTGGCGCATTCTCAAAGCAGTGCTTCTGAATAACTCCATACCGTTACACTCCAGATTCAAATGATCGCAAGTTAAGGCTCAAGTTGTTTTGGAAGAGAAGTTGTTCTTACTGGTAGACAGGAATAAATGACATCCCTCTGAATAGTTAAGACAGGATCTTAAGTTCCAAAAGAATTCAGCTCCAACAACTTTTAATGAGCTACACATAAGCAGCGGTAGCTATATAAAGCCGATAAGTTGCTACTTTGTAAACTTTCGACCCGCCAAGCCCAACATTTAATACATTTAAATTATAATTTCAGCACAAAGTACTGAAGTTCTGAACCCTGCTGAGATAGCCAAACAGTTTTCTAGATACTACGCCAACCTTTATAACTTGAAATGACTCATGCACTCATCAACCCTCAAATTCTTCCATTGACTCATTTTTGAGTGTTTGTAGATTTTCCTGAATTAAATGATGATAAATGGTTGAGCATTAATGGTCCATGGACATCCAAATAAATGAATTAATTGATTAAGAAACTGTAAAAGACCTTGATTGATTCAGTAATATCTTTCACCTCATGTTTAGCGATAAATACTGTAAGTCCCCACTCTTACCATCTTGATTAATGTTGTAACAGAATCTGACTTCTTTCCTGCAGAGATGCTGGGACTACTTTCTGGCAGAAATGCTGGAGGCTCAGATCATTACATCCCTAAACCTAGATAAGACCGGTGAATTGTAAAATGTTTGGCTGATTAAACTTCTCAACAGTGAAGTCCAAATATTTGCTAAATTGGTTGCTAGTCATAATGTATTAGCCTCTTAATTCCACAACTGCTCTACCCTGACCAGGTGTGTTTTGTACATGTATCTGATAAAACCCGACAAATCACTGATATTTTTGTAATTCCAGTATTTAATGGCATTGCGTTTGTGTTTCTCTCATTAAATGCTGGGAAAGTCTTTGATAGGCTCCAATGGCAAAACATACAGGAGGCTCTACCTAACTTTGGGGTCTATGTACTTAAGGGCCTAATTCAGGTTGGAACACAGTAAGCGATCTAACTGCAATAATTGCTAAAAGGATGAAGGCGCATGCGCAGTACAGATGGGTCCACGTTTATTTTGACCTTTAATAGGATTAACTGAGACTGGCCAGTAGGACTTAATCCCCTGCTGTAATTACTTAATCCCCTGCTGTATTGTTCTCTGTATTGTATTGCAGCTGAGAACAATAGATGAAGGGTGTATGTTAATAAACCATATTGTGCATAGGCACAGCAAACTAGCCAAGATAACTGTGGACCCATCTGTACCTGTCTTGCGCATGCGCCCGCATTTTCAGAAAACGCAATCTCCTCTGCTTGTCAATCAGGCAGAGGCATTCGCAGGGGCTGGGGGGGCGACCATGCTCCATTTCCTAGGCGGAGGCGGAGCATTGCGGGGGTGGCAGTGGCCAAACGGGGGCAGCATTGCTGAAACAGGGGGGGTGTGGTGTGGGCGTGATCACAGTGGCTGCGTGACATCTCACCAAAACATGGTGGCAGGCCTCCCATGGGCGCAGCTAAGCTGCGCGAGCCTGGGCAACCACAAATACTATGATGAAGGAGAAATTGCCCTGTGATGGGTGGCTCCTAGCATGCGAGCAAAAGGATTTTAGCAGAATTTGCAATCCTTACTGAATTAGGCCCTATGTCTTGGAAAGAGATACTGTGGAGAGAAATAAAGTACCAACCAACCAGCTCCTAACTGTCATTTTTCAAACACATCCTGTAAACTGACATCATAACTGATTGGCTGGCACTTGTTGGGGTTAAAATAAGATTTTACTTACCGGTAAATCTATTTCTCGTAGTCCGCAGAGGATGCTGGGGACTCCGTAAGGACCATGGGGATAGACGGACTCCGCAGGAGACATGGGCACTTTAAGAAAGAATTGAACTCTGGGTGTGCACTGGCTCCTCCCTCTATGCCCCTAATCCAGACCTCAGTTAGAGAAACTGTGCACAGAGGAGATGGACACTACGAGGAAAGGATTTTGATAATCCAAGGGCAAGATTCATACCAGCCACACCAATCACACTGTATAACTTGTGATAAACTACCCAGTTAACAGTATGAACAAACAATATAGTCTTGGCCAAACCGATGAAACTACAACATAACCCTTATGTAAGCAATAACTATATACAAGTCTTGCAGAAGAAGTCCGCACTTGGGACGGGCGCCCAGCATCCTCTACGGACTACGAGAAATAGATTTACCGGTAAGTAAAATCTTATTTTCTCTAACGTCCTAGAGGATGCTGGGGACTCCGTAAGGACCATGGGGATTATACCAAAACTCCCAAAACGGGCGGGAGAGTGCGGATGACTCTGCAGCACCGAATTGAGCAAACAGGAGGTCCTCCTCAGCCAGGGTATCAAACTTATAGAACTTTGCAAAGGTATTTGACCCGACCAAGTAGCAGCTCGGCACAGCTGTAGTGCCGAGACCCCTCGGGCAGCCGCCCCAGAAGAGCCCACCTTCCTAGTGGAATGGGCCTTAACCGATTTAGGTAACGGAAATCCTGCCGTAGAATGCACCTGCTGAATCGTGTTACAGATCCAGCGAGCAATAGTCTGCTTTGAAGCAGGGCCGCAAACCTTGTTGGCTGCATACAGGACAAACAGTGCTTCTGTTTTTCAGATCCTAGCCGTTCTGGCCACGTAAATTTTCAAAGCCCTGACCACATCAAGGGACTCGGAATCCTCCAAGTCACGCGTAGCCACAGGCATGACAATAGGTTGGTTCATATGAAAGGATGAGACCACCTTAGGCAGGAATTGAGGACGGGTCCGCAATTTCGCTCTATCCATATGGAAAATCAGATAGGGGCTTTTAGGTGATAAAGCCGCCAATTCCGCAACTCGCCTAGCCGAAGCCAAGGCTAACAACATGACCACCTTCCAGGTGAGATATTTCAACTCCACTGTCTTAAGTGGTTCAAACTTCAAACCAATGTGACTTAAGGAACCGTAACACCACGTTAAGGTCCCAAGGCGCCACCGGCGGTACAAATGGAGGCTGAATATGCAGTACTCCCTTCACAAACGTTTGTACTTCAGGAAGAAAAGCCAATTCTTTTTGGAAGAAAATGGATAAGGCCGAAATTTGAACCTTTATCGATCCTAATTTCAGGCCCAAGTTCACTCCAGTTTGAAGGAAGTGAAGCAGACGGCCCAAAAGGAATTCCTCAGTAGGAGCATTCCTGGCCTCACACCAGGGTAGGAATGACCTCCTCCGGAATACCCTTTTCCGCTAGGATCCTGCGTTCAACCGTCATGTCGTCAAACGCAGCCACAGTAAGTCTTGGAACAGACAGGGCCCCTGCTGCAGTAGGTCCTGTCTTAGAAGAAGAGGCCACGGATTCTCTGTGAGCATTTCCTGCAGATCTGGATACCAGGTCCTCCGTGGCCAATCTGGAGCAATGAGAATTATTCTCACTCCTCTTTTTCTTAATATCCTCAACACCTTGGGTATGAGAGGAAGAGGAGTAAACACATAGACTGACTGGAACACCCACGGTGTCACTAGGGCATCCACAGCTACTGCCTGAGGGTCTCTTGACCTGCCGCAATAACTCTGCGGCTTTGTGTTGAGGCGGGACGCCATCATGTCTATCAGTGGCAGTCTCCACCGAATTGCAATCTGTGCTAAGACTTCCTGATGAAGTCCCCACTCTTCAGGACGTAGGTCGTGTCCGCTGAGGAAGCCTGCTTCCCAGTCGTCCACTCCCGGAATGAACACTGCTGACAGTGCGCTTACATGATTCTCCGCCCAGCGAAGAATTCTGGTGGCTTCCGCCATTGCCACTCTGCTCCTTGTGCCGCCTTGGCGGTTTACATGAGCTACTGCGGTGAAGTTGTCTGACTGGATCAGAACCGGTTGGTCGCGAAGTAGGGTCTCCGCCTGACGTAGGGCGTTGTATATGGCCCTTAGTTCCAAGATGTGAAGACAAGTCTCTTGACTTGACCAAAGACTTTGGAAATTTTATTTTTCCCTGTGTGACTGCTCCCCAACCTCGGAGACTCGCGTCCATGGTCACCAGGATCCAGTCCTGAATGCCGAACCTGCGGCCCTATAGAAGGTGAGCACCCTGCAGCCACCACAGGAGAGATACCTTGGCCCTGGGGGAGAGGGTGATCAACTGATGAATCTGTAGATGTGACCCGGACCACTTGTCCAGTAGGTCCCATTTGAAAGTCCTCGCATGGAACCTGCCGAAGGGAATGATTTTCCCCGGCCCCGGGTGCTGTGATGCCCTGACACCTGTCTTGGTTTCAATAAGTTCCTGACCAGAGTCATGAGTTCCTGGGCCTTCTCTATCTGAAGGTAAACACCTTTCTGGTCCGTATCCAGAATTATACCCAAGAAGGGCAGACTAGTCATAGGAACCAACTGTGACTTCGGGATATTGAGAATCCAGCCGTATTGCTGTGACACCTTCAGCGAAAGTGACACGCTGTATAACAACTGCTCTTTTGATCTCGCCCTTATAGGAGATCGTCCAGGTATGGGATAACTGTGACTCCTTGCTTGCGTAGGAGCACCATCATTTCCGCCAATTACCCTGAAATTGGTAATGACAATACTGTACCGCAATTCTCAGGTACGCCTGATGGGGTGGATAATTGTGAACATGAAGGTATGCAGCCTTTATGTCTAGATATACCATCAAATCCCCCCTTTCCAGGCTGGCCATGATCGCTCTGAGCGATTCCACTTTAAATTTGAACCATTTCCAGTATAGGTTCAGAGATTTTAATTTTAAATAGGTCTGACCGAACCGTACGGTTTCGGGACTACAGCCAAGGTTGAGTAATATCCCCTTCCTTGTTGCAGGAGGGGAACCTTGAGCACCACCTGTTGGAGATACAATGTGTGAATTGTATTCAATATAATCTCCCCTTTTGGGGGAGAAGCCGGTAGGTCCGATAAGGAAAACCGGCGAGGAGGCACCTTTCGAATTCCTTTGTAACCCTGAGAACAATTTTTATTGCCCCGGGATCCCCCTGCGAGTGAACTCAGATGTGGTTGAAGAGTCGAAGACGTGCTCCCCCTGGGACGGACTTCCTTAGCGGAGCTCCCGCGTCATGCGGTGGATGTAGTAGAGGCCGGGGAGGACTTCTGTTCCTGGGAACTAGCTGTGCCCCGTGCCCTTACCTCTGGTAAGAAAGGACGCTCCTCATACTTTCTTGTTATTCTGCGACTGAAAGGACTGCGTTTGATAATGTCGTGCTTTCTTAGTCTGTGAGGGAATATAAGGCAAAAGATCAGAATTACCAGCTATAGCTGTGGAGACCAGGTCCGAGAGCCCTTCTCCACACAATTCCTCAGCCTTGTAAGGTAAACCCTCCATATGCCTCTTTTAGTCGGCATCACCTGTCCATTGCATGTTCCACAGGACACGTCTAGCAGAAATCGACATAGCGTTGACTCTAGAACCCAGCGGACTAACGTCTCTTTGGGCATGTCTTATATATATATATATATATATATATATATATATATATATATATATGACAACATCTTTTACAAATATATATATATATATACTAGGGACAATAACATGGCATCCTTATCTAGGGTTTCAATCTCCGCTGATAAGGTATCTGTCTACGCTGCTACAGTGCTATAAACCCATGCCGACACAATCACCGGTCTGAGTTGAGTAAATGGACTTCAAAGTACTTTTACTGCATGCTATCTGCAGGATCCCTGAGGATAGCTGTTAAGTCAGCGCTACCTTTTTGGGTAAACGTGTCAATGCCTTGTACACCCTAGGGGAAGATTCCCATCGTATCCTGGCCCCATTAGGGAAAGGATACTCCCTGAGAATTCTTTTTTTTTGGGGAAGCTGCAGCTTCTTGTCTGGAGATTCCCGCTCTTTTTCTTCATGAGAGGAGGAAAATTTACCTCAGCTTTCTTCCCCTTAAACATGTGTACCCTTGTGTCAGGGACAGATGAGTCATCAGTGATATGCAAAACATCTTTTATTACAATAATCATATATTGAATACTTTTCTGCCAGTCTTGGCTGTACTTTGCATTATCGTAGTCGACACTGGAGTCAGACTCCGTGTCGATATCAGTGTCTATTATTTTGGATAGTGAGCGTTGTGAGACTCTGAAGGTCTCTGTGACATAGGGACAGACATGGGTAGATTCCCTGTCTGTTCTCTAATCTTTTGTAGAACTTAATTTCACATATCCAATCAGGTGTCGGCGTTGTCGACGGAGACACCACACACACACATTTGCTCCATCTCTTCCTTAGGAAAGCCTTTTACCGCAGACATGTCAACACACACGTACCGACACACTCCACATACACAGGGAATCTCTTATCTGAAGACAGGTTCCCCCTTAGGCCCTTTGGAGAGACAGAGAGAGAGAGAGTATGCCAGCACACACCCCAGCGCTATATGACCCAGGAAAAAACACAGAATGTTTACCCAGTAGCGCTGCTGTAATGTATAATCGCCAAATATGTGCCCCCCCCTCTACTTTAAAACCCTCTTTCACCATGTGTCAAGCAGGGGAGAGTCCGGGGAGCTTCCTCTCAGCGGTGCTGTGGAGAGAAAATGGCGCTGGTGAGTGCTGAGGGAGAAGCCCCGCCCCTTCGATGGCAGGCTTCTGACCCACTCAAACTTACTAAAATATGGCGGGGGCTCTTTTATATACATGTACAGTGCCCACCTGTACATGTATATAGTCTTTTGCCATAAGAGAGGTGTTTATATTGCTGCCCAGGGCGCCCCCCCTGCGCCCTGCACCCTTACAGTGACCGGAGTGTGTGAGGTGTGTGGAGCAATGACGCACAGCTGCAGTGCTGTGCGTTACCTCAGTGAAGCTCTGAAGGCTTCTGCCGCCTGAGATGTCTTCTGACTTCATTTCTTCTGGCTCTGTGAGGAGAACGGCGGCGCGGCTCTGGGAGTGAACGCCCAGGACGAACCTGTGTTCACCCCCTCTGGAGCTAATGGTGTCCAGTAGCCGAGGAAGCAGAGCCTATCATTTAAGTAGGTCTGCTCCTCTCTCCCCAGTCCCTCGATGCAGGGAGCCTGTTGCCAGCAGTGCTCCCTGTAAAAAGAGAAAAAATCCTAACAAAAATGCTTTCTAAGCAGGAAGCTCAGGAGAGCTCCCTGCAGTGCACCCATTCTCCTCTGGGCACAGTGTAAAAACTGAGGTCTGGAGGAGGGGCATAGAGGGAGGAGCCAGTGCACACCCAGAGTTCAGTTCTTTCTTAAAGTGCCCATGTCTCCTGCGGAGCCCGTCTATCCCCATGGTCCTTACGGAGTCCCCAGCATCCACCAGGACGTTAGAGAAATATAAGTAAATGAAAATCCATCTTGTATGGCTTCTGTTACAGTTCATTTAAAACAGCTATTATGCTTGGTTTTTTACCAAATAATTCACAAGGAAAGTATTATTATTATTATTATTATTATTATTATTATCCTTTATTTATATGGCGCCACAAGGGTTCCGCAGCGCCCAATTACAGAGTACATATGCACATAATCAAAACAGGAAAACAGTGACTTACAGTTGAAGACAATATAGGACAAGTACAGGGCAACTAAGCATAACTACACCAGTAAACATAGAGATAAGTTCCAGGTGGCCAAAAACTGCAGGATCTGGGCAGTTGAGGATTATTAAAGTAAGAAAAGTATAAGCACATGAGGGAAGAGGGCCCTACTCGTGAGAGCTTACATTCTAAGGGGAGGGGTAGACAGACAGGGGTGATACAGATGGGGTACATAGAGAGCATGGAACAGAGGGTTAGGTTGAGATTTGGCTAGGTTTGGTAAATAAATGGGTCTTAAGAGCCCGTTTGAAGTTTTGTAGAGAGGTGGAGAGTCTGAGGGGGAGAGGTAAAGAATTCCAGAGAAAGGGAGCAGCACGTGAAAAATCTTGGAGATAGGAGTGGGAGGAAGTAATCAGAAGACAGGAGAGTCGGCGTGCATTAGCAGAGCGAAGAGGACGGGTGGGAGAGTAAAGGGAGATAAGGTCAGAGATGTAGATGGGAGAGGAGTGGGTGAGAGCTTTGTAAGTGAGTGTGAGAAGTTTGAATTGGATTCTAAAAGGGAAGGGAAGCCAGTGGAGGGCCTGTAGGAGAGGGGAGGTAGACGTAGTGCGTTTGGTGAGGAAGATGAGCCGAGCAGCAGCATTGAGGATAGATTGGAGTGGAGAGAGGTAATTGTCAGGGAGGCCAGTGAGGAGGAGATTACAGTAGTCCAGTCTGGAAATAATCAGTGAGTGAATAATGATCTTAGTGGCATCCTGGGTGAGAAAAGGTCTGATTCTAGAAATGTTTTTGAGATGAAAATGACAGGTTTGTGAGAGGTGCTGAATGTGTGGTTTGAAGGAGAGGGAGGAGTCAAGGAGTATGCCAAGACAGCGTACTTGGGGGCTAGGGGAGATAGTCGTGCCATCAATGGATAATGAGATTGTGGGAGGTGAGGCTGTGCGGGAGGGTGGGAAGATGATCAGCTCAGTCTTAGACATGTTGAGTTTAAGAAAGCGCTGAGACATCCAGGACGAGATAGCAGAAAGACAGTTTGAGGTACGAGTGAGGAGAGCTGTGGAGAGATCAGGGGAGGAGAGGTAGATTTGAGTGTCATCAGCATAGAGGTGGTATTGGAAGTTAAAAGAACTAATGAGTTCACCTAAAGAGGACGTATAGAGAGAGAAAAGGAGAGGACCAAGAACAGAGCCTTGGGGGACACCAACAGTTAGTGGAAGTGGGGGGGAGATAGCATCATGAGAGGAGACAGAGAAGGAACGATCAGAGAGGTAGGAGGACAGCCAGGAGAGGGCAGTATCACGCAGACCAAGAGAGTGAAGGATTTGCAGAAGGAGAGGGTGGTCCACAGTGTCAAAAGCAGCAGAGAGGTCAAGAAGAATAAGCATGGAGGTCATTGCAGACTTTTGTGAGGGCAGTTTCAGTGGAGTGGAGAGAACGGAAACCAGACTGGAATGGGTCAAGCAGTGAGTGAGAGGAAAGAAAGGCAGTGAGGCGATTATAGACAATACGCTCAAGAAGTTTGGAGGCAAAGGGGAGGAGAGAGATGGGTCGATAGTTGGAGAGAGTGTTAGGATCAAGGGTAGGTTTTTAAGAATAGGGGAGACAAGTGCATGCTTGAAGGCAAAGGGGACAGTGCCTGATGAAAGGGAGAGATTGAGAAGGTGGGCAAGATGGGAACAGGCAGAAGGAGAGAGGTAGCGGAGGAGGTGGGAGGGGATAGGGTCGAGCTGTGAGGTTGTGGGGGGGGGGAACGGATGAAGGCCATGACTTCCTCGCCAGATACATGGGAGAAAGATGTCAGAGTTGGTAAGAGGGAAGGGGAGGGGTGGCAAGGGATGGGTGGTGGCTGGTTGCTGGTCTGGTGGGATGTGATATCCTGACGTATGGCGTCAATCTTGGATGTGAAATAAGTGGCAAAGTCAAGAGCAGACAATGAGGAAGGGAGAGGAGGTGGTGGTGGGCAGAGGAGGGAGTTAACAGTGGCAAAGAGGCGCCGGGGGTTGGAAGAATGGGTAGAAATGAGGATTTTGAAGTATGATTGTTTAGCAAGGGAAAGGGCAGTACTGAAGGATGAGAGCATGAATTTGAAATGGAGGAAGTCTGCTTTAGAGCGTGATTTCCTCCACTGTCGCTCGGCAGTACGTGAGCATTTTTGTAGATATCTGGTGCATTTGTTGTGCCAGGGTTGAGGTGTTGATTTGCGAGGGTGAATAGTGGTTGGCGGAGCAACAGAGTCAAGGGCAGAAGTAAGAGATGCATTGTATAGGGATGTGGCTTGTTCAGGGCATGTGAGAGAGAGAAGAGGAGAGAGAAGGGAGTCAAACAGGGAGGATAGGGATGAGGTGTCAATAGCCTCAATGTTACGCTTTGTGGTGGTAGCCTGAGGAGGGAGAGATGGGGAAGCAGAGATAGATAAGTTGAAAGAGAGCAAGTGGTGGTCAGAGAGGGGAAAAGGGGAATTGGAGAAATTAGAAATATCACAGCGGTGAGTGAAAACCAGATCCAGTGAGCTCCCGTTCACATGGGAGGGTGAGGTGGTCCACTGGGAGAGACCAAGTGAAGAGGTGAGGTTAAGGAGTTTAGAGGCAGGTGATTTTGTGGGGTTATCGATAGGGATGTTGAAATCACCTAGAATAATGGAGGGAATGTCAGAAGAGAGGAAGTGAGGTAGCCAGGAAGCAAAGTTGTCGAGGAATTTGGAGGAAATGCCAGGTGGACGGTAAATTACAGCAACTCGAAGATTAGTAGGTTGGTAGAGGCGTATTGCATGGACCTCAAATGTAGAGAATGTAAGAAAAGGTTCTGGAGGTATAAGTTTGTATGTGTAGCTTGAGGGTAAAAGGATCCCAACACCACCCCCATGGCGACCCCCGGGTCGGGGTGTGTGTGAGAATGTGAGGCCCCCAGCAGAGAGAGCAGCAGGAGAAGTGGTGTCATGAGGAGTAATCCAGGTTTCTGTAATGGCCAGGAGGTGCAGGGAGTTGGAAATGAAAAGGTCATGAGTGGGGGCCAGTTTGTTGCAAATAGATCTGGCATTCCAGAGTGCACAGGATAGGGGGTTTGAGTTTGTGGGAGAGATGTGAATGAGATTATCAGGATTGCTGTAGCGTTGAGGTAGGAGTAATTTGGAAGGAAAGGATAAAGAGGGTGTGATGATGGTGCTGGGGCCTTGGCTAGGAAGGGAGGCTGCATGAGTGAGACAGGGAGGGAGTGCAGTTTGATACTGGTGGAGGAGAGGTGAGGAGACAGGCAGAGGAGGGAGAGAGCAGGGTTGAGTGATGGGGTATAAATGGTGTGAAGGGGCAGAAGTGAATTGCAATGGGGAAACAGAAGAGGGGTAGGGAGGCAGACAGAGGAGAGGAGAGAGGATGAGATGTAGGAGACTGGGAGAGAGGGATAGAGGTGGTAACAGGGGACAGAATAAAGGATTAGAAAGACAATGAGTAATGGGGTTTGCCAGCCTGGCCATAGTGTGGATGGGGTGTAAACTGGTAGTAAACTGAGAATAGGAGGAGGAGTGGTGGCTGTATGAGAGAGCAGTGAAGTTTGCAGAAAGAAATACGATTTGCAAGTATTTAAAATTATGTTAATATCTACAGATTACCAGTAAATCAAATATTTGCTGATGTTAGATAGAAAATTACACAGTGTTGGCAAACCACAAGTCAGTGTTACTTCATCAAATATGCTTCTCAATAAAACATTTGTTTTCCAGGTATTTGCAGGGTCAGAGTAAAAGTTGTATTGCAGGTGTTTTTGCAGAAAGTGAGTGTATAGTTTCCTGGGTAAGTGAGGTTTGGAGAATAATAGGTGTGTACAAACATTTGTAGCTGCAGTCCAAGTATTGGTGGATTGTGATGATTTATTTGCTGTTGTTTGGAGTTTCCATGCAGTTTCCGTTCAGTTAAAGTCCAGTATAAGTCCCAGACGACACCTTTAGAAATTTTCTCCCTTTGAAATCTTTCTTCCAAAAATGATTCAGCTACGCTAATTCAGCTAAACTACACACTAATATAAAGCCCAAACATGTGTATGTAAGCACATTGATTGATTGGACCCTCCCCTAGCCCATCACCCATTTGGAGCAATAAAACTTAAACAAACAAATGGTGAGTAGGGATGAAACCATTACACATTCCCCAAATAACTACAAATAAAACTTGAATAAATCTGCTAATAATATTTAATACACTAGACATACCTATGGCTAGGCATTCATGATACTCCTATATGATAATTAGCAGACTCAGTACAGCTTGCTGGGAATTGTTGTTCCACTAGACATACCTATGGCTAGGCATTCATGATAATCCTATATGATAATTAGCAGACTCAGTACAGCTTGCTGGGAATTGTTGTTCCACTAGACATACCTATGGCTAGGCATTCATGATAATCCTATATGATAATTAGCAGACTCAGTACAGCTTGCTGGGAATTGTTGTTCCACTAGACATACCTATGGCTAGGCATTCATGATAATCCTATATGATAATTAGCAGACTCAGTACAGCTTGCTGGGAATTGTTGTTCCACTAGACATACCTATGGCTAGGCATTCATGATAATCCTATATGATAATTAGCAGACTCAGTACAGCTTGCTGGGAATTGTTGTTCCACTAGACATACCTATGGCTAGGCATTCATGATAATCCTATATGATAATTAGCAGACTCAGTACAGCTTGCTGGGAATTGTTGTTCCACCATTTTAATTGGTTTTGCTTTTCATGTATCTTTGAACAATTAAAAATATAGCTGTAGATTAAATGAGTTGCTAGTTAGTATTTTTGGAAAAATTCCCAGATATTGGCAAGATGCCCAGAAAAAGGACCTTCAAGAGTTTTGAAGATATTAGAACAATTAGAAATATAAAATCATCTTTATATTAAATAGTAGGCTTTGTACTGTATTAAAAAGCTAAAAGTATGTATAATAATATATAATAAGTTTCAACCCAATAAATAGTTATATGATTCTATGTTTTATATTTTGGTATTGATTAGTGTTCATTGCTATAAGCAATGAACATAACCATCTAATATATGTAATTTCCTTAAATGAATTACAAAGATATTCTGTGAGAAACGGTTTTGTTAAGAGAAATATTATTTCTCCAGCTGCAGTCCCAAGGACATTTGGTTTAACTCCCAGGCTAAGATAAAACTTTAATTGCGTAATGCGAACAATAAAGGAGTATGTTTTGGAATGTCCAGATGATGATGAAAAGAAGGCCTTCAAGATTAATGTCCAGATGACGATAAGAAGGAGGCCTTCTTGATTAAATGAATGAGCAAGAAGTGATAAAATATGTTCAGGAATGCTATAATTGGTTTAATTAAATAATTGTTTATCTCTGCACACAGTGTACTTTGATTGGCTAATACACTGCCATGCCTTTATTCCTTTGTTCATTTGTGTATAAATAAATGCTCCTAGAACAACGAGGGAGATCAGAAATGACCTGCTGAGCTTATACATATCCCCTATGTGTATCTCATTATTTCTGATCTCCAGCCGGCTGCTAAGTACAGAACCTCTGACTGATGATCAAAGGTAGTTGAAGTTCAGACCAAGAGGTGGTCCTTGAACCCTAACACACTTTATCTCTCTCCACTTTATCCCTCTCCAAGGCTTAGTACATAGACTCATGGCTTGTTTAATATAACTAATGGTACCAGGCAGTGTACCCCTATCTCCCTTAATTTTTGTGTTGCCTGTTCAACTATTACCCTCAAAAATTTATACTTATAGAGATTTTTTGGGTGTTCCCTTCAATCATACTTGTTATAAACTCTGTTTAATGATAACATTATTTTATTTGTTTCTAACCTGGGCACTTCATTGCCTGCCTAGCATTGTATACTATCTCAATTTAGTCTTGCTTCTCTTTGTAAGCTTAATGCTACTAAGGGGGATATTCAATTACCCAGACATGCTGTTAGGTGTAATGTATTGCTGGGGGGGCTATCTAATTAGCCCTGATAAGCCGGCGCATGCTGTGGCTTATCAGGGATTTAGTTTCACCTGCCTCCGGCAGGCAAAACGAGATCTCCAATAACAGCCCTGTTTTCATCTGAAAACAGGGCTATTTCACCCATAAACACACAGGTTTCACTGAACCTGTGTGTTTTCATGTGAAAATGCACTTTTTACTGGCCAATTAAATCAAATAGCCTGAACCAAAACCCAAAGAAACATCAGGGGTTTTTATTCCTGATGTCTTATCGGGGGTAATAGAGTCCGAGGCAATGCCAATTGATATTTCAGATTTATCCCTGTATATGTTGCAAACTAAATATAAATATGTCTTGAAGAAGAACTCCATTACTTATCTTGGCATACATATTCAGTTGCATATATTTATGTCTGCATACCTCCCTTATACCCATTTCACACTAAAAACCAGGTCCAACCTGAATTATTGAACAAAGTTGGTCATCCCTTTGATGGCACTTGGAGAAAACATAATCTCCAAGTGCTGGTGATCCACCTTTCTGCTACTTTTAGTGTGACCGGGGTCTTATAACCCAGTTTGCGCTTTCACACTGTGGTCTACCTGGTTTGGTTCTGGGTTCAACCCGGGACACATAAAACCAGGTAGACCCTTTCATTCCAAGTCAGGCACTGGGTTGCCCCGACAATATCCCAGGTAAGAAGCTCGGTGTGAAAGAGGTATTACTTATGAAGCTTTCTGCCTGATGAAGTTGTAACTGAAATTTGAAAGCTCCTAGGAGGGCCATCGTTCTGTATTTAAGATGATACTTTTAACCAAAAAATATGCATATTTTTCACAATATTCTGGATCTTCCTCCTAGAAAATCTATGACTTTCCTCTATCTGTAAGCTATGACCTTTGAATGTTGCTTTCCAATGATTGACCCTGTATAAGAGGCGAGGTGATTTAGCTCTTTCCAGTCTTCTAAAATATTTTGAAGTGGGTGTTCTTACCAAACTTCAAGATTGGTTGACTCCTACACCCAATATTCCATCTGTGTATTTAGAAAAGGCTATGTGGTCTGGGTTTTCATGAAACAATGGCCCTCATTCCGAGTTGTTCGCTCGCAAGCTGCTTTTAGCAGCATTGCACACGCTAAGCCGCCGCCTACTGGGAGTGAATCTTAGCATCTTAAAATTGCGAACGAAAGATTCGCAATATTGCGATAAGACATCTCTGTGCAGTTTCTGAGTAGCTCGAGACTTACTCTGCCAGTGCGATCATTTCAGTGCTTGTCGTTCCTGGTTTGACGTCACAAACACACCCAGCGTTCGCCCAGACACTCCTCCTTTTCTCCAGCCACTCCCGCGTTTTTCCCAGAAACGGTAGCGTTTTTCCCCACACGCCCCTAAAACGGCCTGTTTCCGCCCAGAAACACCCACTTCCTGTCAATCACATTACGATCACCAGAACGATGAAAAAAACGTGAGTAATATTCCTAACTGCATAGCAAATTTACTTGGCGCAGTCGCAGTGCGAACATTGCGCATACGCATTAAGCGGAAAATCGCTGCGATGCGAAGAAAATTACCGAGCGAACAACTCGGAATGACCACCAATATTATATCGATCCCTAAGCATTTAAGGCCAGTTCTCCCTTACTTGTCTTTCACCGGATACTCTCTGAAGGTGTGGAACAGGATGATTGCTTCCTGTAAAGAATGCATGCACTCCAGTGCTGGTTTTAGGTGTGGGTTAGCAGAGTGGGCACTCAGGCGCTGTGGCCTGATGGCATGTCCGCAATCACCCTGCCAGTGCCATCTGCACCCATCTGCTGCCCACACTGCAATGGCCACCCCCCTTCCTGGCCGCTTCCCGCTGCCGGCTGCCCCCTCTGCCTGGACACTTCCCGCTGCCTGCACTCCACCGCAGGGGGACCTACTTGACAGGCACTGGATGGTGAGTGATGGTTACCTGGTGCAGTGTGTATAAGGGGCTACCTGGTGCAGTGTGTATAAGGGGCTACCTTGTGCAATGTGTATAAGAATCTCTACCTGGCACAACATGTGTATGGGACTCTGCTTGGTGCAAGGTGTATAAGGTGCTCTACCTGGCATAAGTTGTATAAAAGAGGCTCTACATGGCATAACATGTATAAAATAGGCTCTACCTGGCATAATTTGATAAGGGGTGCAATGTGTATAAGAGGCTCTACCTGTTGCAATGTGTATAAGAGGCACTACCTGGTGCAATGTGTGTAAGAGGCTCTACCTAGTGCAATGTGTATAATAGCTTTACCTGGCGCAATGTGTATAACGGGCTCTATCTGGTGAAATGTGTATAAGTGGCTCTACCGGGCATAACATATATAAGGTGCTCTGCCTGGTGCAACATGTGTAAGGGGCTCTGCTTAGCATAACATGTATAAAAAAGGCTTTACCTTGCATAACATGTATAAAAGAAGCTCTACCTGGTGTAACATACATAAAAGAGGCTCTACCTGGCGTACTGTGTATAAGGAGCTCACCGGTAAAATATATATAAGGGGCTCTTCCTAGCATGTATAAGGGGTACTACTATATGGTGTAATGTGAATTGGCACTATTCTGTGGCCATTTAGCTCACCGCACGTCCCTGCTATGGAGGCTGGCCATACCCCCTGCAGTAACTGGCCGGATCCCTTAAGTATGGGCCCCTACCACTGCATTCCCCTAGTGGGCCCTTCATGCTCCAGTCTGACACAGCACTGTGCAATCTCAAGCAGGAATCCTTCAATTTGTCTTTCACTTTGACACAATGGGAATCTATATACTACTATAATACTGCCAATCTCATGTCAAGTGTCTTAATCATTTGAAGATGAATGAATTAATTATTGCATAGGTTATATCTTTCTACTGAAAATTTCCATAAAATGTGACCTGCTCAATCAAAATTTGTTGTAAATATAAAGAGGTTGGTTCTATTCAGCATATTTTCTGGACCTGTCCATTGATTCAACCCTTTTGATGAGAGGTCTACTTGTTCATTGTTAAGGTCCTTGGTGCTAGCCTTCCTTCCTCTCCAGTCCTTACATTATTAAATTTCTACTCCTCACTTGTTCCTCAACACTACAGATATGTGTTGGGTCACATACTTACCATTGTCTGAGCTACTATAGCCAAAAATTGGAAAAATCCAATCCTCTCCATTCCACTCTTATTAAAGTAGTCACTAAAATGAAATTCCATGTTGAAATGGAACTATTCGGTGTCCCCTACTCTACCACTACTACTTCAGCTATTATGCTGTGGTTTAATCGGTATGCATTTTGCTATAGATGAAGAGGGTTCCTCTATACTCCCACTTGGAATCAAGTCTGTCCCTTTACCCTTTACCCTTTAACCTCAATGAGCCTCCACAATCTTAATCTTGATTTTGTTTTTATTACCTCTCATTGTTATGCTATAGTAATACTGCTTATTTCCAATGCTTGTTGTTTTCAAAGTATGTGGTGCATTAGCTTTCATGGGGGTCTACTACGATATCCCGGTGGTTGGGATCCCGGCCCCGAGATCTTGACCGCCGGAATGCCGGCAGCAGGGCGAGCGCAAAAGAGCCCCTTGCGGGCTCACTGCGCTGCGGGCACGGCTATTTATTCTCCCTCCAGGGGTGCTGTGGACGCCTCAAGAGGGAGAATAGTTATCGGTATCCCGGCACTGATATGCTGAGCGCCGAGATCCCGACAGCTGGCATATCGAATGCTTCCCTTTTCATGGCATAGGTATGTCTGATACATGACCCAATGTGCAATATGTACCATAGCAGTTTAAGTACAAAAACGGTAAAATAAAAAGTTAAGATTGTTAACAAATAGAAAAAGAACATAATTTGGTTCCCAGGATTGACAAATTTAGCAGAGCAATGCTGCACTTTGGGCTTAATTCAGTAAGGATAGCAAATTCTGCAAATTAGCAGAATTTGCTATACTTTTGTTCGCATGCTGTGGACCGCCCATTGCAGGGCAAGGCCACCCAGCATGCTGACAACCGCCTCCCCCCATTGAACAAGCAGAAATTGTGAATGCATTGTAATTTCTGCTTGTTAGCAGAAACTAAGGTAGCCTCCTGCCGATCGCAGCAGCTGCGTATGACGTCATACAGCTGCCGTGTACACACCCCCATTTGCACTGCACCGCCCACCATTCGTTCGGCTTCGCCCCTGCAATGCTCCATCTCCTCCCTGGAAATGAAGCATCTCCCCCCCCGCCCCGCGACTGCCTCTGCCTGGTTGACAGGCAGAGGCGATTGCATCTTTTTCTAATTTTTTGCGGTTGGATCGCACACTGCGATCCAACCTGAATGAGGCCCTTTATTCAAAGCTGGTTTTAAATCTTCTGCTGCAACAGGGCAGCTGGGCAGGTTGCTGAGTGGATCCCACATACTGGGGGCCCACACACATAGCTACAACATTAGTGTGGGCAGCAATGTAGCATAATGTGAACTGGGGTCACTACAGCATTCAGCTCATTTGCAGTGCTGGGAGTATTCACACAGTATACATTTTAATAAAATCAGCAGCATATTATTTTGACACTTTTATTGGTAGGGACCCCCAATAGTTAGTTGCTCCTACAAACCTTGCCATACCTGACTGCAGAGAATATGATGACAGCCAGGCAGAGGGTGATCTAAAAACAGCTATCAGACCACTTTGTGATCAAGCAGTGATGCAGAAATCCTAGCTTTTATTGGGTTTGCAATATCTGTGGGATGCACCCAGTGATGGGGAACCTTGGCTCTCCAGCTGTTGTTGAACTACACATCCCAGAATGCCCTGCTACAGTTTTGCTATTTGGCCATGCACTTTGATGTGTGGTCTGTAAATCATGAGATTTATTAAAAGCATACTTGCCAACTTTGGCAACAACTATTCTACTATTCCACAAGCTGAAGGTTTTCTATGGGGACAGCGCCTTTTCAACAATCCTGAAATGGTCTTCCAGTATACAGTATACCTGGCAATGGGGACCCTTGAAGATGGAGAGGGTTCTGTGGATCCCTGCTAGACTACCATGTGCATGTACACTTGTTAACCTTTGTTGGCATCTTTAGACTGCTGGTTAATGTGAGGATACCTTCACAGGGGAAAGGCATTTTACTGGGGATCCAAGAGGAGCACGGGTATGATAAATTGAGGTGGTTCTACATTATGTTCTACATTAATTACCATGGTGTCTTCTTAACAGGGCCGGATCTAGCCCTGGGCAAAACAATAGGGGCGTGGCTTCATGAAGGGGCATGGTCAGTTATGTCCCCGGTAGTATTGCCCCCAGTAGAGTTGTTGTGCCCCCTAGTTTGTGCCCCCAGTAGTATTGCCCCCGGTAGAGTTGTGCTCCCTAGTTTGTGCCCTCAGTATTGCCCCAGTAGAGTTGTGCCACTTACAAAAAAATAAAAATTAATACTTACAATCCCCACTCCTGATTCCCGACCGCTGCTGCCCTCCATGTCAGCCCGCCGGCTCCGCTCCTCTGATCTGTGGGAGAGACATCATGACGTCTCTCCCATAGCACTGCATAGACACTAGAGGTCAATCATGACCTCTAGTGTCTATGTGCCGATCCCACAATGCAGTGCGGTGCGTGATGACTTCATTGCGCACCGCACAGCACCGGGGGTGCACCAGTAATGGATCTTGCCACGGCGGCGGCGCCCTCCGGAAGGTGGCGCCCCGGGCAAAAATCCTGTGTGCTTGTAGCAAGATCTGCTACTGCTTCTTAAATAGATCTCTAAGTCCCTACTTCATGGTTTTTAACATAGGCTAGGAGGAACTGAACAACACTTGTAGTTCTAAAGAACCTTGAGCTTAATAAGGATGATGATCATATTCTTTAAACTAAGTCTATAAGGATAAATATTGTATAGAGATTTTACATGTATAAATTCATCAAGGGCACTTAAGGCATTGTACTGTAACGAAGAACTAAGGAATGTATTTAAAAAGGAGTTGCATGCACTATATATATATATATATATATATATATATATATACATATGTATATGTGTATATATGTGTGTGTGAGTGTGTGTGTGTGTGTGTGTGTGTGTGTGTGTGTGTGTGTGTGTGTATATCTCTGTCTATATATATATATATATATATATATACACACTGTAATTAGAAACAGATTAGCATAAGTGGCAAATTCACTTTATTATGAAAAAAATTTTTTTGGTCTGAGCAAAATGATTTGGTGGATACCTGCTAATTTTATTAATCTCCTGGGGAAGCTCGGAGAGGAGACGCTGCAGACAGCTTTGATGGCGGGGCCGGCGGGCTCCCCTCAACTTCCGGGAGAGTAGGCAAGTATGATTTGGTGGTCCTGTTATGGCTGTAGATCATGTATATTTTCCTGTAAGAAATCTGTCCTGTCCTTTATTTTCATTTAAAAAGCTTTGTACACAGTGCCTAATTCAGGTTGGATCGCAGTAAGTGATCTGTTTCCAGAGAGGAGACGGAGTGTTGCAGGGGCAGTGCGGCACGAACGAGGGGTGGAGGCGGCCGAACAGGGGCATGTCGGGGGCGGGATCATGGCGGCTGCGTGATTTCACGCGCAGCCGCCGTAAGCAGGAAGGCGGCTGCATGACTTCACACGCAGCCACCGTGATCAGGAAGATGGAGGCGGGACTCCTGCGGGCACAGCTAAGCTGCTGCGGCAGGAGGCTTCCACAGATGCCTTTGCAATTTCTGCTTGTGGAACTGGGGAAGGCACCGGTCAGCATGCTGGTTGGCCTCGCCCAGCGATGAGCGGCCCCCAGCATGCTAGTAAAAGGATAGTAAATTCAGCTAACTATCAGAATTTGCTATCCTTCCGGAATTAGGCCCACTGTCCCGACTTCTGTGTGTCACCCTGGAGATGATACTGTATACCCTGCAATGTAGCTTATGTGCAAGGGTGGCAGCTCATATGAATCATTTTACCAATTAACTGTGAAATGCAACTTTTATACTGTACCAATCCAGCAATACACTGTCATGAACTATGTTTTGTATGATCTCTCCCTGTACATTTTTATTTCCTGTATTATTGTTCTTTCCTTTTGATTACAGCAATTCCACATATTAGTTGGGATTTATTTTGTCCCTGTAAGTTCTTGCAGTTTCCTCCCAGATCTCCTCTACAGCTTCTTTGCCCATATCATGCAGCAACATCAAATGCTTCCACCCTTTTTTTGATGTTATCATGAGATACTCTTCATTCTCCGGGCACAGGAGGACGCTGTACCTGGCAATTACTAGAGACTGGGCAAACCTGCAGCCCACTAAAGTGAAAAGAGCTTTTTTTTCCTCTCTTGTCAGTGGAACTATGCTTTCAAATCCTGCAAGTACATAACCCCCCACAGAAAGAGGGTCAGGGTTTTCAATCATCATGTACATTATAGTGATCGCTACTTCAAAAACATAGTAACCAAAGCTCATGTCCCCAAAATCTAGTATCCCGGAAACTTTGTAGTGGTCCTTGCTGTGTCCATCTGATAAGCTAGTCTTTTGCAATAATAAATTGTAGTCATTGAAGTCTCCATGATTTATGCCTAGAAAGAGGAAAAGTAATCAGCATGATTCATCAGTACAATTTTTTTCATTTAATGCAGCTCAAAATTTCATTTCTCTAACGTCCTAGAGGATGCTGGGGACTCCGTAAGGACCATGGGGATAGACGGGCTCTGCAGGAGACATGGGCACTTTAAGAAAGAATTTAGTTCCTGGTGTGCACTGGCTCCTCCCTCTATGCCCCTCCTCCAGACCTCAGTTTGATACGGTGCACAGACGGGCTGGGTGCTTTTCAGTGAGCTCTCCTGAGTTTACTGATAGAAAGTATTTTGTTAGGTTTTTTATTTTCAGGGAGCTCTGCTGGCAACAGACTCCCTGCATCGCGAGACTTAGGGGAGAGAAGCAGCCCTACTCTCTGAAGCTAGGTCCTGCTTCTTAGGCTACTGGACAACATTAGCTCCAGAGGGATTGGTACGCAGGATCTCACCCTCGCCGTCCGTCCCGGAGCCGCGCCGCCGTCCCCCTCGCAGAGCCGGAAGATAGAAGCCGGGTGAGTATGAGAAGTAAAGAAGACTTCAGAGGCGGCAGAAGACTTCATGATCTTCACTGAGGTAACGCACAGCATTGCAGCTGTGCGCCATTGCTCCCACACACCTCACATACTCCGGTCACTGTAAGGGTGCAGGGCGCAGGGGGGGCGCCCTGGGCAGCAATATAAACCTCTTATTTGGCAAAAGGAGCATATATACAGCTGGACACTGTATATATGCATGAGCCCCCGCCAATTTTACACTTTTAGCGGGACAGAAGCCCGCCGTCGAGGGGGCGTGGCTTCTCCCTCAGCACTCACCAGCGCCATGTTTTTCTCCACAGCACCGCTGAGAGGAAGCTCCCCGGACTCTCCCCATCTTATACCACGGTAGAAGACAGGGTTTTAAAGAAGAGGGGGGGCACATAATTTGGCGCAGATAATAACAGCGCTACTGGGTAAACATTAAATTGCTGTGTTTTTCCTGGGTCATATAGCGCTGGGGTGTGTGCTGGCATACTCTCTCTCTGTCTCTCCAAAGGGCCTTGTGGGGGAATTATCTTCAGATGAGCAATCCCTGAGTGTGTGGTGTGTCAGTACGTGTGTGTCGACATGTCTGAGGTAAAAGGCTCTCCTAAGGAGGAGATGGAGCAAATGTGTGTGTGAGTGGTGTTTCCGTCGACAACGCCGACACCTGATTGGATATGTGAAATTAAGTGCTGAGGTAAATTTATTGCAAAAAAGATTAGAGAACAGACAGTGAATCTACACAGGTCTGTCCCTATGTCGCAGAGACCTTCAGAGTCTCACAATGCTCACTATCCAAAATAATAGACACTGATATCGACACGGAGTCTGACTCCAGTGTCGACTACGATAATGCAAAGTTACAGCCAAAACTGGCAGAAAAGTATTCAATATATGATTATTGTAATAAAAGATGTTTTGCATATCACTGATGACTCATCTGTCCCTGACACGAGGGAACACATGTTTAAGGGGAAGAAAGCTGAGGTAAATTTCCCTCCTCTCATGAAGATAAAGAGCGGGAATCTCCAGACAAGAAGCTGCAGCTTCCCAAAAAGAATTCTCAGGGAGTATCCTTTCCCTACTAGGGCCAGGATACGACGGGAATCTTCCCCTAGGGTGGACAAAGCTTTGTCACGTTTAACCAAAAGGTAGCGCTGACTTAACAGCTATCCTCAGGGATCCTGCAGATAGCTTGCAGTAAAAGTACTTTGAAGTCCATTTACACACATGCTGGTACACTACTCAGACCGGCGATTGTGTCGGCATGGGTTTATAGCGATGTAGCAGCATGGACAGATACCTTATCAGCGGAGATTGAAACTCTAGATAAGGATACCATGGTATTGACCCTAGTATATGTATATATTTATATATATATATATATATATATATATATCTATGCAGTAACCCCTGCACTCACTTAATCCACGGCGGGATGTATCTTGCTCCTGTGCCTTCCCCGTCCGGGGGTCTCCCTCCGGAGATTAAACTGCAAAGTGGCAGGCTGGAGACATGTCTGTATAGGAAACCCACAGACCGCAACACAATACTGCGCCATGACAGTTTCCATCCACCTGCGACCATCAAGGGCCTGCCCTATTCACAGTTCCTTCGAGTGTGCAGGACTAATAGCCAGGTACAAACGAGGGATGCACAACTTGATGAGATGGAACATAGGTTCCGAGAGAGAGGGTACCCACAGAAATTACTCTCTGCGGCTCGCAGTAAAGCAACTGCGGCAAAGAGAAATGATTTATTTATACCAGCTAATACTAAAGATATGTCCAAAACCATCCCGTGGGTATGTGAATATAAAACCAATAGCAGGCAAGTGCAACA
The DNA here is from genome assembly GCF_028390025.1 of Pseudophryne corroboree. Lineage (NCBI taxonomy): Eukaryota > Metazoa > Chordata > Amphibia > Anura > Myobatrachidae > Pseudophryne > Pseudophryne corroboree. The sequence goes on along the minus strand of NC_086449.1, from coordinate 323,181,409 downwards.
CAAACTTCGGGCCCTTTGGCCTATAGTGGCAAGTGACCCAGATTTGGAGATTTTTCGGGGTGCACGAGTGATGCCCAGCTACACAAAGGGCAGGAGTATTAAGGATTTATTGGTCAAAACTGACATGTCCAAACTTAAAACAAAACCTACTCACTTCATGACAAGAAAAAAATGGGTGTTTTAAATGCACCGGGTGCACAACCTGCACCTATATGTCACCAGGCGATTCTATTTCCCACCCCTGCTCAGGGAAGAGTTATAAAATCAAATGGCCATTAACCTGTAGTTCAAAATTTGTGATATATGCCATCATGTGCCCCTGTGGGCGCTATTATATAGGCAAAACAGAGTGCCAATTTAAGGTCAGGATGGCACAGCACAGGCAGGCTATTAGAAACGCTTTAGCTACAGGAGGGGGGGACCAGCCCGTTGCCAAACACTTTGTGGAACATCGTCACAGTATGGCCACCCTAAAACATCGCATTATTGACCACATCCCAGAGTCAGTTCGGGGGGGCAACAGGGGCAAAAGACTCCTACAACTTGAGTCAATTTGGATCCATAGGCTTAACACGCTAAAACCAAATGGTCTCAATGACAATTTGGGCCTAATTAACTTTCTATAAAAAAAAATTTTTCATTAAAGGTTTTTTTCTTCTAAAAAATAGTTTTAAGGTGTTTTAGATAGACCTATAATTTTTAGGAACATTCAAATGGTCCTTCTGCCGGCTTTAAACCTTGGGGGAGCAATAAGCACTGAGTTAAATGAATATAATTGAGGATTGTCATTCTGGATGGGCTGTGCACTGTGTGCCAGTCGCAGCAGTAATGTTAGATAGGTATTTCAGCCCCGGACGGAGTATGCCCGGCGTGCAATATAAGTATGAGAGTGACAACACAGGGCCATCGGCTTGCCAGGCATGCGGTCCATTGTTTTAGAATTGAATTTTATTAAGTCACGTTTTGAATATATAGTTATAATTTTCCAACATATGTTTAATCAGTAAGAGCACAACATGGTTTTAATGACCTGCACAGAAGCACTTAGTGATCAAGTTGACATTTGTTACAGTAGGATGTTGCAGCATATGCTGGTTACACTGACGATCTGTCTGTTTTGTGTACAGTGTTACCATGGCCACATCGGAGGGGTCCCGCGACCTCACTTCCGGGTCACGCTGATGCGAGCGGAGGCGCCGAGCGGAGGCTCCGACGGGCGGTCAGCTGGTAACGATTAGAAGTTTGAACACACGTGTAAATGGGGTCAGTAATGGGGTATGTTATTTAAACTGTTTTATGCACTGTCACTTTATCCTGAAGAAGGGGAACTGGTCCCCGAAACGTTGATGCCACTTTTTATGAATACACTTTGATTATCCAGACTCCGAGTGCCGCCTCTTTTTTCCTTGGTTATATATATATATATATATATATATATATATATATATAGCATACAGTCGGCGGCACTCCGGTAATACAGAAGCACAAAGGCAGGTTGAATGGAAACAACGTTTCGAAGCTTTAATTACTTCGTCCTCAGGTTAACCGGAGTTCCGCCGACTGTATGCTATTTTTGACCCGTTGCCATACGGGTGTAGGAGGGCACCGGACTGTTACTTGATGAGACTGGGAGTGCTGCCGAAAGACTGATATAGATATATATATATATATATAAAAGATGCTGTCTTATATATATATATAAAACATGCCCAAAGAGACATTAGTCTACTGGGTTCTAGAGTCAACGCTATGTCGATTTCTGCTAGAAGTGTCCTGTGGAACATGCAATGGACAGGTGATGCCGACTAAAAGAGGCATATGGAAGGTTTACCTTACAAGGGAATTGTGTGGAGAAGGGCTCTCGGACCTGGTCTCCACAGCTATAGCTGGTAATTCTGATCTTTTGCCTTATATTCCCTCACAGCCTAAGAAAGCACGACATTATCAAATGCAGTCCTTTCGGTCGCAGAATAACAAGAAAGTACGAGGAGCGTCCTTTCTTACCAGAGGTAAGGGTACAGGGCACAGCTAGTTCCCAGGAACAGAAGTCCTCCCCGGCCTCTACTACATCCAACGCATGACGCTGGAGCTCCGCTAAGGGAGTCCGCCCCAGTGGAACACGTCTTCGATTCTTCAGCCACATCTGAGTTCACTCACAGGTGTTTCCCGGGGCAATAAAAAATTGTTTCTCAGGGTTACAATCTGGATTCGAAAGGTGCCTCCTCGCCGGTTTTTCCTTATCGGACCTACCGGCTTATCCCCCAGGAAGGGAGATAATATTAAATACAATTCACACATTGTATCTCCAACAGGTGGTGCTCAAGGTTCCCCTCCTGCAACAAGGAAGGCGATATGACTCAACCTTGGCTGTAGTCCCGAAACCGTACGGTTCGGTCAGACCTATTTTTAAAAATTAAAATCTCTGAACCTACAACCTATACGGGAAAAGGTTCAAATTTAAAGTGGAATCGCCCAGAGTGATCATCGCCAGTCTGGAAGGGGGGGATTTGATGGTGTATCTAAACATAAAGGCTTCATGTTCCCATTTATCCACCCCATCAGGCGTACCTGACAATTGCGGTACAGGATTGTCATTACCAATTTCAGGGTAATTGGCGGAAATAATGGTGCTCCTATGCAAGCAAGAAGTCACAGTTGTCCCATACTTGGACGATCTCCTAATAAGGGCGAGATCAAAAGAGCAGTTGTTGAACAGCGTGTCACTTTCGCTGAAGGTGTCACAGCAACACGGCTGGATTCTCAATTTCCTGAGGTCACAGTTGGTTCCTATAACTCGTCTGCCCTTCTTGGGTATGATTCTGGATACAGACCAGAAATGGGTTTACCTTCAGATAGAGAAGGCCCAGGAACTCATGACTCTGGTCAGGGACCTATTGAAACCAAGACAGGTGTCAGTGCATCACTGCACTCGAGTCCTGGGAAAAACATTCCCTTCAGCAGGTTCCATGCAAGGACTTTCCAATGGGACCTACTGGACAAGTGGTTCAGGTCACATCTACAGATTCATCAGTTGATCACCCTATCCCCCAGGGCCAGGGTATCTCTTCTGTGGTGGCTGCAGAGTGCTCACCTTCTAGAGGGCCGCAGATTCGGCATTCAGGACTAGATCCTGGTTACCACGGACGCGAACCCCCGAGGCTGGGGAGCAGTCACACAGGGAAGAAATTTCCAAGGTCTTTGGTCAAGTCAAGAGACTTGTCTTCACATTAACATATTGGAACTAAGGGCTATATACAACGCCCTAAGTCAAGCGGAGACCTTTCTTCGCGACCAACCGGTTCTGATCCAGTCAGACAACGTCACCGCATTAGCTCATGTAAACCGCCAAGGCGGCACAAGGAGCAGAGTGGCGATGGCAAAAGCCACCAGAATTCTTCGCTGGGCGAAGAATCATGTAAGAGCACTGTCAACAGTGTTCATTCCGGAAGTGAACAACTGGGAAGCAGACTTCCTCACCAGACATACGTCCTGGAGAGTGGAGACTTCATCAGGAAGTTTTCGCACAGATTGCAGTTCGGTGGGGACTGCCACAGATAGACAGGATGGAGTCCCGCCTCAACAAAAAGCTGCAGAGTTATTGCGCCTGGTCAAGAGACCCTCAGGCAGTAGCGGTAGACGCCCTAGTGACACACCGTGGGTGTTCCAGTCAGTCTATGTATTTCCTCCTCTTCCTCTCATACCCAACGGTTGAGAATAATAAGAAAAAAGAGGAAGGATCTGGTATCCGGATCTGCAGGAAATGCTTACAGAAAATCTGTGGCCTCTTCCTCTAAGGCAGGACCTGTTGCAACAGGGCCCATGTCTGTTCCAAGACTTACCGTGGCTGCGTTTGATGGCATGGCGGTTGAACGCCGGATCCTAGCGGAAAAAGGCATTCCGGATGAGGTATTCCTACGCTGATAAAGGCTAGGAAGGACGTGACATCTTAACATTATCACCGTATCTGGCGAAAATATGTTTCTTGGTGTGAGGCCAGGAATGCTCCTACGGAAGAATTCCATCTGGGCCGTTTCCTTCACTTCCTACAAACTGAAGTGAATTTGGGCCTAAAACTTAGGCTCCATTAAGGTTCAGATTTCGGCCCTATCCATTTTCTTTCAAAAAGAGTTGGCTTCTCTACCAGAAGTTCAGACGTTTGTAAAAGGAGTGCTGAGTATTCAGCCTCTTTTTGTGCCTCCGGTGGCACCTTGGGATCTTAACGTGGTGTTAAGTTTCCTAAAGTCACACTGGTTTGAACCACCTAGAACGGCGGAGTTAAAATATCTCACGTGGAAGGTGGTCATGTTATTAGCCTTGGCTTCGGCTAGACGTGTGTCAGAATTAGCGGCTTTGTCACATAAAAGCCCCTATCTGGTTTTCCATATGGATAGAGCAGAATTGCGGACCCGTTCGCAATTTCTGCCGAAAGTGGTTTCATCTTTTCATATGAACCAACCTATTGTGGTGCCTGTGGCTACACGTGACTTTGAGGATTCCGAGTTACCTGATGTGGTCAGGGCTTTGAAAATTTACGTGGCCAGAACGGCTAGAGTCAGGAAAACTGAAGCGCTGTTTGTCCTGTATGCATCCAACAAGATTGGTGCCCCTGCTTCAAAGCAAACTATTGCTCGCTGGATTTGTACAGTAACACGATTCAGAAAGCGCATTCTACGGCTGGATTGCCGTTACCAAAATCGGTCAAGGCCCATTCCACTAGGAAGGTGGGCTCTTCTTGGGCGGCTGCCCGGGGGGTCTCGGCACTACAGCTGTGTCGAGCTGCTACTTGGTCGGGTTCAAACACTTTTGCAAAATTCTATAGGTTTGATACCCTGGCTGAGGAGGACCTCATGTTTGCTCAATCGGTGCTGCAGAGTCATCCGCACTCTCCCACCCGTTTGGGAGCTTTGGTATAATCCCCATGGTCCTTACGGAGTCCCCAGCATCCTCTAGGACGTTAGAGAAAATAAGATTTTACTTACCGGTAAATCTATTCTCGTAGTCCGTAGAGGATGCTGGGTGCCCGTCCCAAGTGCGGACTTCTTCTGCAATACTTGTATATAGTTATTGCTTCAATAAGGGTTACGTTATAGTTGCATCGGTCTTGCACTGATGATATGCTGTTTTCATACTGTTAACTGGGTAGTTATCACAAGTTATACGGTGTGATTGGTGTGGCTGGTATGAATCTTGCCCTTGGATTAACAAAATCCTTTCCTTGTACTGTCCATCTCCTCTGGGCACAGTTTCTCTAACTGAGGTCTGGAGGAGGGGCATAGAGGGAGGAGCCAGTGCACACCAGGAACTAAATTCTTTCTTAAAGTGCCCATGTCTCCTGCGGAGCCCGTCTATCCCCATGGTCCTTACGGAGTCCCCAGCATCCTCTACGGACTACGAGAAATAGATTTACCGGTAAGTAAAATCTTATTTTAAATATTATCATAGAAAATAAACTCACTCCTGGTTAGGAGTGGAATTCAATTAGCCATGGGACTTATACCATAGGCTTTTAGCTATTCAATTACTGACCATACCATGGACTAACGTGTGACAAGGCAAGTTACGAGCTAGGAGCTACAGTACGCCATCACTGTTTGCATTAAGCCCCTAATTAGTCCTGAGGGTGCGCTTAACACAGATTTCTGCTCGCACCTCAAAAGGGTGCACTTATTCCAGAATCTATGCTGTCACACACGTTAGCCACACAGTTTACAGCGGGAACTAACCGAATAGCTCTGGGCACTGAACTTGCAAAAATACAACTACAGTAAAAAAAGAAAAATGGTGCGGAGATGGGACAGTTTTTAATTTCTAAACCAATTTAAGGCATCATTTATTAGCATTTTATTAGCATTTGCTAAAGATTAGAACAGTGGTTATTTGAATACATATTTTTTTATAAAAAAACAAAATATTATTCACTAAAAGATATAAATATAAAAAGCGCTAGAGAGAAACAGTATCACTCATTACAGCCACACTACAGTTAAGAATAATGCATTACACGGGGATTAGAGCTGAACCATCAGCACAGCTACTTCACAGCCTAGGAGCTATTGGATTTCTTTGTGCTGTGTACTGCAATAAAGTCATTATTGAAAGTGACTGATACCATTTCACTGTTTTACCAATTACCTCCTTTTAACACTGAAGCATTTTAATGGTAACTCTGGGGGTAATTCAGAGTCGATCGCAGCAGCAAATTTGTTAGCAGTTGGGCAAAACCATGTGCACTGCAGGTGTGGGAGATATAACGTGCAGAGAGAGTTAGATTTGGGTGGGTTATTTTGTTTATGTGCAGGGTAAATACTGTCTGCTTTATTTTTACACTGCAATTTAGATTTCAGTTTGAACACACCCCACCAAAATCTAACTCTCTCTGCACATGTTATATCTGTCCCCCCCTCCTGCAGTGCACATGGTTTTGCCCAGCTGCTAACAAATTTGCTGCTGCGATCAACTCTGAATTAGGCTCCATATTTGCAACATGTACTAGGAATCTTATTCTAACTTCAGTTGTCTAAGCCCAGTTTCCTCTGAGCATGCATGCATTACCATTATAGATATCTTAACCATATTGACCATCTAATTTGTCTCAGTCCATACTTAACCTGGGAGCTAAAGGCCTGCTGTAAGTCCTGCGGCTAATGAACTCCCCCCTTAAATGTAAAAAAAAAACCCTGCTATTTAGCTGTAGGTCAGTTATGTTTTTGCACTACATTGGATTAGCTAATGTGGTATAACGAAAAACCTGTATGTATAACAAAAAAACTGGTAATGTAGTAATTACCACACATTCTAAACATTTCTTAACACTGGAATAGAACATACTGTAGAACTAATATTTCTAGTCCTGCAACATACAGAACACAAGGACACATGACACAAGGAGAAAAACTGTTTTGCTCCACTGGTCTTCAGACATATAAAATTAGCTTTGCTGTTCTCTATCACAGAGAGAGTGCAGAAAATAATTATTTAATCAAAATAAATGCTAATATATCAATAATGAAAGAATGTTTAGCTTTCGTAAAAACATAATAATACCATCTTCCCTGAATGCAGTGTTACCCAGAATAAATTGTGTTATAGTCAGCTGATTAGTATCTCCTATATATTAGCCCAGATCTGTGACTTTGTGACTCATTTGCTAACGCTGGGCGGAGTCACATCGCTGAGCGGAGTCAAGTCACAGATCTGCCCTAATATATAGGAGAGATATAGGAGAATACATAGGCGAATAGGCTATATAGATAGAGTTACTGATGATAAAAGTACCGCAGGATGTAATTATTGAGACCAGTACAGACCGCTGGATTGTGTGCGGAGACACCAGCAGCTGCACCAGGTTAAGGCTCCATCCACGTCCCGCCCTCCGACGCCAGCCATTGGACAGATGGCGGAAGCCCGCGCTGTCATTGGCCGCTGCGGCTAGCTGCTAGCAGTGCTAGGCTTCACTCCTGCTGGCTCTCACGCATGGCGCCGCTGCCGGACACTGGGATGCCATGCCGTCCCCTCATACTGCGCCCCTCCCGCTACCCGGACTCATCCCCCGTCCCCGCTGTATGGAGGGAGCTGGGGATGCTCTGGAGCACGCACACCAAACTGCTCTTCTGCCCCTACGTGCTCCAGAGCGGTATCAGGCACAACCTCTGCCTACTCGCCCTGACCTACAGCAGCAAATACATACCCAGCCGCTACGTGTAGACACCGGAGCGGGGCCAGCAGCAGTAGCAGGCGGATGGAGCCTGAGGACAAGGGGGACACCCAGCGCATAGATCCAGAGGCTGGAGTGGCTGCAGAGCTGCATAACCCGTCACATTCTGGGTAACCCGCCTCCCCACTATCTCAAACTGTATATGCACTACTGTATTCTGCCTATGTATAACAAATATACTATACCTACCTCCATCCCACCCACAGCACACCCACACCCACCCCTACATCACCCGCAGTGCCTCTGAAACCCATCCACCATCCACCGCACCCCCGCCCCTCTCCCACCCACGTAACCCCAGCCCCTCACCGGCCTGCCATCCCACCGGACCCCCAACACCACCCGCAGCACACCTGCCCCTACCACACCCGCAACACCTCTCCATAGCTTCTCCCTAACACACTGCATCGCACGGTTGCAAAGCAGATCTCTGCCATGGGTTTGAGCCAAGAATACATTTGCACGATACTCAGGTTACAGGGGCGCAGCCCCTTCCGACGGTGTGAAGAGCGCCCGTAGGGCGCGATGAATCACCTAGTGTTAATATAATTAGCTAAGAGCTTTCTTTATGTACATGTTAGTATGCACTTATCAACTATACAGTAGCAGCATGCACAAACGTTCCACAGGTGGTTAGTGGGTAAGACAGTATGCCACAGAATCTCACCAGTGTCATCTCTTATAAAAGCAGCATTGAAATTGGACAAGAACAAATATAAGTTGAATCCTCTGGGCTTCTTTGATATAGAAAGCACAATCCAAAAGAACAAGGAACATACAGTATCCAACAGTACTAGAACATATTACGTGCCAATCTATAAATCCAGATTACCTTGAGTCACTCTGTGGGAGACCCTGGTATACTTTACATTGTCATAAATATGTATGCAACAACAAACCTTTAACTGAACATAACAAGTATTTTTTTTTTATAACATTATTCTTAATGAGTTTATTGTTTGTTTGTTTGTTTGTTTGTTTGTTTGTTTGTTTGTTTTATATAATATCACTAGGTAAAAAGCAAAACACTTGTTCCCTAATAGGTTTCTTTTCCTCTGTGTGACTCTTGCTGGTTTCTATTTCCCAACACTCATTTAAATAGTATTCTGTAAATTGTTTGACTCATGTCAGGTTTCTGTCTGGATGAAGGCGGTTTAACCTCTGAAAGCTTGACATTTTTCTGGCAATAAATAACTGTTTGCTGCATGTTTGTCTGGTGCGCTACGCTCCTACCTGCACTTTATTCTAGCCATGTGACAATAATAGCAATGTGAATGTAGAAACTGTATTGCATTAAGAGCTACATTGGGTGCAGTGTAATGATACTGCCACCTAGTGGGTGCTGGTGATCTACACATGTGAATGCATATGGTACTGCAGGATAAAGGCTATGGCCCTCATTCCGAGTTGATCGCTTGCTAGCTACTTTTAGCAACCGTGCAAATGCATAGTCGCCGCCCACGGGGGAGTGTATTTTCGCTTTGCAGGTGTGCGATCGCATGTGCAGCCCAGCGGGACGAAAAAGTTTTTTGCAGTTTCTGAGTAGATCTGAACTTACTCAGCCCTTGCGATCACTTCAGCCTGTCTGGTCCCGGAATTGACGTCAGACACCCGCCCTGCAAACGCCTGGACACAAATGCCTGGATTTTCCCTACCACTCCCAGAAAACGGTCAGATGACACCCATAAATGCCCTCTTTCTGTCAATCTCCTTGCGAACGGCATTGCAAATGGAATCGTCACTAAAAGAATTGCACAGCAACAATGCTGTTTGTACCCGTACGACGCGACGGCGCATTGCGGTGCATACGCATACGCAGTAGTAACCCGATCACTGTGCTGCAAAAATCGGCAGTGTGCGATTAACTCGGAATGACCCCCTATATACAGTGATGTTAATAATATGGAAGTGATTCCCTAAACTCTACTTAATGAACCAAGTACACAGTAAAAGGGTTTGCAATGAAACAGAAAAATATTGTATTATACTTTGTGTTGTGTCAAGCATAGACAAAAAGGTTTTTCTGTAAATACCAGGCACTTTTAAGATTGTATTAGTCACACAGTGATTCCCACTTGAGAACAAATGCAGGACAGTGTAATTGCTATTATTATCTTTTATTTACATGGCACCACCAAATGTCCATAGATAACTACAAGAAAATTACAATAATGCCACCTGCTCTCCTTTAACGTATCTCTCTCTGCTACACCATCTCTACCTCCTAAGGCTACCATCATTAAATGCAACATTGAGGATATCGACACCACTTCCCAATCCTCACTACTCGACTCACTTCTCTCTCTTATACTGTCTCTCTAAAGCCCTGAACAATCCACATCCCTATACAGTGCTTCCCTTACTTCTGCTCTTGACTCTGTTGCTCCACCAACCACTATTCACCCTCACAGATCAACAACTCAACCCTGGAACACCAAATGCACCAGATATTTGCAAAAATGCTCACGTACTGCCGAGCGACACTGGAGGAAATCACGCTCCATTTCAAACTTATGCTCTCTTCATTCAGTGCTGCTCTTTCCTTTGCTAAACAGTCATACTTCAAGAACTTCATATCCTCCCAGTCTTCCAAACCCCAGTGCCTCTTTGTCACTCTCAACTCTCTCCTCTGCCCAACCACACCTTGTCTCCCCTCCTCACTCTCTGCTCTTGGCTTTGCCATTTACTTCACATCCAGAATTGCCACCATACGTCAGGACATCACATCCCACCAAAGAATCAGCAACCAGCCACCTCCTTTCCCTTACCACCCCTCCCCGTTCCCCTTACAAACTTTGACATCTTTCTCCCATGTACAGTATCTGGTGAGGAAGTCATGGCCCTCATCCATACCTCATCCCCCTCCACCTCCCCACTTGACCCTATCCCCTCCCACCTCCTCCGCTACCTCTCTCTCTCTGCCTTCTCCCATCTTGCCCACCTCCTAAATCTCTCCCTCTAATCAGGCACTGTCCCCTCTGCCTTCAAGCATGCAGTCATCTCCCCCATTCTTAAAAAAACCTACTCTTGATCCACATACTCTAACTATCGACCCATCTGTCTTCTTCCTTTTGCCTCGAAACTCCTTGAGCATATTGTCTATAACCACCTTACTGCCTTTCTTTCTTCCCACTCACTGCTTGACCCATTCCAGTCTGGCTTCCGTCCTCTTCATTCCACTGAAATTGCCCTCACAAAAGTCTGCAAAGACCTCCTTTCTGCTGTATCCAAGGGTCACTACTCTTTGCTTATTCTCCTTGAACTCTCTGCTGCTTTTGACAGTGTGGGCCACCCTTTCCTTCTACAAATCCATCACTCCCTTGGTCTTTGTGATACCGCCCTCTCCTGGCTATCCCCCTACTCTCTTACTGTTTCTTATCTGTCTCCTCTCATGGCTTCCCCCCCCCTCCCCACTTCTACTAACTCTAGGTGTCCCCAAAGGTTCTGTTCTTTGTCCTCTCCTTTTCTTCCTCTATACATCCTCTTTAGGTGAACTCATTAGCTCTTTTTACTTACAATATTATCTCTATGCTGATGATACTCAAATCTACCTTTCCTCCCCTGACCACTCCCCTGCTTTCCTCACTCGTGTGTCCAACTGTCTCTCTGCTATCTCTTCTTGGATGTCCCAGCGTTTTCTTAAACTTAACATGACAAAGACTGAGCTGATCATCTTCCCACCCCCTGCACAACCTCACCTCCCTCAATTTCATTATCTATAGGTGGTACTACTATCTCCTCTAGCCAGGGATGGCCCAAGCCTAATTTTTTTGGTAAGCAAATATTGATTTCAGCGCCCCTCACTGTGGATATTGTGGGAGGAGTAACAATGTGGGTGGAACATCAATTGTTGCATTAAGCTGTTTAAAAATATTTTCAAAGTTTGGGCTGGGAGGGTGGGTGTTGTTATGGGATGTATTTTGCATACCGACAGTGCGGATACAAGTGGTCAAAATACCGGCATTGGAATCCTGGCAGTGCTCACAATACTGCCTGCGGAATCCAGATGGTCAGAAGCCTGAAGGTAAGTATTAGGGTTAGGGTTAGGCAATAGGGGAAGGGTTAGGGATAGGCTGCAGGAGGGGGTGTTTAAAGGGTTAAAGTAGTTACCAAAATGTGTTGGGATTCTGACCATCGGGATGACGCTGTTGGTATTCTGACCATCTGCATACTGACTGTCAGGATCCTGTACCCAACCCAAATACATTGCCCACTGGTTTATATTTGTGCAAAAGGCTCTGAAAATCCAAGAAAGGAGCTTGGTGCAGCTATGGAACATATATAGAGTCCTAGTTCACAGCCAGGAAGCAGCAGTGTGGAAAGTCCCAAGCACTGTCCCAGCCTTCGCAGTGTCATATGGTAATCAACAAAAACTGAAATCAAGCGCTCTGTCACTCTAATCAATATGCTGCCAGTAACATAGGGCTACTCACCCCTATTAGATTAAAAAAAATCAAACAAGAAACAAAGGAACTGGTGTTACAGCGCATAAAGATTAGAACTAAATGAATTTATTAAAACATATAAAACATGTATATAATATACAATTTGTACCACCGGCCGGCCAACGTACTAATTCAATACTGTATTTATAAACAGACTAGATACAACATATAATGTGACAAACTACTCTGTGTCCACTTGTAGTTTTTAGCAACACATGCTATGATAGTTAAAATTTAACTTTTCTGATGTTTACTGAAGCTTAATGGCACACAGAGCTCTCCTTTTTATAACTATAGAACAGTCACTTTTAGGAAAATAGGAACTTTTTCTTCACAATAAATGAGAGCTTAGGAGCTGTTTAACTGTCCCATTTAGGTAGCCAAAGTCCGTTGGTAAAGTGAAGCTGTGCTTCCTATGAAAGCGTGTCTGGCCAGACAATTAAACAGTAACGATCTCACCACTCCTGCTTGTGGACTCTTTCACCAAGAGCGTCCTCCCCGGCTGCTGGTGCTTTAACCTTTATCATGCAGTCATCTCTGGGGGATCATAAATAGAGGTGAAGGATCCATGGAGCGTTATAGCTGGCTTCGAGATCTCCAGATACAGTGGTGCAAACAGCAATGAAATGAGTAATTGACGCGTTTCTCCGCCTCCCTCCGGGTTCAGCGGCTTCATCAGAATGAATTAAATGCCTCCCTTCACTCTATTTAAGCTTAGTGCTTAATTGTCGGACTCCCGTCACGCTGCCGTCTCAGTCTCCTGGGCGCTTCAAGCCTCATTTTGGCTATGGAGCGCATATCGGCTTTGAGGCGCATAGCGGCTGCAGACCGCCTCATACTTTCAATCTCACACCTGTAGTTAATCACTTATTCGCTGTGTTTAAGACACAATACAGGTGTTTTGTCAATTATTAGAAGATTTTATGTACAGCTCTGAAACAATACAATCATTCCACCTGCATTACCAGGCATATAATTTCTTTATAGAGTGTAAAGGAGGAAAGACATTATTTAAAAAATATATATATCATACTAATAATTAAAATACAATAATAAAATATCAATATATATATAATTAATTAATTAAAATATTGATAAATATCTAGGAGACATGTAAAAAAAAAGCATTTTTTTACATATTTAAAAGAAATATAATAAAAATACATCTCAACACATATTAATTATTCAATCAATCAATTCATGTATGCATATAAAAACATACACACATGTATATAAATTTGGCAGAATCATCCACAAAAAGGAGATTAATAATTTATACCGACTAAATTACCTATATGTAACCATTATTTATTATAACCATTATTTATTATTCCTCTCCATATATCGATACGGGGAGGAAATAGACAATTATATGATCATTATATGATCTTTACTAGCTTCCATTTATATTGTCTGTAACAGGTCTAATATCCAGTATGTATTTCTTGTGTGTATGCATAAACAATTGCATATATGCACACACATCAACAGATGTATGCAGATGTATGTCCATGTGTCCACACAGACACCCAAAAAAAAGAAGAAAGAAGAAAAGAAAGAGAGGAAAACCAGCTATAAAATATACATAGTAAATCAAAATAAACAAGAGAGAGGAGAATCCCTATATAACGAATATATGTAGAGAGAAATAGTATAATAGTATATATGAAGGGTCATTTTTCTATGAACAAAGTAAATTCCCTCTTAGAACTACCAAGACACGGGACTTTAGTCTAACCAAAGAGGGAGAAAACACAAATAAAGAGAGAAGAAGAGGGGATAAGACTCTAAATGTTTTTTAACTCAATAGCATCATTGAGTCCATTCGGGACCATAGAGTCTAATCTAAATATCCAAAACGCCTCACGTCTGCATAATCTACCAAACCTATCTCCCCCTCTGTTAGTTTTCTTCACCTGTTCAATGGCCATTACTGATACACTCTTCATATCACCATTCTGACAAGATGTGATATGATTCGACAAAGGGTGTAGTTTATTACTGCTCTGTATATTTCGTTTGTGTTCCATGTATCTAACGTGAAGAGTACGGATTGTTCGTCCTACATATTGTTTCCCACATTTACAGCTCAAAATATAGATAACATAGGAAGATTGACAGTTTAGAAAATCCTTAATTTCAAATCTATCCCCAGAAATGGAAGAGAAGAATTCTGTAGTTTTCCTTGGCGAGTTGTTGCACATGAAATACCTACTATTCCCACATCTATGATAACCCAAAGGTTTCTTTGGAAGCCATGATTTATCCATAGCTGGTTCTTTTGCCATTACAAAATGGCTCTGGACTAATTTAGTTTTAAGATTCTCAGACCTCCTAAAATTCACCTTTCCCTGTGGGTTTATTTCATCTTTAAGGATATCATCTTGCAATAAAATGGGTGTATTCTTTTTTATGATGTTTCTAATTTCTTTGGCACAGCCATTAAACTGGGTAATAAAACCTATATTCTTCTCTTCTCTACTGGGGTCTTTGATCTGTCCTGTATGTCCCATTTGTAACAATGACTGTCTATCTATAGAATTAACTTCTTCATATGCCTTCTTAATAATTTCCTCAGGGTACCCTTGTCCTGAAAAAATACTCATCAATTTGGTGGCTTGTTGTTGATATGTAGTTTCTAGAGTGCAATTCCGTTTTGTGCGAATTAGCTGACTTTTAGGTATATTGTTTTTCCAAGTATTTAAATGTGAACTTTCATAATTAAGATATTTGTTTTTATCTACTGGTTTTTTATAAGTCTCTGTTACCAGTCTATTATCTATCACCGAGAGTGTGATATCCAAATAATTAATTTGTGTTAAATTAAAAGTGGCAGTGAAGTTTAAACCAAAATTATTATCATTAAGACTAGTGATAAAAGATTGTATAGAGTCTAAATCCCCATTCCAAATAATAAACAAATCATCTATAAAACGTACATAGAGGACCAGGTACGCCTCGTAGCGTTCAACCCACACATGGTCGTCCTCAAAGGCGCCCATGTATAGGTTCGCATAACTCGGGGTCTTAATGATTATAATCTTAATGATAATAATTTTGGTTTAAACTTCACTGCCACTTTTAGTTTAACACAAATTAATTATTTGGATATCACACTCTCGGTGATAGATAATAGACTGGTAACAGAGACTTATAAAAAACCAGTAGAAAATTATTAAGAAGGCATATGAAGAAGTTAATCCTATAGATAGACAGTCATTGTTACAAATGGGACATACAGGACAGATCAAAGACCCCAGTAGAGTAGAGAAGAATATAGTTTTTATTACCCAGTTTAATGGCTGTGCCAAAGAAATTAGAAACATCATAAAAAAGAATACACCCATTTTATTGCAAGATGATATCCTTAAAGATGAAATAAACCCACAGGGAAAGGTGACTTTTAGGAGGTCTGAGAATCTTAAAACTAAATTAGTCCAGAGCCATTTTGTAATGGCAAAAGAACCAGCTATGGATAAATCATGGCTTCCAAAGAAACCTTTGGGTTATCATAGAAGTGGGAATAGTAGATGTTTCATGTGCAACAACTCGCCAAGGAAAACTACAGAATTCTTCTCTTCCATTTCTGGGGATAGATTTGAAATTAAGGATTTTCTAAACTGTCAATCTTCCTATGTTATCTATATTATGAGCTGTAAATGTGGGAAACAATATGTAGGACGAACAATCCGTACTCTTCACGTTAGATACATGGAACACAAACGAAATATACAGAGCGGTAATAAACTACACCCCTTGTCGAATCATATCACATCTTGTCAGAATGGTGATATGAAGAGTGTATCAGTAATAGCCATTGAACAGGTGAAGAAAACTAACAGAGGGGGAGATAGGTTTGGTAGATTATGCAGACGTGAGGCGTTTTGGATATTTAGATTAGACTCTATGGTCCCGAATGGACTCAATGATGCTATTGTGTTAAATAACATTTAGAGTCTTATCCCCTCTTCTTCTCTCTTTATTTGTGTCTTCTCCCTCTTTGGTTAGACTAAAGTCCCGTGTCTTGGTAGTTCTAAGAGGGAATTTACTTTGTTCATAGAAAAATAACCCTTCATATATACTATTATACTATTTCTCTCTATATATATTCGTTATATAGGGATTCTCCTCTCTCTTGTTTATTTTGATTCACTATGTATATTTTATAGCTGGTTTTCCTCTCTTTCTTTTCGTCTTTCTTCTTTTTTTTTGGGTGTCTGTATGGACACATGGACATACATCTGCATACATCTGTTGATGTGTGTGCATATATGCAATTGTTTATGCATACACACAAGAAATACATACTGGATATTAGACCTGTTACAGACAATATAAATGGAAGCTAGTAAAGATCATATAATGATCATATAATTGTCTATTTCCTCCCCGTATCGATATATGGAGAGGAATAATAAATAATGGTTATAATAAATAATGGTTACATATAGGTAATTTAGTCGGTATAAATTATTAATCTCCTTTTTGTGGATGATTCTGCCAAATTTATATACATGTGTGTATGTTTTTATATGCATACATGAATTGATTGATTGAATAATTAATATGTGTAGAGATGTATTTTTATTATATTTCTTTTAAATATGTAAAAAAATCCTTTTTTTGACATGTCTC
Organism: Pseudophryne corroboree; assembly: GCF_028390025.1. NCBI lineage: Eukaryota > Metazoa > Chordata > Amphibia > Anura > Myobatrachidae > Pseudophryne > Pseudophryne corroboree. The sequence continues at coordinate 323,164,615 of NC_086449.1, read as the reverse complement.
CTAGATATATATCAATATATTAATTAATTAATTATCTATATATTGATATTTTATTATTATATTTTAATTATTAGTATGATATATATATTTTTTAAATAATGTATTTCCTCCTTTACACTCTATAAGGAAATTGTATGCCTGGTAATGCAGGTGGAATGATTGTATTGTTTCAGAGCTGTACATAAAATCTTCTAATAATTGACAAAACACCTGTATTGTGTCTTAAACACAGCGAATAAGTGATTAACTACAGGTGTGAGATTGAAAGTATGAGGCGGTCTGCAGCCGCTATGCGCCTCAAAGCCGATATGCGCTCCATAGCCAAAATGAGGCTTGAAGCGCCCAGGAGACTGAGACGGCAGCGTGATGGGAGTCCGACAATTAAGCACTAAGCTTAAATAGAGTGAAGGGAGGCATTTAATTCATTCTGATGAAGCCGCTGAACTCGGAGGGAGGCGGAGAAACGCGTCATTTACTCATTTCATTGCTGTTTGCACCACTGTATCCGGAGATCTCGAAGCCAGCTATAACGCTCCACGGATCCTTCACCTCTATTTATGATCCCCCAGAGATGACTGCATGATAAAGGTTAAAGCACCAGCAGCCGGGGAGGACGCTCTTGGTGAAAGAGTCCACAAGCAGGAGTGGTGAGATCGTTACTGTTTAATTGTCTGGCCAGACACGCTTTCATAGGAAGCACAGCTTCACTTTACCAACGGACTTTGGCTACCTAAATGGGACAGTTAAACAGCTCCTAAGCTCTCATTTATTGTGAAGAAAAAGTTCCTATTTTCCTAAAAGTGACTGTTCTATAGTTATAAAAATGAGAGCTCTGTGTGCCATTAAGCTTCAGTCAACATCAGAAAAGTTACATTTTAACTATCATAGCATGTGTTGCTAAAAACTACAAGTGGACACAGAGTAGTATGTCACATTATATGTTGTATCTAGTCTGTTTATAAATACAGTATTGAATTAGTACGTTGGCCGGCCGGTGGTACAAATTGTATATTATATACATGTTTTATGTGTTTTAATAAATTCATTTAGTTCTAATCTTTATGCGCTGTAACACCAGTTCCTTTGTTTCTCATATGGTAATCCCCAGGCGTTTCATGGATCCATACCAGGGACTAGATGCACACCCAGGGGAGGCACAGCATGGGGTGTGCATCTACTGCAGTATTTACTAGAAATGAGCGGGTTCGGTTCTTCGAAAACCAAACCCCCCCTCACCGAACATCCTGTTCCGAGCAAGAATTCGGGTCCGGCTCGGGACTTCCCGCCAGACTCGGAAATGAGAACGAGGCAAAACGTCATCATCCCGCTGTTGAATTCTCACGGATTTTGGATTCCATATAAACAGCCGCGCGTCGCCGTCATTTTACTCTGGACTTGGAGTATGAGGGAGACAGACCTTTGTCTCTCTGTGGGTGGTGGCATCGGGTGGGGTCAGTGTGTGCTATGTAGGGGTGCTGTTTATGTCACTGTGGTGTACCTGTGCTGTGAGGGGTGCTCAGTGTTGGACTGGGGAATGTAGGGCCCACCGGGGGAATGCAATAGTATGGGCCTATGTTAGGGGTGTGGCCAGTCTGCAGAGGGGATGTGGCCTGCCACCTCATTGGTTTGACTAACCATTAGAGAGTGCAACGTCTGGGCCCCTTCATAAATATATACAGTAAATTTAGCTGCTGCATGCATGATAATGTTGCAGATTAATAACAGAGTAATAACAGCAATGCACTGTAGAAAATACACCATAGTCCAGTATAAGGTAACATATGTATAATGTATAATTCAAATGCACAGTCTGGAACCTGATCTTTAAAGCAGGAGGTGGGCCCACGGTGGTTTCCCCTGTACCCCTGTGGGCCAGTCCAAGCTTGGGGTGCTATCCTGGCTGCTACTGGTGTTTCATGTGCTGTTAAGGGTGCTGCAGCTGTACATGGGTGTTGCTGTCATGGCTGTCACTGTGTTGTAGAGGGGCAGGTGCACTTTCCTCCTGTATGCTGTGAAAATACAGGGGTGCTGGCTGTAAAAAATCTGGGGTGCAGTGAAAAAAATGTACACTGGCCCTGTCTTGTATGCTGTAACAAATCTAGGGAGCAGAGAAAATAAATGTTCACTGGCCCTGTCTTGTATGCTGTATAAAATCTGGGAAGCAGTGAAAATAAATATACACTGGCCCTGTCTTGTATGCTGTAAAAAATCTGGGGAGTAGTGAACATAAAAATACACTGGCCCTGTCTTGTATGCTGTAAAAAATCTGGGGAGCAGCGAAAATAAATGTACACTGTCCCTGTCTTGTATGCTGTAAAAAAATCTGGGATGCTGTTGTTAAAATAAATGTACACTGGCCCTGTTTTATATACTGTAAACATTGTGGGGTGCTGTTGTTAAAATAAAAGTACACTGGCCCTGTCTTGTATGCTGCAAAAATTCTGGGGTGCAGTGAAAATCAATGTACACTGGCCCTGTCTTGTATGCTGTAAAAATACAAGTGTGCTGCTGGTAAAATAAAAGTACACTGGTCCTGTATGCTGTAAAAATACAGGGGTGCTGCTGTTGAAAAAAGTACACTGGTCCTGTATGCTGTAAAAATACAGGGGTGCTGCTGTTGAAAAAAGTACACTGGTCCTGTATGCTGTAAAAATACAGGGGTGCTGCTGTTAAAATAAAAGTACACTTGTTCTGTATGCTATAAAAATACAGGGGTGTTGCTGTCAAAATAAAAGTACACTGGACCTGTCTTGTATGTTGTAAAAATTCTGGGGTACAGTGAAAATCAATGTACACTGGCCCTGTCTTGTATGCTGTAAAAATAGATGGGTGCTTTTGTTAAAATAAAGTACACTGGTCCTGTATGCTGTAACAATACAGGATGCTGCTGTTAAAAAAAAGTACACTGGTCCTGTATGCTGTAAAAATACATGGGTGCTGCTGTTAAAATAAAAGTACACTGGCCCTGTATGCTGTAAAATACAGGGATGTAGTGAAAATAAATGTTCACTGGCCTTGTCTAGTATGCTGTAAAATTACAGGGGTGTTGTGAAAATACAGGTGGCACTGTCCGCATTTGAAATGTCTAGGCCTGACCTTCACAACACTATATGGGAAAAGGAGGCTCCTACCACCTGTCACACACCCCCTGCAAGTGCTTGGAGGAGCACCGCCAGTCCAGTGGCTGATATTGAGATTGAGTATGTCACTGTAGAAGTACACCAGGATGAGGAGGATATGGAGCTGTGGAGAAAGTTGACGATGAGGATTCTGATGGTGATGTGGTTTGTTTGAATAAGGCACCAGTGGAGACAGTTGTGGCCCATTGTTATGCCTTGGCAAAATACCAAAAAAGCCACCTCTTTGGTGTGGAATTATTTATCCACAAATCCGGACAACAAGCCATCTGTTGCCTTTGTCAATCCATAATAATCCATAATAAGTAGGGATAAGGATGTTAACCACCTAGGAACATCCTCCCTTATACGTCACCTGCAGCACATTCATCATAAGTCATTGTCAAGTTCAGAAACTTCGGGTAATAGTGTAAGCAGTCCACTGACACCTAAATGATGTGGTTTGTTTGAATATTATTTCTCTGTGAGGATGTAAACACTAAAGGGGGGTGGAATCTGAGGATGAGGACGACATCTTGCCACTGTAGAGCCAGTTTGTGCAAGGAGAGATTAATTGCTTATTTTTTGGTGGGGGCCCAAACAAACCAATAATTTCAGCCACAGTAATGTGGAAGACCCTGTCAATGAAATTATTGGTTTGTTAAAGTTTGCATGTCCTGTTTATACAACATAAGGGTGGGTGGGAGGGCCCAATGACAGTTCCATCTTGCACATCTTTTCTTTGTCTGCCACATCATTTCAGGGGTGCTACCCTATATGGGGTGCTGCCCCACTGCCCTAGCAGTCCAGGGGTGCTGCCCCACTGCCATTTAAGTCCAGGGGTGCTGTTGCCTGTCTGCTGTGCTCTGTAATTCTCCAGGGGTGCTGCCTATGCTGTATAAGTCATGGGGTGATGCCGTATAATTCCAGGGGTGCTGCTGTACTTGATCCTAGGTTTAAATGAAAACCTAGAGCAGATATGAATCAAGTGTCAACATCACAAACAGATTTGTAAAAACATAGCCTCAAAGGTGGAAATGGAAATTGCTATTTTGCCAAAGTGTTTTTAAATAAAGTGGGGAGAGACCACATTTGTAGCCAAAGTCAGTGTGACTCAGAAGAGACAGAATCTTAATCCAGTGCAACTGCCGGAGAGGTAAAAGACAGATTTTCTGCCGGAGCATTAGAGAGAGGTTCTTCTCAATTATTTCATGTTAAGGACTCACTCAAATGAATGGTTCCAATTAGTCAACCTTAATTTTGATTTATTATTGAAGTTCCACATTTTCAGATTATTTATTTAGAATATGCACATTTGTTGCACAGGGTACTTTTCCTAAGGGCTGCGTAGGGTTATCGCAAGACCTTGCAGTGGGGGTAATTCCAAGTTGATCGCAGCAGGACATTTTTTAGCAGTTGGGCAAAACCATGTGCACTGCAGGGGGGGCAGATATAACATTTGCAGAGAGAGTTAGATTTGAGTGGGTTATTTTTTTTCTGTGCAGGGTAAAAATACTGGCTGCTTTATTTTTACACTGCAATTCAGATTGCAGATTGAACTCACCACACCCAAATCTAACTCTCTCTGCACATGTTATATCTGCCTCTCCAGCAGTGCACATGGTTTTGCCCAACTGCTAAAAAATTTCCTGCTGCGATCAACTTGGAATTACCCCCAGTGTTAGAAGAACAGAGTTTCAGTGATCTTGCATTGTATCAGCTTTCCATTACACTGCAACACTAGATGGGCCAGGAGCTCCTGTGAGGCACAAACGGTTACTGAATGAGGACTAGTATGGAGTCTCATGGTCGCTTACAGCTAGGAAGATGTTTGGCTTGCCAGGCTGAGGCATACTGTGGGCACAGAGGTCAGCATTGCTTCCTCCCACAGTTCTTCTTATAGTATGAAATGAGTTTTGACTGTAGAGTGGTAAGCTCCACTAGGGCAGGGGCTCAATAACAAAAAAATAATTGCACAGTCCTGCTTAGTACTGTACCTAACCCACCCAAACTCAACTTGCCCCATCCGGGGCTGCTGTGGGGGCTCAGGAGGGGCTGCTAAAACATCTAAGGGGCTGCTTTATTTAAAAATTAAATATGAAAAAAATAAACAAGACACACAGGTATGTTCACAGGCGTGTAACTGGGACACACTGATATGCTCACATGCGTGTAACTGGGAGCTGTGAAAAACAAAAATAAGGCATCTGCCACAAAATATGTAATAAAAATGCAATAAAAATATGGAAAAAAAGAAACCACAAGATTTTCACAAAATAAGTCTCCAAAGTCCGTGGAGGGGATAATAGCCAATCATGATCCTGTGGTATACACCAGTTTATTTGGGTGTAGTATGTGTTGCCGGTGGTCAGGCTCCCAGCGACCAGCATACCGGTGCCGGAATCCCAAACGCCGGCATACTGACAGCTGGGTGAGCGCAAATGAGCCCCTTGCGGGCTCACTGCACTCACCGCACTGCGGGCACGGTGGCGAGCTACGCGCGCCACGCTATCTATTCTCCCTTCAGGGGGGTCATGGACCCCCAAGAGGGAGAAGAACTGTCGGTATGCCGGTGGTCGGGATTCCAGCGCCGGTATGCTGGTCGCCGGGAGCCCGACCGCCGGCAAAGTAAAGACCACCCGTTTATTTGCATCCCATTATTAAATCCAAGATTATCTTAATCCCTGAACATGGAGAAGGGGGTACAAATTTGGAGGCTTTGGCCCCTAGTTTTTCATTTTGTCCAGTAACGTGGTAATTATATATTTGCTTGGTTGTAGTCCTTTCTGTTCCACACCAATATAGGCGTGGAGGTGAAAGCCTGTGTGTTGTTCCTGATTGCGTGTGCCTCTCTAATTTTTAATCACATTCTTGACACTGTCCTCTTCCTCTTGCCTCTTCTCATAATGTGAAAAGATATCAAAGAAGGAGGTGGTATGTTTATAGCTAGCTATGATTCGGGGAACTTGGCAAGCTTTTTCCTGGGGGACAGGCGTGGCAGCAGCACCGACTGTCACTGTTAATGGCAGTGAAATCAGTGAATCGCAGTACGCGGCCAGAGCGTGCCCTGTATGTGCGGTGCCTTACTCAGCCGCATACTATGCGTATGCATAGGGCCGGGCCTGCCTCTAGCCCCCAATTCTTGACTGCTCCCTTTCCTTCAAACCACACATTCAGCACCTCTCACAAACTTGTCATTTTCATCTCAAAAACATTTCAAGAATCAGATCCTTTCTCACCCAGGATGCCACCAAGACCATTATCCACTCACTGATTATTTCCAGACTTGATTACTGTAATCTCCTCCTGACTGGCCTCCCTGACAAATACCTCTCTCCACTCCAATCTATCCTCAATGCTGCTGCCCGGCTCATCTTCCTCACCAAACGCACTACGTCCACCTCTCCTCTCTTACAATTTGGCCAAGTTGCATCCAATTTAGGATAGGATGGAGATACGCAAAGATGTGTGAATTCCCACATGTGCTCTATGTACATTATCGCAATTTCTGTCTAATAAGAGAGATCCTTGAGACTCAGAATCAGCTACAAAAACAATATAATACAGTAGAAAAAGTTTCAAACAGAACGCACAAGGGAAAGAACTAAACAGCATACAACCATGGGGGTCATTCCGAGTTGTTCGCTCGTTATTTTTTTCCCCGCAACGGAGCGATTAGTCGCTAATGCGCATGCGCAATGTCCGCAGTGCAACTGCGCCAAGTAAATTTGCTATGCAGTTAGGTATTTTACTCACGGCATTACGAGGTTTTTTCTTCGTTCTGGTGATCGTAATGTGATTGACAGGAAGTGGGTGTTTCTGGGCGGAAACCGGCCGTTTTATGGGTGTGTGTGAAAAAACGCTACCGTTTCTGGGAAAAACGCGGGAGTGGCTGGAGAAACGGAGGAGTGTCTGGGCGAACGCTGGGTGTGTTTGTGACGTCAAACCAGGAACGAAACTGACTAAACTGATCGCAGATGCCAAGTAAGTCTGGAGCTACTCAGAAACTGCTAAGAAGTGTCTATTCGCAATTCTGCTAATCTTTCGTTCGCAATTTTGATAAGCTAAGATTCACTCCCAGTAGGCGGCGGCTTAGCGTGTGCAAAGCTGCTAAAAGCAGCTTGCGAGCGAACAACTCGGAATGACCCCCCATCTGCCTCACTTTCAGCAGGACAGTACCGTTTTTTGGGGATAATCCCACTGTCCCACAGCGACTGTTCACTCTGCTGAAAAAATGTTAAAATCGGCGCCTATCAAGGGTAGATTGGCCATAATCTGTGCCCCTTACAATGGCTGCCCACAGCTTGTGTTTTCTTCAGTGGTCATTCAGGTTTTTACTTTTATTACATCCTGCAGGGGTGGATGCGTTTTGGCTGTCCTGTTATTTTTAGCTTATCAGGGCCTGGAGGCAAGCTATGCATGACAGGCATGCTGTCTGTCAGTTCACAGTGCGGGTTTACTGCCCCTGCAGGAGAGTTTAACCCTAACATCTCCCCTGGGTGTAGTCAGCAGCACAGTAAGAACAATGGCATAAACAGCAATTAGGGGGGTATGCAGTCAGGTATGGCTTTGGGTGGGAGACCATTCAGCCTAAGCCGCACTTATAGGTAGGACTGACATGACAGTTTTATAATATGAAACCAGGTCATGTCTGGTGTTTCAGATCAAGCTTGGTTTGGTTATTATGTAAGTACATTTAAATATTCTATACACAGCTCCTGGACGCAAAAAAAAAGGCTTTGTATTAATGTGCTTTAAATAAATTAAATTAATTAAAAAAATAGTTTAGAAATTAGATTTTTAAGTGGTGAGAAGTGAACTAGAAGAGCTACAGAATGTTGTAATGTTACTTATAATGATGCATATTTTTTATTTATCAATACAGATAGCGGTAGCAAACCTAGAAATTTTTAGTTTATGGAGTTGTTTTTGGTCATGAAATATTTTACTGTATATATGAAAATTATATTGTTTGATCATCAGATATTATAAACTATCCAATTTTTTTTTACTTTCAAACCACATTAATATTAACTTTTACCAATACAACTTTTGCTGCCTTTGTCTCTCCTTCCTTTTGTACTTCTCGCCAAAGCTTTTTAATCTTTTAGGCAAAGTTCCCATAATGCACTATGGGTCATTCAGATGTAGTTGCATCTGCGCCATCGTAGCAAAGTACCATTTTTTTGCTTATTTGCAGGACCTGTTCTGTCTGTGCTGAAATGGGTCCTGCGACATAGGATGCAGAGCATCAGCAGACTGTCAGTGATTGACATTCTGTTGCCATCTGAGGGACAAAGAGGAGCAGCAACACCCTCCATTTGTGAAAACAGAAGTGTGTCATTGCCGTTTAGACGGTGGGAAGAGGTCAGGAATCTCTGTTGTAGGATGGAGATTTCCTGGCCTCTGTGACGAGAGGCTTGCGCTTCACTATGGTGCCTTAAGCCGTCTGATGGTGTAGCAGTGATCCGATGTAGCAGGAGGCGTCTACTTGTGTCTACATGCGCCTTAAAAAATACATTTACAGATTTGCGTGCAATAGCCGCTTTGTGACCGCATCTGAATTAGGCCCTATATCATGCATATATTTTGCACTGTATTCTGCAAGATTGCAGGTCTGACTAGAACTTTAAATAGTGGAAAGAGTAAAAATATTACCTACAGAACCTCATAATGTTATGGAGAATAATCCTTTTTATCCCTGCAGAGAACACATCCTCATAGACTGGCCTTTGAACCCTTTGAATTACATGCGACCCACTATTGTGCCAACGAATGTGCATAGCTGAGTTGGTTCCATCTACGTGAGAAAACTTTCAGACTTTTTTTCTAGGACTACTTTAAGTTATCAAAAGAGTAAATGATGACAATGATGAGAGCAAATGATGCAACTACAGATGTGTCCTCATATATCTATCCTTTTGTGCCATATGGCGCAAATGACATATTTGTACCCCATGCAATGCAGCATGGTGTTTTTGTTCCTTTTATTTGCTCCCTTCGTTTGTAGATGTAACAATGTTTTCCTTTTAGGGTCACCCATTTATATATTATATATTACTGATCATATGTACGTAAACTGTAATTTAACTGTTCTACTTCAATAATAATTTTTTTTTATTAAAAAAATAATGAAATCATGGTGATAAGGCTTTATTTGATAAATATACCCCTTTATCTGTCTTGATGCTGTTAATCTTTGTCTGTACCGTTGAGTACAAGCACATAAACTATTGCTATAGTATATTCACATGTCCAATTGCATCACATCTAAATAAATGTCTTGCCATTGTATATGTACTGTATATGAAGACATTGCAACTCCTTGCTTGTAAGCATGAAATAATGTATTAATGTGTGTTTATGTGGTCTCCAACCAAGTGATCCATGTATGTATAGTTTCCAGCCATGAGATCCATGTATATAGCTGTTAGGACCTAATTCAGAGATGTAGTCAAAGCTGATGGTATACGTACATCTCCAATGTGTGTTCAGCTGCAATTGCGTAGTGCCCATACTGTGCATATATACAGTAGATTGGGTGCTGCCTCATCAGGAGCAAAGCGCTGCAATAAATCTGGAAAGTTCGGACTCATCATACAGTACTTACATTTGCGAAAAGTTTCCAAATTTTCTTGCACAGAATCCTCATACTGTTTGATGAACACTTCAATTATTTCACGTAAATTGTCTTCTTTAATAACATGTGTGTACTTTCTCAGCAAAGGGGTGTTTGATAAGTTCCAAATAAACTCACCACGGTCAAAATATTTCTTATATGGATGCTGGAATTTCTGAAATATTGTTTTTATATGGAAAAAGACAGTTATCCATGATATTGTTCATTATATTACTATTCAGAGCACACAGTTTATTATCTGTTAATAGTGTGAAGAATAAGAAATAAGAAATAGTGTTTAGTACATGCAGGCAACAAACTCTACAGCAGTTACATGAAAACATACTGTACATTATAAAAATCATTTATGATACAATTGGCCACCACTGATAGAAGTGGATGACATGCATTCTCTGACAGATGAGTGATCGTATCTGGCTTCCCCTATGTAAGGAAGGATTAAGGCCATCACTTACTATATTTGGGGGTCATTAAAACAGGCAGATTTTAAAAGGAGCAAGTTCTCCAAGCTGCTGATCATTGTCTGCATTGACCTATAGTTTTAAGATGGCAATAGTAGTAAATTGTAGACCAAGCTTATTTAGAATGAATTTCATACCCTCCAACATGACCCATTCCATTAGGTACAAAATGCTCTGTTCCTGGACTTTCTTCCAGGTGCAGTTACAGAGGTGAGGCTGCAGCACAGTCCAAAATTCAAATAGGGAGACTCACCAACTGCCATCCCAAACATCGCTGGCAAGACTCACTGGCAGTTGGTGTGACTCCCCTGTTTGAATTTTGGACTGTGCTGCAGGGTTTTGTATTACAGTTTTAAAACTATGCACCTTAATAAATCTACCACAGAGAGTTCATCCCTTTTAAAGACAACATCCACCAGTATTATTATGCAGAAAGGCCACCTAAGCAAGCACAAATACAGTATCTGAAGTCTTTCCCACCACTTGTGAGATACTGTTCCGGAAGCTACGGTACAGTAATGCTCACTTCTCCTGCCTCAAGAGAAATGAGAATATCAGTTCTTATAATACTTATATCTGTCCCCCATGAGCAGTGGCATCGAGAGGGGGTGGTTGAGTGGGTACTACTAATTACCCGGGCCCAGGCTGCAGGCCCTGGTCCTCTTCCCCCCAGAGTATACCTGTGGCCGGCTCATCTTCCCAGTGATATCCTCGGGAAGATGGCACAGCACATTGAAAGCAAAGTCTTTGGTCTCTAGTGGCCAACGTCATCTTCCCAAACATCACTGGGAAGATATCTCTGGCCGCGGAGGAGGGATCCGTTTCCTTATCAAGTACGGTAGGAAGCGGGTGCCATCCCTGTGCCCCCCTCTGTCCCCCCTGCCCCCTGTGTTAAAATGGCGCCCCCGTGGAGCGCTGTTTATTTTTTACATAATTTAATATTATCAGGTGTTGTCACACCCACTTTTTTAAGTTACGCACCCTCACCCTTACCGGTGCCCGGCATGGTTCTCTACACCCCTGTCAATGAGCTCTCCATCCAGAGCACTGGTTACAGCAGCCACTGAGGACTGGTGTTCATTAATCAACATGTCCAGGGATGGGGGAGATATTACCTCATCTCTGGATTTTTCTGTAGTGTAGGGGATATTGCGTTCACCCACAGTCACAGGTCTCTGTTACTACGTCACAGAGAATGCACTGCTGGTGTCTAAATGCAGAACTCACGTTTTATGACATTACACAGCAGAGCTCATTTTTTTTGCAAGTTTCTGTTTCTTGGTACCAACAGAACTTGTTCTTTCTGGGTCACACAGACCACATAGTTTATTAGTGTTGGGTGCTACAGACTGCAGTGTTTATAGCTGCTGGGTGCCACAGATTACAGCGTATTGATTTTGTGTGTCACAGAATACAAATGTATTATTGCTGAATGCCACAGACTATAGAGCTGATTGTTGCAGAGTTCCACAATCTGCAGATTTGATTATTGCTGAGCGCTTTGTTTGGTTACTATGGTAATTTGGTTTGGTTAGATTGCTGTAAAGTTGCCTACACATGGTGTGATGCATGCAAACGGCCGATATTGACTGTATTGTGGCCGGTGGCATGAACCTCCTATATAGTCAATATTGGCCCTGCCTGCACCCTCTATTTTTCCTTGCAATGCCAATCCCGTGGGACCACACATCGACATTGCAAGGTGTTTACACGCGGTGCAATATGCACTGTGTTTTCTACCAGTATGGGCTATATAGACCATATCAGTGGATATAACAACGTGTGTAGGCCCCTTAAGTCAGTGTTATTGGAGGGATGTAATTACCATTGCAAAATCTGTTAAAGGGTTAGGAGTCGGTATTAACTGGGGTTGTAACAATTTCTGGGGTGATTCCTGGCTCCATGGGTGGGGGGTGATGATGTTTCTGATCTTTGGGCAATAGTTTGATATCTCTGTGGTAATGAGTGTGTCTATTTGCTGGAGGTTTTGGGGTCTGTGTTCAGCCTTGGTGGTGGTCGCTGGATGTTATTTGGAATATGGAGGTTTCGGGTTTATCACTGCAGATTAAAGGTCTGTGAGTGTTGGGGCCACTAGACTACCATTAATATTAAAAGCAACAACTTCAACACAAGTGTAGTGATGTACTAATCCCACCTACTTTGGTGTTGGTCTCGCCAATAATTCATTTGGTGCCCATAAGGCCACTTCTAGAAATATTTTCAGGGCCACTTTTAATTCCCATTCAGCCCCTGAGCATGGATGTTCATCCACAGAGGAGATCTCCTGCAAGATCAAAATTAGGAAAAATACCTAAGAGGTATGATGAAGAATTTCAAACATTGCTGTCAGTGAGCCTCAAGATATCTAGAAACAAAACTAAAGTCTGGTCGGTATGGATGGAAATCCAACATAGGCAAAGTGACTTTGCAAGATTTAAAAGCCACCAGTGCGGACAGCACCAAAATTCGTCATAGTGACAGCAGTCGAGACTCTGTTGTTATGGCCCATGCTATCAGTAAAGGAACTTCTATTAATGTATCGTCAAAGTTAGCCACGAGACATGTTTTTGCCTTTTCATGTGTTTACTCCAATTTGTATACCAGTCACTACAGACTTGAATTAAATGTTTGTGTGACATGAAGTAGTGAGGGAGGGGGTGTTGAAGAGGAGTGAGCTACTGCACAGACTCCAGAATTCCTATTCTCCGGGGAGGATTCGTGCCCTATCCCAAGATGGCTGCTGAGATCTCTTCTGAGCATATATAAGGGCCATCTTGAGACTGTGTAGAATGACATGGTAAGATACAGAAGTCTCCTACTTAGCTCCTATGAGAGCTTTGGCTATTACCTGCTATAAAGCTGTTCAAGCTTCCCTGCACCACTACCCATTTGTAGTATACACTCACGGCTGGTGAGCTGTATGAAACCCTGCTACACTCAAGATCCACTCCATCACCAGTGTAATGTAACAGTGAGTACGGCTGCTACTATCTATCAATAAACTAACACCACTGGTTAAGAAACTGGGCTATTCATAGCTTGAGTTATCTGCTGGTGTGTGATATATAACCCTGTAATATGAACAACTGCACACACATAATTTCTAACATGTTTATAGTGGCAATCCCTTGTTAGCACAGAGAGAAAGTACTTCTCCCCTTTTCACAAATGACATGAGTTTTGCATGTCCTCTGGATTCTTTTAATGGTACAGTATGGCATATGTACCGACCAAGTAATTTTTATGCACAAGAGCAGGTTTTATGTATACCAATCCCAATGTACAAATATGACACTTTATGTAAACACAATGCTGATGTCCCCTTGCTCTTAGGAATGACTGTAGTCGTGTTTAAGGCTCAGCTACTTAAGACTGTCAGCCAATCAGGAGACTGCTGATTGGCTATCTGTTAATTTGGCAGGATTTTCGGACATTAACACATTTTGGGGCCCATTTATCAATGAGTTGTAGCTATTTCTCGTTGCCTATGATGACAGATATAAATAATATATAATCAGGCGCAATAATAGTATGTATAAGAGTGAATATGCTGAACACTCTCTATTGTTTTCCAAACAGAGTATGTTGAATCAAGAAAAGAAGAAGATTCATGGTAATTTTTTATTATGGACACTGCACTACAAATGCAGCTTACTCAAACTTTGCCTGGTAGGCCAATGGCATTGAGGGCCTAGCCGCCTAATGCAAATTCTGCTTGTGCTACAGCCAGGACTCAGAGGGCCAGCTACAGCCACGCACAGGCAGGGGAGTAACTGTAGGCTTGGAGGCCCCTGGCAAACTCTCATGGTGGGCCGCCTATGTGATTTCTATAAGCCCTTAGGTCTACAGCTTTTATCATATCTGAATAATTTCTGAATCATGCTTATTAGAAGTACGTTAGGCAGTGCAGCAAAATAGTGTCAAAGCCTTGTGAGTGTAATGTATCGGCTCCACTTACCCAGCTGCTAGTCGTTATCAGTGGCAGCTGCTGCCCCTGGGCTGCAGCGCAGACCACACATAGCATGGGGGGAGGTGGTTAAAACATACAAATGTGTCCTCCCTCACCGTTGCTGCAGTCAAGTTAAACAGCCCTTCTAATCACGCCTAGTTGTGAGTAGAGATGAGCGGGTTCGGTTTCTCTGAATCCGAACCCGCCCGAACTTCATGTTTTTTTTCACGGGTCCGAGCGACTCGGATCTTCCCGCCTTGCTCGGTTAACCCGAGCGCGCCCGAACGTCATCATGACGCTGTCGGATTCTCGCGAGGCTCGGATTCTATCGCGAGACTCGGATTCTATATAAGGAGCCGCGCGTCGCCGCCATTTTCACACGTGCATTGAGATTGATAGGGAGAGGACGTGGCTGGCGTCCTCTCCATTTAGATTATAAGAGAGAGAGATTTACTGGAGCTTAGGACTAGGAGGAGTACTGTAGAAGTGTAGAGAGTGCAGAGAGTTTACTAGTGAGTGACCACCAGACAGTGCAGTTTATTTAATATATCCGTTCTCTGCCTGAAAAAAGCGATACACACAGTGACTCAGTCACATACCATATCTGTGTGCACTGCTCAGGCTCAGCCCAGTGTGCTGCATCATCTATATATATTATATATCTGTCTGACTGCTCAGCTCACACAGCTTATAATTGTGGGGGAGACTGGGGAGCACTGCAGTGCCAGTTATAGGTTATAGCAGGAGCCAGGAGTACATAATATTATATAGTGAGTGACCACCAGACAGTGCAGTTTATTTAATATATCCGTTCTCTGCCTGAAAAAAGCGATACACACAGTGACTCAGTCACATACCATATCTGTGTGCACTGCTCAGGCTCAGCCCAGTGTGCTGCATCATCTATATATATTATATATCTGTCTGACTGCTCAGCTCACACAGCTTATAATTGTGGGGGAGACTGGGGAGCACTGCAGTGCCAGTTATAGGTTATAGCAGGAGCCAGGAGTACATAATATTATATAGTGAGTGACCACCAGACAGTGCAGTTTATTTAATATATCCGTTCTCTGCCTGAAAAAAGCGATACACACAGTGACTCAGTCACATACCATATCTGTGTGCACTGCTCAGGCTCAGCCCAGTGTGCTGCATCATCTATATATATTATATATCTGTCTGACTGCTCAGCTCACACAGCTTATAATTGTGGGGGAGACTGGGGAGCACTGCAGTGCCAGTTATAGGTTATAGCAGGAGCCAGGAGTACATAATATTATATTAAAATTAAACAGTGCACACTTTTGCTGCAGGAGTGCCACTGCCATTGTGACTGACCAGTGACCTGACCACACTGACCACCAGTATAGTTAGTAGTATACTTATATTGTGATTGCCTGAAAAAGTTAAACACTCGTCGTGTGACTTCACTTGTGTGTTGTTGTTTTTTTTATTCTATAAAAATAAAACTCATTCTGCTGACAGACAGTGTCCAGCAGGTCCGTCATTATATAATATATAATATATACCTGTCTGGCTGCAGTAGTGATATATATATATTTTTTATATCATTTATCATCCAGTCGCAGCAGACACAGTACGGTAGTTCACGGCTGTGGCTACCTCTGTGTCTGCACTCGGCAGGCAGTCCGTCCATAATTGTATACCACCTAATCCGTGGTTTTTTTTTCTTCTTTATACATACATACTACTACGACATCTCTTTATCAACCAGTCTATATTAGCAGCAGACACAGTACAGTACGGTAGTTCACGGCTGTGGCTACCTCTGTGTCTGCACTCGGCAGGCAGTCCGTCCATAATTGTATACCACCTAACCGTGGTTTTTTTTTCTTTCTTCTTTATACATACATAGTTACATAGACATCTCTTTATCAACCAGTCTATATTAGCAGCAGACACAGTACAGTACGGTAGTTCACGGCTGTGGCTACCTCTGTGTCTGCACTCGGCAGGCAGTCCGTCCATAATTGTATACCACCTAACCGTGGTTTTTTTTTCTTTCTTCTTTATACATACATAGTTACATAGACATCTCTTTATCAACCAGTCTATATTAGCAGCAGACACAGTACAGTACGGTAGTTCACGGCTGTGGCTACCTCTGTGTCTGCACTCGGCAGGCAGTCCATAATTGTATACTAGTATCCATCTCCATTGTTTACCTGAGGTGCCCTTTAGTTGTGCCTATTAAAATATGGAGAACAAAAATGTTGAGGTTCCAAAATTAGGGAAAGATCAAGATCCACTTCCACCTCGTGCTGAAGCTGCTGCCACTAGTCATGGCCGAGACGATGAAATGCCAGCAACGTCGTCTGCCAAGGCCGATGCCCAATGTCATAGTACAGAGCATGTCAAATCCAAAACACCAAATATCAGTAAAAAAAGGACTCCAAAACCTAAAATAAAATTGTCGGAGGAGAAGCGTAAACTTGCCAATATGCCATTTACCACACGGAGTGGCAAGGAACGGCTGAGGCCCTGGCCTATGTTCATGGCTAGTGGTTCAGCTTCACATGAGGATGGAAGCACTCAGCCTCTCGCTAGAAAAATGAAAAGACTCAAGCTGGCAAAAGCACCGCAAAGAACTGTGCGTTCTTCGAAATCCCAAATCCACAAGGAGAGTCCAATTGTGTCGGTTGCGATGCCTGACCTTCCCAACACTGGACGTGAAGAGCATGCGCCTTCCACCATTTGCACGCCCCCTGCAAGTGCTGGAAGGAGCACCCGCAGTCCAGTTCCTGATAGTCAGATTGAAGATGAAGATGTTGAAGTACACCAGGATGAGGAGGATATGGGTGTTGCTGGCGCTGGGGAGGAAATTGACCAGGAGGATTCTGATGGTGAGGTGGTTTGTTTAAGTCAGGCACCCGGGGAGACACCTGTTATCCGTGGGAGGAATATGGCCGTTGACATGCCTGGTGAAAATACCAAAAAAATCAGCTCTTCAGTGTGGAGGTATTTCAACAGAAAAGCGGACAACAGGTGTCAAGCCGTGTGTTGCCTTTGTCAAGCTGTAATAAGTAGGGGTAAGGATGTTAACCACCTCGGAACATCCTCCCTTATACGTCACCTGCAGCGCATTCATAATAAGTCAGTGACAAGTTCAAAAACTTTGGGCGACAGCGGAAGCAGTCCACTGACCAGTAAATCCCTTCCTCTTGTAACCAAGCTCATGCAAACCACCCCACCAACTCCCTCAGTGTCAATTTCCTCCTTCCCCAGGAATGCCAATAGTCCTGCAGGCCATGTCACTGGCAATTCTGACGAGTCCTCTCCTGCCTGGGATTCCTCCAATGCATCCTTGCGTGTAACGCCTACTGCTGCTGGCGCTGCTGTTGTTGCTGCTGGGAGTCGATGGTCATCCCAGAGGGGAAGTTGTAAGCCCACTTGTACTACTTCCAGTAAGCAATTGACTGTCCAACAGTCCTTTGCGAGGAAGATGAAATATCACAGCAGTCATCCTGCTGCAAAGCGGATAACTGAGGCCTTGACAACTATGTTGGTGTTAGACGTGCGTCCGGTATCCGCCGTTAGTTCACAGGGAACTAGACAATTTATTGAGGCAGTGTGCCCCCGTTACCAAATACCATCTAGGTTCCACTTCTGTAGGCAGGCGATACCGAGAATGTACACGGACGTCAGAAAAAGACTCACCAGTGTCCTAAAAAATGCAGTTGTACCCAATGTCCACTTAACCACGGACATGTGGACAAGTGGAGCAGGGCAGGGTCAGGACTATATGACTGTGACAGCCCACTGGGTAGATGTATGGACTCCCGCCGCAAGAACAGCAGCGGCGGCACCAGTAGCAGCATCTCGCAAACGCCAACTCTTTCCTAGGCAGGCTACGCTTTGTATCACCGCTTTCCAGAATACGCACACAGCTGAAAACCTCTTACGGCAACTGAGGAAGATCATCGCGGAATGGCTTACCCCAATTGGACTCTCCTGTGGATTTGTGGCATCGGACAACGCCAGCAATATTGTGTGTGCATTAAATATGGGCAAATTCCAGCACGTCCCATGTTTTGCACATACCTTGAATTTGGTGGTGCAGAATTTTTTAAAAAACGACAGGGGCGTGCAAGAGATGCTGTCGGTGGCCAGAAGAATTGCGGGACACTTTCGGCGTACAGGCACCACGTACAGAAGACTGGAGCACCACCAAAAACTACTGAACCTGCCCTGCCATCATCTGAAGCAAGAAGTGGTAACGAGGTGGAATTCAACCCTCTATATGCTTCAGAGGTTGGAGGAGCAGCAAAAGGCCATTCAAGCCTATACAATTGAGCACGATATAGTAGGTGGAATGCACCTGTCTCAAGCGCAGTGGAGAATGATTTCAACGTTGTGCAAGGTTCTGATGCCCTTTGAACTTGCCACACGTGAAGTCAGTTCAGACACTGCCAGCCTGAGTCAGGTCATTCCCCTCATCAGGCTTTTGCAGAAGAAGCTGGAGACATTGAAGGAGGAGCTAAAAGGGAGCGATTCCGCTAGGCATGTGGGACTTGTGGATGGAGCCCTTAATTCGCTTAACAAGGATTCACGGGTGGTCAATCTGTTGAAATCAGAGCACTACATTTTGGCCACCATGCTCGATCCTAGATTTAAAGCCTACCTTGGATCTCTCTTTCCGGCAGACACAAGTCTGCTGGGGTTGAAAGACCTGCTGGTGACAAAATTGTCAAGTCAAGCGGAACGCGACCTGTCAACATCTCCTCCTTCACATTCTCCCGCAACTGGGGGTGCGAGGAAAAGGCTCAGAATTCCGAGCCCACCCGCTGGCGGTGATGCAGGGCAGTCTGGAGCGACTGCTGATGCTGACATCTGGTCCGGACTGAAGGACCAGACAACGATTACGGACATGTCGTCTACTGTCACTGCATATGATTCTCTCAACATTGATAGAATGGTGGAGGATTATATGAGTGACCGCATCCAAGTAGGCACGTCACACAGTCCGTACTTATACTGGCAGGAAAAAGAGGCAATTTGGAGGCCCTTGCACAAACTGGCTTTATTCTACCTAAGTTGCCCTCCCACAAGTGTGTACTCCGAAAGAGTGTTTAGTGCCGCCGCTCACCTTGTCAGCAATCGGCGTACGAGGTTACATCCAGAAAATGTGGAGAAGATAATGTTCATTAAAATGAATTATAATCAATTCCTCCGCGGAGACATTGACCAGCAGCAATTGCCTCCACAAAGTACACAGGGAGCTGAGATGGTGGATTCCAGTGGGGACGAATTGATAATCTGTGAGGAGGGGGATGTACACGGTGATATATCGGAGGGTGATGATGAGGTGGACATCTTGCCTCTGTAGAGCCAGTTTGTGCAAGGAGAGATTAATTGCTTCTTTTTTGGGGGGGGTCCAAACCAACCCGTCATATCAGTCACAGTCGTGTGGCAGACCCTGTCACTGAAATGATGGGTTGGTTAAAGTGTGCATGTCCTGTTTTGTTTATACAACATAAGGGTGGGTGGGAGGGCCCAAGGACAATTCCATCTTGCACCTCTTTTTTCTTTTCTTTTTCTTTGCATCATGTGCTGATTGGGGAGGGTTTTTTGGAAGGGACATCCTGCGTGACACTGCAGTGCCACTCCTAAATGGGCCCGGTGTTTGTGTCGGCCACTAGGGTCGCTAATCTTACTCACACAGTCAGCTACCTCATTGCGCCTCTTTTTTTCTTTGCGTCATGTGCTGTTTGGGGAGGGTTTTTTGGAAGGGACATCCTGCGTGACACTGCAGTGCCACTCCTAGATGGGCCCGGTGTTTGTGTCGGCCACTAGGGTCGCTTATCTTACTCACACAGCGACCTCGGTGCAAATTTTAGGACTAAAAATAATATTGTGAGGTATTCAGAATAGACTGAAAATGAGTGGAAATTATGGTTATTGAGGTTAATAATACTATGGGATCAAAATGACCCCCAAATTCTATGATTTAAGCTGTTTTTTAGGGTTTTTTGAAAAAAACACCCGAATCCAAAACACACCCGAATCCGACAAAAAAAATTCGGTGAGGTTTTGCCAAAACGCGTTCGAACCCAAAACACGGCCGCGGAACCGAACCCAAAACCAAAACACAAAACCCGAAAAATTTCAGGCGCTCATCTCTAGTTGTGAGCATGTTTACTAATGCTGAGCTTCTTTTTATGCATTATTCCCTAATAAAAAATGCATCTTAGTCACATCACTATGCTGATTAAAGTGATATGCAACATACCAATCTTCTGTGTGCGAGTGCAGCTGTATCTGCATATGAAGCGCTACATTACAGTGATTTCCTGGATGTTACCATTAGGCAGGGAATCGCTAATGTCAGGGCTAGGGGTGTTTTAAGAGAGGAGGGGGCCCGTGTGCAGACTCTGGATGTCCTCCTCCTCTCCACAGTGCCGCAGGCTCCGGCACTGTCCCAGAATTTTCTGCACATGCTCAGTTCTCCGGAAACATGGAGCCCGCCATAGTCCAAAGACTAATTATCCACTGCTCATGCGTGGCGGCCATTTTTTACATGATTTTTTTGCAGCGGCTGCCGCTGCCATCGCGGGCCTCCGGATAGATGAGTATTAAAACAATATGGGTGCTATGTGTGCGGTCTGGGCCCCCTGGACCCAGGGACCTGTGTACACTGCACACACACATTGCACCCATGGTAGAAAGGCCTACGGTCAGAGCCCCCTAGAGGGCAGGTTCTGATACTGAGTAGCATGGTCGAGCTATAACAGAAAGGGAGATGTTCTATTTAACATCACTGACAGGCAAGGTAGCTGATACAATATGCAGTTTGAACTCTCTTGTCTCTCACAGCCACTTCTTCTTTGCCGTGGGATTTCTGGCAAATTTTTCAGCATTCAGTCAAACTGCAATTTAATAAATTTCACAAAATTCTGTGTTTTTTAGGATTGGGCCTTTGATAAATCTAACAGTTTGAAAACCTTCAGAAGAATCATGAAAAAATAGTTGGATTCACTGAAATACACTTTAGTAAGATCCACCCTTTGTGCCTGAAATGAGCCAGATTATTTACAAAGGCAGGAATTCTTCACACAACACATTATGGGGGTAATTCTGAGTTGATCGCAGCAGGAATTTTGTTAGCAGTTGGGCAAAACCATGGGGGTAATTCCAAGTTGATCGCAGCAGGAAATTTTTCAGCAGTTGGGCAAAACCATGTGCACTGCAGGGGGGCAGATATAACATGTGCAGAGATAGATAGATTTGGGTGTGGTGAGTTCAATCTGCAATCTAAATTGCAGTGTAAAAATAAAGCAGCCAGTATTTACCCAGCACAGAAACAATATAACTAGTGATGAGCGGGTACGGTTCCTCGGAAACCGAACCCCCCCGAACTTCACCCATTTTACACGGGTCCGAAGCATACTTGGATTCTCCCGTATGACTCGGTTAACCCGAGCGCGCCCAAACGTCATCATCCCGCTGTCGGATTCTCGCGAGATTCGGATTCTATATAAGCAGCCGCGCGTCGCCGCCATTTTCACTCGTGCATTGGAAATGTTAGGGAGAGGACGTGGCTGGCGTCCTCTCCGTTTATTAATCTTGATATTTGTGCTTATTCCTTAATTGTGGGGACTGGGGAGCAGCTATATTATATAGGAGGAGTACAGTGCAGAGTTTTGCTGACAGTGACTGCCTGAAAAACACTCCATATCTGTGCTCAGTGTGCTGCATATATCTGTGCTCACACTTCTTTATTGTGGGCACTGGGGACCACCAGTATATTATATAGGAGGAGTACAGTGCAGAGTTTTGCTGACAGTGACCACCAGTATATATAGCAGTATGGTACGGAAGGCCACTGCTCTACCTACCTCTGTGTCGTCAAGTATACTATCCATCCATACCTGTGGTGCATTTCAGTTGTGCGCAGTATATATAGTAGTAGGCCATTGCTATTGATACTGGCATATAATTCCACACATTAAAAAATTGAGAACAAAAATGTGGAGGTTAAAATAGGGAAAGATCAAGATCCACTCCCACCTCGTGCTGAAGCTGCTGCCACTAGTCATGGCCGAGACGATGAAATGCCATCAACGTCGTCTGCCAAGGCCGATGCCCAATGTCATAGTAGAGAGCATGTAAATCCAAAAAACAAAAGTTCAGTAAAATGACCCAAAAATCAAAATTGTAAGCGTCTGATGAGAAGCGTAAACTTGCCAATATGTCATTTACGACACGGAGTGGAAAGGAACGGCTGAGGCCCTGGCCTATGTTCATGGCTAGTGGTTCAGATTCACATGAGGATGGAAGCACTCATCCTCTCGCTAGAAAAATGAAAAGACTTAAGCTGGCAAAAGCACAGCAAAGAACTGTGCGTTCTTCTAAATCACAAATCCCCAAGGAGAGTCCAATTGTGTCGGTTGCGATGCCTGATCTTCCCAACACTGGACGGGAAGAGCTTGCGCCTTCCACCATTTGCACGCCCCCTGCAAGTGCTGGAAGGAGCACCCGCAGTCCAGTTCCAGATAGTCAAATTGAAGATGTCACTGTTGAAGTACACCAGGATGAGGATATGGGTGTTGCTGGCGCTGGGGAGGAAATTGACAAGGAGGATTCTGATGGTGAGGTGGTTTGTTTAAGTCAGGCACCCGGGGAGACACCTGTTGTCCGTGGGACGAATATGGCCATTGACATGCCTGGTCAAAATACAAAAAAAATCACCTCTTCGGTGTGGAATTATTTCAACACAAATGCGGACAACAGGTGTCGAGCCGTGTGTTGCCTTTGTCAAGCTGTAATAAGTAGGGGTAAGGACGTTAACCACCTAGGAACATCCTCCCTTATATGTCACCTGGTCCGCATTCATCAGAAGTCAGTGACAAGTTCAAAAACTTTGGATGACAGCGGAAGCAGTCCACTGACCACTAAATCCCTTCCTCTTGTAACCAAGCTCCTGCAAACCACACCACCAACTCCCTCAGTGTCAATTTCCACCTTACACAGGAAAGCCAATAGTCCTGCAGGCCATGTCACTGGCAAGTCTGACGAGTCCTCTCCTGCCTGGGATTCCTCCGATGCATCCTTGAGTGTAACGCCTACTGCTGCTGGCGCTGCTGTTGTTGCTGCTGGGAGTCGATCGGCATCCCAGAGGGGAAGTCGGAAGACCACTTGTACTACTTCCAGTAAGCAATTGACTGTCCAACAGTCCTTTGCGAGGAAGATGAAATATCACAGCAGTCATCCTGCTGCAAAGAAGATAACTCATGTCTTGTCAGCATGGGTGGGGAGAAACGTGGTTCCGGTATCCACCGCTAATTCAGAGGCAACTAGAGACTTGATTGAGGTACTGTGTCCCCGGTACCAAATAACATCTAGGTTCCATTTCTCTAGGCAGGCGATACCGAAAATGTACACAGACCTCAGAAAAAGAGTCACCAGTGTCCTAAAAAATGCAGTTGTACCCAATGTCCACTTAACCACGGACATGTGGACAAGTGGAGCAGGGCAGACTCAGGACTATATGACTGTGACAGCCCACTGGGTAGATGTATTGCCTCCTGCAGCAAGAACAGCAGCGGCGACACCAGTAGCAGCATCTCGCAAACGCCAACTCGTTCCTAGGCAGGCTACGCTTTGTATCACCGCTTTCCATAAGAGGCACACAGCTGACAACCTCTTACAGAAACTGAGGAATATCATCACAGAATGGCTTACCCCAATTGGACTCTCCTGGGGATTTGTGACATCGGACAACGCCAGCAATATTGTGCGTGCATTACATCTGGGCAAATTCCAGCACGTCCATGTTTTGCACATACATTGAATTTGGTGGTGTAGAATTATTTAAAAAATGACAGGGGCGTGCAAGAGATGCTGTCGGTGGCCCGAAGAATTGCGGGCCACTTTCTGCATTCAGCCACCGCGTGCCAAAGACTGGAGCACCACCAAACAGTCCTGAACCTGCCCTGCCATCATCTGAAGCAAGAGGTGGTAACGAGGTGGAATTCAACCCTCTATATGCTTCAGAGGATGGAGGAGCAGCAAAAGGCCATTCAAGCCTATACATCTGCCCACGATATAGGCAAAGGAGGGGGAATGCACCTGACTCAAGCCCAGTGGAGAATGATTTCAACGTTGTGCAAGGTTCTGCAACCCTTTGAACTTGCCACACGTGAAGTCAGTTCAGACACTGCCAGCCTGAGTCAGGTCATTCCCCTCATCAGGCTTTTGCAGAAGAAGCTGGAGACATTGAAGGAGGAGCTAAAACAGAGCGATTCCGCTAGGCATGTGGGACTTGTGGATGGAGCCCTTAATTCGCTTAACCAGGATTCAAGGGTGGTCAATCTGTTGAAATCAGAGCACTACATTTTGCCCACCGTGCTCGATCCTAGATTTAAAACCTACGTTGTATCTCTCTTTCCGGCAGACACAAGTCTGCAGAGGTTCAAAGACCTGCTGGTGAGAAAATTGTCAAGTCAAGCGGAACGTGACCCGTCAA
The DNA here is from genome assembly GCF_028390025.1 of Pseudophryne corroboree. Lineage (NCBI taxonomy): Eukaryota > Metazoa > Chordata > Amphibia > Anura > Myobatrachidae > Pseudophryne > Pseudophryne corroboree. Next base: position 323,139,960 of record NC_086449.1, on the reverse strand, counting down.
CAGCTCCTCCTTCATTTTCTGTGCGAGGGGTGCGAGGAAAAGGCTAAGAATTCCGAGCCCACCCGCTGGCGGTGATGCAGGGCAGTCTGGAGCGAGTGCTGACATCTGGTCCGGACTAAAGGACCTGGCAACGATTACTGACATGTCGTCTACTGTCACTGCATATGATTCTGTCACCATTGAAAGAATGGTGGAGGATTATATGAGTGACCGCATCCAAGTAGGCACGTCAGACAGTCCGTACGTATACTGGCAGGAAAAAGAGGCAATTTGGAGGCCCTTGCACAAACTGGCTGTATTTTACCTAAGTTGCCCACCCTCCAGTGTGTACTCCGAAAGAGTGTTTAGTGCAGCCGCTCACCTTGTCAGCAATCGGCGTACGAGGTTACTTCAAGAAAATGTGGATAAGATGATGTTCATCAAAATGAATTATAATCAATTCCTCCGTGGAGACATTCACCAGCAATTGCCTCCAGAAAGTACACAGGGACCTGAGATGGTGGATTCTAGTGGGGACGAATTAATAATCTGTGAGGAGGGGGATGTACACAGTGAAAGGGGTGAGGAATCGGAGGATGATGATGAGGTGGACATCTTGCCTCTGTAGAGCCAGTTTGTGCAAGGAGAGATTGATTGCTTCTTTTTTGGTGGGGGCCCAAACCAACCAGTCATTTCAGTCACAGTCGTGTGGCAGACCCTGTCGCTGAAATGATGGGTTCGTTAAAGTGTGCATGTCCTGTTTATACAACATAAGGGTGGGTGGGAGGGCCTAAGGACAATTCCATCTTGCACCTCTTTTTTCTTTAATTTTTCTTTGCATCTTAGCTTAGTCACACAGCGACCTTGTGCTGTTTGGGGACTATTTTTTTGAAGTGCCATCCTGCCTGACACTGCAGTGCCACTCCTAGATGGGCCAGGTGTTTGTGTCGGCCACTTGTGTCGCTTAGCTTAGCCATCCAGCGACCTTGGTGCACCTCTTTTTTTCCTTTCATCAAGTGCTGTTTGGGGACAATTTTTTTGAAGTGCCATCCTGCCTGACACTGCAGTGCCACTCCTAGATGGGCCAGGTGTTTGAGTCGGCCACTTGTGTCGCTTAGCTTAGTCACACAGCGACCTTGGTGCGCCTCTTTTTTTCTTTGTATCATGTGCTGTTTGGGGACTAATTTTTTGAAGTGCCATCCTGCCTGACACTGCAGTGCCACTCCTAGATGGGCCAGGTGTTTGTGTCGGCCACTTGTGTCGCTTAGCTTAGTCACACAGCGACCTTGGTGCGCCTCTTTTTTTCTTTGCATCATGTGCTGTTTGGGGACAATTTTTTTGAAGTGCCATCCTGCCTGACACTGTAGTGCCACTCCTAGATGGGCCAGGTGTTTGTGTCGGCCACTTGTGTCGCTTAGCTTAGTCACACAGCGACCTCGGTGCAAATTTTAGGACTAAAAATAATATTGTGAGGTGTGAGGTGTTCAGAATAGACTGAAAATGAGTGGAAATTATGGTTATTGAGGTTAATAATACTATGGGATCATAATGACCCCCAAATTCTATGATTTAAGTTGTTTTTGAGGGTTTTTCGTAAAAAAACACCCGAATCCAAAACACACCCGAATCCGACAAAAAAATTTCAGGGAGGTTTTGCCAAAACGCGTCCGAATCCAAAACATGCCGCGGACCCGAATCCAAAACACAAAATCCGAAAAATTTCCAGTGCACATCACTAAATATAACCCACCCAAATCTAACTCTCTCTGCACATGTTATATCTGCCACACCTGCAGTGCACATGGTTTTGCCCAACTGCTAAAAAATTTCCTGCTGTGATCAACTTGGAATTACCCCCCATGTGCACTGCAGGAGGGGCAGATATAACATGTGCAGAGAGAGTTAGATTTGGGTGTGGTGTGTTCACTCTGCAATCTAAATTGCAGTGTAAAAATAAAGCAGCCAGTATTTACCCTGCACAGACACAAAATAACCCACCCAAATCTAATTCTCTCTGCAAATGTTATATCTGCCCCCCCTGCAGTGCACATGGTTTTGCCCAACTGCTAAAAAATTTCCTGCTGTGATCAACTTGGAATTACCCCCTATATACAGTAGAGATGAGCGGGTTCGGTTTCTCTGAATCCGAACCCGCCAGAACTTCATGTTTTTTTTCACGGGTCCGAGCGACTCGGATCTTCCCGCCTTGCTCGGTTAACCCGAGCGCGCCCGAACGTCATCATGACGCTGTCGGATTCTCGCGAGGCTCGGATTCTATCGCGAGACTCGGATTCTATATAAGGAGCCGCGCGTCGCCGCCATTTTCACACGTGCATTGAGATTGATAGGGAGAGGACGTGGCTGGCGTCCTCTCCGTTTAGAATTAGAATAGATTAGAGAGACACTTGATTTACTAATTTTGGGGAGCATTAGGAGTACTCAGTAGTGTACAGTGCAGAGTTTTGCTGATAGTGACCAGTGACCACCACTTTTATTTATAATCCGTTCTCTGCCTGAAAAAAGCGATACACAGCACACAGTGACTCAGTCACATACCATATCTGTGTGCACTGCTCAGGCTCAGGCCAGTGTGCTGCATCATCTATATATATTATATATCTGTCTGACTGCTCAGCTCACACAGCTTATAATTGTGGGGGAGACTGGGGAGCACTACTGCAGTGCCAGTTATAGGTTATAGCAGGAGCCAGGAGTACATAATATTATATTAAAATTAAACAGTGCACACTTTTGCTGCAGGAGTGCCACTGCCAGTGTGACTAGTGACCAGTGACCTGACCACCAGTATATAATATTAGTAGTATACTATCTCTTTATCAACCAGTCTATATTAGCAGCAGACACAGTACAGTGCGGTAGTTCACGGCTGTGGCTACCTCTGTGTCGGCACTCGGCAGCCCGTCCATAATTGTATATACCAGTGACCTAACCGTGGTTTTTTTTTCTTTCTTTATACATACATACTAGTTACGAGTATACTATCTCTTTATCAACCAGTCTATATATTAGCAGCAGACACAGTACAGTGCGGTAGTTCACGGCTGTGGCTACCTCTGTGTCGGCACTCGGCAGCCCGTCCATAATTGTATATACCACCTAACCGTGGTTTTTTTTTCTTTCTTTATACATACATACTAGTTACGAGTATACTATCTCTTTATCAACCAGTCTATATATTAGCAGCAGACACAGTACAGTGCGGTAGTTCACGGCTGTGGCTACCTCTGTGTCGGCACTCGGCAGCCCGTCCATAATTGTATATACCACCTAACCGTGTTTTTTTTTCTTTCTTTATACATACATACTAGTTACGAGTATACTATCTCTTTATCAACCAGTCTATATATTAGCAGCAGACACAGTACAGTGCGGTAGTTCACGGCTGTGGCTACCTCTGTGTCGGCACTCGGCAGCCCGTCCATAATTGTATATACCACCTAACCGTGGTTTTTTTTTCTTTCTTTATACATACATACTAGTTACGACTCAGTATACTATCTCTTTATCAACCAGTCTATATATTAGCAGCAGACACAGTACAGTGCGGTAGTTCACGGCTGTGGCTACCTCTGTGTCGGCACTCGGCAGCCCGTCCATAATTGTATATACCACCTAACCGTGGTTTTTTTTTCTTTCTTTATACATACATACTAGTTACGAGTATACTATCTCCTTATCAACCAGTCTATATATTAGCAGCAGACACAGTACAGTGCGGTAGTTCACGGCTGTGGCTACCTCTGTGTCGGCACTCGGCAGCCCGTCCATAATTGTATATACCACCTAACCGTGGTTTTTTTTCTTTCTTTATACATACATACTAGTTACGAGTATACTATCTCTTTATCAACCAGTCTATATATTAGCAGCAGACACAGTACAGTGCGGTAGTTCACGGCTGTGGCTACCTCTGTGTCGGCACTCGGCAGCCCGTCCATAATTGTATACTAGTATCCAATCCATCCATCTCCATTGTTTACCTGAGGTGCCTTTTAGTTGTGCCTATTAAAATATGGAGAACAAAAATGTTGAGGTTCCAAAATTAGGGAAAGATCAAGATCCACTTCCACCTCGTGCTGAAGCTGCTGCCACTAGTCATGGCCGAGACGATGAAATGCCAGCAACGTCGTCTGCCAAGGCCGATGCCCAATGGCATAGTACAGAGCATGTCAAAACCAAAACACCAAATATCAGTAAAAAAAGGACTCCAAAACCTAAAATAAAATTGTCGGAGGAGAAGCGTAAACTTGCCAATATGCCATTTACCACACGGAGTGGCAAGGAACGGCTGAGGCCCTGGCCTATGTTCATGGCTAGTGGTTCAGCTTCACATGAGGATGGAAGCACTCAGCCTCTCGCTAGAAAACTGAAAAGACTCAAGCTGGCAAAAGCACCGCAAAGAACTGTGCGTTCTTTGAAATCCCAAATCCACAAGGAGAGTCCAATTGTGTCGGTTGCGATGCCTGACCTTCCCAACACTGGACGTGAAGAGCATGCGCCTTCCACCATTTGCACGCCCCCTGCAAGTGCTGGAAGGAGCACCCGCAGTCCAGTTCCTGATAGTCAGATTGAAGATGTCAGTGTTGAAGTACACCAGGATGAGGAGGATATGGGTGTTGCTGGCGCTGGGGAGGAAATTGACCAGGAGGATTCTGATGGTGAGGTGGTTTGTTTAAGTCAGGCACCCGGGGAGACACCTGTTGTCCGTGGGAGGAATATGGCCGTTGACATGCCAGGTGAAAATACCAAAAAAATCAGCTCTTCGGTGTGGAGGTATTTCACCAGAAATGCGGACAACAGGTGTCAAGCCGTGTGTTCCCTTTGTCAAGCTGTAATAAGTAGGGGTAAGGACGTTAACCACCTCGGAACATCCTCCCTTATACGTCACCTGCAGCGCATTCATAATAAGTCAGTGACAAGTTCAAAAACTTTGGGTGACAGCGGAAGCAGTCCACTGACCAGTAAATCCCTTCCTCTTGTAACCAAGCTCACGCAAACCACCCCACCAACTCCCTCAGTGTCAATTTCCTCCTTCCCCAGGAATGCCAATAGTCCTGCAGGCCATGTCACTGGCAATTCTGACGAGTCCTCTCCTGCCTGGGATTCCTCCGATGCATCCTTGCGTGTAACGCCTACTGCTGCTGGCGCTGCTGTTGTTGCCGCTGGGAGTCGATGGTCATCCCAGAGGGGAAGTCGTAAGCCCACTTGTACTACTTCCAGTAAGCAATTGACTGTTCAACAGTCCTTTGCGAGGAAGATGAAATATCACAGCAGTCATCCTACTGCAAAGCGGATAACTGAGTCCTTGACAACTATGTTGGTGTTAGACGTGCGTCCGGTATCCGCCGTTAGTTCACAGGGAACTAGACAATTTATTGAGGCAGTGTGCCCCCGTTACCAAATACCATCTAGGTTCCACTTCTCTAGGCAGGCGATACCGAGAATGTACACGGACGTCAGAAAAAGACTCACCAGTGTCCTAAAAAATGCAGTTGTACCCAATGTCCACTTAACCACGGACATGTGGACAAGTGGAGCAGGGCAGGGTCAGGACTATATGACTGTGACAGCCCACTGGGTAGATGTATGGACTCCCGCCGCAAGAACAGCAGCGGCGGCACCAGTAGCAGCATCTCGCAAACGCCAACTCTTTCCTAGGCAGGCTACGCTTTGTATCACCGCTTTCCAGAATACGCACACAGCTGAAAACCTCTTACGGCAACTGAGGAAGATCATCGCGGAATGGCTTACCCCAATTGGACTCTCCTGTGGATTTGTGGCATCGGACAACGCCAGCAATATTGTGTGTGCATTAAATATGGGCAAATTCCAGCACGTCCCATGTTTTGCACATACCTTGAATTTGGTGGTGCAGAATTTTTTAAAAAACGACAGGGGCGTGCAAGAGATGCTGTCGGTGGCCAGAAAAATTGCGGGACACTTTCGGCGTACAGGCACCACGTACAGAAGACTGGAGCACCACCAAAAACTACTGAACCTGCCCTGCCATCATCTGAAGCAAGAAGTGGTAACGAGGTGGAATTCAACCCTCTATATGCTTCAGAGGTTGGAGGAGCAGCAAAAGGCCATTCAAGCCTATACAATTGAGCACGATATAGTAGGTGGAATGCACCTGTCTCAAGTGCAGTGGAGAATGATTTCAACGTTGTGCAAGGTTCTGATGCCCTTTGAACTTGCCACACGTGAAGTCAGTTCAGACACTGCCAGCCTGAGTCAGGTCATTCCCCTCATCAGGCTTTTGCAGAAGAAGCTGGAGGCATTGAAGAAGGAGCTAAAAGGGAGCGATTCCGCTAGGCATGTGGGACTTGTGGATGCAGCCCTTAATTCGCTTAACAAGGATTCACGGGTGGTCAATCTGTTGAAATCAGAGCACTACAGTTTGGCCACCGTGCTCGATCCTAGATTTAAAGCCTACCTTGGATCTCTCTTTCCGGCAGACACAGGTCTGCTGGGGTTGAAAGACCTGCTGGTGACAAAATTGTCAAGTCAAGCGGAACGCGACCTGTCAACATCTCCTCCTTCACATTCTCCCGCAACTGGGGGTGCGAGGAAAAGGCTCAGAATTCCGAGCCCACCCGCTGGCGGTGATGCAGGGCAGTCTGGAGCGACTGCTGATGCTGACATCTGGTCCGGACTGAAGGACCTGACAACGATTACGGACATGTCGTCTACTGTCACTGCATATGATTCTCTCAACATTGATAGAATGGTGGAGGATTATATGAGTGACCGCATCCAAGTAGGCACGTCACACAGTCCGTACTTATACTGGCAGGAAAAAGAGGCAATTTGGAGGCCCTTGCACAAACTGGCTTTATTCTACCTAAGTTGCCCTCCCACAAGTGTGTACTCCGAAAGAGTGTTTAGTGCCGCCGCTCACCTTGTCAGCAATCGGCGTACGAGGTTACATCCAGAAAATGTGGAGAAGATGATGTTCATTAAAATGAATTATAATCAATTCCTCCGCGGAGACATTGACCAGCAGCAATTGCCTCCACAAAGTACACAGGGAGCTGAGATGGTGGATTCCAGTGGGGACGAATTGATAATCTGTGAGGAGGGGGATGTACACGGTGATATATCGGAGGGTGAAGATGAGGTGGACATCTTGCCTCTGTAGAGCCAGTTTGTGCAAGGAGAGATTAATTGCTTCTTTTTTGGGGGGGGTCCAAACCAACCCGTCATATCAGTCACAGTCGTGTGGCAGACCCTGTCACTGAAATGATGGGTTGGTTAAAGTGTGCATGTCCTGTTTTGTTTATACAACATAAGGGTGGGTGGGAGGGCCCAAGGACAATTCCATCTTGCACCTCTTTTTTCTTTTCTTTTTCTTTGCATCATGTGCTGATTGGGGAGGGTTTTTTGGAAGGGACATCCTGCGTGACACTGCAGTGCCACTCCTAGATGGGCCCGGTGTTTGTGTCGGCCACTAGGGTCGCTAATCTTACTCACACAGTCAGCTACCTCATTGCGCCTCTTTTTTTCTTTGCGTCATGTGCTGTTTGGGGAGGGTTTTTTGGAAGGGACATCCTGCGTGACACTGCAGTGCCACTCCTAGATGGGCCCGGTGTTTGTGTCGGCCACTAGGGTCGCTAATCTTACTCACACAGTCAGCTACCTCATTGCGCCTCTTTTTTTCTTTGCGTCATGTGCTGTTTGGGGAGGGTTTTTTGGAAGGGACATCCTGCGTGACACTGCAGTGCCACTCCTAGATGGGCCCGGTGTTTGTGTCGGCCACTAGGGTCGCTAATCTTACTCACACAGTCAGCTACCTCATTGCGCCTCTTTTTTTCTTTGCGTCATGTGCTGTTTGGGGAGGGTTTTTTGGAAGGGACATCCTGCGTGACACTGCAGTGCCACTCCTAGATGTGCCCGGTGTTTGTGTCGGCCACTAGGGTCGCTAATCTTACTCACACAGCTACCTCATTGCGCCTCTTTTTTTCTTTGCGTCATGTGCTGTTTGGGGAGGGTTTTTTGGAAGGGCCATCCTGCGTGACACTGCAGTGCCACTCCTAGATGGGCCCGGTGTTTGTGTCGGCCACTAGGGTCGCTAATCTTACTCACACAGCTACCTCATTGCGCCTCTTTTTTTCTTTGCGTCATGTGCTGTTTGGGGAGGGTTTTTTGGAAGGGACATCCTGCGTGACACTGCAGTGCCACTCCTAGATGGGCCCGGTGTTTGTGTCGGCCACTAGGGTCGCTAATCTTACTCACACAGTCAGCTACCTCATTGCGCCTCTTTTTTTCTTTGCGTCATGTGCTGTTTGGGGAGGGTTTTTTGGAAGGGCCATCCTGCGTGACACTGCAGTGCCACTCCTAGATGGGCCCGGTGTTTGTGTCGGCCACTAGGGTCGCTAATCTTACTCACACAGCTACCTCATTGCGCCTCTTTTTTTCTTTGCGTCATGTGCTGTTTGGGGAGGGTTTTTTGGAAGGGCCATCCTGCGTGACACTGCAGTGCCACTCCTAGATGGGCCCGGTGTTTGTGTCGGCCACTAGGGTCGCTAATCTTACTCACACAGCTACCTCATTGCGCCTCTTTTTTTCTTTGCGTCATGTGCTGTTTGGGGAGGGTTTTTTGGAAGGGCCATCCTGCGTGACACTGCAGTGCCACTCCTAGATGGGCCCGGTGTTTGTGTCGGCCACTAGGGTCGCTAATCTTACTCACACAGCTACCTCATTGCGCCTCTTTTTTTCTTTGCGTCATGTGCTGTTTGGGGAGGCTTTTTTGGAAGGGACATCCTGCGTGACACTGCAGTGCCACTCCTAGATGGGCCCGGTGTTTGTGTCGGCCACTAGGGTCGCTTATCTTACTCACACAGCGACCTCGGTGCAAATTTTAGGACTAAAAATAATATTGTGAGGTGTGAGGAATTCAGAATAGACTGAAAATGAGTGTAAATTATGGTTTTTGAGGTTAATAATACTTTGGGATCAAAATGACCCCCAAATTCTATGATTTAAGCTGTTTTTTAGTGTTTTTGGAAAAAAACACCCGAATCCAAAACACACCCGAATCCGACAAAAAAAATTCGGTGAGGTTTTGCCAAAACGCGTTCGAACCCAAAACACGGCCGCGGAACCGAACCCAAAACCAAAACACAAAACCCGAAAAATTTCAGGCGCTCATCTCTAATATACAGACAAATGTTACCAGAATACTGAAAAGCTATTAACTATTAAGAGTGAGAGAGAGAATAGCCATAGAGCGCTGGTTTCTATACCTTGGTTAATTTTTCATCAAGAATTGCTGCCACTTTACCAATTTCAAATAAAATTTCAGGAGTTGTTATAATTTCAGCTGCAGGTGTCCCGGGAAGGTAAGTCAGAAGTCTCACCATGTGATTTTGCACTACTCCGCCATAGTCTACAAAAGAAGTATAACTTATGTTAACATTGTTAGACCTACAGATCTTATACAAAAACAAATACTTTTTTCTAAAAATAATTCCCATTTATTGAAGTTTCAATTATGAATTTAGGGTACAGAAAAAGAAAGAGAGAAGAACAAACAGGATGAAGGAGAGGAATACACAACGACCTAATGGTTTTGTTTTTAATGTTGTGATGATGTCATCTAAAGGGATAATCCACTTCTATCGACTAAGGGCCTCTCTGAGCCAAATTGCAGATCCATTGATTATGGCTCAATGAATGTCTGAACAAGGGTACTTCTGTGCACCAGGTTTTTCATCTCCTATTATGCCTTGGCCTGAAACCTATAGGAAGGTAAATCTCTAAAGGTAGAGCTGTAATCTACTTTATACCTCTAATTGATGCTATGGGGATTATTTATCAAAGGATATTTGCTGGATATTTCATGAAAACACTCATTATTGGGTGATATCAGTAGATATTGGAGATATCTGTTGTGGTCCCACTTTTCCTATTGCAATAGATTTCTATGGGGGCTGCTATTTATGAAACTTACCAAGCAACTTACTGCAACATTTACCGGGAGAGGGATCCATAGGATGGGCAGGTGTGGTCATCACACTATGCATGCACAGTAACACTATCGGCTCCCGAACGAGAAAGTAAAGTGACTGCATTAGTGATCACTTTACATATTACAGTGATTGGCTCCTCCTAAGAAATTATAATTATTGGATCTAAAACTGAGTTAATAAATAAATAGGCTAAAACCTAAATCTGACGTCTTTCCATCTGGTAGTTTATGAATGAGTTGTAGTATAAAAAGTATTGGACAGCCCTGCACACAGAAATATAGCCTATACATCAGCTCATATATAACCTCACCATTATGTGTGCTCCGTCCTACCCTGTAATTACATTTTCAAGAGCTGTGCCAATATCCTTCCAGCATCAGCTTCAGCATAGTTACAAATCATAAAATTCTCCACAGTGTTGCTGCTCAAGATAAAATGAAATGCCAGATGCAGCCCACATTTGTAGCAGAGAGGCCAGCATCCTTGTAAGGCTAAATATATGTCCTGTTTAGTACTATAATCTGACTGATGTATGGTAATGTCCACACATGGGTTGTAGCTGACTTGTCAATGGGACCACATAAAGATAAATGACCACATAAAGATAAAAGATGAATGAGTATAGGCCCTCATTCCGAGTTGATCGCTAAGAGTCATCGCATCGCAAATGTCCGAAATGTAAGTATCTGCGCATGCGCAAATGCGTGATTACGCATGCGCGAAGACATACGTACGACAACTGTGCAAAATTACTTTGGACAAAAAAAGCCGTAACTGCCAAACGAAAACAAGGAGTGGCGTGGGCGTGGCGGAGGCGAGACTTCGCAATGCTCCGACATGGGCGTGAAAGTGGGCGTACTGTGTGGGAGTATGCAACTTGCAATGGGCGTGTTTTTCGCACATAAACTTTGTCGCTGTTAAAACTAACATAGGAAACCGTAGCAACATTCACGCAGCAGCAGAGTAGGTCTGCAGTTACTCTACATTTGCGAAGTACTGGTACAAGTGTGTATGCAGTAATTAGCAGTTAATTGGAGAGCACATTCATCTGATGTTCAATTACTTGTTAATTACTGAGCCCATGAAAGTTACCAACCAGCAATTGACTGAACACACATTACATGTTTATTCTACTCACATATTAATCTCACACACTGTTAAATAAGGTTGTTATTTGTGTTTAACTTGGTGTGTAAGCATTGTGCAGAAATGTTTGAATGTGTGTTAGACTACTAAATACAAACAAGTTACATTTTTATTTAAAGTTATATAATTCTGCAACATTCTGATCAATTAACCAACACCCACATAATGCCGCATACACTATGATTTATTTTTAAAAGTCACAATAATATATGTTTTTAACATCTGTCAATGTTTTCAATGATGTCATGTTGTCCAAAGATATTTTATCAAGTTGTCGTGTCTGTTTTATTAATATGGACATTAAAGTGTGGTGCAAAACATACCTTTTTTTTTTTTTTTTTTTTAAATTTGAAGGAGAATTAGCAGATTGGTCACCAAGTGTCTATATGTTGACATAATCTTTTTGTAAGTAAGATTTTGCTAATGCATTACCTTCAAGAAATTGCACACATTTTGAATTTATATTTTTTATTTCAGAAATAATATGATCCAACATTTAAACATGGCTCCACATGAGTCTCACAGGCAGAGATAGACCAAGCACCAAGCAGATGGCACTGACAAAAATTATATTGCAGAACTCAGTACTCTGCAAATTTCTGCTTCTGACAAAAGTATCTTATAAATTCATAAATTCAACATATTTCACACCCTGCCACACAAAAATGTGACACAAACTGAGAAATAATTAGTATCCACCACACAAACACAACAATACACAGCACACTAGTGAGAGGAAGATGGCTCTGTTGTTTTTTAAAAGAAACTCACAGGCTACAATTCCTCCAAACAGAAAAAAGACATTTCACTAAGAGGGAGTGATCCATTCTGGCCACACAAGCCAAGTCCAAAATAACATAGAGGCAACTACAAAAACATGGGTGCTGCCCATCTGGAGAGACATCACTTTCTTCTTTTTCGCCCCGCCTGAGGCTGATCTTCTTTGCTTGGTCTGCGGAGTGACCTTCGTTGGGCCTGCCCAGTGTCCTGTTCTTCCTGGGCAGGGGCAGGGGAGGGAGCCGATGTGGTTGGCTCTCTGCCACTGTGGGCAAGGGAGACAGCGATGGCCTGGAGCCCTTGCAAGATGTTAGTTGCAAGGCTTTGGTTTGAGGAGGCCAGTTGTTCTTGGGCCTGCCTGATCTCTGCCAGACTTTGGCAGAGTTGAGCAACACCTTGCTCAACACAGGTTCGGATCTCAGTGAGCCGGACAGTTATCTGGCTTACCTCCCGGATGACCCCGTCTTGAAATGTGTTTAGGCTCTCACCATACCTAGCAATTTCAAGCAGGATCTCCGGGATAGCAGAGGGTTGGGTGGGGGGGCCAGTAGGAACCTGCATAGGTGGGTTTTGTTGGCCCACACTGGCAGACCCACTAGGTCCCTCCACCTCAGCCTCAACCACATAACCGGCCTGTGACTCAAACTGTTCACCCCCCTGTGCTGTGTTTTGTGGCAAGCAAATAGAAGAATGTGTGGGGGGAAAGTTGGAGTCAAAATTAGTTTAAGATTATTAATACAGTTCAAATTTCAGACAAATACATGTGTAAACTTACCTTCCAAGTCATGTCCCGTCAGAATCTCAGGCAGGTCCGTGTCCATATGAGACACCCCTTGGCCCTCCTCATAACTCACACAGGCCATCGCCATCTCCTCCAAGTCAGTAAACTCCACAGCGACAGGTGGTCCCCCCCCTGTTGCCCTTGAGGCATTCCACTCCGCAGCCCTCTTTGCCTTCAGGCGGGATTTGAAGTCGGCCCACCTACATAAATATTGTGAAAGAGGGAAAAAGTTGAGTCTTCTTATTGTTCAAAGTAAATATATAGCACACATGTTCTGCTTGTGTTTGCTAGACATAACATGACATGTAACTACATTTTTTATGCAACTTAGCACAGAAAAAGGATTGTCAAGATGCACTTACCGTCGTCTCACTTCCTGTGATGTTCTGACGACAGAGCCAACTTCATTCACAGATTTTGTGATGTCTCTCCAGATGCGTTCTTTGGAAGCAGCCCCCATGTTTTTGGGGCCCCTATGTATTTTGGACATGGCCTGCGTGACCAAGACACGCAACTCCCTCTTAGTGAATGCAGGCTGTCTTTTTTTCCGTCTGGAGGTAGCCTGTGAGGTTTCTTCAGGTTGGTCATCTCCATCTTCCTCCTCACTAGCAGCTTCTGTCTGCTGTGTTTGTGTGGCTAAAGTCAATTCTCCCTCAGTTTGCTCACTATGTGTGTGTGGCAGGGTATCCACACTCAATTGTTGAGGTTCAGAAGCAGAAATTTGCAGAGTACTAGGTCCTGCATTAACCTCCGCAGAGGCGTATTCTAACAAGCGCCTTTGACACTCTATCCGTTGTTTCTGCAATGCCATCTGCTGCTCTGCAATGCGGTCTATCTCTGCTGCGATTTGCTCACGAGAAGCCATGTTTGTGATGACGTGTGTACGCCGAGGTGTGTGCGCTTATATACCTACGTGCGACTCGTTAATTCACACAGGTGTACACTGTTATTCTGTTGAATGATTGCACTGCTTATTTAAGGGCCTACTGTGCATGCTGTAAGTGTTGGTAGTTTGGCGTTTGAGTTGTTGGCTTGTGCGGGAAGGTGATAGTGGAATTGGCAGAGTGAGTAATTGTCAAGCATACCTTTGTCCTTTTCTTTGCGTTTTGAATATAGACAGTGGCATTTTTTGTGGGTATTTTCGTTTGTGAGTATTCTGTTTTTTTTTTTTTTTTTTTGTGTTGGCAAGTTTTTTTAATACATTTTAATATTTTAATTTTTATAACACATATATATTTTGCAAGTCCATTTGTGAAAATATTCCCGTGCTTCTTTGTTTTGACTGTCATTAGTGTTCTCTTGTAGGAATTTACTTTTTGGTGAGAAAAACCAATTTTGTCTTCATTTTTGGGTGTGGTCCACAAAAACAAGACTTTATTTCTTTAGGAGCAGGTAAGTGTCCTTGGCCTGTGTTGGTGCTTGTTTGTGTTTGTTAAATTTTTTTTTTTTTTTTGTAAAGTTTGCTAAACAAAGTGTTTGGGTTTTCCAGGATTGATCTGCAAAGTAGTGTTTGTCTTTCCTGGACTAGGTACTAAATTTCTTATTTTTTTGGTTTTTTTTTTTTATAAAGTTTTTTTGCATTAATATATGTTTTTTATATCCAAATATTAAATTTAGTTTTATTTGCTTTTTATTTTTGCATTTTGGACATGAATTCAACACAGAAAAAATGTACGCTCCTGCAGTAAGTTGACACCACAATTGTAAAAACAGTTATTGTGTAAAATTTTGGAAAACTTTGAATTATTTTTTTTTTACATTTCTTAACATTCTCTCCAAAAAGTGTGTGATGTCAATACATATTGCGGCAGAAGCCCTACCTCCCCAACCCACGCCAGCACTCCCACCCCAACCGCCAGCCCCACAACCACAGCCGGCTCCTCATCAACCAAGGCAACGGAGGCGTGCTAGGCCACCAATTTTCAGAACCCGTGTCATACTTTTTGGGATGCCAGATGATGTGGTGGTGCGTAGATACCGGCTGCCACCACATCTAATCCTAGACACTCTCTCCATAATAGAGAGTGATCTGGAGTCTGAAATTCGGTATCCTACAGCAATACCACCATTGACACAATTCCTTGCAGTGTTACATTTTTTGGCCACAGGATCATTCCAGCATGTTGTTGGAGACCTGGTTGGCATGTCGCAGGGCCAGTTCAGTAAGGTCCTGCGACGTGTCTGCCAGGCTTTCATCAAGCGTGTTAAGCAATTTATTGCTATGCCTTTGGATGTTGGTGCCCTAGATGTGGTGAAGCGGCAATTTGCGGAAGGTGGTAGTCGCTTCCCACATGTTATTGGGGTTGTGGATGGCACACATGTTGCTATTCAGCCACCAAGACATAATGAAGAAATTTATAGAAACAGGAAACTGTTTCATTCTCTGAATGTAATGGTTGTTTGTGGGCCATCCCTCCAGATCCTTTCCCTGAACGCAAAGTTTACAGGAAGTTCCCATGATGCGTATGTCATTAGACAATCAGGGATATGGCAGAGATTAAGATCAAGTCAACGACCAGACATGTGGTTATTGGGTGAGTTGTTGCTCAAATATTTTAGTTACAAACTTACAAAAATATATGAAATTTGTGATCTAAAATTTTGCTTTTATTCCAACAGGAGACCGTGGATATCCTTGCACCCCCTGGCTCATGACTCCTTACCGTAATCCCAGGCCAGGACCACAGATGGCATTTAACTCCGCGCTTACTGCCACTAGGCAGCTGGTGGAGCGCACAATTGGTGTCCTGAAAGGGCGCTTTCGTGTGCTCCACCGCACGGGTGGCGACATCATGTATTCGCCGGAGATGGCAAGTAAAATAGTGGTCCTGTGCGCAATACTCCATAATATCGCGGTAAGGAGTAGTGTCGAGCTTCCTCAGGCAGAGGAATTGCCTGATGAGGAGCCAGGGGTTGTGCCACGCTTCGGTGGGGGGAGTGTGACACGGAGGGGGAGCCAAGTGAGGGCAAGAATTGTAGCAGAACATTTCAGGTATAGTGTTTTTAACATTTATATTTGCACAAATAATACAACCCAGTATGCTTATGTATTTTTAAACATGATTGCATTTAGTATGTTCTTGTAAAGTGATTGGGTAATGCTGTTGTTGTGTTGGAATGGTTTTTTCTTTTTAAACACAAAAAACAAAAACACGTTAAGCTGACAATGTTTATGTAATAATTTAAATACTGTAATGATAATAAATAGTGTCCTTATTTATTTTATATCCTCAAATCCTGATTATGTAAACAAACACACAAACAAATGATCCTCAATGTTTGACACTTTGTGACTGTCCAGCTGAATGATCACACGACCTGTGGTGAGTACACAGATATGTTTAGTAATTTTCAGTAAAGTCTGTGTCTCTGTGTGTTTATTCTAATTGTTTCTAACAAACATTTTCGCTTCTGCTAATGCGAATTTCCGCTCGTGCAAAATAACACTCTGCTCTTCACAGCATTGCAAAGATCAATAAAGTTATTAGAAATGACATATTTTTGGCCAATCACATGCTAACAGACACTATAAATATATGCCCAAATAAGGAAAACGCCATTGCCATGATGCGTGCAGCACCGTTCTCCAGGCGGGAGCTCCGCGTGCTGGTAGCGGTGATGGACCGCCGCGTAGGCCGCGTTGGGCGCTTCATCCCCAATCGGGTGAAGCGCGAGGCCTACGCGGAGGTCCGCCGCCTGCTGCGGACTCGCGTCCGCAGCAGGCGGACAATCATCCAGCTCGAGAGGCGATGGAGTGATCTCCGCAGGCGGACTCCAGATTTGTTGGCGGAGATCCGCCAGCAAATCCGTGCTCTCCATACCCGAAGTAAGTTACATTACATAAGATTTTTTGCTTAAAATGTGATAATGCTTGATCTTCCCAATTTTGAACAAAAGGTTTTTTGTAAACCATTGTGCAAAACCATGTGCACTGCAGGGGAAGCATATGTAACATGTGCAGAGTGAGTAAGATTTGGGTGGGGTGTGTTAAAGCATCTCAATAATTTGCTGTGTTTAAATTAAACAGCCTGTATTTTCCATGCCCATAAATGAAAAAGTCCACCAAATCTAACTCTCTCTGCACATGTTATATATGCAACCCCTGCAGAGCACATGCTTTTGGACAATTGCAAACTAAATTCCAGCTGTAATCCCCTTTGAATTACCTACATTTTACAGTAAGTGGTAGGCTAATTGCAACCTTCAGTCTCCTTTTTAGGAAATTAGGTCAGTGTGTGTGGTTAGGGGAAACAGTACTGACTGTAGTAAAGTGACACGAAACAAGTGCATGTTTCCAAGAAATAAGAAGCAGCCAGGAAACTGGTCCAAAATACTTGATAAGTGCTGGCTATATAATAAGGGCCCTTGAATAGTAATCTGGTGATGTTGCCTAGACAAATCACTATGACTCAATGGACTAGATTAAGGAATGAGCTTCAAAGTTAAAGTTTGGCTTCA
The DNA here is from genome assembly GCF_028390025.1 of Pseudophryne corroboree. NCBI lineage: Eukaryota > Metazoa > Chordata > Amphibia > Anura > Myobatrachidae > Pseudophryne > Pseudophryne corroboree. The sequence goes on along the minus strand of NC_086449.1, from coordinate 323,122,827 downwards.
TTTTGTTTGCTATGGCCAACATGAAGAGGATCTTAACATGTTTGATTTTCTATTTTAAATTTTTAAAAAAAAAACATGTAACATAACATTTATATTTAAAAATCAATACTATGTAATTTGGCATGATTAAAAAATGTGGACAATATTTTCATTCTAGGACAACAACAACGGCACAACTCCCCACCCCCTTCCCCTTCCCACTCCCCCTCCCCTTCTCACTCCCCCTCCCCTTCTCACTCCCCCTCCCCTTCTCACTCCCCCTCCCCTTCTCACTCCCCCTCCCCTTCACACTCCCCCTCAGCTTTCCAGTCCCCCTCATCTTCACAGTCCCCCTCAGCTTCCCAGTCCCCCTCAGCTTCCCTGGCCCACTCCACTTTCCATTCCCCTTCTCACCACACCTCTCCATCTCTTTCTGGGACCCCTTCTCCTCCTTCCCATACCCCTTCTCCTTCCACTTCGACATCCCCATCTGAACCCCCCTCACCCTCTATTGCTTTAAATTTCTCTCCGCCCCCCTCGCCCTCTCAATCAGACCCCCCCTCTGAAATTGCGGCACTAATCCAGCCTCCTTCCCCCATCCAGCCTCCTGCCCCAATCCCTCCTCCTTCCCCAATCCCTCCTCCTTCCCCAATCCCTCCTCCTTCCCCCATCCAGCCGCCTTCCCCCATCCAGGCAACATCCCCACCAAGTGAATGGCAGAGGAAGCCCCTGCAGAACATTCCGGGAGTCTGGATGTTTCCGAGGAAAGTAAGTTTATTTAAATTTTATACAATAAGATTACCCACTTACACTTACAATGCCAAAACATGCAGTGTTGTACTGTTTGAATTCTTGGACCCTGGAAAAATATTTAAACATTTCATCATGGTGTACATGTTGCCTTTACATATTTGTGAGTGTCATTATATGTACAATGTGTATGTGTGCAATGTTTTGTGTGTCCACTCTAGGTTGACACTCATTAGGTAGCCAGGGTTGCCAGGACAACAGGGTTTATATGTGTTACTTTTTCAGTGAAACAGTTAGACCTGAGTGGAGTTTAGTATGTTGTTTGCCTTTTACACTTGGGCCTGTGTAGTCTGAATATTTACACTTACAAATCACATGCTTCACTTTGTTATGCAGCCTAATGACACACTGTTTTTTTGTGTGAAAGTTACATTCTCAAAATTAATAATTGTTCGAGTCAAACATGTTTCCACTTATTTAGTAAGGGCAGCTTTCAGGGAGTGTGGGAATGCTATGATATGTTGGGCTGCTGAAGATGTGTTTATGCAGTGTGATGATGCAGGACCAACCCCCTAAAAATAAAAAAAAAATAAAAACAACAAATGGGAATGAATGCCAACATGGTGTCACATTGACGAAGATGGTAGTTATCTTTAACATGGGATGTCGGACATAGCAACCAATAAGATTATACTTAAAAAATTGGGAGCCACTTCTACAATATAATAATCATATTTTGGCTTGATTGCTATGGGCAACGTTCCATCTTTAATATAACTCACATAGTAGTAAATGTAACACATGGTCTGGAACACTTTAAAATCTGAAAAAAAGGCTGAGCAGGCTTGTGTGTTCTGCTAATGATTGTACCATAAAACAGCCAGGATGTAGTAACTTTGCCATTAAAGCAGACCTGTCCAAACTGCGGCACTCCAACTGTTGAGAAACTACACATCCCAGCATGCCCTCACACAGCCTTGCCATTCCCTGACCACAAAACTGTGTAAAGGCATGCTGGTATATGTAGTTTCACAACAGCTGGAGTCCAGCAGTTTGTACATGCCAGCATTTAAGTGTGCTTTGCGCCTTGCTTGGCTAATAAGTAATGTAATTAAGTTATTAATGTTTGTGTTGCATCTTAATTTCAGATGTTGCAGTTGGAGATCCCACAAGTTTTGCAGGGATTCTAAACACCATGCGCCAACACCTGCAAGCAATGCTGGATTGTGTGGACCATTTGGAAAAATTTGCATAATTTAGAATATTTGATTTACCAAAAAAACAAAAAAAACCAAAAAAAAATAAAAAAAAAGTTGTTTAAAGTTAACCGGGTGTTGTGTTTCTTAATGCAAAAAAGGATCAGCAGATTTGCAGGTAGAATTTTTATGACAAAAAAATTACACACATCTAACGTTACATTTTTACCCAAAAAAAAAGGATAATATTGTGTTAAGAAACATGTAAACACCTTCATTCACAAACAACACCTTTAAAAATTAAAAAAGTGAAGAAAAAAAAAAAAATTTACACTTTGACATGTTGATGGGCAATTATGGCAACAAAGTGTTAATCTGGTTTTGTTCACAGACTTAATTGTTTTTGAACATTAACAATCAAAACACTAATTGGGTTCGTAATTGAAAAGGGCTTGTGGTCTTTAAAAGGAAAGGTGTAATTGCACTTAATAGTCCCAAAAAACATTTTTGTGCGTTTTACCTTAAAAGTGTGCACTTTTACGCCAAACTTTGTAAATATACTCAAACTTAGTATTTTTACGATTAAGTATGTGTTATTGCGATGATTTCGCAATGCTGCGATGGTTTTGCATTACTGCGATGTCATTTGGCGTACGCCCACTTTGTGTAATACTGCGTGCGAATTTGCAAAAATACGTTGAGGGCGGAAGTTCGCAAAATTACTACATTAACGCAACTTTGCGAATATGTTGTGCGTCCGAAAAACTTAGCGATCAACTCGGAATGAGGGCCATTATCCACTATAATAAAAACTGCCCCCTCTCCTCCTACTATTGTACTTTCCAGAGCTTTCAGATGCTGGGCTAGATGCGTCATCGCTTGTAGAGTGATAAAATGGAGAGAGAAAAAGTACCAGCCAATCAGCTCCTAACTGCCACGTTACAGGCTGTGTTTTAAAAATGACAGGAGGTGATTGGCTGGTACTTTTTCTGTCTCCATTTTACACTTTCTAGTGATGAATCTAGTCTCTGTTACTACTGGCTGTTAGCAGTTTCCTGTCTTTCCCTAAAATCCATTGCCAGGATTCAGTGCAGGACAGAAACAATACACGATTATCCTTTTCCATTATTGTCTGTTAGTGTGAAGTTTCCTGACCTACATTACACTCTGAGTTCAGTGGAGATTTAAGATTCTCTAGCCCTGCATCAATTTAACCACATTTTCTTTCATATTTTTTTTTCACATAGTCTATAATGATCTGTAATAGTCCATTTTTATTGCAGCTCTTTCTAGCTCTCCTGTAAGTCTACTTGCTGCAATGCTTTTCCTTGGTATTGGTGGGAGTACAGCTCAGGACTTAGTTGTTGTGTGGCTCTTACATTCCAAGCCTCACATCCATTTCCCTTTTCACTGCAGCTGTCCTCAGCAGTTCACATTGAACGTCAGCCAGCTCTTGACTGAGAAATGTCCCCTAAACAAATTGTTTCTGCGTCCAACTCTTTCCAGTATTTTCTACACTGAAAAGCTAAACCAGCCTCTGGCTTAGATGCTACTATACAGTGTTGTCAGCATAGCAGCCACTGCATATGATTGAAAAATACACAGGCACAAATATAAGGGGTGCCCAAGCCCTTATGCAGTTGGTCTGGGTGTAGCATGTTATGCCAGCGGCCGGGATCCCGGTGGCCAGCATACCGGCGCCAGGATCCCGACCGCCGGCATGCCGGCAGCTCTGCTGATGCAAATGAGCCCCTTACGTGTTTGCTGCGCTCGCCATGCTGCGGGAACGGTGCTACGCGCTCCATGCTATTTATTCTCCCACCAGGAGGGTCGTGGACCCCCAAGAGGGAGAATAGTTGTCGGTATGCCGGTGTCGGGATTCTGGCGCCAGTATACTGAGCGCCGGGATCCCTACAGCCGGCATACTGAATACCATCCGTTGGTTCCAATAGTTTTCAGTCTAAAACATATCCATAGAACATTTTATAATAATGTTTTATTTTAATTTGTTAAAGGTGAACATGAATCAAATCATTTACCATTCATCATTTATCATTAACCCTCTATCAATCTCCATTAACTACCATTATTCTCTATTAACTCCTCATTCACTATCATTAACCCTACATTATTCTCTGCTAACTCCTCATACACCTTCAATTTAAACCCTTCACCCACCATCATTAGCCCTCCTTGTTCACCATTAACACCTCATACTTCATCAGTCATTATTCCAGCATGCTCCATTATTAACCACTTCTCATCATCCTCCATTTACCTCCTTAACATCATAACCTCATCCACCCCTCTCACTCACCCAGTCACCCTGCTGCTCCAGTTACCCTTTGAGGAAATGTAAATTTGGCTGTACAGAATGTCAGATAGATACCAGTCACATGGAAAGGTCAGGACAGAGCTCTCTGCTCTATCGTCCAGTTTAAAATAAAAACATCTTTAAAAAGCTTTAAACTCTCTTTTCCTCCCTCAGATTCTGGTCCAGAAGCCGGGGCTTGGACCCTGGATTTTCCCAGGTTTTTGAACACAGGTTGGACCCAGGCCACAGCTCCTATCCCCCTTTCACACTGCAGCTTTAACCAGGGTTTTTGTCAGGTCAACCCCTTTCACACTGAACCTGGGTCAGCCCTGCAAAACAGTTTAGTCATCAAAGTGGATGTCACAGGTTGATGAGCATTGAGTCAGCGCTCCTGATCTGCCAATCAGAACCATTTAAGCATGATTTAGGTAAAAAAATCCAGGTCACACCCTTTAAGACAGCAGTAGCGAAAAGGGTTGAAGCCCCGTCAGTTTTGACCCGGGTTGGACCTTTCACCCAGAGAAAGGACCTGGGTTGACCCAGCTTGCCCAGGCAAATTCCTGGGTCTTTTTCTCTGTCTGAAAGGGGTATAATCAGTGTGTAATTTGTCTCTCTAGATTATATTCAGGCAGCTACCTGTTTACACCCATTAAAAATGTTGATCCTCGTGTGTAGTGGTGGAACTAGCAAGTGGTGGGCCTAGGTGCTCCAATATGCTCCCCCTCCGCCCCCAACACTCGTGCACACACATACACAACAGATATATATATATATATATATATATACTGTACACATACTGTACACATACATACACACACACACACACACACACACATACATATGTGTACACACAATATTGATAAATACATAATTTAGCAAAGTGCCGGAACTGCAAGTATTTTTATATACTTTATATAGTCAAAACTCTGGCGTATACGTTAGTATGACAGGAAAGGCTCTGCCTCACCCCACCGCACATCATTGCTAATTACGTAGGCCTTGGCCTGATGAGGGAGCAAGTGGTGGGGGGGGGTCAACCACCTTCTCCCCACCCACCTACCTGTCAGCAGCGGCTTCATTCTTCAGCCAGCACACACTGCTGTGTGTGGCTGGACTGTAGTGGTGCAGAGAGGCTGTGGTGGTGCAGGGGGGGAGCAGCAGCAGTCTATTCTGCCTGTGCAGGGGGAGGGGGGAGTAATAACACAGATCGCGCCCTCCTCAGGATTTGCCCCTGGCTGAGGGGCATGAGAGCTCCCACCAAAAATCCACTTTTTTTTTTACATTAACCTCGATTAGGTAATGCCCCCAAAATGTACCTGAGCCCACCAAATCTCTATACACCTCTGCTGGCTGGGGCAGGAAGGGTAGTTCTTCTGAAGCTGAACTACAGTATGGCAGATGTTGGAAAGTAGGACTTACTGAGTTCTTATATAAACAATTTACTGTTTAACGCTAGTTTATTATTGTACACAAAGGATTCAGCCAGTGGAGGAACATGTCATATAGATAGGACAACTGTGTTTATGAAGAAATATGTTCTGTGTCCTTGTTAATGTCATAGTGTTATTGCTTCTTCCTCTGTGTTGCTACTCTCTGATGGTCCTCCTGGAGCTGTGGCGAGAGGTAAGGTCCATGAGCCCATCCTGCTTCCACCTGGTTTTTCACAACAGGGTCGGTCACAAATTTGTCAGATCCCCGTCAGCAACAGCAAGAGGGCTGCCTCATAAAGGTGGCAGAGAGGAGGAGCCGGAGAGAAGAGGCGGTTTGGTCTAAGTCACATTATAAATTCCCCCCACAAAACTGTCATAAACTAGACACACATCAATGGTGATTAACAAAACCCCATCAAAGCTACTGAAGAGTAAATACAGTGATTTGGTGCTTCAATTTCCCGGTGATGTGCAGGGGTTGCAAAGCCCCTGTAAAACCACAGCTTAGTAAATTTACCCCATAGAAACCAATGGACTGGCAGTGGTTCCAGTTTAGACTGAAAAACCACCCCTAGTAAATACTATCTATTAACTGCTGTTAATCTGCAATGGTTTCAAAATGACCCAAAGCCATTTAGTAAATGTAGCCCTCAGATGATTTTTAATTGTTCTTATTCCATCATTTAACCCAGACCCCACTGGCACAGTATGAATTGAATTCATTAGAATGAATGCTCAGCTGACTCACTGCTTTGGTAACCATGATAGCCTGTGCAAAGAATATAGAAACTCTAAATCTGAACTAATTGAAATGGGTATACTGAACTAAGTTTAAATGTGCAGATGCCAGAGTATAAAGCAAAAGATTACATTCTGTATACTGGCAGATTGGTGAATGAAATGTATTGCCTCTAGAGATATTTAAAACCGTTTCAGATGAATTACTGAATAATTTCTAAAGTTACCTATTCTCCAAATTTGAATCTAAATTTGGGCATGTGTTCCAGACATTTTAAACAACTTCAAGCTTAAATGGCTACTTAAAAAAAATGGAAATTAAAAAAATTTGTACAGACAGATAGGTAGCATTTCATAGGTACAGGGCAGAAACAGGTAGGTGCTGATGTGGTCTATGTGGATGAATGGAATACTAGACATAGGAGGGCAGAATGGAGTAGGATATCAAGTATTGAGTTAAGGTGTCATATGGTTCCTTTGACATTTGCTGCTGCTTTGACAGATGTTGGCCCCCAGCATTCCAGCCATGATGGAGATTTTCGCTGGTGTGCTGCCTGGGAGACAGGATGTGACTGTTGTCTGTAAAATTAGTTATAGGAGTAATGGTGATGACTTCATGTGTTTATCATGGCAGCATCAAAGGCTATACCTAAAGTCCTTAAAGTGAATGGGGTAGTTGAGTCAAATGATGGTCCAGCAGAAGCAGTAGCACTTGAGGAGTTGTGGGTGCAGCTCTGGCATTTCATCCAGCAGCTCTGCAGTGAGGGTAACATGACAAAAGCAACTCTGAAAGAGGATGGATTTGTTTCTATTGTTTAATGTGAGGTATTTGTCTAGATCATTTATGGAAATTTTCAGAGTGGGGAGCTGAAGAGACAATGGGAGCCCATGTTAATCAGACATTGGTTGTATTTTTGATTGTAACAAGGATTCTTGGGGAACAAAACCTGTGTGTTACTATTAAAGTATTTTCAGGTTTTTTTTGGAGCATATATGGTGTTATAGGAGTCTTCATAGCAAAGGTATGATGGGGACTTCCATCAACTAAGGCTTTACATAAACTTGAGTTGGGATCACCACTGGCTCTCTCTTATAGTACTGCAGAGGCCTTACCATCTGAGGTACTATTTATGTAGGATGACCATATTATCCCTTTTACCTGGAACGCTCATGGATTACACAGGTTCTGTGGCTGGCTGACTTCAAGCCTACTGTACATTTCAGATGGTTTTAATCAGCCACAGAACCTGTGGAATCCATGAGCGGTACAGGTAAAAGGGATAATATGGTCACTCTAATTTATGTCTTAAGCATTACCTTGTCACAGGACTGTTATGAGCCACGGCTGTGGCTCATTCCTGTTTTGCATTTTTGGTTATGTATTTTATGTTATACTTCTGTTCACGTTCCCCGTGGGTGTCATGGGGTGTTCGGAGTTCACCCTTAAGGGAAGGGTACTGTTATGAACCACAGGTAGTGGTTCATTCCTATTTTATGTTTATAGTTGTCTTGCAGGCCAGGTTTTCCCGTTGCTCTGGTTTAAGAATATTCTTGTTTGCTGCCGGTGGTGAGTCTGTGTAATTGCAGCTTGTTCCCATGTGTTCAGCCTCACCTGTCTGTTGATTGCACCTCTCAGTTGTGCAGCAGGGCAGCTGCACGACATAATTAATTAAGATTCTCTGTTATATGCTGGCTCAGTGCAATTCACAGACGCTGGTGATATTTCCAGGTTTCTAGACTTCCAGAGTTCTTGCGTTCTGAGCTAGTCCCTGCCAGTTCCTGAGCTCCTGTCTAGCAGTGTCTGTCTAGCTGCTTCCAGTGTTGGTTCCTGTGTCGATTCCTGTGTCGGTTCCTGTGTCCTGCCGTGAAGTGTTCCTGTCCAGAAGTCCTGTGGCTTTGTCTGTGCCTAGTCGAGTTTCTGGCTTCTTGGTGTCCACCGGTCTGTCGTTTGGGATTCTGCCTGTCCTCCGGTTCTGAGAGTCTGTGTCGGCTACATTGGGGGTTCCTGTCCGTTTGCCAGTGTTTGTACCGGTTCCGTCGGTAGCGGCTTTGCCGCGTCCGTCGGCCTAGGCCGCAGTATTCTTTGGTTATATTTTGTTACTGGTGTTTTGCATAGGGGTCTGCTTATGCTGTCACCGCCGGTACACAACAGTATTGTGTCGGCGAGTGGACAGCATTTCCTTGGTTGTTCTTTTCCTTTGGCGGCGTGCCGCACATATATTTAGTTTTAGGGTAGTTAGTAGCCCCTAGCTTTCTGTTGTATTAGTCAGAGGTCCCCTTGTTATTATCCTGTCTCGGTTCACGCCTTGTCTCACGCTAAGACCTGGGGGCATCGGAGTTGGGCAGACATAATCCGCCCTTCAAACGTGGCTGCCGTGGGCCCAAGAAACCCTAGTCACTCAGGCGTGAACTGACCACACGGGTAAAATAACGGAGGTAGGGTGCTAGGAGCTATTTCCACACCACACCTTATTTCAGCATCACGTTCTGGTGCTCAGGACTCACTACGCAACATCTCCCTTGTTCTGAGCACCAGGAACCTAACAAGGACAGAAATGAGAATTTGGCACTACAGGGATGATGGAGATCTGTGCTGCAGTGCCTGGAACAAAATATATGGATTTGAAACATAAATTTATTGCTGATGGAAAAACAATACTGAAGATGTTTTGTTTCATTTGCAGATGGATGCCCTATAAGCACAGATCATTGAGGACAATTGGGCAGCTGAACTCTGGTACCTAGTAGAGATTGCATACTGTGGGTAAGATGAAGTACTCGCAACCACTCTGATGAAGATTTGTGTACAGTATGCTCAGTGAAGCGCTCTGAGTTGGATATACCTCTCCTGCAAATCCTTCACTCCTTCTGCATGACACTACTCTTTATTTGCTGGCCTCCTACCTCTCTGACCGTTCTTTCTCCATCTCCTCTCAAGACACCAATCCCACCCACTTCCTCCCAAAGATCTGTACTTGAATCTTTCCTATTCTCCCTCTATACTTCCTCTGTCCCAGTGCTTTCTTAAACTTAACATGTCTCCTGAATACCCTCACACCCCACAATTTATTTATCTATTGATGGCACACCCATCTCTTTTAGCCCGCAAGTGCTCATTATTGAAGTTATTCATGATTCCTCTCTTTCCTTGAAACCACACATTCAGTAACTCTCACATTCCTGCCACTTGCAACTCAAAAATATCTCCAGGATTAGACCCTTTCTCACCCTGAAGGAAACTAATACTCTCATCAACTCACAGGTCATCTCTAGACTGAACTACTGTAATTTCCTCTTATCTGGCCTACCTTACTCCCACCTGTGTCTGCTACAATCTGTCCTCAATGCTTCTGCCGGCTCATCTTCTTCTCCAAACATCTGCCTGACCTCTCCTACAAGCCCTACACTGGCTACCCTTCCCCTTCAGAACTTAATTCAATCTTCTTACACTCACTTACAAAGCCCTCACCCAGTCATCTTCTATTTACATTGCTTACCTCATCTCCCTTCACACTCCCGCCCACCCACTTCGCTCCACCCATGATCACCCACTCTCCTCGCAACTAATTTCTTCATCCAACTCCTGCCTTCTAGATTCTGCCCATGCTGATACCAACATCTGAAACTCTTTCTGCCTTTCCCTATCAGACTCTCCACCTCTATACAAAATTTCAAATGGGATGTCAAGACCCACATATTTATCAGTGTTTTCCACATCTTATCCTAACCCACAGCTCCCATGCTCCATGTTCCCTGTGTCTCCCTTCTGTGTCACCCCTGTCTGTGCCTCCCCTTTAGATAATAAGCTTTTACAAGCAGGACCCTCTTACCTCACATTCTTTTCCTTCCATCACTTTTATCATCATCTGCTCCCCACTGCCTATAATGGCAACTGTCCCCTATGTTCTGCTGCCTTACTGCTTAGCTAAGTATTATGACTGCTGATGCAGCATTGTTTATAAACAAAGTCCATGTTTTGCAGTGATCTGTATTGTAAGTCACTTTGTTTTGTCCATTCTGTTTTTATACTTCGTAAGGTGCTGTAGAACTGTTAGGACCCTAAGACACATATAAAAGAGAATCACTTCTGGCACAAAGTGCTTGCTAGGTGATTGAGTTGCAGTACATTCTGTATATCATGACGCGTTTGCTACCTACCTCTCTGATTGAATCACTTGTATACTGACATTGCATGTTCTCTGGAATCTCTGTGTAATTTACTTGTGTACTGACCCAGGTCTTCATTCGTACTTGCAAGTACTGTGCTAAAAGCACTGGTAAAGTTCTAAATGGGAGATATGTTTAGCCCAGGTTTCTGACCTGTATGATTTAAACCATGGGTCCTCAACCTGTGGCTCTCCAGATGCTGCGGAAATACACATCCCATCATGCCCTGCTACAGTTTTGCTATTAACGCATAGTAAAACTGAGGCAGGGCATACTGGGATGTGTAGTTTTGCAGCAGCTGGAGGGCCACAGGTTGAAGATCCATGATTTAAACACACAGAAAATGTCTGTTTCTGCAAAACAGCCTTGGTTAGAGTTTGGGCTTTAGCAAATGCTGGTAAAGAGTTCCTGGGCGTATCAATGGTGAGCGAGGGCGGGCTTCATACATTAGTCCCATTTCGGGTCTTCAGCTTGAGAGCAGGTTAATTGATATATGCACATGTATGAGGCTGATGTAAGGTGTGTCAGAGTTTTACTCATGGTCTCACTTACTGGGGAAACAGAAAGCAGGCTTGTTATGAGACACTGTGATTTACTGACTGTAAGTACATTGCATATGCCTATGTTTGTGGTAGAGGCATTAGATCCTACCACTCTGAGGGAGGGAATCTGGATTATTTAATTAGTGCCCAGATGGGCTAGGATTTATTTTTATGTTTTATATTTTCTGTACTGCACAATAAAACTAGCTTCGGCTATATTGCACGAAAATCCTGGACCAGTGTACTGTTTCCTGGCTGCTGTATGTTCATCTACCCCAGAAGAGGGCATTCCTACCTTGATCTCCTCACAGTACCCATGGTCTGTCCGATTAAAGTTATTTAACGGACTTTGCCATGCTTAATCCCTATGGAACTAACCCAGCCTCATTGTACATCAGACAACAACTGTATGACTATGAGAACTTCTAGCCATCTGAAAGGTGAATGACATACTGTATAATCTATTGCTCCCCATTGGCTGAATTAATGCTTCCCTGTCACTGGCGTGACAAGGGTTTAAAGCATTTCTGTACAGATGATGGATACTTTTATTCAAGGATGGATAAGGGTTGTACAGTAATATAGATGTAGCTAACTGTGAATATATATGAACATCTGCATTTATTTCTGAGCATGCAATGCAGAATCATCTGTGGCTGACTTGCATGTAGCTTTGAATCAGGTCCTACGTGTCTATCCAACTTTTTTTCCTTTGTACATGGACCAAGACCAAACTTTTATCCAATACCTATTAATGGGCATTGTTTTGCATTAATAAAACAATATAGTATGGAAAAATCTGATGCATTCTGCCAGCTGGGTCTCGCCAATTGTCCAAGATATTTGAACTGTATCAATACCCTCTGACTGTAGGTAAGTGTTTGTGCACACTCTTGTTTGTGTAAGGTAATGCTTGATCTGAGTATTGGCATGTTTCTCTGTCTGGTGTGTGATTCCTGAATGAATGAGGTATACTGCACACAACTGTGAAGATCTGAACTAAATTTCTCTTACGTCCTAGAGGATGCTGGGGACTCCGTAAGGACCATGGGGATAGACGGGCTCCGCAGGAGACATGAGCACTAAAAAAGAACTTTAGGTATGGGTATGCACTGGCTCCTCTCCTCCCTCTATGCCCTTCCTCCAGACCTCAGTTTGATACTGTGCCCAGAGGAGACTGGGTGCATTACAGGGAGCTCTCCTGAGTTTCCTGAAAGAAAGAAATTTTGTTAGGTTTTTTATTTTCAGGGAGCCTGCTGGCAACAGACTCCCTGCATCGAGGGACTGAGGGGAGAGAAGCAGACCTACTTTAATGCTAGGCTCTGCTTCTTAGGTTACTGGACACCGTTAGCTCCAGAGGGAACGGAACGCAGATCTCACCCTCGCCGTTCGTCCCGGAGCCGCACCTCCGTCCTCCTCACAGAGCCGGAAGATAGAAGCCTGGTGAGTATGAGAAGAAAGAAGACTTCAGAGGTGGCAGAAGACTTCGGATATTTACTGAGCGCCATTGCTCCCACAAAACACACACACGGCAGGCACTGTAAGGGTGCAGGGCGCAGGGGGCCGCCCTGGGCAGCAATTAAACCTCCGATCTGGCTAAAATGAGTATATACAGGCTCTACACTGTATATAAGAGATCCCCCGCCAGTTTTTTGAATGATGTCAGCAGGACCGAAGCCCGCCGCTGAGGGGGCGGAGCTTGTTCCCCAGCACTCACCAGCACCATTTTCTCCACAGCACACTGCTGAGAGGAAGCTCCCCGGACTCTCCCCTGCTGAACACGGTGAAAGAGGGTTGGAAAGAGGGGGGTGGGGCACATAATTTGGCGCAGATATATATAATAGCGCTATCTGGGTAAAAAAATATTGTTTTTTTCCCTGGGTCAAATTGGCGCTGGGTGTGTGCTGGCATACTTTCTCTCTGTCTCTCCAAAGGGCCTTGTGGGGGAACTGTCTTCAGATAAGAGGATTCCCTGAGTGTGTGGTGTGTCGGTATGCGTGTGTCAGCATGTCTGAGGTAGAAGGCTCTTCTAGGGAGGAGGTGGAGCAAATGACTGTGGTGTCTCCGTATGCAACACCGACACCTGACTGGTTGGATATGTGGAATGTTTTAAGTGCTAATGTAAATTTATTGCACAAAAGGTTGGACAAAGCTGAGTCCAGGGAGTGTACAGGGAGTCAAGCCCTGCCTGCCCCTATGTTGCAGGGACCTTCGGGGTCTCAAAAGCGCCCACTATCCCAAATAGTAGACACTAATACCGACACGGATTCTGACTCCAGTGTCGACTACAATGATGCAAAGTTACAGCCAAAATTGGCTAAAAGTATTCAATATATGATTATTGCAATAAAGGATGTACTGCATATCACAGATGACCCCTCTGTTCCTGACACGAGGGTACACATGTTTAAGGAAAAGAAACCTGAGGTAACCTTTCCCCCATCTCATGAGCTGAACGAGTTATTTGAAAAGGCTTGGGAGTCTCCAGACAAGAAACTGCAGATTCCCAAAAGGATTCTTATGGCGTATCCTTTCCTGACTAAGGACAGGATACGGTGGGAATCCTCCCCAAGGGTGGACAAAGCGTTGAAACGCTTATCCAAAAAGGTAGTGCTGCCATCCCAAGATACGGCAACCCTCAGGGATCCTGCTGATCGCAAGCAGGAGGCTACCTTGAAGTCCATTTACACACATTTTGGTACCTTACACAGACCGGCGATAGCGTCGGCTTGGGTTTGTAGCGCTGTAGCAGCGTGGACAGATACCTTATCGGCGGAAATGGATACCCTGGATAAGGATACCATTTTATTGACCCTGGGTCATATTAAAGATGCTGTCTTATATATGAGAGATGCTCAAAGAGACATGGGCCTACTGGGTTCTAGAGTCAACGCTATGGCGATTTCTGCTACACGAGTCCTATGGACCCGACAATAAATGGGCGATGCCGACTCAAAGAGGCATATGGAGGTTTTACCTTACAAGGATGAGGAATTGTTTGGGGAAGGTCTCTCGGACCTAGTTTCCACAGCTACGGCAGGTAAATCAACTTTTTTGCCTTATATTTCCTCACAGCCTAAGAAAGCACCACATTATCAGCAGAGCCGTCTTAACAGCAGTGTAGGCCCCTGGGCACAGCAATGCACTGGGGCCCCTACCCACCCATCAGCGATAGGGGTGGGAGGTGCTATCAGCAGTAGCTTTGATGTCCCGCGGGGGGTAGGGGGGCTCTATCTTTCGCTCAGCATGTAGGACCTGGAGCAGTAATTTCTGCTAATTACTCCTTTACTGCACAGATGGGGTGGGAAGGAGAACACTAAACTGTAGAATGAAGGGGCCCTGGTACATGACTTCCAGGGTGGTAGGGGGTGTTTAATACACAGGGGAGGGGAGGATAGTGGCGTGGGCTTAATATTCATAATTTTCCAGGGGTCAGGGCAGCTTGCTTTACTGCAGATATCTCCAGTTCCTGGAAATAGATTTCTTAGCTATAATGGGATGGGGAAAAAATTATATAGTCCCACCTTTCAGGAGGTTCTGGGGACTAGGGGATCAGAGTTCAGGAGCCAGAGCAATCCACCAGCGAAAATATAAAACTGCATACCAGGCGTGTGGAGCTGGAGCAGGGACCAGCTGCTTGAAGGCTGATATCTCTGGTTCTGGGCATAGTAAAGACAATATGCCAGTGTCCACTGAAAGGGGAGAGTCTCAGCTTTTGGAGTATACCCTCAGAAAAACTATAAATCAGACAGAACTCGAGATATCTGTCTGGGAAGAGCAATAAACAGGCTTGGATAGAGACCACTGCTTTAAAGTCAGATATCTCCGGTTCCCCAGGGCCGATTTTCAAAAATCTGGTACCCCTGGAAAGAGTGGACTCTCAGCTATCAGCCTAGGGCCCTTTTACTCTTGGGGCCCTTGGGAAAGAGCCCATTGAGCCCATACGAAAAGACGGCCCTGATTATCAGATGCAGTCCTTTCGGTCACATAGAAACAAGAGAGTACGGGGATCGTCCTTTCTTGCCAGAGGTAAGGGCAGGGGGAAAAAGCTGCCAACCACAGCTGGTTCCCAGGAGCAGAAGTCCTCCCCGGCCTCTACAAAATCCACCGCATCACGCTGGAGCTCCGCTGAGTGAGTCCGCCCCAGTGGGGGCACGTCCTCGACTTTTCAGCCACATCTGGGTTCACTCACAGGTGGATCCCTGGGCAATAGAAATTGTTTCCCAGGGTTACAAGCTGGAACTCGAAGAGGTGCCTCCTCGCCGCTTTTTCAAATCGGCCCTACCAGCTTCTCCCCCAGAGAGGGAGATAGTTTTAAATGCAATTCAAAAATTGTGTCTTCAACAAGTGGTGGTCAAAGTTCATCTGCTTCAACAAGGGAAGGGGTATTACTCAACCCTGTTTGTAGTCCCGAAACCGGACGGTTCGGTCAGACCCATTTTAAATTTAAAATCCTTAAACCTGTACTTGAAAAGGTTCAAGTTCAAGATGGAATCGCTCAGAGCGGTCATCGCCAGCCTAGAAGGGGGGGATTATATGGTATCCCTGGACATAAAGGATGCATACCTTCATGTTCCCATATATCCACCTCATCAGGCATACCTGAGATTTGCGGTACAGGATTGTCATTACCAATTTCAGACGTTGCCGTTTGGGCTTTCCACAGCCCCGAGGATTTTCACCAAGGTAATGGCGGAAATGATGGTGCTCCTGTGCAAGCAGGGTGTCACAATTATCCCGTACTTGGACGATCTCCTCATAAAAGCGAGATCACGAGAGCAGTTGTTGAACAGCGTATCACTTTCACTGAAGGTGTTACAACAACACGGCTGGATTCTCAATATCCCGAAGTCACAGTTGGTTCCTACGACTCGTTTGACCTTCTTAGGCATGATTCTGAATACGGACCAGAAAAGGGTTTATCTTCCAATAGAAAAGGCCCAGGAACTCATGACTCTGGTCAGGGACCTATTGAAGCCAAAAAGGGTGTCAGTGCATCACTGCACTCGAGTCCTGGGGAAGATGGTGGCGTCTTACGAGGCCATTCCCTTCAGCAGGTTCCATGCGAGGACTTTCCAATGGGACCTACTGGACAAGTGGTCCGGGTCACATCTACAGATTCATCAGATGATCACCCTGTCCCCCAGGGCCAGGGTATCTCTCCTGTGGTATTAGATAGATAGAGTGCGCTGTCAACGGCAGCCTGTACAGGGAAGGTCAGTTCCCACAATAGTAAATACAAGCAAGGAAAAAAGAAGTACTGGAGCCGGCTGTGATTCAAAACACAATAAATAAAAATATAAAATATATCTTTTATTAGACATTCATCTAAGAAAATAATCTATCCCTCAAGGGTAAAACAACACTGATAGAATATATTAAATGAATTCTGTAGGATGCCACAAAGATGAACCCTTTTGAACAAAATGTCCACAGTTCCTGGCTAGGACACTAATCCACATTTGCCCACAAGTTTAGTTGGTATAAGAGCATTTTACCAGACTTGCTTCCGGATATAAGTCCCCTAGGAGTCCCATGCAGATAGGGTCCAGATGGCAGATGGGGATAAGTCCGGGTCTGTGAAGAACTTGTGCCGGAATTTGATCCAGTGGATACCAGTAAGTCCAAATAGAGCCAGGAGGTGGATGTGGGTGCTGGTACTTGTGGTCCTACAGAGAAAAGGCCAACGCGTTTCGCTGGTCTAATGGGTGCCAGCTTCCTCAGGTGGTGGCTGCAGAGTGCTCACCTTCTAGAGGGTCGCAGGTTCGGCATTCAGGACTGGATTCTGGTAACCACGGATGCGAGCCTCCGAGGTTGGGGAGCAGTCACACAGGGAAGAAACTTCCAAGGTCTCTGGTCAAGCCAGGAGGCTTGTCTTCACATCAACATCCTAGAGCTGAGGGCCATATACAATGCCCTTCGTCAAGCGGAGAATTTGCTTCGCGACCTACCAGTTCTGATTCAGTCAGACAACATCACCGCAGTGGCTCATGTAAACCGCCAAGGCGGCACAAAGAGCAGAGTGGCAATGGCGGAAGCCACCAGGATTCTTCGCTGGGCGGAAAATCATGTAAGCGTACTGACAGCAGTGTTCATTCCAGGCGTGGACAACTGGGAAGCAGACTTCCTCATCAGACACGATCTACATCCAGGAGAGTGGGGACTTCATCAGGAAGTCTTCGCACAGATTGCAAGTCAGTGGGGCCTGCCCCAGATAGACATGATGGCGTCCCGCCTCAACAAGAAACTACAGAGGTATTGCGCCAGGTCAAGAGACGCTCAGGCGGTGGCAGTGGACGCCCTGGTGACACCGTGGGTGTTCCAGTCGGTCTATGTGTTTCCTCCTCTTCCTCTCATCCCCAAGGTGTTGAGAATAATAAGAAAAAGAGGAGTACAGACAATTCTCATTGTTCCAGATTGGCCGCGAAGGGCCTGGTGTCCGGATCTGCAGGAAATGCTCACAGAAGATCCGTGGCCTCTTCCTCTAAGACAGGACCTGTTACAACAGGGGCCCTGTCTGTTCCAAGACTTACTGCGGCTGCGTTTGACGGCATGGCGGTTTAACGCCGGATCCTAGCGGAAAAAGGCATTCCGGATGATGTCATTCCTACTCTGATAAAGGCTAGGAAGGACGTGACAGCTAAACATTATCACCGTATATGGCGGAAGTATGTTTCTTGGTGTGAGGCCAGGAATGCTCCTACAGAAAAATTCCATCTGGGTCGTTTCCTCTACTTCCTACAAACTGGAGTGAATTTGGGCCTAAAATTAGGCTTCATTAAGGTTCAGATTTCGGCCCTATCCATTTTCTTTCAGAAGGAATTGGCTTCTCTCCCAGAAGTACAGACTTTTGTGAAGGGAGTGCTGCATATTAAGCCTCCTTTTGTACCTCCAGTGGCACCTTGGGACCTTAACGTTGTGTTGTGGTTCCTTAAGTCTCACTGGTTTGAACCACTTAAAACGGTAGAATTAAAATATCTCACTTGGAAAGTGGTCATGTTGTTAGCCTTGGCTTCGGCTAGGCGAGTGTCGGAGCTGGCGGCTTTGTCTCACAAAAGCCCTTATCTGGTTTTCCATGTGGATAGAGCGGAATTGCGGACCCGTCCTCAATTCTTGCCCAAGGTGGTATCATCTTTTCATATGAACCAACCTATTGTGATGCCTGTGGCTACGCGAGACTTGGAGGATTCCGAGTCCCTTGATGTGGTCAGGGCTTTGAAAATTTACGTGGCCAGAACGGCTCGGGTCAGAAAAACAGAGGCACTGTTTGTCCTGTATGCAGCCAACAAGGTTGGCGCTCCTGCTTCGAAGCAGACTATTGCTCGCTGGATCTGTAACACGATTCAGCAGGTTCATTCTACGGCTGGATTGCCGTTACCAAAATCTGTAAAGGCCCATTCCACTAGGAAGGTGGGCTCTTCTTGGGCGGCTGCCCGAGGGGTCTCGGCATTACAGCTGTGCCGAGCTGCTTCTTGGTCGGGTTCAAACACCTTTGCAAAGTTCTACAAGTTTGATACCCTGGCTGAGGAGGACCTCCTGTTTGCTCAGTCGGTGCTGCAGAGTCATCCGCACTCTCCCGCCCGTTTGGGAGCTTTGGTATAATCCCCATGGTCCTTACGGAGTCCCCAGCATCCTCTAGGACGTAAGCGAAAATAAGATTTTAAACCTACCGGTAAATCTTTTTCTCCTAGTCCGTAGAGGATGCTGGGCGCCCGTCCCGGTGCGGACTACATCTGCAAGACTTGTATATAGTTTTTGCTTACATAAGGGTTATGTTACAGTTAAGATCAGTCTCGGACTGATGCTGTGTTGTTTCATACTGTTAACTGGCTCGTATTTCCCAAGTTATACGGTGTGGATGGTGTGGGCTGGTATGAATCTTGCCCTTAGATTAACAAAAATCCTTTCCTCGTACTGTCCGTCTCCTCTGGGCACAGTTTCTCTAACTGAGGTCTGGAGGAGGGGCATAGAGGGAGGAGCCAGTGCACACCTATACCTAAAGTTCTTTTTTAGTGCCCATGTCTCCTGCGGAGCCCATCTATCCCCATGGTCCTTACGGAGTCCCCAGCATCCTCTACGGACTAGGAGAAAAAGATTTACCGGTAGGTTTAAAATCTTATTATTGTATCGAACAATGTTTCCATTTTTTGTTGTTGTAGGTCTTTCTAGTAGATGCATAAATGTATGATTTTCAATATCCAATAAGTTAACACTATGAGCCAAATTCAGTTATACGAAAAATCGCAGTAATTTACCGTGATTGATGTTTTCAGTGGATTTTGCACTGTTTTACAGCAAAACTGTGCTTTTCGTGGGCATGCTTGTCCTGCGTTTCGCCTGTTCAATTGTAAATTCACGAAAACAGGATTACCGCGAAAATTGTTGCCACAATGAGAAGTGAAAAATGGGTACATTTGCCTGTACCCCCCAAATAAACTAAACTAACATTGAATACAGTATAGAATTGTATTATTGGTTATAATAAAAGTATTTCTGGTACTTAAATTGGGTCAAATGGCTGTTATATGCATTTTTTTTTAAATGTAAAAACATAATAGAAAGCAATTTTTCTTCAGCAAAATAAGAGCTCAAAATAAATTTGGGGTAAATAAAAATGGTATATATTTGGGTCATTTTAGGGGACTTAAAAGTAGAAACAGACCGATTACTCCCACCTGCAAGTCAAAAAACACTTGTCCCACTCATAAAGCACCCGATATACCTGTCCCATACCTTGTACTGCAACTGCCATCATTTTGCACTTTTTCACCCCCAAAATTACATGAAATTATTGGCCAAAAATAATTAGAAACTGTTAATTAGTCATTCAGGGGCTGAACCAAATCCCAACATTTTAAACTTAAAATAGGGATTCTCCCCAAGTTTATAACCTGCTCAAAGGTGGTGAATTGAAATTACAGCAAATGCGTTTTTGCGGTCAATTGAATAGGTGCATTTTGCGATTCGCAGTAAATTCATGTTTTTAGTTGAATCTGGCCCTTTATGACTACAGTATATAAAACAAAAGATTATTTTATGTGAACATTCACTATTTACTACTGGATGATGTTTCTATGATATCTTACCTATAGCCTCCATAGACATAATGTTACCAGTATTTGTGAATACCGGATTAGGAGTAGGAAGTCCTTCATCATACAAAAATTTCATGACATATGTTTGCGCCTCAATAAGCTCGGTATCCTTACTGTTTTCACCATTTGTGATCTTAAGAACATACTCTGTTTGTGCAGTTGTCCCTTCACTCTGGATGTAAAAATTCTGATCATCGTAACTTGGCAGAGACTTCACAGTAGCTACTTGTAAGCCAAACAGCATCTCCACCAGTTTAATGGCCTGCACTTCACTTAGCGCAGGCTTACTGGCAATGCATGGTTTTCCAGATTCATTTTCCGAAGTCATTCTCTGGCAATTCTGCAAAGGAAAAAAAAATTTTTTGTTATACATTAGAATCTATGGAGTGAAATTGTTTTTTTAGTACAAAAATACTGCAATTTGCATAGTTTATGCAACCTCACAAACTATGGGGGTAATTCAGATCTGATCACAGCAGTAAATTTGTTAGCTAATGGGCAAAACCATGTGCACTGCAGTGAGGGGGGCAGATATAACATGCAGAGAGAGAGAGATTTGGGTGGGTTATATTGGGGGTAATTCCAAGTTGATCGCAGCAAGAATTCTGTTAGCAACTGGGCAAAACCATGTGCACTGCAGGGGAGGCAGATATAACATGTGCAGAGAGAGTTAGATTTGGGTGTGGTGTGTTCAATCTGCAATCTAATTTGCAGTGTAAAAATAAAGCAGCCAGTATTTACCCTGCACAGAAATAAAATAACCCACCCAAATCTAACTCTCTCTGCAAATGTTATATCTGCCCCCCCCCCTGCAGTACACATGGTTTTGCCCAACTGCTAAAAAATTTCCTGGTGCGATCAACTTGGAATTACCCCCATTGTTTCTGTGCAGAGTAAATAATGGCTGCTTTAGTTTTACACTGCACTTTAGAATTCAGTTTGAACACACCACACCCAGGGCCTAATTCAGAGTTGATCGCAGCAGCAAATATGTTAGCAGTTGGGCAAAACCATGTGCACTGCAGGGGGTGGGGGGTACAGATATAACATGTGCAGAGAGAGTTAGATTTGGGTGGGGTGTGTTCAAACTGAAATCTAAATTGCAGTGCAAAAATAAAGTAGCCAGCTTTTACCCTGCACAGAAACAAAATAACCCACCTAAATCTAACTGTCTCTGCAAATGTTATATCTGCCAAACCTGCAGTGCACATGGTTTTGCCCAACTGCTAATAAATCTGCTGCTGCTGCGATCAACTCTGAACTACCCACCCCCAAATCTAACTCTCTCTGCACATGTTTTATCTGCCCCCCCCTGCAGTGCACATGGGGGGTAATTCCAAGTTGATCGCAGCAGGAATTTTGTTAGCAGTTGGGCAAAACCATGTGCACTGCAGGGGAGGCAGATATAACATGTGCAGAAAGAGTTAGATTTGTTTGGGTTATTTTATTTCTGTGCAGGGTAAATACTGACTGCTTTATTTTTACACTGCAAATTAGATAGCAGATTGAACACACCACACCCAAATCTAACTCTCTCTGCACATGTTAAATCTGCCTCCCCTGCAGTGCACATGGTTTTGCCCATTAGCTAACTAATTTGCTGCTGCGATCATATCTGAATTAGGCCCTATATTAATGCATTTGCTCTAACATTTGGAAAACACATTTTTGGGTATTCATTTAAGTTACTATGGAAATTTTTCGAAGAGAAAAGTAAAAAAAGCTTAAACCGAAGTGTCACTTACTAAGGATTCACTCTGATGTCTAACAAGCTTTAACTGTTTGTGTTGCTGTAATATGAACACTTATTCAACATGTTGATAATGATAAATACATGTAGTTCTCGTAAAATATTTATTTAATCTTTTAGAAGGTAGTGAAAGTAGAAGAAATTAATTTTCCAAATATGTATAATACTTATATTCTATTTTCATATGTGGTACTGTGACTTTTGTTCCTTTTATTCTGGAATTGTCAGTTATTAGAACATATTAGGGGTATTTTCAATTATCTATGCTCACAGGGCTTGATTCAGATGTGGTCGCAATGCCGACGCAGCAGCGATCCTTTTCAGTTTTGGAACTGTGAGGCAATGCAAATATAGCAAATTCTACCTATAATTTCTCAGTTGCGACACCATCAAAGTTGCGACCTCACCTGAATCAAGCCCACAATGCACAATTACAGTAGCCAGTAGCCTGGTTTCTGCTCACACCTTCATAGACCATACTTGCCGACTTTTTGTCTGCTCTCTCCGGGAGAGAACAGCCAGGTCGGCTCAGCAGTAGAGATGAGCGGGTTCGGTTTCTCTGAAACCGAACCCGCACGAACTTCATGTTTTTTTTACGGGTCCGAGCAGACTCGGATCCTCCCGCCTTGCTCGGTTAACCCGAGCGCGCCCGAACGTCATCATGACGCTGTCGGATTCTCGCGAGACTCGGATTCTATATAAGGAGCCGCGCGTCGCCGCCATTTTCACACGTGCATTGAGATTGATAGGGAGAGGACGTGGCTGGCGTCCTCTCCATTAGAAATTAGATTAGAAGAGAGAGA
This sequence comes from Pseudophryne corroboree, assembly GCF_028390025.1. Taxonomy (NCBI): domain Eukaryota; kingdom Metazoa; phylum Chordata; class Amphibia; order Anura; family Myobatrachidae; genus Pseudophryne; species Pseudophryne corroboree. Next base: position 323,100,063 of record NC_086449.1, on the reverse strand, counting down.
GAGATTGTGCAGAGTCAGACAGAGTTTACCACAGTGACCAGTGCAGTTGTTGTTAGTTAACTTTTATTTATTTTAATATAATATATCCGTTCTCTGCTATATCCGTTCTCTGCCTGAAAAAAAACGATACACAGCAGCAGCCAGTCACACAGTGTGACTCAGTCTGTGTGCACTCAGCTCAGCCCAGTGTGCTGCACATCAATGTATAAAAGGCAAAGCTTATAATAATTGTGGGGGAGACTGGGGAGCACTGCAGGTTGTTATAGCAGGAGCCCCCAGGAGTACATAATATTATATTAATTTAAAATTAAACAGTGCACACTTTTGCTGCAGGAGTGCCACTGCCAGTGTGACTAGTGGTGACCAGTGCCTGACCACCAGTATAGTAGTATATTGTTGTATGTATTGTATACTATCTCTTTATCAACCAGTCTATATTAGCAGCAGACACAGTACAGTGCGGTAGTTCACGGCTGTGGCTACCTCTGTGTCGGCAGTCGGAACTCGGCAGGCAGTCCGTCCATCCATAATTGTATTACAATATATACCACCTAACCGTGGTATTTTTTTTTCTTTCTTTATACCGTCGTCATAGTGTCATACTAGTTGTTACGAGTATACTACTATCTCTTTATCAACCAGTGTACAGTGCGGTAGTTCACGGCTGTGGCTACCTCTGTGTCGGCAGTCGGCAGGCAGTCCGTCCATCCATAATTGTATTATTATTATAATATATACCACCTAACCGTGGTTTTTTTTTCATTCTTTATACCGTCATAGTGTCATACTAGTTGTTACGAGTATACTACTATCTCTTTATCAACCAGTGTACAGTGCGGTAGTTCACGGCTGTGGCTACCTCTGTGTCGGCAGTCGGCAGGCAGTCCGTCCATCCATAATTGTATTATTATTATAATATATACCACCTAACCGTGGTTTTTTTTTCATTCTTTATACCGTCGTCATAGTGTCATACTAGTTGTTACGAGTATACTACTATCTCTTTATCAACCAGTGTACAGTGCGGTAGTTCACGGCTGTGGCTACCTCTGTGTCGGCAGTCGGCAGGCAGTCCGTCCATCCATAATTGTATTATTATTATAATATATACCACCTAACCGTGGTTTTTTTTTCATTCTTTATACCGTCGTCATAGTGTCATACTAGTTGTTACGAGTATACTACTATCTCTTTATCAACCAGTGTACAGTGCGGTAGTTCACGGCTGTGGCTACCTCTGTGTCGGCAGTCGGCAGGCAGTCCGTCCATCCATAATTGTATTATTATTATAATATATACCACCTAACTGTGGTATTTTTTTTTCTTTCTTTATACCGTCGTCATAGTGTCATACTAGTTGTTACGAGTATACTACTATCTCTTTATCAACCAGTGTACAGTGCGGTAGTTCACGGCTGTGGCTACCTCTGTGTCGGCAGTCGGCAGGCAGTCCGTCCATCCATAATTGTATTATTATTATAATATATACCACCTAACTGTGGTATTTTTTTTTCTTTCTTTATACCGTCGTCATAGTGTCATACTAGTTGTTACGAGTATACTACTATCTCTTTATCAACCAGTGTACAGTGCGGTAGTTCACGGCTGTGGCTACCTCTGTGTCGGCAGTCGGCAGGCAGTCCGTCCATCCATAATTGTATTATTATTATAATATATACCACCTAACCGTGGTTTTTTTTTCATTCTTTATACCGTCGTCATAGTGTCATACTAGTTGTTACGAGTATACTACTATCTCTTTATCAACCAGTGTACAGTGCGGTAGTTCACGGCTGTGGCTACCTCTGTGTCGGCAGTCGGCAGGCAGTCCGTCCATCCATAATTGTATTATTATTATAATATATACCACCTAACTGTGGTATTTTTTTTTCTTTCTTTATACCGTCGTCATAGTGTCATACTAGTTGTTACGAGTATACTACTATCTCTTTATCAACCAGTGTACAGTGCGGTAGTTCACGGCTGTGGCTACCTCTGTGTCGGCAGTCGGCAGGCAGTCCGTCCATCCATAATTGTATTATTATTATAATATATACCACCTAACCGTGGTTTTTTTATACCACCTAACCGTGGCAGTCCGTCCATAATTGTATACTAGTATCCAATCCATCCATCTCCATTGTTTACCTGAGGTGCCTTTTAGTTCTGCCTATAAAATATGGAGAACAAAAAAGTTGAGGTTCCAAAATTAGGGAAAGATCAAGATCCACTTCCACCTCGTGCTGAAGCTGCTGCCACTAGTCATGGCCGAGACGATGAAATGCCAGCAACGTCGTCTGCCAAGGCCGATGCCCAATGTCATAGTAGAGAGCATGTCAAATCCAAAACACCAAATATCAGAAAAAAAAGGACTCCAAAACCTAAAATAAAATTGTCGGAGGAGAAGCGTAAACTTGCCAATATGCCATTTACCACACGGAGTGGCAAGGAACGGCTGAGGCCCTGGCCTATGTTCATGGCTAGTGGTTCAGCTTCACATGAGGATGGAAGCACTCAGCCTCTCGCTAGAAAACTGAAAAGACTCAAGCTGGCAAAAGCACCGCAAAGAACTGTGCGTTCTTTGAAATCCCAAATCCACAAGGAGAGTCCAATTGTGTCGTTTGCGATGCCTGACCTTCCCAACACTGGACGTGAAGAGCATGCGCCTTCCACTATTTGCATGCCCCCTGCAAGTGCTGGAAGGAGCACCCGCAGTCCAGTTCCTGATAGTCAGATTGAAGATGTCAGTGTTGAAGTACACCAGGATGAGGAGGATATGGGTGTTGCTGGCGCTGGGGAGGAAATTGACCAGGAGGATTCTGATGGTGAGGTGGTTTGTTTAAGTCAGGCACCCGGGGAGACACCTGTTGTCCGTGGGAGGAATATGGCCGTTGACATGCCAGGTGAAAATACCAAAAAAATCAGCTCTTCGGTGTGGAGGTATTTCACCAGAAATGCGGACAACAGGTGTCAAGCCGTGTGTTCCCTTTGTCAAGCTGTAATAAGTAGGGGTAAGGACGTTAACCACCTCGGAACATCCTCCCTTATACGTCACCTGCAGCGCATTCATAATAAGTCAGTGACAAGTTCAAAAACTTTGGGTGACAGCGGAAGCAGTCCACTGACCAGTAAATCCCTTCCTCTTGTAACCAAGCTCACGCAAACCACCCCACCAACTCCCTCAGTGTCAATTTCCTCCTTCCCCAGGAATGCCAATAGTCCTGCAGGCCATGTCACTGGCAAGTCTGACGAGTCCTCTCCTGCCTGTGATTCCTCCGATGCATCCTTGCGTGTAACGCCTACTGCTGCTGGCGCTGCTGTTGTTGCCGCTGGGAGTCGATGGTCATCCCAGAGGGGAAGTCGTAAGCCCACTTGTACTACTTCCAGTAAGCAATTGACTGTTCAACAGTCCTTTGCGAGGAAGATGAAATATCACAGCAGTCATCCTACTGCAAAGCGGATAACTGAGTCCTTGACAACTATGTTGGTGTTAGACGTGCGTCCGGTATCCGCCGTTAGTTCACAGGGAACTAGACAATTTATTGAGGCAGTGTGCCCCCGTTACCAAATACCATCTAGGTTCCACTTCTCTAGGCAGGCGATACCGAGAATGTACACGGACGTCAGAAAAAGACTCACCAGTGTCCTAAAAAATGCAGTTGTACCCAATGTCCACTTAACCACGGACATGTGGACAAGTGGAGCAGGGCAGGGTCAGGACTATATGACTGTGACAGCCCACTGGGTAGATGTATGGACTCCCGCCGCAAGAACAGCAGCGGCGGCACCAGTAGCAGCATCTCGCAAACGCCAACTCTTTCCTAGGCAGGCTACGCTTTGTATCACCGCTTTCCAGAATACGCACACAGCTGAAAACCTCTTACGGCAACTGAGGAAGATCATCGCGGAATGGCTTACCCCAATTGGACTCTCCTGTGGATTTGTGGCATCGGACAACGCCAGCAATATTGTGTGTGCATTAAATATGGGCAAATTCCAGCACGTCCCATGTTTTGCACATACCTTGAATTTGGTGGTGCAGAATTTTTTAAAAAACGACAGGGGCGTGCAAGAGATGCTGTCGGTGGCCAGAAAAATTGCGGGACACTTTCGGCGTACAGGCACCACGTACAGAAGACTGGAGCACCACCAAAAACTACTGAACCTGCCCTGCCATCATCTGAAGCAAGAAGTGGTAACGAGGTGGAATTCAACCCTCTATATGCTTCAGAGGTTGGAGGAGCAGCAAAAGGCCATTCAAGCCTATACAATTGAGCACGATATAGGAGATGGAATGCACCTGTCTCAAGTGCAGTGGAGAATGATTTCAACGTTGTGCAAGGTTCTGATGCCCTTTGAACTTGCCACACGTGAAGTCAGTTCAGACACTGCCAGCCTGAGTCAGGTCATTCCCCTCATCAGGCTTTTGCAGAAGAAGCTGGAGGCATTGAAGAAGGAGCTAACACGGAGCGATTCCGCTAGGCATGTGGGACTTGTGGATGCAGCCCTTAATTCGCTTAACAAGGATTCACGGGTGGTCAATCTGTTGAAATCAGAGCACTACATTTTGGCCACCGTGCTCGATCCTAGATTTAAAGCCTACCTTGGATCTCTCTTTCCGGCAGACACAGGTCTGCTGGGGTTGAAAGACCTGCTGGTGACAAAATTGTCAAGTCAAGCGGAACGTGACCTGTCAACATCTCCTCCTTCACATTCTCCCGCAACTGGGGGTGCGAGGAAAAGGCTCAGAATTCCGAGCCCACCCGCTGGCGGTGATGCAGGGCAGTCTGGAGCGACTGCTGATGCTGACATCTGGTCCGGACTGAAGGACCTGACAACGATTACGGACATGTCGTCTACTGTCACTGCATATGATTCTCTCAACATTGATAGAATGGTGGAGGATTATATGAGTGACCGCATCCAAGTAGGCACGTCACACAGTCCGTACTTATACTGGCAGGAAAAAGAGGCAATTTGGAGGCCCTTGCACAAACTGGCTTTATTCTACCTAAGTTGCCCTCCCACAAGTGTGTACTCCGAAAGAGTGTTTAGTGCCGCCGCTCACCTTGTCAGCAATCGGCGTACGAGGTTACATCCAGAAAATGTGGAGAAGATGATGTTCATTAAAATGAATTATAATCAATTCCTCCGCGGAGACATTGACCAGCAGCAATTGCCTCCACAAAGTACACAGGGAGCTGAGATGGTGGATTCCAGTGGGGACGAATTGATAATCTGTGAGGAGGGGGATGTACACGGTGATATATCGGAGGGTGAAGATGAGGTGGACATCTTGCCTCTGTAGAGCCAGTTTGTGCAAGGAGAGATTAATTGCTTCTTTTTTGGGGGGGGTCCAAACCAACCCGTCATATCAGTCACAGTCGTGTGGCAGACCCTGTCACTGAAATGATGGGTTGGTTAAAGTGTGCATGTCCTGTTTTGTTTATACAACATAAGGGTGGGTGGGAGGGCCCAAGGATAATTCCATCTTGCACCTCTTTTTTCTTTTCTTTTTCTTTGCATCATGTGCTGATTGGGGAGGGTTTTTTGGAAGGGACATCCTGCGTGACACTGCAGTGCCACTCCTAGATGGGCCCGGTGTTTGTGTCGGCCACTAGGGTCGCTTATCTTTCTCACACAGTCAGCTACCTCATTGCGCCTCTTTTTTTCTTTGCGTCATGTGCTGTTTGGGGAGGGTTTTTTGGAAGGGACATCCTGCGTGACACTGCAGTGCCACTCCTAGATGGGCCCGGTGTTTGTGTCGGCCACTAGGGTCGCTTATCTTACTCACACAGCGACCTCGGTGCAAATTTTAGGACTAAAAATAATATTGTGAGGTGTGATGTGTTCAGAATAGGCTGAAAATGAGTGTAAATTATGTTTTTTGAGGTTAATAATACTTTGGGATCAAAATTACCCCCAAATTCTATGATTTAAGCTGTTTTTTAGGGTTTTTTGAAAAAAACACCCGAATCCAAAACACACCCGAATCCGACAAAAAAAATTCGGTGAGGTTTTGCCAAAACGCGGTCGAACCCAAAACACGGCCGCGGAACCGAACCCAAAACCAAAACACAAAACCCGAAAAATTTCAGGCGCTCATCTCTACTCAGCAGGGGGGCGGGCTGCTACGTGCCGTGCAGAGGGGGGAGGGCCAAAGGCGGAATGGGGGCGTTGTGGAGGAGGAACGGGGGTGTGGCTGCAGTATCGCCTCATGTAAGCCACACCCCAGCTGTGTAATGCTGCTATTACCAGCATTCTACAGCAGGGGGCGTGGCTATGATGACGCAATTCAACAAGAATCGCTTAATCGCCTGCCCGGACCGCCCACTTTACTCGCTAAGTGGGTGGCTGGGCAGGGGGGGGACCCCTGAAATCTTGCCTGCTCTTCCAGGGGGCCGGGAGGGTCACCCGATTTTCGGGAGCCTCCCGGCCATTACAGGAGAGTAGGCAAGTATGCCATAGACTGCAAGCAGAACTCAGCTAGCGAGAAATGTCCTTCAAAAGCACAGGAAGCTGTTTTTGCAGCTTTTCCAAAGTATTGTGAATTATCGATGGTCGATGGCCATGCCTAATCTTAACAATGGTTGTATGGCTTATGGGCAGGAAGAGAATATGTAGTCATTAGGGCTACTTATTGAAGGGAATGCTTGATGACTTCTACAACTGTCAACAGCAGAGGTAATGTAAAAATCTTCCAGTTCTATTGGATGTGGGATTACAGTGTAAACAAATTCCACATTGTCAGCCCTCCACAGCAGAATATACAAAGTAAAGGTGGCCATATACTTATGTGACTTCTTGGAGGGGAGAAGTTGGCGGCAGGATCGCATATGATACATCGGAACTAATTCAGACCTGATCGCAGATGTGCTAAATTTAGCACATCTACGATCAGTTACACTGACATGCGGGGAGACGCCCAGCACAGGGCTAGCCCGCCCCGCATGTCAGTCCCTGCCCCGTCGCACAAGTACAAAAGCATTGCACAGCGGCGATGCTTTTGTCCTTCAGGAATAGCTCCCAGCCAGCGCAGCTACTCATCGCTGCCCGGGTCGCAGCGGCTGAGTGTGACGTCACTCAGCCGCCGCGGCCTGCCCCCCAATGGTACGGGCACACCTGTGTTGTCTGGACCGTGCCCCCTAAATGGTGGCTAAACGCCGCCGGCCTGCCCCCTCTCACGCCCAGCGACCAACTCTGCCTGTCAATCAAGCAGAGACGATCACAGGGCTACAACAGTTATCGGCTGTCTGATCAGGTCTGAATCAGCCCCATTGTATGCAGTCCTTTTGCTATATACAATGTATCTATAGTGCAGTACTTCCGATCTAGGGGCTCCGATCTAGGGGCTCTGATCCAATGCTCACAGGACTGAGCATAGGATCGGATCGGAGGTAAAGCACATGCGATTTGCCAGTTTTCATCCGATTTATCGGCCTGATACATTGGAATCAGATGAAATCGGGCAAAATATCACTGGCACCTTAAGATAATAGCAAATATAAGAGTATTCTTTATGTCCATGCTACTATTTATTTTGCATGATAAATACCGTATCTCACACCAACTGAGAAGTGTTTATTGCACAAAAATGCAATCAAGGTGTTTTCCGACTTTTAGAACTTTGGGGGTCATTCCGAGTTGTTTGCTCGTTATTTTTTTCTCGCAACGGAGCGATTAGTCGCTAATGCGCATGCGCAATGTCCGCAGTGCGACTGCGCCATGTAAATTTGCTAAGCAGTTAGGTATTTTACTCACGGCATTACGAGGTTTTTTCTTCGTTCTGGTGATCGTAATGTGATTGACAGGAAGTGGGTGTTTCTGGGCGGAAACTGGCCGTTTTATGGGTGTGTGCGAAAAAACGCTACCGTTTCTGGGAAAAACGCGGGAGTCGCTGGAGAAACGGGGGAGTGTCTGGGCGAACGCTGGGTGTGTTTGTGACGTCAAACCAGGAACGAAACTGACTGAACTGATCGCAGATGCCGAGTAAGTCTGGAGCTACTCAGAAACTGCTAAGAAGTGTCTATTCGCAATTCTGCTAATCTTTCGTTCGCAATTTTGATAAGCTAAGACTCACTCCCAGTAGGCGGCGGCTTAGCGTGTACAAAGCTGCTAAAAGCAGCTTGCGAGCGAACAACTCGGAATGACCCCCTTTATTTGTAATTTGATTTGTGCTTAATTGCATAGTTTTATGCTATGTCACTTTTATATACATTAACTGTTGTAGGAATCAGACCTAGTAATCTAATAGCAGCTGCCACGCTCACCGTACCTGACCCGCCCCTCTGCTCCTGTAGCTCTGCCTCAAGGCTCTTTCTGCAGCCCAGCCATAGTAAGGGCAATCACCCATGACTGCAGAAAGATGGGTTGGAGATGTTATCACTGCTGCTACCATGGAAGCAGCAGGAATAGCGCTGTATAGTGATGCAGCAGGAGACGTCTATTGCAAGCAGGCGCCTCCTGCTGCAGTAGTGAAGCGTCTTAGGAAGCAGCATGGGATTAATCAGTCTTCATTGGGCAGCATGCGGCTCCCACCGGTGCCGTGTAAGCTGTCCATTGCAGAGGCCAGGAAATCTCTGTTCTACGAAGGAGATCCCTGGCCTCTTCCCTCCCCTAAAGGATGGCGACACACATCAGTTTTCACAATTGTAAGCCATCTCCGTTCTCAACCTGCGCCCCAGATACCAGTATACTGTCAATCACTGACAGTCTGCTCTGCTGCATCCTGTGTCTCAGTACCCATTCCCGCAAGCACATTACAGGTCCTGTGCATGTGCAAAGTACTGATTATTGGTACTTTGCAGCGCATTACGGAACGCCAACTACATCTGAATAAGGCCCAATCTTCCTGCAGCCCTATCTTATAGAAATAATTCCTGTTTAAACCTGATTCAGTTTGAAAGCAGTGCCGGGTTCACATATATATATTTAGAAGCTTTCCTAAAACTGTGCTGGACAGTGTAACATATATACAGTAGTTTGGTTGATACTCATCATCATGCGGCAGTGTCAGACTGGGGCATGAAGGGCCCACCAGGGGCATGCTGCTGTTGGGGCCCATGCTTAAAGGTGCAGCCAGGTTCCAGTGGGGGCGTGGCCAGCCACCACAGAGGTTTGGCTAACCATTACATGTTCTGTGCCCCATGGTAAATATATAATAAATCAAATTAATGTGAAGTATAATGTAACATATGTGCAATGCATAAATCTAGTGCACTAGGATAGTCTGGAACTTTATCCCTAGAGGAGGAGGAGGGCCCACAGGCAATAGGGCCCAGCGGTGGTTTCCCCTGTGCCCCTGTGGACCAGTCCGACTCTGTCATGGGGGAACTTTTGCACCACACAGATATGCATGGAAACAGGCGTACTGACTCCTCCAGCTTGCTCTGCTTAGCACACAAATCCACGGACATGCCCCCTCTGAACCCTACCTATGTGAGAACGGACTTTGCCTGTACTTTTGTACACTTGGTTCCGGAGCATTGGCAATGTGAGGACATGAAGACATACTGCACTTACAGGCTTACACTCAGCTCAGCACTAGGCCCATAATTATGACGTGTGAGGTGCTGGAATCCAAACATTCCAATAGCTTGCTGATTTAACATTTTCTTACATTCTTGTAGTGCATTATCAATGCTAATAATAAAAGAGAGAATTGTAACTTAATTTGAATATATTTATTAAAAATGTAAAAAGAAAGTCCTTCAATCCCCAATTGGAATACAAATGTTAGGTCCTGTGCCAGGGACAGATACTGTAATTAGGTACTCACAGTTTCTTTATTACTTTATTCCACAGATCACAGTGCATTGATTTCTTTTACTTTATGCGCCTGTAGTTAGGGTGTCCCGGAAGATGAATGGATTAACGTCTGATACTGGTACCGGCTTCTGGGGCTGGATTTATTTTAAATGCCTGACGTTCCGCTTTAAATTGTGAAATGCCTGCATTGTTATTCTAGGCATGTAACAGTAACCATAGTCCATGAACACTAAAACAACATGTGGCTCTAGTTCTTCCCAGCATGACATCAAAGCCCTTAAGTTAATTCAATTAACATTGTGCTGTTTTGGTTTTTGTGTAGTAAACTATTTACTTACAGTACTTCATGTCTTGTAGGTGAACTCAGAGCTAAAGTCTGAAAACAGCTGACTATCCAGGTTTAAACAAAAAAGTTTACAGTTTCTAAGTATACATTCTATACAATACAGTAGGTTCTATATGCAGAATAAGCATTAGTGTTTTCATTTATCTCCTATAATAGTCAGTAAACCAACTAATGATACAAACTTAAAACTGCATTTAATGACATTTATTTAATTTATGCATTAGAATCCCTTCAGATTAAAAACATACCTTGGATTCGAAGCAGTCTCATAGAACAGCCCTTGTTCTCAATGATTCCAAAGGGGATATACTTCCCGTTTCCAAATGAAAACACACTCAGAGGCTCTGCTGTAAAGAAATGTGTGACTTGGAAGGCTTGCGCATTACAGGCTTCCACTCACAAAGCAGGGTTCTTGGCCAGTAAAACTGTAACGGGAACAGCTGCTGATTTTCTTACAAGCAACAGGGCAGAATTGAACTTTGCATGCTTGCTAAACGAGGCAGCACTGCTACACGTCCATGTTACTTTAACCCGGTGTCTGATACTGTATTGATAAATATTCAACCAATGTGTACATTGCTCTTGTCTTGGTGCTATAAACAAGCTCAGCTGCAAATAATCTGTTCATAGTTAACCACTTAACTGGCATGGTCAGATTTCATGCAACTGCGCCGTCCCACCGTTTTGACGAGGAGATCCGTTCTGCAGATGTGCATAATATAATGTTTAAATATTTAAAAAAAACACTTTTTCAACTTTATTAAATAAAAATAAGAATTTACTTACCGATAATTCTATTTCTCGTAGTCCGTAGTGGATGCTGGGGACTCCGTAAGGACCATGGGGAATAGCGGCTCCGCAGGAGACTGGGCACAAAAGTAAAGCTTTAGAACTACCTGGTGTGCACTGGCTCCTCCCCCATGACCCTCCTCCAAGCCTCAGTTAGGATACTGTGCCCGGACGAGCGTACACAATAAGGAAGGATTTTGAATCCCGGGTAAGACTCATACCAGCCACACCAATCACACCATATAACTTGTGATCTAAACCCAGTTAACAGCATGATAACAGAGGAGCCTCTGAAAGATGGCTCACAACAATAATAACCCGATTTTTTTTTTTTTTTGGTAACAATAACTATGTACCAGTATTGCAGACAATCCGCACTTGGGATGGGCGCCCAGCATCCACTACGGACTACGAGAAATAGAATTATCGGTAAGTAAATTCTTATTTTCTCTAACGTCCTAAGTGGATGCTGGGGACTCCGTAAGGACCATGGGGATTATACCAAAGCTCCCAAACGGGCGGGAGAGTGCGGATGACTCTGCAGCACCAAATGAGAGAACTCCCGGTCCTCCTCAGCCAGGGTATCAAATTTGTAGAATTTTACAAACGTATTTGCTCCTGACCAAGTATCTGCTCGGCAAAGTTGTAAAGCAGAGACCCCTCGGGCAGCCGCCCAAGATGAGCCCACTTTCCTTGTGGAATGGGCTTTTACAGATTTTGGCTGTGGCAGGCCTGCCACAGAATGTGCAAGCTGAATTGTACTACAAATCCAACGAGCAATAGTCTGCTTAGCAGCAGGAGCACCCAGCTTGTTGGGTGCATACAGAATAAACAACGAGTCAGATTTTCTGACTCCAGCCGTCCTGGAAACCTATATTTCCAGGGCTCTGACAACGTCTAGCAACTTGGAGTCCTCCAAGTCCCTAGTAGCCGCAGGCACCACAATAGGTTGATTCAGGTGAAACGCTGAAAACCACCTTAGGAAGAAACTGAGGACAAGTCCTCAATTCCGCCCTGTCCGAATGGAAAATCAGATGAGGGCTTTTACAGGATAAAGCCGCCAATTCTGACACGCACCTGGCCCAGGCCAGGGCCAACAGCATGACCACTTTCCATGTGAGATATTTTAACTCCACATATTTAAGTGGTTCAAACCAATGTGACTTTTGGAACCCAAAAACTACATTTAGATCCCAAGGTGCCACTGGAGGCACAAAAGGAGGCTGTATATACAGTACCCCTTTCACAAACGTCTGAACTTCAGGGACTGAAGCTAGTTCTTTTTGGAAGAAAATTGACAGGGCCGAAATTTGAACCTTAATGGACTCCCATTTCAGGCCCATAGACACTCCTGTTTGCAGGAAATGTAGGAATCGACCTAGTTGAAAATTCCTCCGTCGGGGCCTTACTGGCCTCGCACCACGCAACATATTTTCGCCAAATGCGGTGATAATGTTTTGCGGTTATATCTTTCCTGGCTTTGATCAGGATAGGGATGACTTCATCCGGAATGCCTTTTTCCTTCAGGATCCGGCGTTCAACCGCCCTGCCGTTAAACGCAGCCGTGGTAAGTCTTGGAACAGACAGGGTCCTTGCTGGAGCAGGTCCCTTCTTAGAGGTAGAGGCCACGGATCCTCCGTGAGCATCTCTTGAAGTTCCGGTTACCAAGTCCTTCTTGGCCAATCCGGAGCCACGAATATAGTGCTTACTCCTCTCCATCTTATAATTCTCAGTACCTTGGTTATGAGAGGCAGAGGAGGGAACACATACACTGACTGGTACACCCACTGTGTTACCAGAGCGTCTACAGCTATTGCCTGAGGGTCCCTTGACCTGGCGCAATACTTGTCGAGTTTTATAAACATGTGGAAGACTTCTGGGTGAAGTCCCCACTCTCCCGGGTGGAGGTCGTGTCTGCTAAGGAAGTCTGCTTCCCAGTTGTCCACTCCCGGAATGAATACTGCTGACAGTGCTATTACATGATTTTCCGCCCAGCGAAGAATCCTTGCAGCTTCTGCCATTGCCCTTCTGCTTCTTGTGTCACCCTGTCTGTTTACGTGGGTGACTGCCGTGATGTTGTCCAAATGGATCAACTCCGGGTGACCTTGAAGCAGAGGTCTTGCTGAGCTTAGAGCATTGTAAATGGCCCTTAGCTTCAGGATATTTATGTGAAGTGATGTCTCCAGGCTTGACCATTAGCTCTGGAAATTCCTTCCCTGTGTGACTGCTCCCCAGCCTCGCAGGCTGGCATCCGTGGTCACCAGGACCCAGTCCTGAATGTGCGGCCCTCTAGAAGATGAGCACTCTGCAACCACCACAGGAGAGACACCCTTGTGCTTGGTGACAGGGTTATCCGCTGATGCATCTGAAGATGCGACCCAGACCATTTGTCCAGCAGGTCCCACTGGAAAGTTCTTGCGTGGAATCTGCCGCATGGGATTGCTTCATAGGAAGCCACCATTGTTTCCAGAACCATCTCATTGATGTACTGAGACTTGGCTCGGTTATAGGAGGTTCCCGACTAGCTCGGATAACTCCCTGACTTTCTCCTCCGGGAGAAACACCTTTTTCTGAACTGTGTCCAGGATCATCCCTAAGAACAGAAGACGAGTCGTCGGAATCAGCTGCGATTTTGGAATATTGAGAATCCAATCATGCTGCCGCAACACTACCTGAGATAGTGCTACACCGACCTCCAACTGTTCCCTGGATCTTACCCTTATCAGGGAATCGTCCAAGTAAGGGATAACTAAAATTCCCTTCCTTCGAAGGAGTATCATCATTTCGGCCATTACCTTGGTAAAGACCCGGGGTGCCGTGGACCATCCCTACGGCAGCGTCTGAAACTGATAGTGACAGTTCTGTACCATAAACCTGAGGTACCCTTGGTGAGAAGGGTAAATTGGGACATGAAGGTAAGCATCCTTGATGTACCGAGACATCATGTAGTCCTCTTCTTCCAGGTTCGCAATCACTGCTCTGAGTGATTCAATCTTGAATTTGAACCTCTGTATGTAAGTGTTCAAAGATTTTAGATTTAGAATCGGTCTCACCGAGCCGTCCGGCTTCGGTACCACAACAGTGTGGAATAATACCCCGTTCCCTGTTGCAGGAGGGGTACCTTGATTATCACCTGCTGGGAATACAGCTTGTGAATGGCTTCCAAAACTGTCTCCCTGTCAGAAGGAGACATCGGTAAAGCCGACTTTAGGAAACGGCGAGGGGGAGACGTCTCGAATTCCAATTTGTACCCCTGAGATATCACCTGAAGGATCCAGGGGTCTACTTGCGAGTGAGCCCACTGCGCGCTGAAATTCATTGAGACGGGCCCCCACCGTGCCTGATTCTGCTTGTAAAGCCCCAGCGTCATACTGAGGGCTTGGCAGAGGCGGGAGAGGGTTTCTGTTCCTGGGAACTGGCTGATTTCTGCAGCCTTTTTCCTCTCCCTCTGTCACGGGGCAGAAATGAGGAACCTTTTGCCCGCTTGCCCACGAAAAGACTGCGCCTGATAATACGGCGTCTTCTCATGTTGAGAGGCGACCTGGGGTACAAACGTGGATTTCCCAGCTGTTGCCGTGGCCACCAGGTCTGAAAGACCGATTCCAAATAACTCCTCCCCTTAATAAGGCAATACTTCCAAATGCCGTTTGGAATCCGCATCACCTGACCACTGTCGTGTCCATAACCCTCTACTGGTAGAAATGGACAACGCACTTAGACTTGATGCCAGTCGGCAAATATTCCGCTGTGCATCACGCATATATAGAAATGCATCTTTCAAATGCTCTATAGGCAATAATATACTGTCCCTATCTAGGGTATCAATATTTTCAGTCAGGGAATCCGACCACGCCAACCCAGCACTGCACATCCAGGCTGAGGCGATTGCTGGTCGCAGTATAACACCAGTATGTGTGTAAATACCTTTTAGGATGCCCTCCTGCTTTCTATCAGCAGGATCCTTAAGGGCGGCCATCTCAGGAGAGGGTAGAGCCCTTGTTCTTACAAGCGTGTGAGCGCTTTATCCACCCTAGGGGGTGTTTCCCAACGCACCCTAACCTCTGGCGGGAAAGGATATAATGCCAATAACATTTTAGAAATTATCAGTTGTTATCGGGGGAAACCCACGCATCATCACACACCTCATTTAATTTCTCAGATTCAGGAAAACTACAGGTAGTTTTTCCTCACCGAACATAATACCCCTTTTTGGTGGTACTCGTATTATCAGAAATGTGTAAAACATTTTCATTGCCTCAATCATGTAACGTGTGGCCCCACTTGAAGTCACATTTGTCTCTTCACCGTCGACACTGGAGTCAGTATCCGTGTCGGCGTCTATATCTGCCATCTGAGGTAACGGGCGCTTTAGAGCCCCTGACGGCCTATGAGACGTCTGGACAGGCACAAGCTGAGTAGCCGGCTGTCTCATGTCAACCACTGTCTTTTATACAGAGCTGACACTGTTACGTAATTCTTCCAACAGTTCATCCACTCAGGTGTCGACCCCCTAGGGGGTGACATCACTATTACAGGCAATCTGCTCCGTCTCCACATCATTTTTCTCCTCATACATGTCGACACAAACGTACCGACATACAGCACACACACAGGGAATGCTCTGATAGAGGACAGGACCCCACTAGCCCTTTGGGGAGACAGAGGGAGAGTTTGCCAGCACACACCAGAGCGCTATATATATACAGGGATAACCTTATATAAGTGTTTTTCCCCTTATAGCTGCTGTATCTTTAATACTGCGCGTAATTAGTGCCCCCCTTCTCTTTTTTAACCCTTTCTGTAGTGTAGTGACTGCAGGGGAGAGCCAGGGAGCTTCCCTCCAACGGAGCTGTGAGGGAAAATGGCGCCAGTGTGCTGAGGAGATAGGCTCCGCCCCCTTCTCGGCGGCCTTATCTCCCGTTTTTCTATGTATTCTGGCAGGGGTTAAATTCATCCATATAGCCCAGGAGCTATATGTGATGCATTTTTTGCCATCCAAGGTGTTTTTATTGCGTCTCAGGGCACCCCCCCCCAGCGCCCTGCACCCTCAGTGACTGGAGTGTGAAGTGTGCTGAGAGCAATGGCGCACAGCTGCAGTGCTGTGCGCTACCTTGTTGAAGACAGGACGTCTTCTGCCGCCGATTTTCCGGACCTCTTCTGTCTTCTGGCTCTGTAAGGGGGCCGGCGGCGCGGCTCTGGGACCCATCCATGGCTGGGCCTGTGATCGTCCCTCTGGAGCTAATGTCCAGTAGCCTAAGAAGCCCAATCCACTCTGCACGCAGGTGAGTTCGCTTCTTCTCCCCTTAGTCCCTCGATGCAGTGAGCCTGTTGCCAGCAGGTCTCACTGAAAATAAAAAACCTAAAACTAAACTTTTCACTAAGCAGCTCAGGAGAGCCACCTAGTGTGCACCCTTCTCGTTCGGGCACAAAAATCTAACTGAGGCTTGGAGGAGGGTCATAGGGGGAGGAGCCAGTGCACACCAGGTAGTTCTAAAGCTTTACTTTTGTGCCCAGTCTCCTGCGGAGCCGCTATTCCCCATGGTCCTTACGGAGTCCCCAGCATCCACTTAGGACGTTAGAGAAATACATTTTAGAAAACAATGTTAACGCTTTTGAAGGGAAAATCGTCAGTTAAGTGGTTTTAATGAATGTAGACTGTAAGGCTAAACAAAATCCTATCGAATTCAAAAACATTTTTACTGCTATAATTTGTGAATATTTTTACAATTGGAATTACTAAAACATTATTTTGTTGTCTATTTCATACAGTCTGCAGCTCCGACAAGCAGTAATAGCATTTATATTGAATGCAAGAAAATGTAGGTGCAGCCATGCTGATGGATGCAGCAGCATTAAAATGGACTAAGGGCGTAATTTAGACTTGATCGTAGATGAGCAAGAAAATGCACATCTAAGATCAATTTCTTTGACATGCAGGGGGACGCCCAGCACAGGGCAAGTCCGACCCTCATGCCGGATCCAGCCCTCCCCCTCCCTCCACAGACATGTGAGAGCTTTTGCATGTTTAGAGTAGCCCTCTACCTGCGAAGGCAGAAGGCTACCCGTCATATTAAGGGTTATAGCAACTGCATGTGATGTCACACAGATGCCGCGGCATGCCCCCAAATGGTCTGGACAGGCCCTAAAACGGAGCATGGACGCCCAGAAAATGCGCCATTGACGCCCCCCCTCCCGCCCCCCTCCAGGTCTTAAACTGCGTTCTGAAGAGAACGCAGTTTTGGACCTTGCACATGCACGTACCAGCATGCGCAAATGTGCAGAAATCGCTTCATAGCGATTTTTGCACATCAGCGTCAGGGTCTGAATTGGCCCCTAAGGGGAACATGTACTAAGCAGTGATAAAAGTGGAGAAGTGAGCCAGTGGAGAAGTTGCCTATGGCAACCAATCAACATTGACGTAACATTTATAATTTGCATACTATAAACATATACAGAGCAGCTGATGGGTTTTACCAATGCTTAGAACATGTCCCCCATAGTTTTAAAGGACAAAAGGGTCTATTTACTAAGCCTTGGATTGAAATAAAGTGGACGGAGATAAAGTACCAGCCAATCAGCTCCTAACTGCCATGTCACAGGCTGGGTTTGTAAAATGACAGTTAGGAGCTGATTGGCTGGTGCTATATCTCTGTGCACTTTATCTCCATCCAAGGCTTAGTAAATAGACCCCAAAGTATGATTTCTGAATAGTTAAAAAATAAATAAACAGTTGAACAAGCATTGAACAGCAATAACAAACAAGTAATTTCAAGTTTAAACTTGAAATTTTGTTATGTACTATGGTGATCATTCCGAGTTGTTCGCTCAGTAATTTTCTTCGCATCGCAGCGATTTTCCGCTAATTGCGCATGCGCAATGTTCGCACTGCGACTGCGCCAAGTAAATTTGCTATGTAGTTAGAAATTTTACTCACGGCATTACAAGGTTTTTTCTTCGTTCTGGTGATCGTAATGTGATTGACAGGAAGTGGGTGTTTCTGGGTGGAAAGTACTGGCCGTTTTTTATGGGTGTGTGTGAAAAAACGCTGCCGTTTGTGGGAAAAGCGCGGGAGTGGCTGGAGAAATGGGGAAGTGTCTGGGCGAACGCTGGGTGTGTTTGTGACGTCAAACCAGGAACGAAACTGACTGAACTGATCGCAGATGCCGAGTAAGTCTGGAGCTACTCAGAAACTGCTAAGAAGTGTCTATTCGCAATTCTGCTAATCTTTCGTTCGCAATTTTACTATGCTAAGATTCACTTCCAGTAGGCGGCGGCTTAGCGTGTGTAAAGCTGCTAAAAGCAGCTTGCGAGCGAACAACTCGGAATGAGGGCCAATCTTAACATGGCTAGAAATAAGAGATGCACATCCTGGCCACCAGTATTTTCCCTTGGATCAGTATGTATTAAAGTTATACTCTTAAGGTGTGTGTCTCCTGTTTTTATTTGGGTATTTTTTCCCCAGTAGTACTACAGGTACCAGCGGGCCCGTTTTTCTCCCGCATGCTGGTACTTGTGGTTCTCCAAGTACCAGCTTGTGGGGGAGGCTTGCTGGGACTTGTAGTACTACTGGAAAGAACAATATTCTGACATTTTTCTCAAGGCTATCAGCCTCCCATCCGCAGCCCATTGGATGGGGAAGACAGCCTCGGGCTTCACCCCTGGCCCTTGGGTGGCTGGGGGGGGGACCCCTTGATTGAAGGGGTCCCCACTCCCCCAGGGTACCCCGGCCAGGGGTGACTAGTTGGATATTTAATGCCACGGCCGCAGGGCGCTGTATAAAAGTAACCCCCGGCTGTGGCATTATCTGTCCAGCTAGTGGAGCCCGATGCTGGTGTATAAAATACGGGGGACCCCTACTCTTTTTGTCCCCCGTATTTTTTGCACCAACATCAGGCGCAGAGCCCGGTGCTGGTTTTAAAAATACGGGGGATCCCCTGTCAAATTTTTCCTCGCATTTTTAGAACCAGGACCAGCTCGAAGAGCCCGAGGCTGGTTATGCTTTGAAGGGGGGATCCCACGCCATTTTTTTCCGGGTTTTTCCTGTTTTTTCCCGTTTTTTTAATTCGCGGCAAAATCCGGAAAATCGGCCGTTTTTTGCCCGCGGGACTGTCGAATCCGTTTTTCATTGAATATGGTGAATTCCGGCAGCCACCTGCCGGAATTCACCTGTCGAATTGTGTCGAATTAAAAAACGGCGATAATTTGCCGCGATTCGCCGTGAATTGCATATACCCCTATGACCCCTCCTATACTGTAAATGACCAGCCCTTTGACCTATGGATGAAGAGGTTACAGTTTCCATTGTATTGTGTTTTTACCAACTGTATAAAAGCCAAAGCTGCCTAGCTGGTCACTCTCTCTCTCTCTCTGAAGGTCATGTTGCTTGATTGATCTGAGCACCGGACCGTGTGGCGCTGGCAAAACCAAATGTATGTACCATTGTATTGTATCCTCTTTTCTCTTATTGTAATTGTATATCTGTTGTAACCCCCTTTCAGCAATTATATGTTGGTGGGTCGGATCCCAACATCTTAAATACAACTGGTGTCGTGTCTCCTCCCTGCTAAGGTTTAAAGTGTATTTCAGACACACGTGTAGCTGCATTGTGCTCTCAGTGTGTCGGTGTGTGTGTGTATGCACTGCGTGTGCTTTGTATGTCCGTCGCGGCGTGTGTAAGCAAAGTGCGTACACGGTACAGACCTTTGTACGCTAACTGTGTAAAAAGTACGTAGGTTAAAGATTACATCCAGCAGCCACAGCTGCTCGAATTTCAGTGTAAAAGGTATTGTTTTTTCTGTCCTGTATTTAATCAGCATTTACAATTGGGGGCTCCTCCGGTTCACTACATACTCACAGAACTGCAGCCCATAAAACAGACTTTGATCTATCAACAAAGGGTGGAGACGCATCTTAAGATAAACCTTTTTCTGGTTGCTTGGGTGTTCTTAAACCCTATTATTCTGTGTTGTTAGATCACGTCTGTAGCTCCAGTCTTAAGAGGTGCTGGTGTGAAACCCGAAAAAATCCATTTATTATCGCAGTGTAATTTTTGGCGCGAAAAAGCATACACAGGGTGTACTGATACTTTGCATACCCTCTCACATATTGTTGCCACAAGTATAGATTATTAGGTCATTTTAGATCTGTGTGAAATCGGATACATTTGTTTGCTATATAGATAAATTTGATATAGTATATTAAGGGCGTAATTGTTAAACACAAAACGCAGTTCTGGCCTAGTCGTTACGGTTTACACAGAACAAGTGTGGGTTGTGTTTAGTGGGCGATAGTAGTTTTATTGCTCACATTTATAGAGATTGTGTGGTTTGTTGATTTGCGGACGTACGTTGTACACGTGGTACGGACAAAGTGCAGAGTCGTACACGTGGCATAAAAGGCATGCACGGTCGCGTGTTTATGCAAGGTTGCGTAGGATTACAGACGCTAAGTACAAATCACACAATAGTTGTTCAATTAAAGGCGGGATAGTATACATTTAATACAATAGCACATAACTATCCGATTTCAAAAGCAGGTTACCTTAAATATTTAGTTTAAAACTGTAAGTGCCTCTGGGGTAAAGTTACCAACCTAAGGGAGTGGAAATTTTCTGTACAGAAAAGAAAAACAAGGTGTATTTGAGTGAGTGAAAGCGGAGTGAGTGGAGCTGAACCCCGGGAATTCTGTCACCCATAGGTGACACTGGGTTAGTAGAGGCCTGGTGGCGTAAGGTTCGCTACCTTACGTGAACATATTGTGGAAATACGCAAGTCGTGAGGAGACTTGTACAGGAGCGTGGTAGGGAATTGTGAATTGAGAATTGTGACCCCATATAGTTTTTGTTACGTTCCGGCTGAGGATCGCAGCTTGTGAATTCGACTCCCGCGATCGTAGGGCATATAGATAACTAGTATCTATAGGCTGTGCGATTGAACCGCACGTCCATGTGTTCTACACAGCACAACGTGATACCATTGTGTCATATGCGCTGTGGAAAAGCATATGCAGACGTGATTGTGTAAACAAAGGGGTTTTTCTTTGATTACGTCAGGAAATCTCCCTGGTGGAAGTAATTTCTCTGTTTTTCACCCTACAAAAATTCCAGTGGAAAGATACCGAAAAGGAATTTTTCCCTGCCTCTCTCAGAAAAAAATTCCAACAGAACCTCCACCGAAAGAAATTGCGGTGCTGTAAGGTCTTATAGGAGCCCTAAGTTGGGTACATTGCGATCCACTATTGACAATGTATCGTTGTACTGGCCAGCATGGGTGAGAGCGAGTGAAAGGCGCTCAAGTAACTTTCACCGTCTGCTTGCATTGAGTATTTTGGTGTTTGTGGGAACGGCCGAGAAGGTAAGACCCACAATTATGGGAGTCAGTTGCTCAAGTGAGAGACTTTCAGTATGCAGGGTTCAGGCTGGAGAATTGCGGCCGAGAGGGTCAGCAAGGTTTAATATGGTTCACACGCGGAGGCTTATTGCAATGAATGGGTACGTATGACTGCTGCAGATAGGGCCGCATTCCCCACGGTGGGTGGCTTTGAACCAGAGGTACTGCAGAATGTAGGTATTAGAATATGTCTGATCAAATCTAGAAAACAAAGGATCAGACATAATGATTGTTTAAATCTGTGGCAACAAGAGGGGGAGGTGCAAAGGGAACAAACTCGCAAAGCAAGTTCGAAACCTGGCAGGAATGTGAGCATGAACACACCATTACCGACACAAGTCGAAGGGGAGGAAATGGCTACAATCAATGGTACATCTGTAAATGATAGTAGAATGCAGAAGTAATGTGTTAACCCTAACCCGTGCAAGTTGTATCCTGTTTTGAAATCTCTCCAAGGTTATAGGTCACAGTAAAATGAAGGATCCAGCCTAATCTCAGCTCTCATTCAGGCAGTCACCTTACAGGAAACTCAGGTGGGCCAGGCCCAACCAGTAAGAACAGTAACAGTGTCCCCCACTGATAGGACTGGTGAGATCACAGCTACCGGTAAGTGTGAGACTGTTCATTACACAGAGACAATAACACCTCACGGTGAGCAGATTAGGAATGGAATGGTAGGATTACATCCTGTCTTAGAAATAGTAACTCCCAATAGGAGGACCGATAGTCAGGGAATAATCCTCACCAGGAACAATGCAATGTATTGCCCGTGGTCCAGATCAGAGCTGCGGTCAATCATTTCAGAATTCCCCGATCCCCAGAAGCATTTAGCCAGATGTCAGAAGTTTTATCAGGGATCTGGGTAATACCCATGAACCGGCAAACAAAGATTGGCGGACACTTTTGAAAGCGTGCCTACCCCCTAATATTGACACCCAAAAATGTATTACAGATTGTAAATTAGAGTCGGACAGTCCTATGACAGACGAACACAATCAGGAGAACGTGGAACGAATTAACATACAACTAGGATTGTATTTCCCCACTGCTGTTAAGTGGAGCAAAATTTACTCCATAAGACAGAAGGACAGTGAAACGACATCTGAATATTTCCATAGGGCTTTGCAAATAATGGCTAGATACACTGGGGTATCGGATATAGGGAAGGATGAGAATTACAGGGAGGTGGCTGTCTCTGTGCTAATGGACGGGCTCAATAAGGCATTGAGGGCCAGGGTGCAAACCTCTTTGACAAATTGGAGAGGGGTCACAGTAGCTAATCTTAGAGAGTGCGTTATGGAACATCACAGGAATATCGCTATATGCAGGGAACAACAGGAGGAGAGGCTGAGGACTGAAAATACACAGGCTCTTACAGCAAAGTCCCATCTACCTAAACCCCAGACCATTGTTGTTTGGAAAAGATCAAGACTATGTTACATTTGTAGGAAGAAAGGACATTTTGCCAGAGATTGTAGGAGTAGTAGGACACATAGTCAATATAGACCCCCTAGACAACACAAGCCACATTATTAAACACATAGACGGGACCAAGGGACATATAGTAAGGAATCACAAGCCATATAAAAAACACAGATTCGGCTAATGGGAAGAATGAAATAAATGCAACATTACCCTTTGACAAAACTTGCTAGGGTTAAGATGGGGCCTCTAAACTTTTGCTTCTTTTTCTAGCAGAAATTGGCCCCTGATTAACTTAACAGGAGCTTTGTTAGATATGATATACATATAATGTGCTCCCGCTCAGGAAGTACAAAGTATGTTAGACACCCACGAAGACTAATGTTACATTTCACTGTTCTAGATTCATGTCCATCACAGGTAGAGGAAATTATCTCACAGATACTGGGTTCCCTATGAACTTAGGATAGACAGGACACTCGATTGATGGCTGGGATAGTCCCAGTAGAGATACAACACACATAGAATGTTTTTTTTTTTTTTAAGGGGAGTAGACCAAGTAGAGAATCACTTCTCCGTAGTGCCCAATCCAGTTGTCAAATTTTATAAAAAATCTTCTTTACCTCTACAAACGTATCTGTCACCAACTTCTATTCTGTTTCTCCACAATTTCCTCTTCATCTTTTGCGTTCACACAGGGTGGTCCAATACATGGACCCGATTACAGTTCGAACACCACATGCCCACTCGGTCCTTCAGAGTTCTGCCCAAACCCAGTATATCTCACCAACACAATGACACCAGTATTACTACAGTGTGCCTGGTCATGCACAAAGGGTGGAGAATGGGAATACTGGTGGAGGGAGATTGTGTACAGACACTGATATGCATGATGGTGTGACGGCCTGTTGGTGAATGGCAAACCTGACATTTTTCTTTTTAATTTTCACTCTCTTCTCTCATCCAGAGATGTTTTTACTTCACACAACTGATAACATGAAATAATTAAATAAAAAATAAAAAAATTGTGTTCCCTACAGGAAAAGACGGTCTGGAAGGTGAAGGGATATGGTCAGGAGTCCTCAGGACTTTGGACAGATGGACACGGTAAGCCAGTGGCCCCCAGAGCATATCTTCCAAGTCTAGCTGAGGTGGCACACGGTCTGACTCATCTGGGCAAGGAGGGTATGTGCAAGCTGGTAAGAGCCTACTGGAGTGCGCCAGGATTCTCTTCTCATGCAGGTAAGAAGGCGATGACATGTCTTGCTTGCTTGAGGAAGAATATTGGTAAGGCAATACCAACGGAGCCATCCCATATCCCTCCTACAGACGGACATTTTCAGGTAATACAAATCGACTTCATACAGTTACCACCCTGTAGGAATTTAAAATATGTGTTAGTATGTACTGATGTGTTTTCCAACTGGGTAGAAGCGTTCCCTGCTGCTGCAAATACTGCCACGTTCACTGCAAAGAAAATCGTGCAGGAATTTGTGTGCAGATATGGTATCCCTAGAATGATTGAAAGTGATAGGAGTACCCATTTTACAGGTGAAGTCTTTCAGATCATGTGCAAACTGCCTGAAAAGCTCAATATCTGTGCTCAGTGTCAGTGCTGCATTGTGGTAACCACCAGTATATAGTACTACAGTACAGGGCCGGATTAACAATGGGGCGGATGGAGCTGCAGCTCCAGGCCACCCATTGAAAATAGGCCCACAGCAAACTGGCAGCATTGACAGGAAAAAACTTTTTCCTGTCACAGACTGCCAGCGGCCTCCTCTCTCCCATGCCCCCTCCTCCGGCTCCAGCGCTCTCACCTGAGATGTTACGGAGCAGGAGCCGTGCAGGCAGTGTGCTGGCCGCCCCTCCCTCTCCTGTCTCTCATTCTCCGGGGACCTGCTGTGACTCACAGGCCCAAGCTCCACCCCCAGACTGCACGGGGAGCTCAGATGCTGCTGTAGGAGGCCTTACAAGGTTAACTTAATAGCTTCTTGATTAATGTGTGTGTGTGTGTGTGTCCTAAATGTGTATAGTGTGTAGTGTGTGTATAATGTGATGGTGTGTGTGTATATGCGGTGTGTGCTGTGTGTGTATAATGTGATGGCATGTGTGTATATGTGGTGTGTGCTGTGTGTGTATTATGTGAGGGTGTGTGTATGTGTGGTGATGGGGTTGTGTGTGTACTGCGTGTGTGTATACTGTACGTGGTGGGTGGGTGTGTATAGTGTGTGTGTGTGTGTGTATATGTGGTGGTGGAGGTGTGTGTAGTGTGTATATGTGGTGGTGCAGTTGTGTGTGTGTACTTTGTGTGTGTAGTAGTGGTGTGTGTGTGTGTGTGTGTGTGTGTGTGTGTGTGTGTGTGTGTGTGTGTGTGTGTGTGTGTGTGTCAGAGACGGATTAATAATGGGACCCCATCAAAAAAGGTTCCCAGCATTTCCTATGGCTGCATAAGGTACCGTACACTCACACATCAAACGCTTCCCCCTGTTCCCGCTAGAGATGAGCGGGTTCGGTTTCTCTGAAACCGAACCCGCACGAACTTCATGTTTTTTTCACGGGTCCGAGCAGACTCGGATCCTCCCGCCTTGCTCGGTTAACCCGAGCGCGCCCGAACGTCATCATGACGCTGTCGGATTCTCGCGAGACTCGGATTCTATATAAGGAGCCGCGCGTCGCCGCCATTTTCACACGTGCATTGAGATTGATAGGGAGAGGACGTGGCTGGCGTCCTCTCCATTAGAAATTAGATTAGAAGAGAGAGAGAGATTGTGCAGAGTCAGACAGAGTTTACCACAGTGACCAGTGCAGTTGTTGTTAGTTAACTTTTATTTATTTTAATATATATCCGTTCTCTGCTATATCCGTTCTCTGCCTGAAAAAAAACGATACACAGCAGCAGCCAGTCACACAGTGTGACTCAGTCTGTGTGCACTCAGCTCAGCCCAGTGTGCTGCACATCAATGTATAAAAGGCAAAGCTTATAATAATTGTGGGGGAGACTGGGGAGCACTGCAGGTTGTTATAGCAGGAGCCCCCAGGAGTACATAATATTATATTAATTTAAAATTAAACAGTGCACACTTTTGCTGCAGGAGTGCCACTGCCAGTGTGACTAGTGGTGACCACAGTGCCTGACCACCAGTATAGTAGTATATTTATTGTTGTATGTATTGTATACTATCTCTTTATCAACCAGTCTATATTAGCAGCAGACACAGTACAGTGCGGTAGTTCACGGCTGTGGCTACCTCTGTGTCGGCAGTCGGAACTCGGCAGGCAGTCCGTCCATCCATAATTGTATTACAATATATACCACCTAACCGTGGTATTTTTTTTTCTTTCTTTATACCGTCATAGTGTCATACTAGTTGTTACGAGTATACTACTATCTCTTTATCAACCAGTGTACAGTGCGGTAGTTCACGGCTGTGGCTACCTCTGTGTCGGCAGTCGGCAGGCAGTCCGTCCATCCATAATTGTATTATTATTATAATATATACCACCTAACCGTGGTTTTTTTTCCATTCTTTATACCGTCGTCATAGTGTCATACTAGTTGTTACGAGTATACTACTATCTCTTTATCAACCAGTGTACAGTGCGGTAGTTCACGGCTGTGGCTACCTCTGTGTCGGCAGTCGGCAGGCAGTCCGTCCATCCATAATTGTATTATTATTATAATATATACCACCTAACCGTGGTTTTTTTTCCATTCTTTATACCGTCGTCATAGTGTCATACTAGTTGTTACGAGTATACTACTATCTCTTTATCAACCAGTGTACAGTGCGGTAGTTCACGGCTGTGGCTACCTCTGTGTCGGCAGTCGGCAGGCAGTCCGTCCATCCATAATTGTATTATTATTATAATATATACCACCTAACCGTGGTTTTTTTTCCATTCTTTATACCGTCGTCATAGTGTCATACTAGTTGTTACGAGTATACTACTATCTCTTTATCAACCAGTGTACAGTGCGGTAGTTCACGGCTGTGGCTACCTCTGTGTCGGCAGTCGGCAGGCAGTCCGTCCATCCATAATTGTATTATTATTATAATATATACCACCTAACCGTGGTTTTTTTTCCATTCTTTATACCGTCGTCATAGTGTCATACTAGTTGTTACGAGTATACTACTATCTCTTTATCAACCAGTGTACAGTGCGGTAGTTCACGGCTGTGGCTACCTCTGTGTCGGCAGTCGGCAGGCAGTCCGTCCATCCATAATTGTATTATTATTATAATATATACCACCTAACCGTGGTTTTTTTTCCATTCTTTATACCGTCGTCATAGTGTCATACTAGTTGTTACGAGTATACTACTATCTCTTTATCAACCAGTGTACAGTGCGGTAGTTCACGGCTGTGGCTACCTCTGTGTCGGCAGTCGGCAGGCAGTCCGTCCATCCATAATTGTATTATTATTATAATATATACCACCTAACCGTGGTTTTTTTTTCATTCTTTATACCGTCGTCATAGTGTCATACTAGTTGTTACGAGTATACTACTATCTCTTTATCAACCAGTGTACAGTGCGGTAGTTCACGGCTGTGGCTACCTCTGTGTCGGCAGTCGGCAGGCAGTCCGTCCATCCATAATTGTATTATTATTATAATATATACCACCTAACCGTGGTTTTTTTTCCATTCTTTATACCGTCGTCATAGTGTCATACTAGTTGTTACGAGTATACTACTATCTCTTTATCAACCAGTGTACAGTGCGGTAGTTCACGGCTGTGGCTACCTCTGTGTCGGCAGTCGGCAGGCAGTCCGTCCATCCATAATTGTATTATTATTATAATATATACCACCTAACCGTGGTTTTTTTTCCATTCTTTATACCGTCGTCATAGTGTCATACTAGTTGTTACGAGTATACTACTATCTCTTTATCAACCAGTGTACAGTGCGGTAGTTCACGGCTGTGGCTACCTCTGTGTCGGCAGTCGGCAGGCAGTCCGTCCATCCATAATTGTATTATTATTATAATATATACCACCTAACCGTGGTTTTTTTTCCATTCTTTATACCGTCGTCATAGTGTCATACTAGTTGTTACGAGTATACTACTATCTCTTTATCAACCAGTGTACAGTGCGGTAGTTCACGGCTGTGGCTACCTCTGTGTCGGCAGTCGGCAGGCAGTCCGTCCATCCATAATTGTATTATTATTATAATATATACCACCTAACCGTGGTTTTTTTATACCACCTAACCGTGGCAGTCCGTCCATAATTGTATACTAGTAAACTATCCAATCCATCCATCTCCATTGTTTACCTGAGGTGCCTTTTAGTTCTGCCTATAAAATATGGAGAACAAAAAAGTTGAGGTTCCAAAATTAGGGAAAGATCAAGATCCACTTCCACCTCGTGCTGAAGCTGCTGCCACTAGTCATGGCCGAGACGATGAAATGCCAGCAACGTCGTCTGCCAAGGCCGATGCCCAATGTCATAGTACAGAGCATGTCAAATCCAAAACACCAAATATCAGAAAAAAAAGGACTCCAAAACCTAAAATAAAATTGTCGGAGGAGAAGCGTAAACTTGCCAATATGCCATTTACCACACGGAGTGGCAAGGAACGGCTGAGGCCCTGGCCTATGTTCATGGCTAGTGGTTCAGCTTCACATGAGGATGGAAGCACTCAGCCTCTCGCTAGAAAACTGAAAAGACTCAAGCTGGCAAAAGCACCGCAAAGAACTGTGCGTTCTTTGAAATCCCAAATCCACAAGGAGAGTCCAATTGTGTCGTTTGCGATGCCTGACCTTCCCAACACTGGACGTGAAGAGCATGCGCCTTCCACTATTTGCACGCCCCCTGCAAGTGCTGGAAGGAGCACCCGCAGTCCAGTTCCTGATAGTCAGATTGAAGATGTCAGTGTTGAAGTACACCAGGATGAGGAGGATATGGGTGTTGCTGGCGCTGGGGAGGAAATTGACCAGGAGGATTCTGATGGTGAGGTGGTTTGTTTAAGTCAGGCACCCGGGGAGACACCTGTTGTCCGTGGGAGGAATATGGCCGTTGACATGCCAGGTGAAAATACCAAAAAAATCAGCTCTTCGGTGTGGAGGTATTTCACCAGAAATGCGGACAACAGGTGTCAAGCCGTGTGTTCCCTTTGTCAAGCTGTAATAAGTAGGGGTAAGGACGTTAACCACCTCGGAACATCCTCCCTTATACGTCACCTGCAGCGCATTCATAATAAGTCAGTGACAAGTTCAAAAACTTTGGGTGACAGCGGAAGCAGTCCACTGACCAGTAAATCCCTTCCTCTTGTAACCAAGCTCACGCAAACCACCCCACCAACTCCCTCAGTGTCAATTTCCTCCTTCCCCAGGAATGCCAATAGTCCTGCAGGCCATGTCACTGGCAAGTCTGACGAGTCCTTTCCTGCCTGGGATTCCTCCGATGCATCCTTGCGTGTAACGCCTACTGCTGCTGGCGCTGCTGTTGTTGCCGCTGGGAGTCGATGGTCATCCCAGAGGGGAAGTCGTAAGCCCACTTGTACTACTTCCAGTAAGCAATTGACTGTTCAACAGTCCTTTGCGAGGAAGATGAAATATCACAGCAGTCATCCTACTGCAAAGCGGATAACTGAGTCCTTGACAACTATGTTGGTGTTAGACGTGCGTCCGGTATCCGCCGTTAGTTCACAGGGAACTAGACAATTTATTGAGGCAGTGTGCCCCCGTTACCAAATACCATCTAGGTTCCACTTCTCTAGGCAGGCGATACCGAGAATGTACACGGACGTCAGAAAAAGACTCACCAGTGTCCTAAAAAATGCACTTGTACCCAATGTCCACTTAACCACGGACATGTGGACAAGTGGAGCAGGGCAGGGTCAGGACTATATGACTGTGACAGCCCACTGGGTAGATGTATGGACTCCCGCCGCAAGAACAGCAGCGGCGGCACCAGTAGCAGCATCTCGCAAACGCCAACTCTTTCCTAGGCAGGCTACGCTTTGTATCACCGCTTTCCAGAATACGCACACAGCTGAAAACCTCTTACGGCAACTGAGGAAGATCATCGCGGAATGGCTTACCCCAATTGGACTCTCCTGTGGATTTGTGGCATCGGACAACGCCAGCAATATTGTGTGTGCATTAAATATGGGCAAATTCCAGCACGTCCCATGTTTTGCACATACCTTGAATTTGGTGGTGCAGAATTTTTTAAAAAACGACAGGGGCGTGCAAGAGATGCTGTCGGTGGCCAGAAAAATTGCGGGACACTTTCGGCGTACAGGCACCACGTACAGAAGACTGGAGCACCACCAAAAACTACTGAACCTGCCCTGCCATCATCTGAAGCAAGAAGTGGTAACGAGGTGGAATTCAACCCTCTATATGCTTCAGAGGTTGGAGGAGCAGCAAAAGGCCATTCAAGCCTATACAATTGAGCACGATATAGGAGATGGAATGCACCTGTCTCAAGTGCAGTGGAGAATGATTTCAACGTTGTGCAAGGTTCTGATGCCCTTTGAACTTGCCACACGTGAAGTCAGTTCAGACACTGCCAGCCTGAGTCAGGTCATTCCCCTCATCAGGCTTTTGCAGAAGAAGCTGGAGGCATTGAAGAAGGAGCTAACACGGAGCGATTCCGCTAGGCATGTGGGACTTGTGGATGCAGCCCTTAATTCGCTTAACAAGGATTCACGGGTGGTCAATCTGTTGAAATCAGAGCACTACATTTTGGCCACCGTGCTCGATCCTAGATTTAAAGCCTACCTTGGATCTCTCTTTCCGGCAGACACAGGTCTGCTGGGGTTGAAAGACCTGCTGGTGACAAAATTGTCAAGTCAAGCGGAACGCGACCTGTCAACATCTCCTCCTTCACATTCTCCCGCAACTGGGGGTGCGAGGAAAAGGCTCAGAATTCCGAGCCCACCCGCTGGCGGTGATGCAGGGCAGTCTGGAGCGACTGCTGATGCTGACATCTGGTCCGGACTGAAGGACCTGACAACGATTACGGACATGTCGTCTACTGTCACTGCATATGATTCTCTCAACATTGATAGAATGGTGGAGGATTATATGAGTGACCGCATCCAAGTAGGCACGTCACACAGTCCGTACTTATACTGGCAGGAAAAAGAGGCAATTTGGAGGCCCTTGCACAAACTGGCTTTATTCTACCTAAGTTGCCCTCCCACAAGTGTGTACTCCGAAAGAGTGTTTAGTGCCGCCGCTCACCTTGTCAGCAATCGGCGTACGAGGTTACATCCAGAAAATGTGGAGAAGATGATGTTCATTAAAATGAATTATAATCAATTCCTCCGCGGAGACATTGACCAGCAGCAATTGCCTCCACAAAGTACACAGGGAGCTGAGATGGTGGATTCCAGTGGGGACGAATTGATAATCTGTGAGGAGGGGGATGTACACGGTGATATATCGGAGGGTGAAGATGAGGTGGACATCTTGCCTCTGTAGAGCCAGTTTGTGCAAGGAGAGATTAATTGCTTCTTTTTTGGGGGGGGCCAAACCAACCCGTCATATCAGTCACAGTCGTGTGGCAGACCCTGTCACTGAAATGATGGGTTGGTTAAAGTGTGCATGTCCTGTTTTGTTTATACAACATAAGGGTGGGTGGGAGGGCCCAAGGATAATTCCATCTTGCACCTCTTTTTTCTTTTCTTTTTCTTTGCATCATGTGCTGATTGGGGAGGTTTTTTTGGAAGGGACATCCTGCGTGACACTGCAGTGCCACTCCTAGATGGGCCCGGTGTTTGTGTCGGCCACTAGGGTCGCTAATCTTACTCACACAGCTACCTCATTGCGCCTCTTTTTTTCTTTGCGTCATGTGCTGTTTGGGGAGGGTTTTTTGGAAGGGACATCCTGCGTGACACTGCAGTGCCACTCCTAGATGTGCCCGGTGTTTGTGTCGGCCACTAGGGTCGCTAATCTTACTCACACAGTCAGCTACCTCATTGCGCCTCTTTTTTTCTTTGCGTCATGTGCTGTTTGGGGAGGGTTTTTTGGAAGGGCCATCCTGCGTGACACTGCAGTGCCACTCCTAGATGGGCCCGGTGTTTGTGTCGGCCACTAGGGTCGCTAATCTTACTCACACAGCTACCTCATTGCGCCTCTTTTTTTCTTTGCGTCATGTGCTGTTTGGGGAGGGTTTTTTGGAAGGGCCATCCTGCGTGACACTGCAGTGCCACTCCTAGATGGGCCCGGTGTTTGTGTCGGCCACTAGGGTCGCTAATCTTACTCACACAGCTACCTCATTGCGCCTCTTTTTTTCTTTGCGTCATGTGCTGTTTGGGGAGGGTTTTTTGGAAGGGACATCCTGCGTGACACTGCAGTGCCACTCCTAGATGGGCCCGGTGTTTGTGTCGGCCACTAGGGTCGCTTATCTTACTCACACAGCGACCTCGGTGCAAATTTTAGGACTAAAAATAATATTGTGAGGTGTGATGTGTTCAGAATAGGCTGAAAATGAGTGTAAATTATGTTTTTTGAGGTTAATAATACTTTGGGATCAAAATTACCCCCAAATTCTATGATTTAAGCTGTTTTTTAGGGTTTTTTGAAAAAAACACCCGAATCCAAAACACACCCGAATCCGACAAAAATAATTCGGTGAGGTTTTGCCAAAACGCGTTCGAACCCAAAACACGGCCGCGGAACCGAACCCAAAACCAAAACACAAAACCCGAAAAATTTCAGGCGCTCATCTCTAGTTCCCGCCCGAGGGTAGATAAACCGGGAATATTGAAAGTGAAGCGCTGCTTGAGAAGGCTCCTGCTGCGCCACTATCACCGCACTTATGCATACCGCATTTAAATGCGGTAATAGCGGTGCAGCAGGAGCCTTCTCAAGCTCTTCCTGCACTTCACTTTCTGTTTCTGCCACTGGACCTCTCCCGCACTGCCGCTCCATGATATCATGGCGCACATCCTGCAGGGTGACTGGAACATGCGCCGCCCTGTAGCACAGCTGGAGCAGCCAAGCTCAGGTCTGTGAAGTAAGGCTTGATGATCCTGACTGAGCTGCGGTATGTGGCTGCTGCTGCTATTGCTGCTGATGGCGGAAGGGCTGTAGTGCAGTGCTGTATAGAAAGGAATGCACTGCCACAATGAAGATGTTAGCAATTATATTTGGTGACTGGAAACTATATATATCTCTTTGTTTGTAAGTATGTAATAGTTTAAGACAGGTCACCTCAGTCACTGCCTGCCCCTGCTTGGCTCTACCCTCTCTATGCTATTTACCCAAGCCCTTTCCCTTCCCTTTTATGGCTCAAATCCCCCTCCTTCCCAATCCATCCCAGGTGGATCCCACACATTCATCCCAATTTCTTCCCCTACCCCATCATGGTATAGACACAAACACCTCACCCATCCCCCTTCCACACTCCCATACTTACCCTGGCGGCCAGTCAACCTTTCCTCAGCTGTCCCATCTCACATGTAGATATAGATATATATATATATATATATATATACACATCTCTCTCTCTCTCTCTCTCTCTCTCTCTCTCTCTCTCTCTCTCTCTCTCTCTATATATATATAATGTGTGTATGTATATATCTATGGGATGGCATTGGGATCCTGGTGCTTGTAATGCCAGTACTCAGAAAAGACCAACAGCGGCATCCCAAAGCGCAGTTTAACCCTAACCCTCCCCGCCATACTTACGTTCGAGATGCCGTCAGTCGGAGTTCCGGCGCCAGCATTGTGTTCAATGTCGGGATCCCAGCGTCAATCTACTGGCCAGTGTTGGGATTCCAGCATCGGTAATCCAACTGCCAGCATCCCGAACGGCAATATGCTAACCAGATCCTAAATATATATATATCTATATATAAAATCACCCACTTAAATAATCCAGACATGGTTTAGATTGCAGTCAACTTTTCAGGGACCTTATTACTGTATATGTGGTTCTTTTGACTTCGAATGCCACCTGAACAAGTTGTGATCTTATCGGTGGAGTGACAGACATCATGCACTTCATATGTGTGTATATACAGTGTATGTGTGTATGTTTATATATATATATATATATATATATATATATACACACACACATATACATACACACCATATTCCAGTAAGGCGACACTCTGGAGACTCCAATGTAGCGAAACAAAGTGGTGTTTTAATGCCAACGTATATATGGGTTCGGTATGCTTTACCGCCGCACGGGATCCCGGCATTCAGGAGACCGACGCTGGGATCCCATCAGGTGGAATACCGGCAGGGAGCGCAGTGAGTCCCCTCGCTCGCCACACTATTCTATTTGCCCTCGAGTGGTAGAGTGGACCTCCATCCGAGTGGGAATTCCATGCCTCGTCCGGGATTCCGACCACCGGCATTTCTCTGGGTGTCAGGATTCCGGCATTAATATCCTGAATGCCAGGATCCCGACAGCTGGTAAATTGACTGCAACCTATATTATATGTGTGTGTGTGATGTTTATGCGATTTATGGCACCGATGCGTGCACATCACTATCTCTATGGATAGCCTTAGACCGTTACCAGGCCATTTAATTTATTTTGCTCTTTATATATTTGGCCACTGTTGTGTATGCTGGGCCCTTTACCAGGTTTTGCCCCTTTGTACTGCATCGGTATGTGCTCTGAGTTTTGGTATTGTCCACCTTTGGAGCCCGTATTAGGCCTCTTTGAGGTCTGGGTCATTGTGTGACATTACATCGGGAGTTGGATATATTTATTTGACATGGCACTACTGTATGTGCTTATTTATCACATATGTCATCTTGTGGAGGGATGTAGTTATGTGACCGCTGGTCACACTACTGACGGCTACATCCCATCCCCCTATAAATCCTGACAGTTGGCATGCCGATTAGCAGGGACTATTCCCATACAGTGGGAATAGGACCTGTGGCGAGAGCAGCTCACCACCTAGTCTGCAGAGTGGTGAAGGCAGTTGCGCTCGCCCCCTCTGGCATTCTGCTGCCCGGGAACCCGCGGTCGGTATGCTGACTGTTGGGATCCCCAGCGCCGGAAAGACATACCCAACCCCTTGGGGATTATGTTTATTTTGTATGTGTATTTTATTTTCATTTTATTTATTTCTATTTTCTTTTTTTTATTTGTTACTTTTCATTTTCTATTTTCATCATTTTTTGGTACCTTTTGTATTTCACATTCTGCAATATTTGTGTATTGTTATGTAATTTATCAGCCACCGTGCTGTTTGTTCTATTACTGCTATGCCATGTGCTGTGGGATATTATACTATTACTTGCCGTATGACGCATCCTATTGGTGATACCCTCTGTGCTGTTATTGCATTATTATAGTTCTCCCACATATGTCCTTTTGTTTATAGCCTGCATGCTGTCCTGTATGTTGTCAGTCTTCTCCAATAGATTCCCTATTGATACCACATACTGACAGCCTCTGTGCTGTGGAAATTTACTGTACATTATCTTCCTTTGTAGGACGGCACACCACTATGTTGCTATTTTGTTTCTGCCGGTAGTTACTATGTTTCAAGGTGTTTGTTTCTATGATTGCCATACATAGCCCTGCTGATGTTTCAACGCTATTGCAGACACAGGACACCGGGTTTTATAGGGGTTATTCTGTTGCCTGTGCGCTTCCAATATAGACCCCACTCATTGTAAACGACACAGAGAGCCACACTGCTGTAGTCAGCACGGAGTGTGTAATGGTTAGCATTACTGCCTCACAGCACTGAGGTCATGGGTTTGATTCCCACCATGGCCCTAACTGTGTGGAGTTTGTACAGTCTCCCCGTACTTGAGTGGGTTTCCTCCGGGTACTCCAGTTTCCTACCACAACCCAAAAATATACTGATAGGTTAATTGGCTCCCAACAAAAAGTAACCCTAGAGTGAATGTGTGTGTGTGTACATGTGGTAGGGAATATAGAGTGTAAGCTCCACTGGGGCAGGGACTGATGTGAATAGCTGAATGTTCTCTGTAAAGCGCTGCGGAATATGTGTGCGCTATATAAATAACTGGTAATAATTAAATAATAGTCAGGAGGGGTCGCTGCCACACAAAGAGCTGCAAAGAAGGGGGCAGGTGTAAGCTCGGTATGAACAAGCAGAGTATGCCACGTTGGAAGGACCTTGTACTGTCAAGTTCTGGGCTAGCTGCGCCGAGAGTGCTCGTTCGGCGCAGATGTAGCCACGATGAGTACGGCTACATCTGTATTACAGTCACATTAACAACTGGTTTGTTCATTCATAGACTCTCACATTGCAATGTTCATGTAAGTGAAGAGCAGGGGAAATGGAGATTTTTGAAAGGAGCTCGTCACACCATATGTACAGGCCACACCCCCTGTGCAGACCACACCTCCACAACACTAGTTACACTCTTGAAGTGCTGGTCACACCCCCTGTGGCAGCACACAATAGGCCCTTCATAAATTTCAGCTCCAGGCCCAAGTGGACCTTAATCTGGCACTGCTACAGTACAGTACCCATTGCTGTATCTTGCTGCTCCGTGTCAGTTCCAGTATCCTCATTAGTGCTCGCTCAATATCTGTGCACGGTGTCAGTGCTGTATTGTAGTGACCAGTATATAGTAGTACAGTACAGTAGCCCATTGCTGTATCTTGCTGCTCCATGTCACTTCTAGTATCCTGAACAGTGCTCAGTATCACTGGTCAGTGTCAGTGCTGCATTGTGGTGACCAGTATATAGTAGGACAGTACAGTAGCCCATTGAAGTATCTTGCTGCTCCGTGTCACTTCTAGTATCCTGAACAGTGCTCAGTGTCACTGGTCAGTGTCAGTGCTGCATTGTGGTGACCAGTATATAGTTGTACAGTACAGTAGTCCAGTGCTGTTCTCGCTGCCCAGTGTCACTTCTAGTATCCTGAACAGTTCTCAATATCTGTGCTCAGTGTTAGTGCTGCATTGTGGTGACCAGTATATAGTTGTACAGTACAGTAGTCCAGTGTTGTTCTCGCTGCCCAGTGTCAGTTCTAGTATCCTCATCAGTGCTCAGTATCACTGGTCAGTGTCAGTGCTGCATTGTGGTGACCAGTATATAGTAGTACAGTACAGTAGCCCATTGCTGTATCTTGCTGCTCCGTGTCACTTCTAGTATCCTGAACAGTGCTCAGTATCACTGGTCAGTGTCAGTGCTGCATTGTGGTGACCAGTATATAGTAGTACAGTACAGTAGTCCAGTGCGGTTCTCACTGCACAGTATCAGTTCTAGTATCCTCATCAGTGCTCAGTATCACTGGTCAGTGTCAGTGCTGCATTGTGGTGACCAGTATATAGTAGTACAGTACAGTAGTCCAGTGTTGTTCTCGCTGCCCAGTGTCAGTTCTAGTATCCTCATCAGTGCTCAGTGTCACTGGTCAGTGTCAGTGCTACATTGTGGTGACCAGTATATAGTAGTACAGTACAGTAGCCCATTGCTGTATCTTGCTGCTCCGTGTCACTTCTAGTATCCTGAACAGTGCTCAGTATCACTGGTCAGTGTCAGTGCTGCATTGTGGTGACTAGTATATAGTAGTACAGTACAGTAGTCCAGTGCTGTTCTCGCTGCCCAGTGTCAGTTCTAGTATCCTCATCAGTGCTCAGTATCACTGGTCAGTATCAGTTCTGCATTGTGGTGACCAGTATATAGTAGTACAGTACAGTAGCCCATTGCTGTATCTTGCTGCTCCGTGTCAGTTCTAGTATCCTGAACAGTGCTCAGTGTCACTGGTCAGTGTCAGTGCTGCATTGTGGTGACCAGTATATAGTAGTACAGTACAGTAGTCCAGTGCTGTTCTCGCTGCCCAGTATCAGTTCTAGTATCCTGAACAGTGCTCAGTATCACTGGTCAGTGTCAGTGCTGCATTGTGGTGACCAGTATATAGTTGTACAGTACAGTAGTCCAGTGTTGTTCTCGCTGCCCAGTGTCAGTTCTAGTATCCTCATCAGTGCTCAGTATCACTGGTCAGTGTCAGTGCTGCATTGTGGTGACCAGTATATAGTAGTACAGTACAGTAGCCCATTGCTGTATCTTGCTGCTCCGTGTCACTTCTAGTATCCTGAACAGTGCTCAGTATCACTGGTCAGTGTCAGTGCTGCATTGTGGTGACCAGTATATAGTAGTACAGTACAGTAGTCCAGTGCTGTTCTCGCTGCCCAGTATCAGTTCTAGTATCCTTATCAGTGCTCAGTATCACTGGTCAGTGTCAGTGCTGCATTGTGGTGACCAGTATATAGTAGTACAGTACAGTAGTCCAGTGTTGTTCTCGCTGCCCAGTGTCAGTTCTAGTATCCTCATCAGTGCTCAGTGTCACTGGTCAGTGTCAGTGCTACATTGTGGTGACCAGTATATAGTAGTACAGTACAGTAGCCCATTGCTGTATCTTGCTGCTCCGTGTCACTTCTAGTATCCTGAACAGTGCTCAGTATCACTGGTCAGTGTCAGTGCTGCATTGTGGTGACTAGTATATAGTAGTACAGTACAGTAGTCCAGTGCTGTTCTCGCTGCCCAGTGTCAGTTCTAGTATCCTCATCAGTGCTCAGTATCACTGGTCAGTATCAGTGCTGCATTGTGGTGACCAGTATATAGTAGTACAGTACAGTAGCCCATTGCTGTATCTTGCTGCTCCGTGTCACTTCTAGTATCCTGAACAGTGCTCAGTGTCACTGGTCAGTGTCAGTGCTGCATTGTGGTGACCAGTATATAGTTGTACAGTACAGTAGTCCAGTGCTGTTCTCGCTGCCCAGTGTCACTTCTAGTATCCTGAACAGTGCTCAGTGTCACTGGTCAGTGTCAGTGCTGCATTGTGGTGACCAGTATATAGTAGTACAGTACAGTAGTCCAGTGCTGTTCTCGCTGCCCAGTATCAGTTCTAGTATCCTGAACAGTGCTCAGTATCACTGGTCAGTGTCAGTGCTGCATTGTGGTGACCAGTATATAGTTGTACAGTACAGTAGTCCAGTGTTGTTCTCGCTGCCCAGTGTCAGTTCTAGTATCCTCATCAGTGCTCAGTATCACTGGTCAGTGTCAGTGCTGCATTGTGGTGACCAGTATATAGTAGTACAGTACAGTAGCCCATTGCTGTATCTTGCTGCTCCGTGTCACTTCTAGTATCCTGAACAGTGCTCAGTATCACTGGTCAGTGTCAGTGCTGCATTGTGGTGACCAGTATATAGTAGTACAGTACAGTAGTCCAGTGCTGTTCTCGCTGCCCAGCATCAGTTCTAGTATCCTTATCAGTGCTCAGTATCACTGGTCAGTGTCAGTGCTGCATTGTGGTGACCAGTATATAGTAGTACAGTACAGTAGTCCAGTGTTGTTCTCGCTGCCCAGTGTCAGTTCTAGTATCCTCATCAGTGCTCAGTGTCACTGGTCAGTGTCAGTGCTACATTGTGGTGACCAGTATATAGTAGTACAGTACAGTAGCCCATTGCTGTATCTTGCTGCTCCGTGTCACTTCTAGTATCCTGAACAGTGCTCAGTATCACTGGTCAGTGTCAGTGCTGCATTGTGGTGACTAGTATATAGTAGAGATGAGCGGGTTCGGTTTCTTTGAATCCGAACCCGCACGAACTTCACTTTTTTTTTCACGGGTCCGAGCGACTCGGATCTTCCCGCCTTGCTCGGTTAACCCGAGCGCGCCCGAACGTCATCATGACGCTGTCGGATTCTCGCGAGACTCGGATTCTATATAAGGAGCCGCGCGTCGCCGCCATTTTCACACGTGCATTGAGATTGATAGGGAGAGGACGTGGCTGGCGTCCTCTCCATTTAGATTAGATTTAGAAGAGAGAGAGAGAGAGAGATTGCTGTGATACTGTAGATTAGAAGAGAGTGCAGAGTGCAGACAGAGTTTAGTGACTGACGACCACAGTGACCAGTGACCACCAGAGACAGTGCAGTTGTTTGTTTTATTTAATATATCCGTTCTCTGCCTGAAAAAAACGATACACAGTCACACAGTGACTCAGTCTGTGTGCACTGCTCAGCCCAGTGTGCTGCACATCAATGTATTGTATATAAAGCTTATAATTGTGGGGGAGACTGGGGAGCACTGCAGGTTGTTATAGCAGGAGCCAGGAGTACATGATAAATAATATTATATTAAAATTAAACAGTGCACACTTTTGCTGCAGGAGTGCCACTGCCAGTGTGACTAGTGGTGACCAGTGCCTGACCACCAGTATATTAGTAGTATTGTATACTATCTCTTTATCAACCAGTCTATATTAGCAGCAGACACAGTACAGTGCGGTAGTTCACGGCTGTGGCTACCTCTGTGTCGGCACTCGGCAGGCAGTCCGTCCATCCATAATTGTATTATAATATATACCACCTAACCGTGGTTTTTTTTTCGTTCTTTATACCGTCGTCATACTAGTTGTTACGAGTATACTACTATCTCTTTATCAACCAGTGTACAGTGCGGTAGTTCACGGCTGTGGCTACCTCTGTGTCGGAACTCGGCAGGCAGTCCGTCCATCCATAATTGTATTATAATATATACCACCTAACCGTGGTTTTTTTTTTCGTTCTTTATACCGTCGTCATACTAGTTGTTACGAGTATACTACTATCTCTTTATCAACCAGTGTACAGTGCGGTAGTTCACGGCTGTGGCTACCTCTGTGTCGGCACTCGGCAGGCAGTCCGTCCAACCATAATTGTATTATATACCACCTAACCGTGGTTTTTTTTTCATTCTTTATACCGTCGTCATACTAGTTGTTACGAGTATACTACTATCTCTTTATCAACCAGTGTACAGTGCGGTAGTTCACGGCTGTGGCTACCTCTGTGTCGGCACTCGGCAGGCAGTCCGTCCAACCATAATTGTATTATATACCACCTAACCGTGGTTTTTTTTTCATTCTTTATACCGTCGTCATACTAGTTGTTACGAGTATACTACTATCTCTTTATCAACCAGTGTACAGTGCGGTAGTTCACGGCTGTGGCTACCTCTGTGTCGGCACTCGGCAGCCCGTCCATAATTGTATATACCAGTGACCTAACCGTGGTTTTTTTTTCTTTCTTTATACATACATACTAGTTACGAGTATACTATCTCTTTATCAACCAGTCTATATATTAGCAGCAGACACAGTACAGTGCGGTAGTTCACGGCTGTGGCTACCTCTGTGTCGGCACTCGGCAGCCCGTCCATAATTGTATATACCACCTAACCGTGGTTTTTTTTTCTTTCTTTATACATACATACTAGTTACGAGTATACTATCTCTTTATCAACCAGTCTATATATTAGCAGCAGACACAGTACAGTGCGGTAGTTCACGGCTGTGGCTACCTCTGTGTCGGCACTCCGCAGCCCGTCCATAATTGTATATACCAGTGACCTAACCGTGGTTTTTTTTTCTTTCTTTATACATACATACTAGTTACGAGTATACTATCTCTTTATCAACCAGTCTATATATTAGCAGCAGACACAGTACAGTGC
Source organism: Pseudophryne corroboree (assembly GCF_028390025.1). NCBI lineage: Eukaryota > Metazoa > Chordata > Amphibia > Anura > Myobatrachidae > Pseudophryne > Pseudophryne corroboree. The sequence goes on along the minus strand of NC_086449.1, from coordinate 323,058,927 downwards.
GGTAGTTCACGGCTGTGGCTATCTCTGTGTCGGCACTCGGCAGCCCGTCCATAATTGTATATACCAGTGACCTAACCGTGGTTTTTTTTTCTTTCTTTATACATACATACTAGTTACGAGTATACTATCTCTTTATCAACCAGTCTATATATTAGCAGCAGACACAGTACAGTGCGGTAGTTCACGGCTGTGGCTACCTCTGTGTCGGAACTCGGCAGCCCGTCCATAATTGTATATACCAGTGACCTAACCGTGGTTTTTTTTTCTTTCTTTATACATACATACTAGTTACGAGTATACTATCTCTTTATCAACCAGTCTATATATTAGCAGCAGACACAGTACAGTGCGGTAGTTCACGGCTGTGGCTACCTCTGTGTCGGCACTCGGCAGCCCGTCCATAATTGTATATACCACCTAACCGTGGTTTTTTTTTCTTTCTTTATACATACATACTAGTTACGAGTATACTATCTCTTTATCAACCAGTCTATATATTAGCAGCAGACACAGTACAGTGCGGTAGTTCACGGCTGTGGCTACCTCTGTGTCGGCACTCCGCAGCCCGTCCATAATTGTATATACCAGTGACCTAACCGTGGTTTTTTTTTCTTTCTTTATACATACATACTAGTTACGAGTATACTATCTCTTTATCAACCAGTCTATATATTAGCAGCAGACACAGTACAGTGCGGTAGTTCACGGCTGTGGCTACCTCTGTGTCGGCACTCGGCAGCCCGTCCATAATTGTATATACCAGTGACCTAACCGTGGTTTTTTTTTCTTTCTTTATACATACATACTAGTTACGAGTATACTATCTCTTTATCAACCAGTCTATATATTAGCAGCAGACACAGTACAGTGCGGTAGTTCACGGCTGTGGCTACCTCTGTGTCGGCACTCGGCAGCCCGTCCATAATTGTATATACCACCTAACCGTGGTTTTTTTTTCTTTCTTTATACATACATACTAGTTACGAGTATACTATCTCTTTATCAACCAGTCTATATATTAGCAGCAGACACAGTACAGTGCGGTAGTTCACGGCTGTGGCTACCTCTGTGTCGGCACTCGGCAGCCCGTCCATAATTGTATATACCAGTGACCTAACCGTGGTTTTTTTTTCTTTCTTTATACATACATACTAGTTACGAGTATACTATCTCTTTATCAACCAGTCTATATATTAGCAGCAGACACAGTACAGTGCGGTAGTTCACGGCTGTGGCTACCTCTGTGTCGGCACTCGGCAGCCCGTCCATAATTGTATATACCAGTGACCTAACCGTGGTTTTTTTTTCTTTCTTTATACATACATACTAGTTACGAGTATACTATCTCTTTATCAACCAGTCTATATATTAGCAGCAGACACAGTACAGTGCGGTAGTTCACGGCTGTGGCTACCTCTGTGTCGGCACTCGGCAGCCCGTCCATAATTGTATACTAGTATCCAATCCATCCATCTGCATTGTTTACCTGAGGTGCCTTTTAGTTGTGCCTATTAAAATATGGAGAACAAAAATGTTGAGGTTCCAAAATTAGGGAAAGATCAAGATCCACTTCCACCTCGTGCTGAAGCTGCTGCCACTAGTCATGGCCGAGACGATGAAATGCCAGCAACGTCGTCTGCCAAGGCCGATGCCCAATGGCATAGTACAGAGCATGTCAAAACCAAAACACCAAATATCAGTAAAAAAAGGACTCCAAAACCTAAAATAAAATTGTCGGAGGAGAAGCGTAAACTTGCCAATATGCCATTTACCACACGGAGTGGCAAGGAATGGCTGAGGCCCTGGCCTATGTTCATGGCTAGTGGTTCAGCTTCACATGAGGATGGAAGCACTCAGCCTCTCGCTAGAAAACTGAAAAGACTCAAGCTGGCAAAAGCACCACAAAGAACTGTGCGTTCTTTGAAATCCCAAATCCACAAGGAGAGTCCAATTGTGTCGGTTGCGATGCCTGACCTTCCCAACACTGGACGTGAAGAGCATGCGCCTTCCACCATTTGCACGCCCCCTGGAAGTGCAGGAAGGAGCACCCGCAGTCCAGTTCCTGATAGTCAGATTGAAGATGTCAGTGTTGAAGTACACCAGGATGAGGAGGATATGGGTGTTGCTGGCGCTGGGGAGGAAATTGACCAGGAGGATTCTGATGGTGAGGTGGTTTGTTTAAGTCAGGCACCCGGGGAGACACCTGTTGTCCGTGGGAGGAATATGGCCGTTGACATGCCAGGTGAAAATACCAAAAAAATCAGCTCTTCGGTGTGGAGGTATTTCACCAGAAATGCGGACAACAGGTGTCAAGCCGTGTGTTCCCTTTGTCAAGCTGTAATAAGTAGGGGTAAGGACGTTAACCACCTCGGAACATCCTCCCTTATACGTCACCTGCAGCGCATTCATAATAAGTCAGTGACAAGTTCAAAAACTTTGGGTGACAGCGGAAGCAGTCCACTGACCAGTAAATCCCTTCCTCTTGTAACCAAGCTCACGCAAACCACCCCACCAACTCCCTCAGTGTCAATTTCCTCCTTCCCCAGGAATGCCAATAGTCCTGCAGGCCATGTCACTGGCAAGTCTGACGAGTCCTCTCCTGCCTGGGATTCCTCCGATGCATCCTTGCGTGTAACGCCTACTGCTGCTGGCGCTGCTGTTGTTGCCGCTGGGAGTCGATGGTCATCCCAGAGGGGAAGTCGTAAGCCCACTTGTACTACTTCCAGTAAGCAATTGACTGTTCAACAGTCCTTTGCGAGGAAGATGAAATATCACAGCAGTCATCCTACTGCAAAGCGGATAACTGAGTCCTTGACAACTATGTTGGTGTTAGACGTGCGTCCGGTATCCGCCGTTAGTTCACAGGGAACTAGACAATTTATTGAGGCAGTGTGCCCCTGTTACCAAATACCATCTAGGTTCCACTTCTCTAGGCAGGCGATACCGAGAATGTACACGGACGTCAGAAAAAGACTCACCAGTCTCCTAAAAAATGCAGTTGTACCCAATGTCCACTTAACCACGGACATGTGGACAAGTGGAGCAGGGCAGGGTCAGGACTATATGACTGTGACAGCCCACTGGGTAGATGTATGGACTCCCGCCGCAAGAACAGCAGCGGCGGCACCAGTAGCAGCATCTCGCAAACGCCAACTCTTTCCTAGGCAGGCTACGCTTTGTATCACCGCTTTCCAGAATACGCACACAGCTGAAAACCTCTTACGGCAACTGAGGAAGATCATCGCGGAATGGCTTACCCCAATTGGACTCTCCTGTGGATTTGTGGCATCGGACAACGCCAGCAATATTGTGTGTGCATTAAATATGGGCAAATTCCAGCACGTCCCATGTTTTGCACATACCTTGAATTTGGTGGTGCAGAATTTTTTTAAAAACGACAGGGGCGTGCAAGAGATGCTGTCGGTGGCCAGAAAAATTGCGGGACACTTTCGGCGTACAGGCACCACGTACAGAAGACTGGAGCACCACCAAAAACTACTGAACCTGCCCTGCCATCATCTGAAGCAAGAAGTGGTAACGAGGTGGAATTCAACCCTCTATATGCTTCAGAGGTTGGAGGAGCAGCAAAAGGCCATTCAAGCCTATACAATTGAGCACGATATAGGAGATGGAATGCACCTGTCTCAAGTGCAGTGGAGAATGATTTCAACGTTGTGCAAGGTTCTGATGCCCTTTGAACTTGCCACACGTGAAGTCAGTTCAGACACTGCCAGCCTGAGTCAGGTCATTCCCCTCATCAGGCTTTTGCAGAAGAAGCTGGAGGCATTGAAGAAGGAGCTAACACGGAGCGATTCCGCTAGGCATGTGGGACTTGTGGATGCAGCCCTTAATTCGCTTAACAAGGATTCACGGGTGGTCAATCTGTTGAAATCAGAGCACTACATTTTGGCCACCGTGCTCGATCCTAGATTTAAAGCCTACCTTGGATCTCTCTTTCCGGCAGACACAGGTCTGCTGGGGTTGAAAGACCTGCTGGTGACAAAATTGTCAAGTCAAGCGGAACGCGACCTGTCAACATCTCCTCCTTCACATTCTCCCGCAACTGGGGGTGCGAGGAAAAGGCTCAGAATTCCGAGCCCACCCGCTGGCGGTGATGCAGGGCAGTCTGGAGCGACTGCTGATGCTGACATCTGGTCCGGACTGAAGGACCTGACAACGATTACGGACATGTCGTCTACTGTCACTGCATATGATTCTCTCAACATTGATAGAATGGTGGAGGATTATATGAGTGACCCCATCCAAGTAGGCACGTCACACAGTCCGTACTTATACTGGCAGGAAAAAGAGGCAATTTGGAGGCCCTTGCACAAACTGGCTTTATTCTACCTAAGTTGCCCTCCCACAAGTGTGTACTCCGAAAGAGTGTTTAGTGCCGCCGCTCACCTTGTCAGCAATCGGCGTACGAGGTTACATCCAGAAAATGTGGAGAAGATGATGTTCATTAAAATGAATTATAATCAATTCCTCCGCGGAGACATTGACCAGCAGCAATTGCCTCCACAAAGTACACAGGGAGCTGAGATGGTGGATTCCAGTGGGGACGAATTGATAATCTGTGAGGAGGGGGATGTACACGGTGATATATCGGAGGGTGAAGATGAGGTGGACATCTTGCCTCTGTAGAGCCAGTTTGTGCAAGGAGAGATTAATTGCTTCTTTTTTGGGGGGGGTCCAAACCAACCCGTCATATCAGTCACAGTCGTGTGGCAGACCCTGTCACTGAAATGATGGGTTGGTTAAAGTGTGCATGTCCTGTTTTGTTTATACAACATAAGGGTGGGTGGGAGGGCCCAAGGATAATTCCATCTTGCACCTCTTTTTTCTTTTCTTTTTCTTTGCATCATGTGCTGATTGGGGAGGGTTTTTTGGAAGGGACATCCTGCGTGACACTGCAGTGCCACTCCTAAATGGGCCCGGTGTTTGTGTCGGCCACTAGGGTCGCTAATCTTACTCACACAGTCAGCTACCTCATTGCGCCTCTTTTTTTCTTTGCGTCATGTGCTGTTTGGGGAGGGTTTTTTGGAAGGGACATCCTGCGTGACACTGCAGTGCCACTCCTAGATGGGCCCGGTGTTTGTGTCGGCCACTAGGGTCGCTAATCTTACTCACACAGCTACCTCATTGCGCCTCTTTTTTTCTTTGCGTCATGTGCTGTTTGGGGAGGGTTTTTTGGAAGGGACATCCTGCGTGACACTGCAGTGCCACTCCTAGATGGGCCCGGTGTTTGTGTCGGCCACTAGGGTCGCTAATCTTACTCACACAGCTACCTCATTGCGCCTCTTTTTTTCTTTGCGTCATGTGCTGTTTGGGGAGGGTTTTTTGGAAGGGACATCCTGCGTGACACTGCAGTGCCACTCCTAGATGGGCCCGGTGTTTGTGTCGGCCACTAGGGTCGCTAATCTTACTCACACAGTCAGCTACCTCATTGCGCCTCTTTTTTTCTTTGCGTCATGTGCTGTTTGGGGAGGGTTTTTTGGAAGGGCCATCCTGCGTGACACTGCAGTGCCACTCCTAGATGGGCCCGGTGTTTGTGTCGGCCACTAGGGTCGCTAATCTTACTCACACAGTCAGCTACCTCATTGCGCCTCTTTTTTTCTTTGCGTCATGTGCTGTTTGGGGAGGGTTTTTTGGAAGGGCCATCCTGCGTGACACTGCAGTGCCACTCCTAGATGGGCCCGGTGTTTGTGTCGGCCACTAGGGTCGCTAATCTTACTCACACAGCTACCTCATTGCGCCTCTTTTTTTCTTTGCGTCATGTGCTGTTTGGGGAGGGTTTTTTGGAAGGGACATCCTGCGTGACACTGCAGTGCCACTCCTAGATGGGCCCGGTGTTTGTGTCGGCCACTAGGGTCGCTTATCTTACTCACACAGCGACCTCGGTGCAAATTTTAGGACTAAAAATAATATTGTGAGGTGTGAGGTATTCAGAATAGACTGAAAATGAGTGTAAATTATGGTTTTTGAGGTTAATAATACTTTGGGATCAAAATGACCCCCAAATTCTATGATTTAAGCTGTTTTTTAGTGTTTTTGGAAAAAAACACCCGAATCCAAAACACACCCGAATCCGACAAAAATAATTCGGTGAGGTTTTGCCAAAACGCGTTCGAACCCAAAACACGGCCGCGGAACCGAACCCAAAACCAAAACACAAAACCCGAAAAATTTCAGGCGCTCATCTCTAGTTTATAGTAGTACAGTACAGTAGTCCAGTGCTGTTCTCGCTGCCCAGTGTCAGTTCTAGTATCCTCATCAGTGCTCAGTATCACTGGTCAGTATCAGTGCTGCATTGTGGTGACCAGTATATAGTAGTACAGTACAGTAGCCCATTGCTGTATCTTGCTGCTCCGTGTCACTTCTAGTATCCTGAACAGTGCTCAGTGTCACTGGTCAGTGTCAGTGCTGCATTGTGGTGACCAGTATATAGTTGTACAGTACAGTAGTCCAGTGCTGTTCTCGCTGCCCAGTGTCACTTCTAGTATCCTGAACAGTGCTCAATATCTGTGCTCAGTGTTAGTGCTGCATTGTGGTGACCAGTATATAGTAGTACAGTACAGTAGTCCAGTGTTGTTCTCGCTGCCCAGTGTCAGTTCTAGTATCCTCATCAGTGCTCAGTATCACTGGTCAGTGTCAGTGCTGCATTGTGGTGACCAGTATATAGTAGTACAGTACAGTAGCCCATTGCTGTATCTTGCTGCTCCGTGTCACTTCTAGTATCCTGAACAGTGCTCAGTATCACTGGTCAGTGTCAGTGCTGCATTGTGGTGACTAGTATATAGTAGTACAGTACAGTAGTCCAGTGCTGTTCTCGCTGCCCAGTATCAGTTCTAGTATCCTTATCAGTGCTCAGTATCACTGGTCAGTGTCAGTGCTGCATTGTGGTGACCAGTATATAGTAGTACAGTACAGTAGTCCAGTGTTGTTCTCGCTGCCCAGTGTCAGTTCTAGTATCCTCATCAGTGCTCAGTGTCACTGGTCAGTGTCAGTGCTGTATTGTGGTGACCAGTATATAGTAGTACAGTACAGTAGCCCATTGCTGTATCTTGCTGCTCCGTGTCACTTCTAGTATCCTGAACAGTGCTCAGTATCACTGGTCAGTGTCAGTGCTGCATTGTGGTGACTAGTATATAGTAGTACAGTACAGTAGTCCAGCGCTGTTCTCGCTGCCCGGTATCAGTTCTAGTATCCTCATCAGTGCTCAGTATCACTGGTCAGTGTCAGTTCTGCATTGTGGTGACCAGTATATAGTAGTACAGTACAGTAGCCCATTGCTGTATCTTGCTGCTCCGTGTCACTTCTAGTATCCTGAACAGTGCTCAGTATCACTGGTCAGTGTCAGTGCTGCATTGTGGTGACCAGTATATAGTAGTACAGTAGTCCAGTGCTGTTCTCGCTTCCCAGTGTCAGTTCTAGTATCCTCATCAGTGCTCAGTATCACTGGTCAGGATCAGTGCTGCATTGTGGTGACCAGTATATAGTAGTATAGTACAGTAGCCCATTGCTGTATCTTGCTGCTCCGTGTCACTTCTAGTATCCTCATCAGTGCTCAGTATCACTGGTCAGTGTCAGTGCTGCATTGTGGTGACCAGTATATAGTAGTACAGTACAGTAGCCCATTGCTGTATCTTGCTGCTCCGTGTCACTTCTAGTATCCTGAACAGTGCTCAGTATCACTGGTCAGTGTCAGTGCTGCATTGTGGTGACCAGTATATAGTAGTATAGTACAGTAGCCCATTGCTGTATCTTGCTGCTCCGTGTCACTTCTAGTATCCTCATCAGTGCTCAGTATCACTGGTCAGTGTCAGTGCTGCATTGTGGTGACCAGTATATAGTAGTACAGTACAGTAGCCCATTGCTGTATCTTGCTGCTCCGTGTCACTTCTAGTATCCTGAACAGTGCTCAGTATCACTGGTCAGTGTCAGTGCTGCATTGTGGTGACCAGTATATAGTAGTACAGTACAGTAGTCCAGTGCTGTTCTCGCTGCCCAGTGTCAGTTCTAGTATCCTCATCAGTGCTCAGTATCACTGGTCAGTATCAGTGCTGCATTGTGGTGACCAGTATATAGTAGTACAGTACAGTAGTCCAGTGCTGTTCTCGCTGCCCAGTGTCAGTTCTAGTATCCTCATCAGTGCTCAGTATCACTGGTCAGTGTGGGTGCTACATTGTGGTGACTAAAAGTCCAGTGTCTTGTGCTGCATCTTGCTGCTGTAGGGTGCTGTGGTAGTGTCCTGTCACTGTGCATAGGTCATCATCATTCCAGTCACAGTGGTATCTGGTATCTATCTAGTGATTACTGCCGTATAATTCCAGATATATTACTGGCATATAATTCCAAACATCAAAAAATGGAGAACAAATTTGGAGGGTAAAATAGGGAAAGATCAAGATCCACTTCCACCTAGTGCTGAAGCTGCTGCCGCTACTCATGGCAGAGACGATGAAATGCCATCAAAGTTGTCTGCCAAGGCCGATGCCCAATGTCATAGTAGAGAGCGTGTAAAATCCAAAAAACAAAAGTTCAGTAAAATGACCCAAAAATCTAAATTAAAATCGTCTGAGGGGAAGCGTAAACTTGCCAATATGCCATTTACGACACGGAGTGGCAAGGAATGGCTGAGGCCCTGGCCTATGTTCATGGCTAGTGGTTCAGCTTCACATGAGGATGGAAGCATTCATCCTCCCGCTAGAAAAATGAAAAGATTTAAGCTGGCAAGAGCACAGCAAAGAACGGGTCTGGGACTCCAGGTCGACAACAAAAAGGTCGACACACCTTAGGTCAGCGCCAATTGGTCGACACACCTTAGGTCGACATGGACAAAAGGTCGACAGGAACAAGGTCGACATGGAAAAAGGTCGACGTGAGTTTTTTATGTTTTTTTGGTGTCGTTTTCTTCGTAGAGTGACCGGGAACCCCAATTAGTGCACCGCGTCCCCTCGCATGGCTCGATTCGCTCGCCATGCTTCGGGCATGGTGCCTTCGCTCCGCACAGATTACCGTTCCAATCGTAGTCCACGTGGATCGTTAAGTATGAAAAGGTTCAAAAAAAATAAAAAAAAATTGAAAAACTCATGTCGACCTTTTTCCATGTCGACCTTGTTCCTGTCTACCTTTTGTCATGTCGACCTAAGGTGTGTCAACCAATTGGCGTCGACCTAAGGTGTGTCGACCTTTTTGTTGTCGACCTGGAGTCCGGATACCGCAAAGAACTGTGCGTTCTTCTAAATCACAAATCCCCAAGGAGAGTCCAATTGTGTCGGTTGCGATGCCTGACCTTCCCAACACTGGACGGGAAGAGGTGGCTCCTTCCACCATTTGCACGCCCCCTGCAAGTGCTGGAAGTAGCACCCACAGTCCAGTTCCTGATATTCAAATTGAAGATGTCACTGTTGAAGTACACCAGGATGAGTATATATGTGTTGCTGGCGCTGAGGAGGAAATTGACAAGGAGGATTCTGATGGTGAGGTGGTTTGTTTAAGTCAGGCACCCGGGGAGCCACCTGTTGTCCTTGGAATGAATATGGCCATTGACATGCCTGGTCAAAATACAAAAAAAAATCACCTCTTCGCTGTGGAATTATTTTAACAGAAATGCAGACAACAGGTGTCAAGCCGTGTGTTGCCTTTGCCATGCTGTAATAAGTAGGGGTAAGGACGTTAACCACCTAGGAACATCCTCCCTTATACGTCACCTGGAGCGCATTCATCAGAAATCATTGACAAGTTCAAAAACTTTGGGTGACAGCGGAAGCAGTCCACTGACAACTAAATCCCTTCTTCCTCTTGTACCCAAGCTCCTGTAAACCACCCCACCAACTCCCTCAATGTCAATTTTCTCCTTAAACAGGAACGCCAATAGTCCTGCAGGCCATGTCACTGGCAAGACTGACGAGTCCTCTCCTAACTGGGATTCCTCCAATGGATCCTTGAGTGTAACGCCTACTGCTGATGGCGCTGCTATTGTTGCTGCTGGGAGTCGATCGTCATCCCAGAGGGGAAGTCGGAAGACCACTTGTACTACTTCCAGTAAGCAATTGACTGTCCAACAGTCCTTTGCGAGGAAGATGTAATATCACAGCAGTCATCCTGTTACAAAGCGGATAACTCAGGCCTTGACAACTATGTTAGTGTTAGACGTGCGTCCGGTACCCGCCGTTAGTTCACAGGGACTTAGAGAATTTCTTGAGGTAGCGTGTCCCTGGTACCAAATACCATCTAGGTTCCACTTCTCTAGGCAGGCGATACCGAGAATGTACATTCATCCTCCCGCTAGAAAAATGAAAAGATTTAAGCTGGCAAGAGCACAGCAAAGAACGGGTCTGGGACTCCAGGTCGACAACAAAAAGGTCGACACACTTTAGGTCGGCGCCAATTGGTCGACACACCTTAGGTCGACATGGACAAAAGGTTGACATGGACAAAAGGTCGACAGGAACAAGGTCGACATGGAAAAAGGTCGACGTGAGTTTTTTATGTTTTTTTGGTGTCGTTTTCTTCGTAGAGTGACCGGGAACCCCAATTAGTGCACCGCGTCCCCTCGCATGGCTCGATTCGCTCGCCATGCTTCGGGCATGGTGCCTTCGCTCCGCACAGATTACCGTTCCAATCGTAGTCCACGTGGATCGTTAAGTATGAAAAGGTTCAAAAAAAAGAAAAAAAATTGAAAAACTCATGTCGACCTTTTCCATGTCGACCTTGTTCCTGTCTACATTTTGTCATGTCGACCTAAGGTGTGTCAACCAATTGGCGTCGACCTAAGGTGTGTCGACCTTTTTGTTGTCGACCTGGAGTCCGGATACCGCAAAGAACTGTGCGTTCTTCTAAATCACAAATCCCCAAGGAGAGTCCAATTGTGTCGGTTGCGATGCCTGACCTTCCCAACACTGGACGGGAAGAGGTGGCTCCTTCCACCATTTGCACGCCCCCTGCAAGTGCTGGAAGTAGCACCCACAGTCCAGTTCCTGATATTCAAATTGAAGATGTCACTGTTGAAGTACACCAGGATGAGTATATATGTGTTGCTGGCGCTGAGGAGGAAATTGACAAGGAGGATTCTGATGGTGAGGTGGTTTGTTTAAGTCAGGCACCCGGGGAGCCACCTGTTGTCCTTGGAATGAATATGGCCATTGACATGCCTGGTCAAAATACAAAAAAAAATCACCTCTTCGCTGTGGAATTATTTTAACAGAAATGCGGACAACAGGTGTCAAGCCGTGTGTTGCCTTTGCCATGCTGTAATAAGTAGGGGTAAGGACGTTAACCACCTAGGAACATCCTCCCTTATACGTCACCTGGAGCGCATTCATCAGAAATCATTGACAAGTTCAAAAACTTTGGGTGACAGCGGAAGCAGTCCACTGACAACTAAATCCCTTCTTCCTCTTGTACCCAAGCTCCTGCAAACCACCCCACCAACTCCCTCAATGTCAATTTTCTCCTTAAACAGGAACGCCAATAGTCCTGCAGGCCATGTCACTGGCAAGACTGACGAGTCCTCTCCTAACTGGGATTCCTCCAATAGATCCTTGAGTGTAACGCCTACTGCTGATGGCGCTGCTATTGTTGCTGCTGGGAGTCGATCGTCATCCCAGAGGGGAAGTCGGAAGACCACTTGTACTACTTCCAGTAAGCAATTGACTGTCCAACAGTCCTTTGCGAGGAAGATGTAATATCACAGCAGTCATCCTGTTGCAAAGCGGATAACTCAGGCCTTGACAACTATGTTAGTGTTAGACGTGCGTCCGGTACCCGCCGTTAGTTCACAGGGACTTAGAGAATTTCTTGAGGTAGCGTGTCCCTGGTACCAAATACCATCTAGGTTCCACTTCTCTAGGCAGGCGATACCGAGAATGTACACAGACATCAGAAAAAAAGTCACCAGTGTCCTAAAAAATGCAGTTGTACCCAGTGTCCACTTAACCACGGACATGTGGACAAGTGGAGCAGGGCAGACTAAGGACTATATGACTGTGACAGCCAACTGGGTAGAAGTATTGCCTCCCACAGCAACAACAGCAGCAGCGGCAACTGTAGCGGCATCTTGCAAACGCCAACTCGTTCCTAGGCAGGCTACGCTTTGTATCACCGCTTTCCATAAGAGGCACACAGCTGACAACCTCTTACGGAAACTTAGGAACATCATCGCAGATTGGCTTACCCCAATTGGACTCTCCTAGGGATTTGTGACATCGGACAACGCCACCAATATTGTGCGTGCATTACATGTGGGCAAATTCCAGCACGTCCCATGTTTTGCAAATACAATGAATTTGGTGGTGCAGAATTTTTTTTAAAAACGACAGGGGTGTGCAGGAGATGCTGTCGGTTGTCCGAAGAATTGCGGGCCACTTTCGGCATTCAGCCACCGCGTGCCGAAGACTGGAGCACAAGCAAACCCTCCTGTATATGCCCCGCCATCAGCTGAAGCAAGAGGTGGTAACGAGGTGGAATTCAACCCTCTATATGCTTCAGAGGATGGAGGAGTAGCAAAAGGCCATTCAAGCCTATACATCTGCCTACGATATAGGCAAAGGAGGGGGAATGCACCTGACTCAAGCGCAGTGGAAAATGATTTCAACGTTGTGCAAGGTTCTCCTACCCTTTGAACTTGCCACACGTGAAGTCAGTTCAGACACTGCCAGCCTAAGTCAGCTCATTCCCCTCATCAGGCTTTTGCAGAAGCAGCTGGAGAGATTGATGGAGGAGCTAAAATGGAGCGATTCCACTAGACATGTGGGACTTGTGGATGGAGCCCTTCATTCGCTTAACCAGGATTCACGGGTGGTCAATCTGTTGAAATCAGAGCACTACATTTTGGCCACCGTGTTCGATCCTAGGTTTAAAGCCTGCGTTGTATCTCTCTTTCCGGCAGACACAAGTCTGCAGAGGTTCAAAGACCTGCTGGTGAGACACTTGTCAAGTCAAGCGGAACGTGACTCGCCAACAGCTCCTCCTTCATTTTCTCCCGCCACTGGAGCTACCAGGAAAAGGATCAAATTTCCAAAACCACCCGCTGGCGGTGATGCAGGGCAGTCAGGAGCAAGTGCTGACATCTGGTACGGACTGAAGGTCCTGCCAACGATTACTTACATGTCGTCTACTGTCACTGCATATGATTCTGTTACCATTGAAAGAATGGTGGAGGATTATATGAGTGACAGCATCACTGTAAGCATGTCAGACAGTCCGTACATATACTGGCAGGAAAAAGAGGCAATTTGGAGGCCCTTGCACAAACTGGCTTTATTTTACCTAAGTTGCCCCCCTCCAGTGTGTACTGCGAAAGAGTGTTTAGTGCAGCTGGTCACCTTGTCAGCGATCGGCGTACAAGGTTACTTCCAGAAAATGTGGAGAAGATGATGTTCATCAAAATGAATTATAAAACATTCCTCCGTGGAGACATTTACCAGCAATTGCCTCCAGAAAGTACACAGGGACCTGTGATGGTGGATTCCAGTGGGGACGAATTAATACTCTGTGAGGAGGGGGATGTACACACTGAAAGGGGTGAGGAATCGGAGGATGAGGAGGAGGTGGACATCTTGCCTCTGTAGAGCCAGTTTGTGCAAGGAGAGATTGATTGCTTTTTTTTGGTGGGGGCCCAAACCAACCAATAATTTCAGCCAGTCGTGTGGCAGACCCTGTGGCTGAAATGATGGGTTTGCTAAAGTGTGCATGCCCTGTTTCTACAACATAAGGGTGGGTGGGAGGGCCCAAGGACAATTCCATCTTGCACCTCTTTTTTTATTTATTATTTGCATCATGTGCTGTTTGGGGACTATTTTTTTAAGTCCCATCCTGTCTGACACTGCAGTGCCACTCCTATATGGGCCAGATGTTTGTGCTGCCCACTTGGGTCGCTTAGCTTAGTCATCCAGCGACCTTGGTGCAAATTTTAGGACTAAAAATAATATTGTGAGGTGTGAGGTATTCAGAATATACTGGAAATGAGTGGAAATTATGGTTATTGAGGTTAATAATACTATAGGATCAAAATTACCCCCAAATTCTATGATTTGATTATGATTTTAAAAAAAACACCCAAATCCAAAACGCACCCGAATCCGACAAAAATTCTTAAGGGAGGTTTTGCCAAAACGCGTCCGAATCCAAAACACGACCGCGGAACCGAATCCAAAACCAAAACACAAGACACAAAAAATGTCCGGTGCACATCTCTAGTTATTACCAATAATGTGGGCATTATAACAAACACTAAAGCTGGGAAACAGTGATCACTATATGATCACATTCGACATCAGTTTCAAGAAACATAACTATAAGGGAGCAACCAGAACATTTAACTTTAGAAAAGCTAACTTCAATATGCTGAGACGGGCACTAAACGACATTGACTGTGAATTTTTGTTTCAAGGCAAGGACACATCGGAAATGTGGGATGCTTTAAAATGGTTGCTTGAAAGCAATATTCACAAATTAATTCCCATGAGCAGTAAACGCATGACTACTAAGCACAAACAAATGTATCTTAATAAGGAGGTCAAGGAAGCAATGGCTAATAAGAGGCGTGCTTTCAAAACATTAAAATCTAGAGGAGGATTCATTCCGATAACACAAGGAATGCAATAAAAGATTCAAAAAAGTAATAAGAGCAGCTTAAATTGTAAACGAAAAGCAAATCACTATAGAGAGTAAAACCAATCCTAAAAAGTTTTATAAATATATAAACAGTAAAAGTTAAAGAAGGAGAACATAGGCCCATTAAAAGATGATTTGGGAGCTTTGATAAATGACGACAAATTAAAAGCGGAAATATTGAACAACTTTTTTCTGTCAGTATTCACCAGGGAGGATGAGCCGGTGACAGTAGTGCATAACGATAGGGAAGGTAATGACTCGTGGCTTGATCCTTGTTTGAGTGAGGAAGTAGTCCTGGAGAGACCAAGCAAGGTAAATATTAATAAATCACCAGGCCCAGACCGTTTTCATCCAAGGGTTATTAGGGAGCTTTGGTCACAGCTAGCTAAACCCCTTTACTTCATTTTCCATAGTTCAATTAGATCAAGCATGGTACCAAAGAATTGGCGCATAGCTGAGGTAGTGCCTTTATTTAAAAAGGGAAATAAAAATAATCCTGGAAATTATAGACCATTTAGTTTAACCTCTATAGTGGGTAAAATATTGGAAGGCATTTTGAGGGATAGCATAGAGGAGCGTTTACAGGCTACTAAGTTTATTAGCAAAAGTCAGCATGGGTTTGTAAGGGACAGATCATGTCAAACCAACTTAATTAGTTTCTATGAGGAAGTGAGCGAGAATCTTGATCAGGGAAAAGCAGTGGACGTGGTGTATTTAAATTTTGCAAAAGCCTTCGATACAGTGCCTCATAGGAGACTGATCAACAAATTAAGGGAACTTGGCCAAGGATATACTATTTGTAGATGGATTCTATTTGTAGATGGATAAATAACTGGCTGGATAACAGAGTACAACGAGTAGTGGTCAATGGGATGCTCTCCAGCAGGGCACCAGTAGTCAGCGGAATACCACAAGGGTCCGTTCTTGGCCCACTGCTGTTCACTATATTTATCAATGATCTAGGAATAGGCCTGGAAAGCACAGTGTCAATCTTTGCAGATGATACTAAACTGTGTAAGGTAATTAATTAATGCGATGTTGAGTCTCTACAGAATGAATTATTTAAACTTCAAGCCTGGGCGTCTAAATAGAGAATGAGGTTCAGTATAAAAAAATGTAAAGTTATACATTTTGGGACAAAAAACACACTTGCATCCTACACTCTAGATGGGGAAAATATAGGAGTAACTATAGTGGAAAAAGATTTGGGGGTGCTCATAGATAATAGGCTTAATAACAGTACACAATGTCAAATTGCAGCAAAGAAGGCAAGTAAAGTGCTTGCATGCATTAAGCGGGGCATTGAGACAAGGGACGAGGATGTAATCCTGCCGCTGTACAAATCATTGGTACGTCCGCACCTGGAATATTGTGTTCAGTTCTGGGCACCGTATTATAAAAAAGATATCGGGGAACTAGAAAGAGTTCAAAGAAGAGCTACTAAATTGATTAAAGGGTTAGAGACACTGGAGTACGAGGAAAGACTTACTAGGATAAATATGTATACACTAGAAAAGAGGCGACTAAGAGGAGACATTATTAATATCTTCAAATATGTAAAGGGTCATTACAAGGAGCTAGCAGCGGATTTGATTATTAAAAGAACTCTGTATAGGACATGTGAGCACTAGAGATGAGCGCCTGAAATTTTTCAGGTTTTGTGTTTTGGTTTTGGGTTCGGTTCCGCGGCCGTGTTTTGGGTTCGACCGCGTTTTGGCAAAACCTCACCGAATTTTTTTTGTCGGATTCGGGTGTGTTTTGGATTCGGGTGTTTTTTTCAAAAAACCCTAAAAAACAGCTTAAATCATAGAATTTGGGGGTAATTTTGATCCCAAAGTATTATTAACCTCAAAAAACATAATTTACACTCATTTTCAGCCTATTCTGAACACATCACACCTCACAATATTATTTTTAGTCCTAAAATTTGCACCGAGGTCGCTGTGTGAGTAAGATAAGCGACCCTAGTGGCCGACACAAACACCGGGCCCATCTAGGAGTGGCACTGCAGTGTCACGCAGGATGTCCCTTCCAAAAAACCCTCCCCAAACAGCACATGACGCAAAGAAAAAAAGAGGCGCAATGAGGTAGCTGACTGTGTGAGAAAGATAAGCGACCCTAGTGGCCGACACAAACACCGGGCCCATCTAGGAGTGGCACTGCAGTGTCACGCAGGATGTCCCTTCCAAAAAACCCTCCCCAATCAGCACATGATGCAAAGAAAAAGAAAAGAAAAAAGAGGTGCAAGATGGAATTATCCTTGGGCCCTCCCACCCACCCTTATGTTGTATAAACAAAACAGGACATGCACACTTTAACCAACCCATCATTTCAGTGACAGGGTCTGCCACACGACTGTGACTGATATGACGGGTTGGTTTGGACCCCCCCCCCCAAAAAGAAGCAATTAATCTCTCCTTGCACAAACTGGCTCTACAGAGGCAAGATGTCCACCTCATCTTCACCCTCCGATATATCACCGTGTACATCCCCCTCCTCACAGATTATCAATTCGTCCCCACTGGAATCCACCATCTCAGCTCCCTGTGTACTTTGTGGAGGCAATTGCTGCTGGTCAATGTCTCCGCGGAGGAATTGATTATAATTCATTTTAATGAACATCATCTTCTCCACATTTTCTGGATGTAACCTCGTACGCCGATTGCTGACAAGGTGAGCGGCGGCACTAAACACTCTTTCGGAGTACACACTTGTGGGAGGGCAACTTAGGTAGAATAAAGCCAGTTTGTGCAAGGGCCTCCAAATTGCCTCTTTTTCCTGCCAGTATAAGTACGGACTGTGTGACGTGCCTACTTGGATGCGGTCACTCATATAATCCTCCACCATTCTATCAATGTTGAGAGAATCATATGCAGTGACAGTAGACGACATGTCCGTAATCGTTGTCAGGTCCTTCAGTCCGGACCAGATGTCAGCATCAGCAGTCGCTCCAGACTGCCCTGCATCACCGCCAGCGGGTGGGCTCGGAATTCTGAGCCTTTTCCTCGCACCCCCAGTTGCGGGAGAATGTGAAGGAGGAGATGTTGACAGGTCGCGTTCCGCTTGACTTGACAATTTTGTCACCAGCAGGTCTTTCAACCCCAGCAGACCTGTGTCTGCCGGAAAGAGAGATCCAAGGTAGGCTTTAAATCTAGGATCGAGCACGGTGGCCAAAATGTAGTGCTCTGATTTCAACAGATTGACCACCCGTGAATCCTTGTTAAGCGAATTAAGGGCTGCATCCACAAGTCCCACATGCCTAGCGGAATCGCTCCGTGTTAGCTCCTTCTTCAATGCCTCCAGCTTCTTCTGCAAAAGCCTGATGAGGGGAATGACCTGACTCAGGCTGGCAGTGTCTGAACTGACTTCACGTGTGGCAAGTTCAAAGGGCATCAGAACCTTGCACAACGTTGAAATCATTCTCCACTGCACTTGAGACAGGTGCATTCCATCTCCTATATCGTGCTCAATTGTATAGGCTTGAATGGCCTTTTGCTGCTCCTCCAACCTCTGAAGCATATAGAGGGTTGAATTCCACCTCGTTACCACTTCTTGCTTCAGATGATGGCAGGGCAGGTTCAGTAGTTTTTGGTGGTGCTCCAGTCTTCTGTACGTGGTGCCTGTACGCCGAAAGTGTCCCGCAATTTTTCTGGCCACCGACAGCATCTCTTGCACGCCCCTGTCGTTTTTTAAAAAATTCTGCACCACCAAATTCAAGGTATGTGCAAAACATGGGACGTGCTGGAATTTGCCCATATTTAATGCACACACAATATTGCTGGCGTTGTCCGATGCCACAAATCCACAGGAGAGTCCAATTGGGGTAAGCCATTCCGCGATGATCTTCCTCAGTTGCCGTAAGAGGTTTTCAGCTGTGTGCGTATTCTGGAAAGCGGTGATACAAAGCGTAGCCTGCCTAGGAAAGAGTTGGCGTTTGCGAGATGCTGCTACTGGTGCCGCCGCTGCTGTTCTTGCGGCGGGAGTCCATACATCTACCCAGTGGGCTGTCACAGTCATATAGTCCTGACCCTGCCCTGCTCCACTTGTCCACATGTCCGTGGTTAAGTGGACATTGGGTACAACTGCATTTTTTAGGACACTGGTGAGTCTTTTTCTGACGTCCGTGTACATTCTCGGTATCGCCTGCCTAGAGAAGTGGAACCTAGATGGTATTTGGTAACGGGGGCACACTGCCTCAATAAATTGTCTAGTTCCCTGTGAACTAACGGCGGATACCGGACGCACGTCTAACACCAACATAGTTGTCAAGGACTCAGTTATCCGCTTTGCAGTAGGATGACTGCTGTGATATTTCATCTTCCTCGCAAAGGACTGTTGAACAGTCAATTGCTTACTGGAAGTAGTACAAGTGGGCTTACGACTTCCCCTCTGGGATGACCATCGACTCCCAGCGGCAACAACAGCAGCGCCAGCAGCAGTAGGCGTTACACGCAAGGATGCATCGGAGGAATCCCAGGCAGGAGAGGACTCGTCAGACTTGCCAGTGACATGGCCTGCAGGACTATTGGCATTCCTGGGGAAGGAGGAAATTGACACTGAGGGAGTTGGTGGGGTGGTTTGCGTGAGCTTGGTTACAAGAGGAAGGGATTTACTGGTCAGTGGACTGCTTCCGCTGTCACCCAAAGTTTTTGAACTTGTCACTGACTTATTATGAATGCGCTGCAGGTGACGTATAAGGGAGGATGTTCCGAGGTGGTTAACGTCCTTACCCCTACTTATTACAGCTTGACAAAGGGAACACACGGCTTGACACCTGTTGTCCGCATTTCTGGTGAAATACCTCCACACCGAAGAGCTGATTTTTTTGGTATTTTCACCTGGCATGTCAACGGCCATATTCCTCCCACGGACAACAGGTGTCTCCCCGGGTGCCTGACTTAAACAAACCACCTCACCATCAGAATCCTCCTGGTCAATTTCCTCCCCAGCGCCAGCAACACCCATATCCTCCTCATCCTGGTGAACTTCAACACTGACATCTTCAATCTGACTATCAGGAACTGGACTGCGGGTGCTCCTTCCAGCACTTGCAGGGGGCATGCAAATAGTGGAAGGCGCATGCTCTTCACGTCCAGTGTTGGGAAGGTCAGGCATCGCAAACGACACAATTGGACTCTCCTTGTGGATTTGGGATTTCAAAGAACGCACAGTTCTTTGCGGTGCTTTTGCCAGCTTGAGTCTTTTCAGTTTTCTAGCGAGAGGCTGAGTGCTTCCATCCTCATGTGAAGCTGAACCACTAGCCATGAACATAGGCCAGGGCCTCAGCCGTTCCTTGCCACTCCGTGTGGTAAATGGCATATTGGCAAGTTTACGCTTCTCCTCCGACAATTTTATTTTAGGTTTTGGAGTCCTTTTTTTTCTGATATTTGGTGTTTTGGATTTGACATGCTCTGTACTATGACATTGGGCATCGGCCTTGGCAGACGACGTTGCTGGCATTTCATCGTCTCGGCCATGACTAGTGGCAGCAGCTTCAGCACGAGGTGGAAGTGGATCTTGATCTTTCCCTAATTTTGGAACCTCAACTTTTTTGTTCTCCATATTTTATAGGCAGAACTAAAAGGCACCTCAGGTAAACAATGGAGATGGATGGATTGGATACTAGTATACAATTATGGACGGACTGCCACGGTTAGGTGGTATAAAAAAACCACGGTTAGGTGGTATATATTATAATAATAATACAATTATGGATGGACGGACTGCCTGCCGACTGCCGACACAGAGGTAGCCACAGCCGTGAACTACCGCACTGTACACTGGTTGATAAAGAGATAGTAGTATACTCGTAACAACTAGTATGACACTATGACGACGGTATAAAGAAAGAAAAAAAAATACCACAGTTAGGTGGTATATATTATAATAATAATACAATTATGGATGGACGGACTGCCTGCCGACTGCCGACACAGAGGTAGCCACAGCCGTGAACTACCGCACTGTACACTGGTTGATAAAGAGATAGTAGTATACTCGTAACAACTAGTATGACACTATGACGACGGTATAAAGAATGAAAAAAAAACCACGGTTAGGTGGTATATATTATAATAATAATACAATTATGGATGGACGGACTGCCTGCCGAGTGCCGACACAGAGGTAGCCACAGCCGTGAACTACCGCACTGTACACTGGTTGATAAAGAGATAGTAGTATACTCGTAACAACTAGTATGACACTATGACGACGGTATAAAGAAAGAAAAAAAAATACCACGGTTAGGTGGTATATATTATAATAATAATACAATTATGGATGGACGGACTGCCTGCCGACTGCCGACACAGAGGTAGCCACAGCCGTGAACTACCGCACTGTACACTGGTTGATAAAGAGATAGTAGTATACTCGTAACAACTAGTATGACACTATGACGACGGTATAAAGAAAGAAAAAAAAATACCACAGTTAGGTGGTATATATTATAATAATAATACAATTATGGATGGACGGACTGCCTGCCGACTGCCGACACAGAGGTAGCCACAGCCGTGAACTACCGCACTGTACACTGGTTGATAAAGAGATAGTAGTATACTCGTAACAACTAGTATGACACTATGACGACGGTATAAAGAATGAAAAAAAAACCACGGTTAGGTGGTATATATTATAATAATAATACAATTATGGATGGACGGACTGCCTGCCGACTGCCGACACAGAGGTAGCCACAGCCGTGAACTACCGCACTGTACACTGGTTGATAAAGAGATAGTAGTATACTCGTAACAACTAGTATGACACTATGACGGTATAAAGAATGAAAAAAAAAACCACGGTTAGGTGGTATATATTATAATAATAATAATACAATTATGGATGGACGGACTGCCTGCCGACTGCCGACACAGAGGTAGCCACAGCCGTGAACTACCGCACTGTACACTGGTTGATAAAGAGATAGTAGTATACTCGTAACAACTAGTATGACACTATGACGACGGTATAAAGAAAGAAAAAAAAATACCACGGTTAGGTGGTATATATTGTAATACAATTATGGATGGACGGACTGCCTGCCGAGTTCCGACTGCCGACACAGAGGTAGCCACAGCCGTGAACTACCGCACTGTACTGTGTCTGCTGCTAATATAGACTGGTTGATAAAGAGATAGTATACAATACATACAACAATATACTACTATACTGGTGGTCAGGCACTGGTCACCACTAGTCACACTGGCAGTGGCACTCCTGCAGCAAAAGTGTGCACTGTTTAATTTTAAATTAATATAATATTATGTACTCCTGGGGGCTCCTGCTATAACAACCTGCAGTGCTCCCCAGTCTCCCCCACAATTATTATAAGCTTTGCCTTTTATACATTGATGTGCAGCACACTGGGCTGAGCTGAGTGCACACAGACTGAGTCACACTGTGTGACTGGCTGCTGCTGTGTATCGTTTTTTTTCAGGCAGAGAACGGATATAGCAGAGAACGGATATATTATATTAAAATAAATAAAAGTTAACTAACAACAACTGCACTGGTCACTGTGGTAAACTCTGTCTGACTCTGCACAATCTCTCTCTCTCTTCTAATCTAATTTCTAATGGAGAGGACGCCAGCCACGTCCTCTCCCTATCAATCTCAATGCACGTGTGAAAATGGCGGCGACGCGCGGCTCCTTATATAGAATCCGAGTCTCGCGAGAATCCGACAGCGTCATGATGACGTTCGGGCGCGCTCGGGTTAACCGAGCAAGGCGGGAGGATCCGAGTCTGCTCGGACCCGTAAAAAAAACATGAAGTTCGTGCGGGTTCGGTTTCAGAGAAACCGAACCCGCTCATCTCTAGTGAGCACTCGCTGAGGCTAGAGGAGAGAAAATTCCATACACAACGTATGAAAGGGTTCTTCACGGTAAGGGCAATAAAGATTTGGAACTCCCTGCCGGAGAAGGTAATAATGGCAGACTCTGTAAATGCATTTAAAAATGGATTGGACAAATTTCTAACTGGAAAATGTATCCAGGGCTGTAGCATTTAACATATTGACATTAAATTATCTGGGAATGGTAAGAATCATAGCTGTCAATTGATACTAAACCACTACTTCAGCAAGGCGCATTATAATATGAACAGATTAACACAGAATACAGCTTGAACCCGATGGGCATTTTGCCTCTTTTCAACCTCACTGACTATGTAACTATGTATGTAACATAACACAGTATAAAAAAAAGTGAAGTACAGAAAAGCTTTTCATAAAATTCATAGAGCATGGACATACTAAAGGGGCATTTAGGAATTGCTTGAGTGAATAGGAGATTCTTGAGTCTGTTTTTGAGTGATTTTAGAGTGGGGTCCTCTCAAACTGTGCGGGAAAGATCGCTCCATAGAGTCAGAGCCACATGGCTAACAGCTTAACCCCCAGATGAATTATGGGAGATTCTAGGTACTGCTAAAAGTCCTTCACGGGGTTCTATATTTTATTAAACTGCTATCCTGTCTGCCACTACTATGCCACAATGATTCATAGATGTGCTATATTCTTAAAGTAACTGCCATGTGTTTGTGCCGCTGGCCTTTCACTTCCAGTCAGACTTTGCACTATGTTGGGGAACAACATTGTGAGCGCCTAGGTAGTCAAAATTGACTGGAAATTTATGTTTTTGAAGTTAGTAATACTATAGGACAGTGGTTCCCAAACTGTGTGCCGTGGCACCCTGGGGTGCCTCAGGATACTTGCAGGGGTGCCTTGGATTTGATAAAGCTAAATATTTATCGTATATAAAACACTTTAAGAGGTCTAAGAACACTGTACGCTATCTACGTAGGAAGTACCGTAAGGGTACGCAAGTTGCGTAGCGATCGCTCAACCGTAGTCGAGACGCTCAAGCGTCACGTTCGCTTACGGCCCAGAGATCACAGGCAGGCACGCTATTGGCTGCCGACTAACGTAATGATTTGCTATAGCGTAGCGGACGCTCGGGACCACGAGGAGATCACCAGCGGTGCAGACGCTCCCAACGTTAAACCTTTATATCTATACCTTTAACAATGAAATACACAGTAAACCTTAGTGTGGTGATAGAGTGTAAGTGCAACCTGGTGTAACCTGATTAACTACAAAGCTGCTTGAGCGTCACCGACGCTCAGGGAATACTTAACACTATAAGAAATACACAGATACCTGGGCTTAGGGTCCAAAACCTATTATATGTATTATGACTATTATACTTGCAAAAGAATCACAGTACAATGCATACACTACAATATAACATAGACTAACTAACCAGATAACTACCCAGGAAATACAATGCAATACAATACAATTACGTTTAAGGGAAAATAAGAGAGGAAAAGGAGAAGAGAGAGAGAGAAAGAAATGGCTTACAATAACATCAAGACAATATGATTGCAGAGAAAGCTTACACATGTGAGGAACAATCGCTGCACAGTCAGTCAATGCTGAGAATCTTTGTTTAGAAAGTACTTGAGCTTACCCATGCTGCCTGTCCCTATATACACAACACCCAGCAACACAATTGTCCCTACAATGCCGCATGGGGCAGAAGCTAGACTCCATTTTGGGAAAACTCCACTTGATTCCAAAGACTACACCACATGGCTGGAAGGGGGAGGGGAAAATACCCGGCAGCAGCCATTTTAGATTTGCAGGCCCAAACACATGGCACTCTCTACTACACCACAATCACATAGCAGAAAACACAAGACTCCATTTATTCCAAAATGTCCAAGCCTCAAACAATGCATATGTTCTGATTTTACAATTCCAAACAATCTAAATCACCTTTCACAATTTCAATCCAACTTCCTAGAACCATCTTATTAAATCTCCATAGGCAAACAAATACCACAAATGCTATGCTACAGGTTGTCTAATGTTCCACTTCATCACAGACTTCACAGGGCACAAACAAGTTACATTCACACAGCTGCGCAAGCCTCACCATCCCCAAGCCATTTGTTTCTCCAAACCAACCACTCTATGCTTACCCATCATTCCACAACTACCCCACCACAAAACACACATTTAAAACTACTCTATGCCAATAAGCCATGAGATATTGAGATTATGATACTTAGCCTTTTATGCCTGGCGATGATCCAGCCATGCTTCTGAGACCTCTGTTCTGAGTGCACCCACATCACATCTGCTCTCTGTGGCAACCAGCAACACTGACCCCCAACCCCCCCCAGACAGGAACTATCCTCCTGTGTGTCTGTTCCTAGGGGAGGGGTCTCTCTCTCTCCTTTGTATATGCTAATCAGGTTCAGCCCTGAAAATCTTAGTAAAGGATTTGCTTGATCATCCATTGTTCCCAACAAAGTGATTTTAGCTTTTATACATTCAATCATATCTATCCGCTACAATGTCCCACAACTTAATAACAAGTATCAAATTAATCTACGCATTGAGCTGGTTGTTTTAATACCAAACATGATGTCTGGTGCTTGATATTATTATAATTATGTACTGTATGAAATAAGTGTCGAATCCATCTCCGTGCCATGTCCGAGCAAATGCGTGTGTTTCCATATATTGCTGTCCTCGCTGCGCATATTTGCAAGTATAGCGACTTAAATGTGTGTGGTTTGTATGCTCTCTCTATGTAATATTTTTTTTTTACTTTGACAGTCCACCCTTTGGCAGTCACCAATAACTGCCACTTCCTAAAACATTTCAAAAAGAGAAAAATATATGTCATATGTAAATACATTTCTATGATTGGGTAAGGGAGGAGAGAAGAAGGTGGGAAAAAGGTATGACCTAGTGAGATAGCAGAAGTATGTATGTATGAATCCATGTTTGGGGGGTCATGTATCATCGTGCCGTACGTGTTTTAAATCAAGCTTCGAGGTATTGCGAAGTATACATTTGAATTCCTTCTTATCCCGTATTAAGGGTCTGTGGATGGGCTGTCAAACTCTACCGAGCTCGTTTCGGCTTTTGGTTGCAACAAAATGGGGGAGCACATTTTAGTTGATGATACATGAATGGGGGAGGTATGTGGTTGCTGATATCTGTGCCTGTGTTCCCTATCGACTATGTGTGTCATTACCTGAGGGTTGTAGAGATGAAGATAAAGAACACTTATGGAAAATGCAGTGGTATTCTATGTCAGGTTAATGTACATCTGTCGGTTGAAGTTTTGTTCGGTATCAGTTGAAAGTCGTCTTCTTTGCGCTGTTTTGCCCATTAGGTGCGAGCAAAAAGCTTTGTCAATGCCAATAGATTTACAAAAAATGTTGGGCTAGCGTAAGTTTAAGAATTCTAGGGAAACTGGGGATCCATGGCAAAGTTCATCAAATGTCCGTATCTAAAGTGGTCAAAACTTCTTCTTTGGTCAATCCGTTGTCTGTATATCGTCTCGTCAAATTCCTCGTCCAAGTGGGTCTTGTTACCTTGGAGCAAACGGAAAAACAGGTGAAAGAAACGGACCGTATAATCGCATTTTCATTACATCATTGTTTCTATCGTTGGGTCATAGATCAAATCCAGGTTAATTACAGTTTCCTCACTCCTCAAACTCATCACTCTTGTACTTTGTTTGCACTTCATTAAAGCCTGACCGCATCTAAATATCAAGCCAATTGATATGACAACACCTAAGATACATAGGAGAAACTTCCCAACATCCATTATGACTCCTTGAGCCCAGTCTCCTAAACCGGAGAACCAATTTCGCGGGTTCAACCATGACACCCAACCAGTCAGCTCATTACCTACAGCAGCAAGAGTGAGATTGTGTTTTCGGCGAAATTCCCACTTCAATTGGAGAATATCGTCCATCTTTTGGTCTATGACCTCGACCGGATCCTCGGTGCTATTCGTAATATATGTGCAACATTTCACGCCGTATTGTGTTGCCAGTGTGACACAATATCCGCCTGTCACTGCTGTGAGGTACTTGAGAACCATTCTATGCTGTACCAGTTCTGTTTTGTAAGCCTGAAGTTCTCTTCCAGTATACCTAAACGTATCATCATACATTTCAGTGATATTATCTAACAAATTTGCGAGCGCCGATATGTATTTATAATTCAGCACTCCTCTAGCGGTGCGGGTGAAATCTAACGCGATTAAGAATTGAATCCCGGTGGATTCACTTATCAGATCAGAGGCCGGATGCTCTGTCTTCTCTATCAGGTGCCTTTTAACAACGTGCTCGTAATGGGTGTGAGTATAAGGAGCTTGGGCACCACGGTGTATGTCTTTCATTTTGTCATGTGATACAGTCATTACTTCAGGCAGTACTTTTCCAATATAACACAATCCTTCAGAGTTTGGGGCAAGCCACTTGTACGCCTTTCTCCCGCATATGAAATATGCATCATCGGGGAGAACATATGGGACGGAGTAGGACATAACCATATTACACACCTTCCATGTGAAATCTCCTAACCCTAATTCTTCCATCTGCTTAGTACACGTATCAGGTTGTACGATATGTGCACAGTATCCTGGTGATACCTCTCCAACTCTAGTAATCCTATTTCCTAAGGTATACCTATACCGGAAAGATTTTCCTCTACCGGCTATGTGGCGTACAAGCTCTGTATCTGTAGGCATTCTATCTGCTCTATGCGAAAAGGTCATGGTTTGGTTACTCCATGACACTTCCCAATTTCCCGGCTTTCGGGGATTGGAGATGTTGAAACATAATAGGGACCTATCCACATGGTATTGGTGGAGCTTCAAACTAGGAGGGCTGGAGATATTAAACCTCCGGTCCACCGGTCTCCCACCATTTAACTCAAGTACCTCCCCTAACGTTAAAGGAAATGGTACTAGCCCTGATTTTCTGTGACCTTGAGGTACTTGAGAGCATACCCAACAATCTGTTTTATTAAGCACACTACCCACTAAAGAGTGATAGTCACTCAAGGGATGCCGGTCCATATGGATATTAAAACTGGATTGGCATTTCTTAATACACCCATCCTCAATGACATTATCACAGAGCCTACAGATACAGTTTTCTTCAGCTAATAATCCTTAAAAGAAAAATGTTTACAAATAACATGGCTGCTAGATCGTTTCCGGTACTCGCCTTTGCTTGGTGATTGGGTTGCTATTGGAAATTTACACCTCCATCTTTATCATCAGGACCTTTCTGGATCCTTTCACGACCTCACTGATACTCTCCCCGGAACAGACTGCTCTGGTCAACATCATGGTCAACAGGAAAATCCAGATCACAGTCTCTTGGGGCAAGTCCATCTTACAGGAGGAGAAAAGAAGAAATTTGTAATGGGGGTACAGAAAATCAGTTTGAGGGGGAGAGAAACTTGTTACGATAATTAGTTCTCTCGTCTTGTTGTTCTTCTTGTTCTGCTGTCTTCTCAAAGGTGCTGTCTCTCAGTCTTCCAAACGAACATTCTGGTGATGCAATATTCCCTCCAAACCAGCGATCTTTCTGTAAGGAGCAAAAATCTTGCATTACCATTTGTCTAACTGATGGGTGACATACCATCTTTAAAACATGAAAGCATGAGTGAGAAGAGAGAGAAAACAACAACAGCAAAAAAAACAAAGAGAGAGAACAATTTATGTGCATGTGTATATTACTTAAATCAACAATAGCCATCAATAGGAAAAGAGAAAAAAAAAAAAACATTTTTCAAACATTTCAAAACACTGTCAGATCATCAGGCTGTCATATCTACATGTCCAATGGTTTCCTTGCGCAGTCCCTCCCCCCCAGCACTTCCATATTCCATTGTCTGTATCTGGCCAGAATACATTGGTGCGGATAGGTCATGCTGGGGTTTGGTAGACTTCTGCAAAGACCAAGTATGTATGCAATGTTTGAATCCTACCAATAATCGTCAGAGATGGGGAGAGAGAAAACGAAACATTTCACAGATACATTTAC
Organism: Pseudophryne corroboree; assembly: GCF_028390025.1. Taxonomy (NCBI): domain Eukaryota; kingdom Metazoa; phylum Chordata; class Amphibia; order Anura; family Myobatrachidae; genus Pseudophryne; species Pseudophryne corroboree. Next base: position 323,030,432 of record NC_086449.1, on the reverse strand, counting down.
AACGTTTCACCCGGTCATTCCTGTGTTTTCAGGGAATGACCTCCCAATTTATTAACTATAACCTCAGGCTTACCATCAGTCCTAATGATCACCTTTCCTGACTGCACATTATGGGTGTGGGCCAAAATTTTTCCTATATGATCCCTGATTATAATTTTGTGTGTTATAACTTTGCTCATTTCTTGGTCTAGGGGGTCTGACTTTATGTGGGTTATTACAGTTGCTGGCATAATGCCCTTCTCTTCTACAATTATAACAAATCCTTGGTTTCCTCCAGATGTCAATGACCTGAGGTCTTGGTTGATTTGATGCCTCCTCAAACGCTCGGATGCTCATCGCCATCAACCGTTCTCCCTGCGCTTCCCTGGTTCTTTGGATATTGCGGTCATGCTCGATAGCGGACTCTCTTAATGCAGCCACCGAGATGCCTCTCCAGTGAGGTATGGAGGTTTGTACCCTGATTTTTAGTGTGTCTTTTAAGCTGTCCATTAATACAGACACAGCTACCTCTCTGTGGTGTACGTTAGTGTCAATGTCATCTATACCCGTGTACCTAGCCATATCCTGCAGAGCCCGGTGAAAATACTCTGATGCGGATTCACCTTCTTTTTGTTTTATTGTAAAGATTTTATTCCATTTTACTACTGTGGGAAAATATTCTTTCAACTGTAGATTGATTCTTTTTACATTATCTTGGTTATACTCGTTTGTTAGTGGCACTTCCTCATCTAGCTTACAATCAGCGATAAATTTCAATGAATCAACATCGGGGGGTAAACATGCCCTCAAAACTGTCCTCCAATCTTTGTTATTTGGCTCTGCAGTATGTCCTAGCACTCTAATGTATCTTTGACAAGCAACTAAGTCTTTCCTGGGATCAGGAAATTCAGACAGAATTGTTCTTAATTCTGTTCGGGAAAAGGGGCAGTACATGGCGATGTTCCTGACGGGGGTGACTCCTGAAGAGTCAGTTTTCCCATTTGGTACTGCAATTACCCTGACAGGATTAAGTCCAGTAACGTCATTCTGAATTGATTCTACAATATGAGGTACATTTGTTTGTGCGTAATGTATAATACCATACGTACCTGTGGACACGACCTCACCTGACCCTCCATTAGGGGGTTTGATTACAGTCTTTACCGATTGGGTCGCGTCCACCTGGATGTCTTGTGTGATGGCTTCTGGAAGAGGTGCCGACATCGTTCTGGGCTCGCTTTCTTGTTGGTGTTCCTGAGGAAAGTTTGACATGGGGTGCAACTTGCATAGGTTAATAGTTGTACATTCAACAGTATTACAATTATCTTTGTTACATTTATTACACTTATTCTTATCATCTATACTACAGTTGCTAAGAGCGTTTTTATTGTTCACCCTTGTGCTTTTCTCCGCAACCATAATCCCCTCCATTGCCATGTCTCTCCTCCCAAGATGAAAGTTAGGTATGTAAGTTACATTTCTCTGCATGTCACTTTCCTGTAGCCATATCTGCAAACAATCATCATTTTTAACTCGTTGTTTCCAGGATTTTATGAGACCGATCCTCCGCCTTAAATTATGCCACACCTCTAAGTCAAAACTACCTATCCCGGGAAATGGTGCCTTATCCCCCTCAGTCATTCGTGTCCATTCATCACAAAAGGTCTCAGTGTGGGGACCATACCTCCTCCACATTACTAACCGAGCAGACCCTCGGGGTCTGCAAGCCTCTGGAGTCTGAATCCTGACCTCCGACCGTCTCTGTATTGTGCACTTGGCTGCCATTGTGGACCTTTCTAACACAGAAAAACTTCCTAAAATGCACCAAACACAGAACTTCGTTGGAAATCCTTAAAGCTCTTCCACTGAACTTCTTCTGCTCCGGGTATCTCCGGTCCGCCTTCTAGCAGACACGTGTAGCCGTTGCAGGCCCTATCTTTAGAGATTTTCCTGAGAAAATTCCCTTCCTTTTTCTTTACACAAATCACGCTTGCATGTGCTCCCTACAACACGTATGAGGGCAAGATTTACGCATGGATATACGACCTCATATCACGTTGCGTTATTGGTCACACATACAACCGTGCGGTCCAATCGTACCACTTATAGACACTTGTTGCCCATAAATGGTAGGATCATTGGCCAGAGCGTAATACAACGAAAACTTTATCACACTCTGTTGCACGTTTTCACTTCAGGCCGTGCTCATAGATCACACAGATCACAAAGTCCACAAAGCGGGATTCAATACCGTTTTATCACATAGATCACAAAGTCCACAAAGCGGGATTCAATACACTCATACCGTTTTCAACCCACTATCATTCTTATAGTTTTCTGATCAGAAAAAAATCATTTCCCGTAGTCTGATAGCTCTCCCCAGAGGTGTTGCAGTAAAGTAAGGTATTTAAACTAAGTTTTGGAAAGCTGAAATCAATTTGTGCTATTTATCGCTTTGCGTTATTTACCGCGTTGCGCTACTTATCGCCTGTTGTTTGAGTTACGTGGGCGTACCCAGACGCTCCGTTGCGTAATATACGCTGCGTGCGTCGGCCTTTGGATTGCGTACGCAAGTCTTTGTTAGAGACACGTGTACGCAAAGCAAAGATCCACCGTAACACAATTTATACTTTTATCAATGTAGATGATCCTTGATCATCTACCACACACCACACTGACTTCGCCTTATCTCCCAGGCAAAAACTGTGTGTTTGTCTACACTTTAACTATATTACCTTTACTCAAACTATTGAAATAGCGGCAAATCTCTCTCAGCACGTTTATCAACTATAAACTGGCAAACAGGAGAGTGACATACGAAAATACACAAATGAAAAGGAAATGCAGATATATATGTGTGCGTGCAAGACAGAAAAATAAACAGTTTTAAAAGACACTAGCGTTTTGCTCTTACCTCCGGTTCCCGGATTCCTTCAGCACCCTTTACCTAAGCGAAGCAGACGCTTATCCCGTCAGCACTACGAGGGATACAACCTCCCGCCCTTTGCTGATGGATAATGTCTGCTGATATTACCTAGTGCAGATATGTGAAGGACAGGACGGCCCCCAATTGATAAAGCTAAATATTTATCGTATATAAAACACTTTAAGAGGTCTAAGAACACTGTACGCTATCTACGTAGGAAGTACCGTAAGGGTACGCAAGTTGCGTAGCGATCGCTCAACCGTAGTCGAGACGCTCAAGCGTCACGTTCGCTTACGGCCCAGAGATCACAGGCAGGCACGCTATTGGCTGCCGACTAACGTAATGATTTGCTATAGCGTAGCGGACGCTCGGGACCACGAGGAGATCACCAGCGGTGCAGACGCTCCCAACGTTAAACCTTTATATCTATACCTTTAACAATGAAATACACAGTAAACCTTAGTGTGGTGATAGAGTGTAAGTGCAACCTGGTGTAACCTGATTAACTACAAAGCTGCTTGAGCGTCACCGACGCTCAGGGAATACTTAACACTATAAGAAATACACAGATACCTGGGCTTAGGGTCCAAAACCTATTATATGTATTATGACTATTATACTTGCAAAAGAATCACAGTACAATGCATACACTACAATATAACATAGACTAACTAACCAGATAACTACCCAGGAAATACAATGCAATACAATACAATTACGTTTAAGGGAAAATTAGAGAGGAAAAGGAGAAGAGAGAGAGAGAGAAAGAAATGGCTTACAATAACATCAAGACAATATGATTGCAGAGAAAGCTTACACATGTGAGGAACAATCGCTGCGCAGTCAGTCAATGCTGAGAATCTTTGTTTAGAAAGTACTTGAGCTTACCCATGCTGCCTGTCCCTATATACACAACACCCAGCAACACAATTGTCCCTACAATGCCGCATGGGGCAGAAGCTAGACTCCATTTTGGGAAAACTCCACTTGATTCCAAAGACTACACCACATGGCTGGAAGGGGGAGGGGAAAATACCCGGCAGCAGCCATTTTAGATTTGCAGGCCCAAACACATGGCACTCTCTACTACACCACAATCACATAGCAGAAAACACAAGACTCCATTTATTCCAAAATGTCCAAGCCTCAAAACAATGCATATGTTCTGATTTTACAATTCCAAACAATCTAAATCACCTTTCACAATTTCAATCCAACTTCCTAGAACCATCTTATTAAATCTCCATAGGCAAACAAATACCACAAATGCTATGCTACAGGTTGTCTAATGTTCCACTTCATCACAGACTTCACAGGGCACAAACAAGTTACATTCACACAGCTGCGCAAGCCTCACCATCCCCAAGCCATTTGTTTCTCCAAACCAACCACTCTATGCTTACCCATCATTCCACAACTACCCCACCACAAAACACACATTTAAAACTACTCTATGCCAATAAGCCATGAGATATTGAGATTATGATACTTAGCCTTTTATGCCTGGCGATGATCCAGCCATGCTTCTGAGACCTCTGTTCTGAGTGCACCCACATCACATCTGCTCTCTGTGGCAACCAGCAACACTGACCCCAACCCCCCCCAGACAGGAACTATCCTCCTGTGTGTCTGTTCCTAGGGGAGGGGTCTCTCTCTCTCCTTTGTATATGCTAATCAGGTTCAGCCCTGAAAATCTTAGTAAAGGATTTGCTTGATCATCCATTGTTCCCAACAAAGTGATTTTAGCTTTTATACATTCAATCATATCTATCCGCTACAATGTCCCACAACTTAATAACAAGTATCAAATTAATCTACGCATTGAGCTGGTTGTTTTAATACCAAACATGATGTCTGGTGCTTGATATTATTATAATTATGTACTGTATGAAATAAGTGTCGAATCCATCTCCGTGCCATGTCCGAGCAAATGCGTGTGTTTCCATATATTGCTGTCCTCGCTGCGCATATTTGCAAGTATAGCGACTTAAATGTGTGTGGTTTGTATGCTCTCTCTATGTAATATTTTTTTTTGACTTTGACAGATTGGTGGCCCAGGACCAATTAAAATTATTTATGGTCAATGTAATAGGCAAAACCAGTGCTGGTGGCTGCTAATCATAAAATATGTGCACAAACAGAAGTATATCCTGTCCCTCACCTCACAATTTAACTTATGGATGACACAAACACAATTTATTTAATATTTCTTTCTAAATGTCTCAATAAGAAGCTTTTGTCATGGAGGTGCCGTGAAAAAAATTCTGATGATCTAGGGTGCCGTGATATCAAAAAGTTTGGGAACCACTGCTATAGGAACAAAAAGAGGCCCAAATTACATGAACCAAAACCAAAACACAGCTGTCGGCACACATCTCTAGTATGTTATGAGTAAGTATGAGAAATAACAGAAATATAGGGAGACTGTTAAGGAATACGTATGATTTCCTGGCGGACGGGATGCCCACTGTCATGATCCCAACAGCAGGATCCCGTCCGCCAGAATGTGTGCGGCAGGGCGACGGCGAGAAAGCCCCTTGCGGGCTCGCTGCACTCACCATGCTGTGGTCACAGTGGCTCGTTGCGCTCACCACAGGTTATGTTCTCCCTCTTTGGGTGTCATGGACACCCACATAGGGAGAATAGCCTGTGTCTCTGGTATTGCGGTGGCAGTATTTCACTGCCTGTCGGAATTCCAATATTGGTATTGTGACTGGCGGGATCCCTACAGGCGGTATTTTAACCGCTTCCCACTGTTAACACTGATACTGGAGGGAGGGGTCACAGTTCATACCAAAAGTCAGAAATTCCAAAGTGATTACATATTTTTTTCAACAGTTTATAGCATTATATAGATTGGTTGCTGTAGATTTACAGACATTCACTAGTTTAACAGAATGTAGTAAATATGGTGTTATATTACAACTACAGATGAGCAGGTCTGGTTTTCTGAGAACTGAACCCACCCGAACATAGGGAATCTGGGGTGATCCGAGCCACAGCTCAGATCTTCCTGCCTGCCCCAGATCTCAAATTGAGGCAAAACCTCAGGATCCTGCTGTCAGATCCTGAGGTTTTGGCTTGGGCGCCAGTCCCACGGCTCTCACCTAGTCAGCATGTCCCCATAGATTACATGGTGTAAAATGGCAGCTCCCACTGCGCTAATTGCGCCTTCCGCACTGCCCACACCACCGCCCGCACTGGTGACACTCACCCACTGCCAACAGCGCCATCATACCCACATTGAGTACACCGAAAGCACCCTCAAACTGCCAACACCCTTGCATTGAGGACACTGCCGGCTGTCAAGGCAGGCTGTTTCTATGAATCCGTTGGACTCAGACCAACCAAAGGAGCAGATGCCCCTGAGTGCAGGAAACATGAGAACGAAGATAATTCTTTTTCATATATTTATTAAGGGTAACAGATCAGAATGTGGCTGTAGGAAGACTGAGAAACAGATTAGAATGTGGCTGTAGGAAGACTGAGACTAATTAGTTCTGGATTAGAAAACTGTAGAGAATGAAGTCACTGAACTCCTGAAGAGATCACCTCCTGAGAGAGATGGTTTGTGGAAGGGGCGTGAGAAGAACTGCGATGAATAGGTTGCTGGATGGGATGATAACGTGAAAGAAAACTATAAAGAATGTCCACTGAGTGATACGAGGCCGAGACTGAAGAACTGTGAAGAATATGCTTTAGATGATACAAAGACGTGACTGAAGAACTGTGAAGTTGAGTTGTTGAATGATGCGAAGGCAAGGCTGAAGAACTGTAAAGACTGTTTGCCAGATGATGTGAAGACGTAAATGTGAAACTGTGAAGACTGGTTGCAGGATGATGTGAGGACGTGAATGTAGAACTGTGAAGACTGGTTGCAGGATGATGCAAAGACGTGAATGAAGAACTGTGAAGACTGGTTGCTGGATGATGCGAAGACGTGAATGAAGAAATGTGAAGACTGGTTGCAGGATGATGCGAAGACGTGAATGAAGAGCACACGCTCATTGGTGCTGCCCTTGGTCTCCAACATGGCCACTCCCTGCACTGCAGACACACCGGGAAGCTGCAGGCTTCTAGGTCCTCCCTCCAGCCTCAGGAAGTCATCACTCCCGCCACCACCCCTGCCGCGTCCCCATGTGGCGACAGAGCACCGCAGACAGCCGTGCCAGCAGAGGACAGATCCTGGGACCTGCGGCGGTAAGCGCTCGCCGCATGACAGTTCCCCTCTCTCTGAGGGTGGTCTTCAAACACCTTCGAGCTTTGTTAGGAATTTTGGAGTGAAAATGATGTATTAACCTTGGAGCATGGACATCCTCAGCGAAAAACCAAGACCTCTCCTCGGGTCCATACCCTTTCCAGTCGAGAAGATATTGAAGACGTCCATAACAAGAATTCTCTAACCTCAAATTCTTCATCTTGTAAATTGCAAATTTTAGGAGGTTTGGGCAAGGCTGCACGAAATTTGTTGAGAATTAAAGGCTTCAGAAGTGATAAGTGATATGTTATCAGCATTAGGTATCTTGAAGGAAGACGGCAGTTTGACTTTATAAACCACAGGATTAAGCACTCTTTCTATAGAAAAATGACCAATATACCTGGACGCAAATTTCATGGAGGGTACTTTGAACTTGAGATTGCGGGTAGATATCCAGACTTTGTCCCCCACCTTGTAACTGGGCACTGCCTTCCGTCTTCTATTTGCAAAGGATTTATAACGTATGGAAGTTTTAACTAAAGATTTGCATACTTGAGTCTAACTCTTAGAAAGTTGCTTGAGAACTAAGTCAGCTACTGGCACTTCCTGAACTGGAAGAGGTTGAAATTCTGGTACTCACAGATGGAAACCAAAGTTAACATAGAACGGCGTAGATTCAGAAGATGAATGAAAGAGATTATTATGAGCGAATTCTGCTAGCGGAAGAAAGTACCACCAATCATCTTTTGAAGAGGAAATATTTAGACAAAGATCTTGATTTACTCATTCTGTTTGTCCATCCGACTGGGGATGATATGCTGAAGAATGATTCAATTTGATGCTTAGGGAAGAACAGAGTGCTTTCCAAAATGTGCCCACAAATTGCATGCCCCGATCTGAAACAATTTATAAAGGAAGACCATGTAACTTGAAGAGCTCGGAGATGAATAATTTGGCAAGCACCGGGGCCGAAGGTAGTCCTGTTAAAGGAATGAATTCTGCCATCTTTGAAAATCGATCTACCACTACCCAGATGGTATTTCGTCCCTTCAATGGGGGTAAATCAGTTATAAACTCCATCGAGATATGGGTCCAAGGTCTTTTGGGTATGGATAACAGATGTATTAAACGAGGTGGTGGGCCCTTGGGATTTTTGTGTTGGGTGCATTTAGGACAAGCAGCTATAAACTCTTGGACGTCAGTTCTAAGACGCGGCCACCAGTAGGACCTTTGAATGAATTCAAGAGTCTTGCAGACCCCATGGTGACACATAAAAGATGAAGCGTGAGCCCAAATTAATAGCCGTTTCCAGAGATTTGGGGCGACAAATGTTTTTCCAGGCAGAGGTACAGGAACTGAAGAAATCTGAGTCGTTAAAAAAGATGTTGGACTTACAATAGCTTGTTTACTTATCAGATCATTGGATTCAGAAGAATTGAAGGACCGAGAGAGGGCATTAACTTTCTTATGCAAGGATCATGGGCGATAAGTGAGCTTGAAGTTAAACCGGGTAAAAAAAAAGAGCCCATCTTGCTTGCCACTGATTTTGACATTGTGCTGTTTGAAGATAAAGAAGATTTTTATGATCGGTGTATACTGTGATGGGATGTTGAGCTCCTTCTAAAAGATATCTCCATTTTTCAAATGCTAACATAATGGCAAGCAATTCCTGCTCCCCGATGGCGTAGTTTCGCTTGGCCAGCAGGAATCTTTGAGAATAATAACCGCATGGATGTCCTCGTAAACTTGGGATAAAACAGCCCCAAATGCCTCTGTGGAAGCATCCACCTCCACAAAAAATGGACGATTAAGATCAGGTTGACAAAGAATGGGAGAAGACATGAAGACTTGTTTCAAACCGAGGAAGGCTTTAGTAGCTTCAGGAGTCCAATTCAAAGGATCCGCTCCTTTACGCGTCAAGGCCGTGATGGGTGCGACCAAGGTGGAGTAACTCTTAATAAATTTCCTGTAGAAATTGGCAAAGCCAAGGAAGTGACGAATCCCTTTGAGAGTCGTGGGAGCTGACCAGTCACAAATAGCTTGAACTTTGGCAGGATCCATCCGTAGCTCTGATTCGGAAATGATGAAACCCAAAACTGGAATGGATGCTACAGTACCTCGAAGGTACATTTCTCCAATTTACAGTATAATCGATTCTTCCTCAGATGAGTTAACATAGTAACATAGTAACGTAGTTATATAGTAATTGAGGTTGAATAGAGACAAAATGCCCTTCGTGTTCAACCTGTATTAAGTTGAGTTGATAATAATGTACCTGCTGAAGTAATATTTAATGACTAGTTAACAACTATAAATCCTGTTACACCAGGATTATCAATGTCAATATTTTAAGTGTTATAACCTTGGATATCATTTTCAATCAGAAATGTATCCAATCCTTTTTTAAATGCATTTACAGAGTCTGCCTTTACCACCTTTCCTGGCAGAGAATTCCAAATCCTTATTGCCCTAACAGTGAAGACCCCTTTCCTCCTCCATACGGAATTTTCTCTCCTCCAGCCTCAGCGAGTGCCCACGTGTCCTAAACAGTGTTCTTTTAATAAATAATTCCTTTGATTACTCTTTGTAATGACCCTTTACATATATGAAGATATTAATAATGTCTTCTCTTAGACGCCTCTTTTCCAGTGTATACATATTCAACCTAGTAAGCCTTTCCTCGTAATCCAGTCCCTCTAGCCCTTTAATCAATTTAGTAGCTCGCCTTTCAAGTTCACCGATATCTTTTTTATACAGTGGTGCCCAAAACTGAACACAATATTCCAGGTGCGGACGTACCAATGATTTGTACAGCGGCAGGATTACATCCTCGTCCCTTGTCTCAATTCCCCGTTTGATGCACGCTAGCACCTTACTTGCCTTCTTTACTGCGCTTTCACATTGTATACAGTTATCAATGAGTACCCCCAAATCTTTTTCCAGTACTGTCACCCCTAGATTTTCCCCATTTAATATTTAGGATGCAAGTTTGTTTTTAGTTCAGAAATGCTTAACCTTGCATTTTTCTATATTGAACCTCATTCTCCATTTAGACGCCCAGATTTCAAGTTTATATAAATCATTCTGTAGAGACTCCACATCTATTTCCGAATTAATTACCCTACACAGTTTAGTATCATCTGCAAAGATTGACACTGGGCTTTCCCGGCCTATTTCTAGGTCATTGATAAATATGGTGAACAGTAGTGGCCCGAGCACGGACCCTTGCGGTATTCCACTGACTACTGGGGTCCAGCTTGAGGACTTCCTCTTGACCACTACTCGCTGCACCATTTACTTATCCATGTACAAACAGTTTTTCCTAGGCCAAGCTCCTTTAATTTGATGATCAGTCTCCTGTGAGGCACTGTATCGAAGGCTTTTGCAAAATCTAAGTAGACCACATCCACTACTTTTCCCTGGTCAAGATTATCGCTCACTTCCTCGTAGAAGCTAATTAAGTTAGTTTGACATGATCTGTCCCTTACAAACCCATGCTGGTTCTTGTTTGACTTGGAGATGATGGGACTCTAGATCTTTGGAAAATATTAGGATATCATCTAGGTATACCACCAAGCATTTATAGAGAAGATCCCGAAAGAGTTAATTCACATAACTTTTGAAAACTGGTAGAGCATTACAGAGACCAAACGGCATTACAAGATACTCGTAATGCCCATCCCGAGTATTAAAGGCTGTTTTCCATCCATCCCTGCATGGATTCTAATCAAGTTATAAGCGCCTCGGAGATCAAGTTTAGTAAAAACTGTGGCCCCCTTCACTCGATCGAATAATTCAGGAATCAGTGGAAGTGGATACCGATTTTTGATAGTGATTTCATTGAGTCCGCGGTAATCAATGTATGGTCGCAGGTCACCATCTTTTTACTTGACAAAAAAAAAATCCGTCCCCTGCAGGAGATGATGATGGTATAACAAAGCCTTTGGCCAAATTCTCTTGTATGTAGTCTGCCATAGTCTGAGTCTCAGGGATAGATAACGGGTAAATTTGACCTCTGGGATGAGTCCTACCCAGTACCAAATCAATCAGGCAATTCCATTCACGGTGAGGTGGTAAAGAATCTGCCCCTTGCTTACTGAAGACGTCTAAGTAAGACTGGTAAACTGTGGGTACTTCAGAGACATGAACTGAACGAAGAGGTTTAACTGAGGCCAAACAAGCATTGGTACAAGATTCTCCCCAGGATTGGATCTCCATAGTTCACCAACAGAGCTTTGGATTATGTTTTTGTAACCAAGGTAATCCGAGAATCATGTCATGAGAGGCTTTGGGAATCACGAGAAAGGAGATATAGTCGGAGTGTAATATGCCCACTTTCATTCTAAGAAGAGTAGTTTGAAAGGTGATTATGCCTTCAGGGATTCGACTCCCATCCACCGCCATAACAGAATTGCCTGTTCCAAGGGCACAGTCCGAATCTTAAATTGCTGGACGATGGCGGAAGAAATTAAGTTCCCAGCTGCTCCGGAATCTAATAAGGCTGAGACAGAGAGGACCGAAGATGGAACTTCCAAACAAATGGGCAAAGTTGGCTCCTTTCCAGTACGTGACTCTAAAGTAACTCCTACCTTAACCTCTCTGGAGTAAGCTAGGAACGGGAGTTTTCCGGCCGGAGTTTACAAGACTTCACAAAGTGATCTAAAGAGCCGCAAAACATACAGAGGTTCCCCTGACGGTGACGAGAACGCTGTTCTTCCGAAAGCCGAGAGGGACTGATTTGAAATGGCACTTCAGTTGCTGTGGCAAGTGGAGACGAAGAGGTCTTAACCGGAAACGAAGACTTAACCGGTCTTAACGAGGTCTTAACCGGAAACGAAGACTTGGACGTTCCAACTTAGATTTCTCCAGACAGCGTTCTCTATACTGCAAGTCCAGTTTGTTGCAAATAGAAATCAGTTCATACAATTTCATGGGCACATCCCGAACCATCAAGTTGGCCTTAATCCTGTCAGAAAGGCCGTTCCAAAAGGCATCGATTAAGGCCTCCTCATTCCAATTCAATTCAGAAGACAAAGTACGGAACTGGATCACATACTGACTGACAGGACGCGAGCCCTGCCGAAGATGAAGGATATCAAGGGACGCTAAGGTGGTTCGGCCTGGCTCGTCAAATATCTTCCTGAATGATGAAATAAATTCAGCATAATTGGAGAGGATTGGGTCCCCTCTCTCCCAAAGTGGAGATGCCCACTCCAATGCTTGACCAGTGAGGAGAGAAAGAATATATGCGATCTTTGTGCGGGCCAATGGGAAATTGGCCGACTGAAGCTCAAACTGGATTTCACACTGGTTGAGGAATCCCCTACAAAGCTTCGGAGAGCCATCGAACTTGCTAGGTGTAGGTAGCTGCAGTCGTGATGTTGGGACTGTCTCCGGAAGGAACCACTACAGAGGAGGAGACTACTGGAGCCGGGGACTGTGGGGACCTAATGGCCGTGTGAAGAGAATCCAACCGGTTAGACATGGTTTGCGTAAACTGAACAATTTGCGACTGAGTGGACTCCTGAATATCCAGGCGTGAGAGAGTGTTGGCCATAGCATCGACTCCGGAGGCCTGGTCGCCTGACAGATCCATGTGACCAGTGCTTACTGTCAAGGCAGGCTGTTTCTGTGAATCCGTTGGACTCAGACCAACCGAAGGAGCAGATGCCCCTGAGTGCAGGAAACAAGGAGGACGAAGATAATTCCTTTTCATATATTTATTAAGGGTAACAGATCAGAATGTGACTGTAGGAAGACTGAGAAACAGATCAGAATGTGACTGCAGGAAGACTGAGACTAATTAGTTCTGGATTGGAAAACTGTAGAGAATGAAGTCACTGAACTTCTGAAGAAAGAAGAGAGTGCCTTTGAGAGAGATAGTTTGTTAAAGGGGCGTGAGAAGAACTGCGATAAATAGGTTGCTGGATGGGATGATAACGTGAAAGAAAACTGTAAAGAATGTTCACTAAGTGATACGAGGCCGAGACTGAATAACTGTGAAGAATTTGCTTTAGATCAGAGCTGGCCAAACCGGTCCTCGAGATCTACCAACAGTTCATGTTTTACAGTCCTCCTGGAGATCTGTAGAATTGTCAGTTAGGAATGAATGCAGCACATCTTAATTAGTAATGACTACACCTGAGCACCAATTAGGTGGTCTGGAAAATGTGAACTGTTGGTAGATCTTGAGGACTGGTTTGGCCAGCTCTGCTTTAGATGATACAAAGACATGACTGAAGAACTGTGAAGTTGAGTTGTTGAATGATGCGAAGGTGAGGCTGAAGAACTGTAAAGACTGTTTGCCGGTTGATGTGAAGACGTAAATGTGGAACTGTGAAGACTGGTTGCAGGATGATGTGAGGATGTGAATGTAGAACTGTGAAGACTGGTTGCAGAATGATGCGAAGATGTGAATGAAGAACTGTGAAAACTGGTTGCTGGATGATGCGAAGACATGAATGAAGAGCACAGGCTGAAGCTGGCGAGCCACCACTGGAATCCTGCAGAATCCGAAGGCACCGGCAGGAGAGCAGTTGACTGTGACCGCGCACTGGAGAGCTGGTGAGCGTTGTGCAGCGAGAGTCGGCTGAGAACTTGGAGAGCAAGATGGGACCAATTAACAAGAGATGCACAGAATCTGTGGGAGCACAGAGGTAAGGCACAGAGTAACCATAACAAAGCACTGGCACAGAATGCAATAATCCCAGCCTATTTATAGGCAGCAGGGAAACAGAATTGGCTGACACTCACCCATCATGCTCATTGGTGCTGCCCTTGGTCTCCAACATGGCTACTCCCTGCACTGCACACACCGGGAAGCTGCAGGCCACTAGGTCCTCCTTCCAGCCTCAGGAAGCCATCACTCCCGCCGCCGACCCTGCCGCTTCACCGTGCGGCCACAGAGCACCACAAACAACCACGCCGGCAGAGGACGGATCTCGGGACCCATGGCGGTAAGCAATCACCACATGACACCGGCAAACTCGCATTGCCAACACCACCAACACCCCGCACTAAGGACCCCGCCTTCACCCACCACTGCTGACACCACCGGCATACCCATATTGAGGACACTGCTGGCACCCTCACACTGCTGACACCCCTGAATTGGGGATGCTGCCAGCCCCACACTGAGGACAATACTGCCACCCCCTGCCACAATAAGTGGACTATTGTTTTATCCGACCTGTACTGCATCTCGCACTGTATACGACATGCACTATATCTGATCTTGCACTGTAGCCAACCTGCACTGTATGCGATCTGCACTGTATCTGACCCACACTGTAAACTGCACTGTACTCGAACCACACGGTATCCGACCTGCACTGTAAACTACACTGTATCCAACCCACACTTTAACCAATCCGCACTCCGACATGCACTGTATCCAATTCAAACTGTATCACGCACTGTATTCAGTCTTGCACTGTAGCCAACTCGCACTGTTACCGACCTGCACTGTAACCTGCATTATATACAATCCGCACTCCAACCTGCATTGTATCCAAACAGCACTGTAAACTTCACTATATCTGACCCACACTGTATCTGACCTACACTAAATACAACCCACAATGAATTCCACCTACACTGTATCCGGCCTGCCCTGTAACCTGGTCAATATTTAACTGTGTGTCCCAAAGTATTCCGCACTGTACTAAGCAGGTACAGACTGGGCACTAAGAAAAGGCATGTGCTGGGGGCATGTGCACTTTTGTAGTGGGCATCAATGTCTGCTATCGCTATTTTACACATGGTTTTGAGCAATGATATTCTACACACGATTTTCAGGAAATTTCTGAGTTGGATTGTTTTATATTGATAGTACTTGTGAGTTGGTTCAATTGGTTATTGCTAATATATTACTAATTTGTAAAACATTTTTAAACAGACATAACTGCTATGTGTTTGTGCCGCTGCTCTGTTGCTTAGTTTAGTCTGCAAGCTTTGGCCTATGTTGGTGAACAATAAACAATGTGAGCTGTGAGGTGGTCAAAATTGACTGGAAATGAGTGGAAAGTAATATTATATATGTTAATAATACTGTAGGAACAAAAACAGACCAAAATTCTGTAATTTTAGCTGTTTTTATGTTTTCTTCGAAAAAAATACAAAGCCAAAACCAAAACTCGCAAGGGCGGTTTTGGCAAAACCGGTACAGATCCAAAACCAAAACCCATGATTTGGGCCGGCGCACATCCCTAATTACAACAGGAAAGTAAAAGCTAAATCCTAGAGTGTTCTACACATGCAAAGCCGCATACCTACAAAGTGCATGTCTGATTGCTAAGGGAGATTGTGAGCTCCAGCAGTGACAAACGCTTATATACATGTGTAGTGGTACAGGCTCATGTTTAAGCCTAATCTCTTATTGTGTAAGTGCTATCATGCAGTTTGTTCAGATTGGATCTAAAGGTGCCCTGTAGAAAACAACTGCTATTACAGCATGGCCCTGACTTTCAGCATAGACAACACTCTTTAATCACTGAGTTGACAGATACCATGGTACTTAACAGGTTAAAGGTGTGAAATCTGATCTTTACAAAGTTCAGAGTACACCACAGCATTCTTTGTGCAGTATAATGATTATACAAAACGCTCCTTTCCCAGTTTCATTGAATGTGATCTGACATTTCTTCTACAGTACCGCTCCACTTTCCTGTTCTACAACATGTCTGCTCTACAGACAGCTCTGCTTGGGATTCCACTACTATGGATGCTGAAACGAGTTTTCTTCTCCTACTTGTGGCAGGACTTAAAGTTCTTCTTTAGAGCAGCTGTCTATGGTCGGAAGTTAGATAAGGAACTTCAGCGCTGCCCCTATTTTGGCATGGTGGATATTTTTTTGAAACAGGTGTCCATAAGACCAGACCAGACATTTATTTTTTACCAAGACCAGTCCTATACCTACAAGGAGATAGATCTGAAAAGCAACCAAGCGGCATGGGCTTTGCAGCAATATGCAAAGCTGACAAAAGGGGACTGTGTTGGTATCTTCATGAGTAATGAGCCGTCATATGTCTGGCTTTGGTTGGCACTAGCTAAACTAGGATGCCCAATGGCTTGTCTGAACTACAATATACGTTCTAAATCCTTTCTTCATTGCTTCAAGTGCAGTGGTGCAAAAGTGCTTATTGCTGCTCCAGGTAAAAGATCTTGATTTACGTTTTAATGCATTTATATAATATGTAGCAATTTGAATTATATGTTTTTCTTGCTACTTTATACCTAAAAAACCATCATCAGAATAATAATAATAATAATAATAATAAAAATGAAAAAGCTAGAACGTAGTGCAGGGCCATAACTAGGGGTGTGCGAGCAGTGCTATTGCACAGAGCACAGTGCTCAGGGGCAGCACCATTCCTGCCCCATGGTCTCTGCATGGCATCCTACAGGCAGTACCGCTGCTGCAGTGCAGCCCAGTGTGTCCTTTGGATTCTCCAGACATCTACACTGCAGCCTGTACAGCACCCTGGAGCATCCACAGTAGTGGTGTTCCTACTTGGCAGCTGGTGGCACAGTGCACTTGGCATGACTATCAGTTCATACACTTCACATCATAAAGCCCTGTTACGGCACTGATACTAGGTTGTGATGTAGTATCAGGAGAACCACCTAAAATAAATGTTATGGTTACATATACATTGAAATTTGTATTGATTATTATTATTATTATTTAAAATACAGGTAAAAACAAAAAAACTTCATTGAATTTATATAGGCACTTAATGTTTTTTATGCATTACATATATGTTTACAAATGTGTTTAAACCATATTTTTTAATCACTTGTCTGTGACAAAATAGGAGATTATTTATTCAAGCCACATGCATGAGGAAATGCATACATACAGTAAACACTTCTTTAGTATATCTCTTTACAAATATGAACAGGTATTTCTATAGTTGTTGCATATTAGGCAGAGGTTTGCAGAGAATATTTAATCATTCACCTAGTGTCTGCCCCATTGGACCTTACAGCTACAGTATATTCGCTGCCTCATGGACACACATTCCCATTAGGTTCATTTTGTCAGAAGGCAAATAATCTACCAGTATGTTTTTGAAATGTGAAAGGAATCCGGAGCACACTGTTAGATTTGAATCCATGTGCTGCTATCCACTGTGCAGTGGCGTAACTAGAAATTTTTCTCCCCCAAGCCAAAACATGGCACTAGTAAAGTGATGAATTTGCGCGCGCCGAAGTGGCCTTGCTGACGTGGGCGTGGCTTTGCATAAAGGGGCATGGCATTGCAGGAAAAGACTACCTTATACCCCAGTTTTGCAACCTGCACGCCCAGGCGTTGGCCACCACAGGAAAAAAAAATTATCCTGATTCATGCCCCTTACATTATTTGTCATTTTTCCTCCTTATAGTAATGCCCAGTATACGTTATGCCACACACCGCAATGCCCGTTATACATTATGCCACACACTGCAATGCCCCTGAGACATTATACCACATACCACAATGCCCGTGATATAGTATACCACACACCGTAATGCCTGTGACACATACCGCAATGCCCGTTATACCCTATGCCACACACCGCAATGCCCGTTATACATTATGCCACACACTGCAATTACCCTGAGACATTATACCACATACCACAATGCCCGTGATATAGTATACCACACACTGTAATGCCTGTGACACATACCACAATGCCCGTTATACCCTATGCCACACACAGCAATGCCCGTTATACATTATGCCACACACTGCAATGCCCCTGAGACATTATACCACATACCACAATGCCCGTGATATAGTATACCACACACCATAATGCTTGTGACACATTATGACACACACTGCAATGTCCGTGATACATTATGCCACACACCGCAATGCCCATTACACATTAAGTCCTCCAGTAAGGCTTCTAATTACTTTTAAATTACCTGCTCGTTGACAGGAGTTTCATGCTCTTGGTTCCATGCACGATGCCAGGGGTTTTCATGCTCAGGGTGTCATGCTCATTGCCAGGGGTTTCATGCGGTAGGTGTTATGCTTGTTGCCAGAGGTATCATGTGCTGGGTTTCAAGCTTGTTGCCAGGGAGTAAAATTCGTTGCCAGGGTGTCATGCTCGTTGCTAGGGGGTAATGCTCGTTGCCAGGGATTTCATGAGCTGGGTGTTGTGCTTGTAACTAGGGGGTAATGCTTGTTGCTAGGCTTGTGCTCCCAGTGCCATATATGCCCCTAGTGCCAGATATTCCCCCACAGTGCCAGATACATATATGCCCTCAGTGCCCCATATGCCCCCCCAGTGCCAGATACAGGTACTGTATACCCCCAGTGCCAAACATGCCCCCCCTGTGCCAGGTACACATATACCCCCAGCGCCAAACATGCTCCCCCAGTGCCAGGTACAGATATACCCCCCAGTGCCAAACTTGCCTCCCAGTGCCATGTACACATATACCCCCAGTGCCAAACATGCCCCCCCCCCCCCCATTGCCAGGTACAAACCCCCAGTGCCAAACATGCTCCCCCTCCTCTGCTGCTGTGCGTTTTGGGAAGGACACGGAGGGCACAGAGCGCGCCTCTCCTGTGTGTCCCTCCTGGGTCTCCGACGGCAGTGGCGTGTCTGTCAAATGAAGTGCCGGTTCATGAGCCAATCAGAGCTCACGAACGGGAACTTCATTTAACAGACACGCCGCTGCCGCCGGAGACCCAGGAGGGACACACAGGAGAGGCGCGCACTGTGCCCTCCGTGTCCTCCTTCCCAAAAATGCTGCACTAGGGGGCCGCAGACACTGCGGTCGATTGGAGGCACAGGGCGGCGCCCCCCCCCCCCCCCGCAGCCCTGCGCCTCTAAGCGACCACAGTGGCTGCGGCCCCCTAGTTACGCCAGTGCCACTGTGACACCACGCTGTCCATAACACATTTACAATGTGTTCACATTCAGATTAATATGCGATCACATACCAGGCACACTGAAATGGAACAGAAAGCAAAAAAAAATAAGTTAAAAGCATGTATCCTAAATGCAGAATTTTTATGTCAGTGGGCTCAATTAAATTCTTGGCGCATTGAATAACGCCAGGAAGGAGCTCCCAGAGCTATTCAATTTAGGGTAATACTAATTCGTAGAATGGCCATACTCACAGACTAAACAGGGTGTTTAGGCGCGAGAATGGGCATTCTCCGTCTAAATCGTAGTTGCCTACCCTCCCTCATTCTGCAGGGGACTCCCTGAAATATTAGCAATCTCCCTGACTCCCTGAATAGTTCATCAATCTAGCTGATTGCACCTTACCCCCTTTATATAGCTGTTACATTCTTGAGGAAAACAATTAAATGATACATTCAAATGGGCTCATCAACGCCATTTCCCTGCATTGTTATAAGGCACAATGATTCCTATGGCTACATGCATTTTAAATAAGGTTTCTCGTGGCCACTTACAGTATACGGAACCTCTTGTAAAACACAATACACAAACAAATCCTGTAAAATATCGGTGTCTTTTCTTTAATAAGTAGATGTTACTAACTTTGGGGCTCATTTACATTTGGATGTAAGTCATTTTACTCTCTGATATAGCAGTACATGTCCACGCTGATAGGCGTCATTGTCACAATATCCCTGACAGGCTTATTCAAAAGTAGGCAAGTATGGTCTAAAGTGCCCGCCGCGATGATGTTTTGTCTGCGCTGCTGCAAAAAACAGCATTGCAAACCTAAGTTTTGTCGGATTTCTGCTCGAACCCATAGAGGGGTGCGAGAAGAAATCCTCTAGTCAGAGATGACAGGACCTGAATTGAATAGCTCTGGAAGCTCCCTCCCGGGGCTATTCAATCCAACCAGAATTGAATATAGTCCAGTGTGTATGTAGACTTAAAATAAACTGCATAGGAATCATGTGACAACTATATTTTGATAGTATATGAAACAAATTAGCATACATCCCAACTTTTGATATGACCTGTTCAGTACAAATGAGCGCACCGCATGCTGGTCGGGTAGGAAATGCGCAGTTCACCCCTGTATAACTGTCATACTTAGCAAATATGTACAGTATACATAATTTAAAAGAAAAATGATATGTCCTAACTCATGGCTAGTTTAATTATTATATTATATTAACATGCTGTTCACCCTAGTTAATGGCTTATGCAGTGTATCCGGAAAGTATTCACAACGCTTCGCTTTTTCCACATTTTGTAATGTTACAGCCTTATTCCAAAATGAGGGGGGGGAAACATTTTTTTCCTGTAAAATTCTATACACAATCTACTGTATTGAGCAAAGGCTGTGAATACTTATGTACATGTGATTTCTTAGTTTTTTATTTTGAATAAAGTTGCAAAAAAAAATTTACGTTGTGATTATGGGGTATTGGGGGTCATTCCAACTTGAATGCTCGCTAGCTAGTTTTAGCAGCCGTGCAAACGCTATGCCGCCGCCCACTAGGAGTGTATTTTAGCTTAGCAGAAGTGCGAACGGTGGTATCGCAGAGCACCTGCAAAAAATTTTTGTGTAGTTTCAAAGTACCTCAAAGTCTACTCAGCGCTTGCGATCACTTCAGACTATTCATTTCCGGATTTGACATTACACACCCGTCCAGCGTTCGCCCAGCCACGCCTGCGTTTTCCTTGGCACGCCTGCGTTTTCCTTATCACGCCTGCGTTTTTCCGAACACTCCCTGAAAACAGTCAGTTGCCACCCAGAAACGCCCACTTCATGTCAATCACTCTGCGGCAAGCAGTGCGACTGAAATGCATCGCTAGACCCTGTGCAAAACTACATCATTAGTTGTGCCCGTACGTCGCGCGTGCGCATTGTGCCGCATATGCATGCGCAGAATTGCAGTGTATCCGGAAAGTATTCACAACGCTTTGCTTTTTCCACATTTTGTAATGTTACTCCAAAATGGGAAAAAAAAACATTTTTTCCTGTAAAATTCTATACACAATCTACTGTATTGAGCAAAGGCTGTGAATACTTATGTACATGTGATTTCTTAGTTTTTTATTTTGAATAAAGTTGCAAAAAAAATTTACGTTGTAATTATGGGGTATTGGGGGTCATTCCAAGTTGAATGCTCGCTAGCTAGTTTTAGCAGCCGTGCAATCGCTATGCCGCCGCCCCCTAGGAGTGTATTTTAGCTTAGCAGAAGTGCGAACGGTTGTATCGCAGAACGCCTGCAAACATTTTTTGTGTAGTTTCAGAGTAGCTCAAAGTCTACTCAGCGCTTGCGATCACTTCAGACTATTCAGTTCCGGATTTGACATCACACACCCGTCCAGCGTTCGCCCAGCCACGCCTGCGTTTTCCTTGGCACGCCTGCGTTTTCCTTATCACGCCTGCGTTTTTCCGAACACTCCCTGAAAACAGTCAGTTGCCACCCAGAAACGCCCACTTCATGTAAATCACTCTGCGGCAAGCAGTGCGACTGAAATGCATCGCTAGACCCTGTGCAAAACTACATCGTTAGTTGTGCCCGTGCGCATTGCGCCGCCTATGCATGCACAGAATTGCCGATTTTTAGCCTGATCGCTGCGCTGCGAACAAATTCAGCTAGCGATCAACTTGGAATGACCCCCATTGTGTGCAGAATTTTGAGGGGAAAAAATGTATTTATTCCATTTTGGAATAAGGCTGTAACATAACAAAATGTGAAGCGCTGTGAATACTTGCTGGATGCACTGTACCTAAACAATGAAAATAATAAAATTGGGTGGTAGTCAGCAGTTCCTGCAGCGCCTTGGGTGCCCTGACTCCTTAATCTGCCATTCAGTGTTGGCTGGTGTTTCAGAGCACCAAACAGTTTGGGAATCACTTTCACTAACAGTTTGGGGGCACTATTATTTGGTTAAATTACTACAAGTGAAACTAATAGTTCTTTTATTAGGACATGGGGTAGTATTTATTTATTAAGAGTGTCCTCTACTGTATATTTGAGACTATTAATCTGGTATTATTGACTAGTAAAAGGTATCCTATTTCATCAAAGTGAGAATGTTCTCCAATGTGGATTCCTTTCCTTTTTTTTCCTATTCAGTCTGATCTTTTCTATGAAAAACGACACTTCATGAAATTAACACAGACATCTCAGTACATCACTACCTAGCATAATTCCTCCTGCACAGCTCCTTTACCACACCTACCTGTGTGCCGAAATCACGTGCTTCCCTGAAAGGGGCATGGCCTTGCGGCATCCCTTTCATCACTCTGGGGGCTTGCCTAGCACTCCCAGAAATGCTGGACTGCCCCCCGAGACTGTCCCCGCATTGTGTAGATGCATGCCCACGGCATCTATGTGCCCGCTGCACGTTCAGCAAACACTGCTGTTTGTATAGCAGAGCAGCAGTGTGTGATCACCCCAACTGCCCCACACCCACTGTGGAAAACAGAAAAACGGACCTAGGAAAGCAGGACAGTTGGGAGGTGTGTTTACTGCTCTTCTGTGTGGCAACAATCTTGCACTCGATCAGCAGTGACAGTCTCGCAGGGGTGGTGGGGTGGCTATCTGCTTCAAAAAAAGAACTTAAACTTACGGTCCATCCTATTGAAATTACTCACTCATTTGAGAACATTGCTGCCCGGAGTTCGACAGGATTAGGTTTCAGAGTACTTCTCATTTACCGGCCCCCTGGAGATGGAAAGATATTTCTACAAGAAATTTGCAGACACTGTTGCTGGCCTGGTTCTGGAACATCAAAGATGGTTCATCCTCTGGGATTTCAATGGATTTCAATGGATGGGTGGATGATGAGCTCTCACGCCTTGGTAAAGACCTCATGTGCACAGTGAATGGTCTGAGCTTCACACAGGTCATTTCTTCTGCCACACATAAAAAGGGTCACACTCTTGATCTTGTCTTTCAGATTGGATTAGAAGTCACTGACCTAAAAATAAACCCAGTCATCTAGTCAGACCAACACTCCCTTTGGTTCTCAGCTGCAACCCCTCAAATAAGATCTCTGCCCGTGGAGTTGACCAGGCATCGTCCAAGAATAGTAAACCAAGGTTGTAAACCACAACGTCGATCTCCCTGGTTCGACAACAGTGTTAGTAAGCTCAAGAAAAGGGGGAGTAGACTGGAAAGATGATGGAGGAAGACTAACCTAGTGGATAACAAAATAAAACTAATAAAGCATAACAAAGAATATCAATCAACAATCACCAATAAGAAATCACAGTTTCTGTCAAATGAGATTACGGCAGCAAACAATAGGCCAGCTCACCTTTTCCGCACAGTGGAGATGCTTTGCAAGCAAGCATGCCTGCAGACTGATGAAACTCTCTCCCAGGCAAGGTGCAATGAGTTTGCAAACTTCTTTGCAGATAAAATATCCACCATCCGGGCTGGAATCTCCACAGTGCCATAAAAGGAGGGCCAAACTACAAAGCCTCCCAATATAAGCCACCTGCCTTCATGGACCAGCTTTGACCCAGTGGATGTGAAGGACATTGCTGAAATTGATCGTATTTTGCGTCCCGCCACCTGTGATCTGGACCCTGCCTAAACCAAGCTTCTTATAGGTTGGTCCTGTGTTTGCAAAAATTGTTCAGTGCTCTTTGCAGACAGGCATTTTCCCTGGACCCCTAAAGAAAGCAATTGTTAGACCTCTTCTTAAAAAATGTAGATCCCGACTTCATGACTAACTACAGACTGGTTTCAAACCTTCCCTTTCTAGGAAAGGTTATTGAGAAAGTGGTTGCAAATCAACTGGAAACCCACCTGACAACCCATGATATTTATGATCCATTCCATCAGGATTCAGGAGAAGACATAGCACTGAAACAGCCCTGGTGTGTGTGTTAAATGATCTTCTGATGGCAAGAGACAGAGGTGACTGTTCAATATTAATCCTTCTGGATCTCTCTGCAGCATTTGATACCATGGACCATGGGCTTCTGATTGAGCGACTAATATATTTTTGTCGACTGGATGGCACAGTCCTAAGCTGGTTCAAATTGTTTCTCATAGGCAGGTCACAGAGAGTATCCTCTGGAGTATACTCATCACCATCAGTGCCATTGCCATGTGGTGTCCCACAAGGATCTATACTATCCCCCATGCTTTTTGCAATATACATGCTCCCGCTGGGTGAAATAATCAGGCGCCATGGCCTGGTCAACCACTGCTATGCAGATGATACACAACTGTACTTGTCCTTTGCTCCGGGCACTGATAACCCAATAGCAACCCTAAATAGGACCACAACATCAAAGGACAAGACTGCAGCATAGCCAACCAACTGGACTTACACTCGGGGATTCAAAATTACAAACCACTGATCGTGTGCGGAATCTTGGCTTTGTTCTGGAAGGTGGCTTGACACTTAAACATCAGATATCAGCCACAATCAAATCCTCATTCTTTCACCTGAGGAACATAGCCAGAATCAAGCACTTAATTCCCTCAGATGATCTGCCAAAAGTAATACATGCGTTTGTATCATCTCGATTAGTCTACTGTAATGCCCTCTATCTTGGTCTCCCAGAAAAAGAAACACAGATGCCAGGCTGTTAACCAACCAGCCCAACTCTAGCCTCATAACACCCATCCTCTACTCCCTTCACTGGCTGCCTGTAAGATGGCGAATCATCTTCAAGATTGGCTTACTGAGTTTCAAAGCACTACATGACCAGGGCCCAAGGTACCTGAAGCAGCTTCTGTTCCCATACTGCACCACTCGATTACTGCGATCTATAAATGAAGGACTTTTCGCAGTACCTAGAATCTCCCGTAATTCATCTGGGAGTCGAGCTTTTAG
Organism: Pseudophryne corroboree; assembly: GCF_028390025.1. Classification (NCBI taxonomy): domain Eukaryota; kingdom Metazoa; phylum Chordata; class Amphibia; order Anura; family Myobatrachidae; genus Pseudophryne; species Pseudophryne corroboree. Next base: position 323,005,585 of record NC_086449.1, on the reverse strand, counting down.
TCATGCGGCTCCGACTCTATGGAACTCACTTCCCCGCACAGGGCGAGAGGCCCCAACTATCGAATCCTTCAAAAGTAAACTCAAGACTTTCCTGTTTACTCAAGCATTTCCATAATGTCGCTTTAGTATCTACAAGCTTCTGTATTTTATAAAAAGCTGTTCTGTACTTCATTATTTTCTGTACTATATTATGCTATGTGTCTGTTAAGCGCCTTGAGTCCTATTGGAGAAAGAGCGCTATATAAATAAAATTATTATTATTAATTATTAAACATTCTAGGTACAAAATGGAAAGGTGAAGGTAGGCAGAGACTAATAAAGTATATCACTCATAAAATAATGAGTAACAGAATCTGATGAACTTTGAAAGTGGGATGACTGTTTGCAGACGCAGCAGCAGTGCAAGCTTTAGCAAAGTGGATGCACTGGTGAATTATTTTTGGGTAGCAGTTGTGTGCATATAGTGGACCAGCAGACAGAAACTATCTGAAAGGCAGGTCTGTGGTCGTAAAAAGCTACTGGATGCTTATGCATGCTAATGGACAGTGGGTAGGCTTCTGCAGTCTCGAGATGCACGAAACGCATAGGGACGTACTGACTTACCTACCTACCTACCTACTCACCTACAGCCACAGTTTTTATCTTGGACTATTTATATTGTTACCAGCTCTGATAGATGATTCCTGATTAAGGGCCTAATTCAGTTTGGATCGCAGTAAGCGATGGCGGGAGGTGGCGGTCAGCATGCTGGGCTGCCTTGCCCTGCAAGGGGCGGTCCCCAGCATGCAAAGAAAAGGATTGCAAATTCCGCTAATTAGTAGAATTTGCAATCCTTACTGAATTTGGCCCTAAGGACACTATACTACAAGGACTTCACTGAGACTTATTGATACCATCATGTCTATGCAGATAAGCACTTTGTTTTTTTATTCTGTGTATGTTCTGTTTTTTGTTTGCTGTGTTATTGCAATAAATAAATTTTTATAAAAATATATTGTATTGTTAAGAATTTCTTTTATCTCCACATGCCATTTTCAGAACTATACATGCCCATGTGATAATGGAAGCCGTGTTACTATCTGATACACAGAATTTAGTGATGAGCAAGTTTGGTTCCTCGGAAACCGAACCCCCCCGAACTTCACCCATTTTACACGGGTCCGAGGCATACTCGGATTCTCCCGTATGGCTCGGTTAATCCGAGCGCGCCCGAACGTCATCATCCCGCTGTCGGATTCTCGCGAGATTCGGATTCTATATAAGGAGCCGCGCGTCGCCGCCATTTTCACTCGTGCATTGGAAATGTTAGGGAGAGGACGTGGCTGGCGTCCTCTCCGTTTATTAATGTTGCTGCAAATATTTGTGCTTATTGCTTAATTGTGGGGACTGGGGAGCAGCTGTATTATATAGGAGGAGTACAGTGCAGAGTTTTGCTGATCAGTGACCACCAGTTTTATCCGTTCTCTGCCTGAAAAACGCTCCATATCTGTGCTCAGTGTGCTGCATATATCTATGCTCACACTGCTTTATTGTGGGGAGTGGGGACCAGCAGTATTATATAGGAGGAGTACAGTGCAGAGTTTTGCTGACCAGTGACCACCAGTATTATACGTTGTCTGCCTGAAAAACGCTCCATATCTGTGCTCAGTGTGCTGCATATATCTGTGCTCACACTGCTTTATTGTGGGGACTGGGGACCAGCAGTATTATATAGGAGGAGTACAGTGCAGAGTTTTGCTGACCAGTGACCACCAGTATTATACGTTGTCTGCCTGAAAAACGCTCCATATCTATGCTCAGTGTGCTGCATATATCTGTGCTCACACTGCTTTATTGTGGGGACTGGGGACCAGCAGTATTATATAGGAGGAGTACAGTGCAGAGTTTTGCTGACAGTGACCACCAGTATATATAGCAGTACGGCACGGAAGGCCACTGCTCTACCTACCTCTGTGTCGTCAAGTATACTATCCATCTAGATTCTATACCTGTGGTGCATTTTAGTTTTGCAGTTTGCTGACAGTGACAACCAGTATATATAGCAGTACGGTACGGAAGGCCACTGCTCTACCTATCTCTGTGTCGTCAAGTATACTATCCATCTAGATTCTATACCTGTGGTGCATTTTAGTTTTGCAGTTTGCTGACAGTGACCACCAGTATATATAGCAGTACGGTACGCAAGGCCACTGCTCTACCTACCTCTGTGTCGTCAAGTATACTATCCATCTAGATTCTATACCTGTGGTGCATTTTAGTTTTGCAGTTTGCTGACAGTGACCACCAGTATATATAGCAGTACGGTACGGAAGGCCACTGCTCTACCTACCTCTGTGTCATCAAGTATACTATCCATCTAGATTCTATACCTGTGGTGCATTTTAGTTTTGCAGTTTGCTGACAGTGACCACCAGTATATATAGCAGTACGGTACGGAAGGCCACTGCTCTACCTACCTCTGTGTCGTCAAGTATACTATCCATCCATACCTGTGGTGCATTTCAGTTGTGCGCAGTATATATAGTAGTAGGCCATTGCTATTGATACTGGCATATAATTCCACACATTAAAAAATTGAGAACAAAAATTTGGAGGTTAAAATAGGGAAAGATCAAGATCCACTTCCACCTCGTGCTGATGCTGCTGCCACTAGTCATGGCCGAGACGATGAAATGCCATCAACGTCGTCTGCCAAGGCCGATGCCCAATGTCATAGTAGAGAGCATGTAAAATCCAAAAAACAAAAGTTCAGTAAAATGACCCAAAAATCAAAATTGTAAGCGTCAGATGAGAAGCATAAACTTGCCAATATGCCATTTACGACACGGAGTGGCAAGGAACGGCTGAGGCCCTGGCCTATGTTCACGGCTAGTGGTTCAGATTCACATGAGGATGGAAGCACTCATCCTCTCGCTAGAAAAATGAAAAGACTTAAGCTGGCAAAAGCACAGCAAAGAACTGTGCGTTCTTCTAAATCACAAATCCCCAAGGAGAGTCCAATTGTGTCGGTTGCGATGCCTGACCTTCCCAACACTGGACGGGAAGAGCTTGCGCCTTCCACCATTTGCACGCCCCCTGCAAGTGCTGGAAGGAGCACCCGCAGTCCAGTTCCTGATAGTCAAATTGAAGATGTCACTGTTGAAGTACACCAGGATGAGGATATGGGTGTTGCTCGCGCTGGGGAGGAAATTGACAAGAAGGATTCTGATGGTGAGGTGGTTTGTTTAAGTCAGGCACCCGGGGAGACACCTGTTGTCCGTGGGACGAATATGGCCATTGACATGCCTGGTCAAAATACAAAAAAAATCACCTCTTCGGTGTGGAATTATTTCAACACAAATGCGGACAACAGGTGTCAAGCCGTGTGTTGCCTTTGTCAAGCTGTAATAAGTAGGGGTAAGGACGTTAACCACCTAGGAACATCCTCCCTTATACGTCACCTGGACCGCATTCATCAGAAGTCAGTGACAAGTTCAAAAACTTTGGATGACAGCGGAAGCAGTCCACTGACCACTAAATCCCTTCCTCTTGTAACCAAGCTCCTGCAAACCACACCACCAACTCCCTCAGTGTCATGTCACTGGCAAGTCTGACGAGTCCTCTCCTGCCTGGGATTCCTCCGATGCATCCTCCTTCACATTCTCCCGCAACTGGGGGTGCGAGTAAAAGGCTAAGAATTCCGAGCCCACCCGCTGGTGGTGATGCAGAGCAGTCTGGAGCGAGTGCTGACATCTGGTCGGACTGAAGGACCTGCCAACGATTACTGACATGTCGTCTACTGTCACTGCATATGATTCTGTCACCATTGAAAGAATGTGGAGGATTATATGAGTGACCGCATCCAAGTAGGCACGTCAGACAGTCCGTACGTATACTGGCAGGAAAAAGAGGCAATTTGGAGGCCCTTACACAAACTGGCTTTATTCTACCTAAGTTGCCCTCCCTCCAGTGTGTACTCTGAAAGAGTGTTTAGTGCAGCCGCTCACCTTGTCAGCAATCTGCGTACGAGGTTACTTCCAGAAAATGTGGAGAAGATGATGTTCATCAAAATGAATTATAATCATTACCTCCGTGGAGACATTCACCAGCAATTGCCTCCAGAAAGTACACAGGGATCTGAGATGGTGGATTCCAGTGTGGACGAATTAATAATCTGTGAGGAGGGGGATGTACACAGTGAAAGGGGTGAGGAATCGGAGGATGATGAGGAGGTGGACATCTTGCCTCTGTAGAGCCAGTTTGTGCAAGGAGAGATTGATTGCTTCTTTTTTGGTGGGGGCCCAAACCAACCAGTCATTTCAGTCACAGTCGTGTGGCAGACCCTGTCGCTGAAATGATGGGTTCGTTAAAGTGTGCATGTCCTGTTTATACAACATAAGGGTGGGTGGGAGGGCCCAAGGACAATTCCATCTTGCACCTCTTTTTTCTTTCATTTTTCTTTGCATCATGTGCTGTTTGGGGACTATTTTTTTAAGTGCCATCCTGTCTGACACTGCAGTGCCACTCCTAGATGGGCCAGGTGTTTGTGTCGGCCACTTGTGTCGATTAGCTTAGTCACACAGCGACCTTGGTGCGCCTCTTTTATTCTTTGCATCATGTGCTGTTTGGGGACAATTTTTTTGAAGTGCCATCCTGTCTGACACTGCAGTGCCACTCCTAGATGGGCCAAGTATTTGTGTCGGCCACTTGTGTCGCTTAGCTTAGTCACACAGCGACCTTGGTGCGCCTCTTTTTTTCTTTGCATCATGTGTTGTTTGGGGACTATTTTTTTGAAGTGCCATCCTGTCTGACACTGCAGTGCCACTCCTAGATGGGCCAGGTGTTTGTATCTGCCACTTGTGTCGCTTAGCTTAGTCACACAGCGACCTTGGTGCGCCTCTTTTTTTCTTTGCATCATGTGCTGTTTGGGGACTATTTTTTTGAAGTGCCATCCTGCCTGACACTGCAGTGCCACTCCTAGATGGGCCAGGTGTTTGTGTCGGCCACTTGTGTCGCTTAGCTTAGCCATCCAGCGAATTCGGTGCAAATTTTAAGACTAAAAATAATATTGTGAGGTGTGAGGTGTCCAGAATAGACTGAAAATGAGTGTAAATTATGGTTATTGAGGTTAATAATACTATGGGATCAAAATGACCCCCAAATTCTATGATTTAAGCTGTTTTTGAGGTTTTTTTGTAAAAAAAACACCCGAATCCAAAACACACCCGAATCCGACAAAAAATTTTCAGGGAGGTTTTGGCAAAATGCGTCCGAATCCAAAACACGGCAGCGAAACCGAATCCCAAACCAAAACACTAAACCCGAAAAATTTCCGGTGCACATCTCTAACAGAATTCACTGTTAACACAGCACAAAGCACTTTATTTACCATCATGGCACTTCATCCCCACTCCTTAATTCATTGTTGTGCAGTATCACACTATTTTTTTTATTTTTTTTGTATGCTGCTATGCTGGGGTCATGAGTGATTGAGATTATGCTGACATCATCTATATACATTTCAAAGTTGCGATAAACCAAGTACTGTGTGGCATACTTGCCTGCCCTCCCGGAACAATCGGGTGGCACTGCCACATCCCCGGAAGAGTATGCAAGTCTCCCGAATCCTTCCTCTACCCCCCGCAACTCCCTGCTCCCTATCTCGAGCCTCCGCAAAAGTGGGCGGTCTGGGGGAAAAGTAATCTCGCCATTGCATAGCAGGAGGTCTGACTATGATGACGCGATCCACAGCCACGCCCCTTGCACAACCCCCTTTACTGTGGAAAACTCCTGCGCCACCCCTTATATTAAGTCAGCAACCCCCTGAACAGGCAGCGATATATGAAAGACAACACAGACAAGCCTTAAAGAATTACCATCTGGTATGCAGACTTTCTATTGTGACAACAAGCACTTAATTGTTTGCACTTTACCCCTGTCACAAATGAGATACTTAGACCCTCTTACCCTACTTGGCACTGCTGATTTACTAGCTGGTGCATGTCTGCTGATTAGTCATGTCAGCATTCTCTTATAGCTGTAGAACAGCACAGCAAGAGTGCTGCCATCTTGCACGAAGTCAGCTGAGACAGATTTAACTTTTCACAATGTACCTGAAGGGACAAATATTATTTGAGTCTCTCTTTGGCCATCTGACATGTTATAACTTATCAAAAATTCAAGATGGTTCCTACCATTGGGCAATATTTAAAAAATAACTGAAGAGGTGAGTGGATAAAGGTATTATGTAATAATTTTCTGAAGAAAAATTATTATTATTATTATTATTTTTTTTTAATGGATGAAGGTGTTCATGATATAGGCACCATCGTAACAATGTTATTTTAAATGTTGGTTTATTTACTGATATATTTACTGTGTAAAAGTGCTTGCAGTCTAACCCTCTGCCAAGTGCTTAGCCCCAACCGTCACCTCTAGAAGCCTCACCCTAACCCTTCCCCAAGTGCCCAACCCAAACCCTAGCCCTCACCCTAACAATCATGATAACCATGTGTTGACAATTTCTGCTGATCATTTGCATGTTGACCTTTGGAACCTTATGACTCTGTCAACCTAAGTTCCTGCCTACCCTTTTATCTGTCATCCTTTTGACCATGTTGACCTTTTGACCCTGTCATCCTATTGACTCTCGACCATCTTGTATGTTCCTATTGATCGTCTATCTATTTACTGTCTTTCATCCTGATACCATTTACATAATGTGTGTCAGATTCACTTTATTTATCAGTAATAGAGAAATGTGGCCACTAATTACAAACACATATAGCTGTGTTTTGTGACAAGAATTAAATATTATTCATTGCTATTTATCATTGGCCTAGAGGTGTGACAACACTTGTGAAAACCCGCAAGCGCTTTCACATTATTATGACTTAGAAGTGCTTAATAAACTGGCCATGGAGTGTACAAAATAAAGGTTTCCTTTAATGTATTATTCTTCATTTATCATGTAGTTCCTGCATATCTTCCTATTCTGTTTTAGTTGAGGTTTATCCAGTAATATACTATACACAGTATTACTGTATGTCACTGTCTAAAGGTCATATTGTGTCTCTTGTATCTATCTATCTATCTATCTATCTATCTATCTATCTATGAGATTAATTGCGTTGATGCAGTCTGGATTCTAGATACTACTGCATTATTTTGTTAATTTCTAACAATTGTTAAATAATATTTGGTACAGTACTAACATAATTGTGGTTGAGCCTTCATGAGAACACCGCTTTTTCATTTAACTAGAACTGAAGAAAGCTGTGGAGGAAGTGTTACCTGCTCTGGCAGAGGAAGGAGTGCTGGTGTTTTACCTGAGCAGAGATTCTGCCACTGATGGAGTTCACAGTCTACTTGATAAAGTGGAAGCTGCTTCTGAAGAGCCAGTTCCTCGATCTCTTAGATCAGATCTTACTGCAAAATCACCAGCTTTGTATATATACACATCTGGAACTACAGGTAACCTCTTAATTGTTTTGTTTCTAATTAGCTTTTTCATTATCAGAAAATTGGTGCACGCAGGGGGGAGAGGGGTTCTGAGTACCCATAAAGCCCCCCTGGTGGACCAAATGTTGTTTTTTGTGTGCTTACCGTGGTCCTAAAGCTCACAATTGCAGCCTAGAGCCTTATGCATTGTGCCGCTATTCACCGACCTGTGGAGAGGAGTCCTGAATGGCACTCTACTTCCCCTGTATTATATATACTTCACTATAGGAGATAGTATCTATTCTATAAAAGCCTTACAACAGTCAGTATAGGGACTCATCAATACCCTGAGTTTGGTACATTCAGCGAAACCATGTAAGAGTTTTGTTATATTTTGTGTTGAATTTGAATTTATACTGTGTGTTATGTGTGTGTGTGTGTGTGTGTGTGTGTGTGTGTGTGTGTGTGTGTGTGTGTATATATATATATATATATATACACAAGATTTGGATGGCAGCACTCCCATAAACAAAGTATTCGAACCCGGTGCCCTCCTAAACCCGCATGGCTACGGGTCAAATATACAGTCCAATAGGCGGCACTTCGGTAAATGATACATGAAACAGCTGTTTCATGTATCATTTACCGGAGTGCCGCCTATTGGACTGTATATATATATTTATATATATATTTGAAACAATGTTATAGAGGTGCGCTGGTCAGTTAAAGATAAAGCATCAAGTCCACAGGTCAGAACTCTGGGCTGTAACACCGGTACTCTTCAGTACCACAGCAACTCTCCAAAAATCTCTCTGATCGCCTGGAGCAAATAACTTTCTAGAAACAAGGATGAAAGGAGAATGCGCTCATAGTGCAGATCAATTTTAATTTTTATTATTTTTAAAAACAATATCTCAGGTCAGGTCAAACAACATTAGTAGGACTCGTACTCTGAAAATATATATATTGTTGCAGAGACAGCATGATCCTACTTGAGGTTAATGTGCAATGGCAGGATTTTGCAGGATTGGAGCAGCAACAATAGGAATTAGTAGTGGCGGTTGGGAGGTACCTGACCCTGGGAAAATTAAATAAAGTCAAGGGTAACAGCCAGTACCTAAGCCCAGAACCCAGGTCCCCATTGTTAAACCAATCAACCCAGATTCTACACCTGTGTGTTTTGACTGTGGCAAGCTAGGATATATGCGGCAGGGTTGCCCAAAACACGGTGAGCCAATTGATCGCAGTAAAGGAAGAGCAACCCGATCTGTGATCTGCATTTCTGCTGGAAACATTTCTACAGCAGAAACCACCTTGTTTTGGCTACCGGTACAAGTGGAAGGTCGGGAGACCTGGGCCTTAGTTGATATTGGCAGCAAGCTGACCATCATCTCTGCAAACCTGGTTCCTTCAGGGTATGACCAGGTCTTACCTCCTGTAAAGGTACAGTGCATTCATGGAGATGTAAAGGTATGCCCATGGGTGCAGCTACCAATAGTAATAAAAGGGCGATCATTAAAGTTGGTAGCCGCAGTAACCTCCAAACCACCTTACCGGCTGATACTGTGCCGTGATTTCCCATTGTTACAGGAGATGGTTACATGGCATGATGTCAGCAGGCGAACAATGGCTGGAGTGTCCCATTAGTCAAGGGCTATGGAATACCAAAGCTTAGTGACTGCAAAAGCCTCTTTGGCCAGTGAATTACAGGTGGAGAGGGAGACCAAGGCCCAGTGGGTTCCCACTGGTGAGCAGGTATCTTTACAGGACTTTGGACGAGGCCAGCAAGAAGATGGGAATTTTGTTAATGCATTTGAAAAGGTATTATTATACGGCAGCAGTGGACATATAGCAGCAGCGTATAATGACTGATGGCCAGGACACTACCACTGGTCTGATGCAGCAAAACACAACAACACTGTAAGGGACTTGTTGTTGTTGTTGTTGTTATTATTATTATACGGCAGCAGTGGACATATAGCAGCAGCGTATACCACTGTGACTGCCTCGTCACTGGAATGACTGATGGCCAGGACACTACCACTGGTCTGATGCAGCACAACACAGCAACACTGTAAGGGACTTGTTGTTGTTATTATTATTATTATTATTATTATTATTATTATTATTATACGGCAGCAGTGTACATATAGCAGCAGCGTATATCGTCACTGGAATGACTGATGAGACAGGACACTACCACTGGTCTGATGCAGCACAACACAACAACACTGTAAGGGACTTGTTGTTGTTATTATTATTATTATTATTATTATTATTATTATACGGCAGCAGTGTACATATAGCAGCAGCGTATATCGTCACTGGAATGACTGATGAGACAGGACACTACCTCTGGTCTGATGCAGCACAACACAACAATACTGTAAGAGACTTGTGGTTGTTGTTGTTGTTGTTGTTGTTATTATTATTATTATTATTATTATTATACGGCAGCGGTGTACATATAGCAGCAGCGTATATCGTCACTGGAATGACTGATGAGACAGGACCCTACCACTGGTCTGATGCAGCACAACACAACAATACTGTAAGAGACTTGTGGTTGTTGTTGTTATTATTATTATTATACGGCAGCAGTGGACATATAGCAGCAGCGTATATCGTCACTGGAATGACTGATGAGACAGGACACTACCACTGGTCTGATGCAGCACAACACAGTCAACAACACTTTATACAGCTACACTGGCAGGAGAGGACACCAACATTGTGACTGCCTGGACTGATGCAGCACAATACACTGTGACTACACTGGACTGGACTTAGCAGCACAACACAGCACAAGACTTGCCACCCCACTTTCTCGCCCCCACACAGACACTGGAGGATGGAGACACATCCTCTCACTACACTCTCCGAGACTGGAGTAAAAATGGCCACGACGCACGGCTCCTCATATGGAATCCAAATCCCAAATCCCGCGAGAATCCGACAGCGGGATGATGACGTTTTGCCGAGTTCGGGTTTCCGAGTCATGCGGGAAAACCTGAGCCTGACTCGAATCCGGGCTCGGAAGGCAAAGTCCGGTATGGTTCGGTTCTCTGAGAACCGAACCTGCTCATCTCTACTTTAAATATGTGTTCCGTTAAGGGACACATTGCTTCCAATGCTTGACCAGCCGGCTGGATGATAGGACTGGAGGTGTGGGGTTTATTCTAGGAAGCCATTTGTGATGTACTACCAACATGTCTGTAACCTGTGAACAACTTGCCTCTGATAATGTTCATTTATATATACAGTATAAGCCTAATATACATCAGCCAGGACAACATTTGGTAACATTTTGATACAAAAATATAAAAATAATATGTCAGTGCTCAGTTTTCCATATATTCACAGGTAAATATAGTACCAGCTGCATAGTAATAAGCATGGTATATGGGCCTAATTTGGTATGGAATGAATCAGCGATACGTTCACATACTGAAGCCCTTGTGCATTGTGCACACGTGCAGGAGCCACACTGCACATGCACACACAGTGAGATGCGATGGCATCTACCTGACTGACAGCAGAGGCGTTTGTGGGTGAGGGCATCGACGTTGCATTTATGGGTCGACGTTGCGGCATTGGTTGGTGCTACCGGACAAGGCAGGCATGTCCGGACCATTTGCGGGGCATACTGTGGGGCTGCGTGACATCACACGCAGCCGCTGCGACCCAAAACATGGTGGACCAGTGACCAAACACATCGTGGCCCGGCAACTGCCTTCACAGCTAAGCTGCGGAGACAGGGGGCTACCCTATACATGTAGGCACTTCACTGTTTAGCGAAGCGCTCACATTTTAGAGGGGGGGGCAGGACCCAGCATGCGGGGAGACCTTGCCCTGTGGTGGGTGGACCCCCGGATGTTAGTGGAATGAGTTGTGGTTGTGCGTATTTTCACACAACTACAACTCATGCTGAATTAGGCCCTATGGGGGTCATTCCGACCCGTTCGCATGCAGCGGTTTCTCGCTGCGGTGCGAACGGGTGCGGAATGCACATGCACGGCGGCCGCATTGCGCGTGCACGACATTGCCCGGCGACAGGGGTCGCCGGGTTACGAAGCGTCCAGCGAACAAAGCGGTCGCAGTGCGGACCACTAAGAAGATTGACAGGAAGAAGGCGGTCCTGGGCGTCTCCACAGCATTGGCGGACGTTTTCGGGGAGTGGATTGAAAAACGCAGGCGTGTCCAGACCAACGGAGGGTGGATGTCTGACGTCAGAAGCAGCTCCAGCATCGCAGGGATCATCGCACAGGGTAAGTATGTCCAGGGCTACTCTGAAACTGCTTGAAATGTTTTTAGCTTAGCAGGGCTGCACAAGCGATCGCAGCCCTGCTAAGCTAAAATACACTCCCCCATAGGCGTGGACTGTTTATCGCAGCAACAGCTAAAAGTTGCTGGCTGCGATCAACTCGGAATGACCACCTATGTTTTTGGATTCCTCTACATCGCAAGAAGCTTATTTAGGTAGGATTTCAATTCTAAAAGTGTCTTTCAGCAAAGAAGCTTTGTTTTTATTATTTTCTTTTACATACTTACCAGATATTTTCTATTCCCTAAATACTCTCATACAGTACTCATAAATGTCACAAAACACTTACAATGTGATAAAGCTGAATATTTATCGTATATAAAACCCTTTATGAGGTCTAAGAACACTGTACGCTATTTACGTGTGAAGTACCGTAAGGGTACGCTCGTTGCGTAACAATCGCTCAGCCGTAGTCGAGACGCTCAAGCGTCACGTTCGCTCACGGCCAAGAGATCACTGGCAGGCACGCTATTGGCTGCTGACTAACGTAATGATTCGCTATAGCGTAGCGGACGCTCGGGACCACGAGGAGATCACCAGCGGCGCTGACGCTCACAATGTTAAACCTTTAAATCTAAACCATAAACAATGCAGTATGCTGTAAAACCTTAGTGTAGAGATAGGGTGTAGATGCAACACAATGTAACCTTATTAACTCAAAAGCTGTTTGAGCGTCACCGACGCTCTGAGAATACTTAACACTATAAGAAATACACAGATACCTGGGCTTAGGGTCCAACGCCTAATATATATATATATTCTGAATGATATACTTGCAAAAGAATTAATACAAATACAAATCATACACTACAATATAACATAGACTACCTAACCAGATAACTACACAGGAAATATAATACAATTACTATTTAAGGGAAAATAAGAGAGAAAGAGGAGAAGAGAGAGAGAGAGAGAAATTGGCCCACAATAACAAGAAGATCAATATAGTTGCGGAGAAAAACTTACGCACAAGGGGAAACGATCGCATGCGCCTCTGGACATCCAGCTCCCGATTTTCAGCAATGATAACCGTTGAAGAGTGAGTGCTGGATGTGATCGGCCTGTCTATTTATGCCCCACACACAATGCAATTCAATGGTCCCTACAATCTCATTGTTCATTGGACACAGGAATTCCTCCTCGCATTATAACAAAAGGTCATAGGTTGATTCATACAGGTGGGCCGTGACTATTTCCAACAGCTCAGGTGGGAGGGAAACTGGGTTTCCCGCCGCATGGATAAGTAAGTGCAAATACAGTAAATGTTCATTAACTTCTTATGTCCATAACTATTCGCACGAGCGATTAATCCGCTTCAAACCAACACCGGAATATTGCTAATTAAATACTCTTCTGATGGGTACTAAACACCACTGTATTACTCCTGTCTGACCCTTCGTATCAAACAAAGAGGGATTTCTCTGTTCACGAACATTCTATATTAACCAAACTTTCAGAATCTATCAAAGGGACCATGATCTACAAAATACATTATATAGTGAAAATATGTAACGATTGAGTCGCACGCTACGATCACATAAACTCTACCGTAAATACGCATACCGTGCGCCTGCGGGTGCCCGCGACTGTGAGTATGCGCACGTACGGGAGAGCGTACGCATGCGCAGCACGGACCTGTGTGAGGTGCAAATATGGTAGTGTGCATAGAGATATTTTTCTGACTTTGACAGTCCACCCTTTGGCAGTCAACCATAACTGCCACCTTCTAAAACATTTCAAAAAGAGAAAAATATATGTCAGGGGTTAATACATTTACATGGTTGGGTAGGGGAGGAGAGGAGAAGGTAGGAAAAGGGTATGACCTAGTGAGATAGCAGAAGCATGTGTGTATGAATCCGTGCTTGGGGGTCATGTATCATCGTGCCGTACGTGTTTTAAATCAAGCTTCGAGGTATTGCGAAGTATACATTTGAATTCCTTCTTATCCCATGGTACGGGTCTGTGGATGGGCTGTCAAACTTTACCGAGCTCTTTTCGGCTTTGGTTGTAACAAAATGGGGGAGCACATTTTAGTTGATGATACATGAATGGGGGAGATATGTGATTGCTGGTATCTGTGCCTGTATTCCCTATCGACTATGTGTGTCATTACCTGAGGGTTGTAGAAATGAAGAAAAGACATAATTACGGTAAATGCGGTGGTATTCTATGTCAGGTAAATGTACATTCGTCGATTGAGGTCTTGTTTGGTGTCTGTTGAATGCAGTCTTCTTTGTGCTTTTGCCCATAAGGTGCGAGCAAAAGCTGTCAATGTCCATAGATTTACAAAAGTGTTGGGCTAGCGTAATTTTAAAATTTCTAGGGAAACTGGGGATCCATGGCATAGTTCATCAAAAATCTGTGTATCTGGTTGTCAAAACTTCTTCTTTAATCCATCTGTTGTCTGTATATCGGCTCATCAAACTCCTCGTCCAAGTGGGTCTTTTTACCTTGGAGAAAACGGAAAAACAGGTGAAAGAAACGGACCGTAGAAATCGCATTTTCATCACATCATTGTTTCTACCGTTGGGTCATAAATCAAGTCCATTGGAATTACAGTTTCCTCACTCCTTAAACTCATTACCCTAGTACGACGATTGCACTTCATTAAAGCCTGCCCGCATCTAAATATCAAGCCAATCGTTATGATAACACCTAAGATACATAGGAGAAACTTCCCAACATCCATTATGACTCCTTGAGCCCAGTCTCCTAAACCAGAGAACCAATTTCGCGGGTTCAACCATGACACCCAACCAGTCAGCTCATTACCTACAGCAGCAAGAGTGAGATTGTGTCTCCTGCGAAATTCCCACTTCAGTTGGAGAATATCGTCCATCTTTTGGTCTATGACCTCGACCGGGTCCTCGGTGCTATTCGTAATATATGTGCAACATTTCACGCCGTATTGTGTTGCCAGTGTGACACAATATCCGCCTGTCACTGCTGTGAGATAATTAAGAACCATTCTATGCTGTACCAGTTCCGTTTTATAAGCTTGAAGTTCTCTTCCAGTATACCTAAACGTGTCATCATACATTTCAGTGATATTATCTAACAAATTTGCAAGTGCAGATATGTATTTATAATTCAACACTCCTCTGGCGGTGCGAGTGATGTCTAACGCGATTAGAAACTGAATCCCGGTGGATTCATGGATCATGTCAGAGGCCGGATGCTCTGTTCTTTCTATCAGGTGCCGTTTAACTACGTGCTCGTAATGGGTGTGAGTATAAGGAGTTTGGGCAACACGGTGTATGTCTTTCATTTTGTCATGTGATACAGTCATTACTTCAGGCAGTACTTTTCCAATATAACACAATCCTTCAGAGTTTGGGGCAAGCCACTTATACGCCTTTCTCCCGCATATGAAATATGCATCATCGGGGAGAACATATGGGACGGAGTAGGACATAACCATATTACACACCTTCCATGTGAAATCTCCTAACCCTAATTCTTCCATCTGCTTAGTACACGTATCAGGTTGTACGATATGTGCACAGTATCCTGGTGATACCTCTCCAACTCTCGTAATCCTATTTCCTAAGGTATACCTATACCGGAAAGATTTTCCTCTACTGGCTATGTGGCGTATAAGCTCTGTATCTGTAGGCATTCTATCTGCTCTATGCGAAAAGGTCATGGTTTGATTACTCCATGACACTTCCCAATTTCCCGGCTTTCGGGGATTGGAGATGTTAAAACATAATAGGGACCTATCCACATGGTATTGGTGGAGCTTCAAACTAGGAGGGCTGGAGATATTAAACCTCCTGTCCACCGGTCTCCCACCACTTAACTCAAGTACCTCCCCTAACGTTAAAGGAAATGGTACTAGCCCTGATTTGCTATGACCTTGAGGTACTTGAGAGCATACCCAACAATCTGTTTTATTTAACACACTACCCACTAAGGAGTGATAGTCACTCAATGGATGCCGGTCCATATGGATATTAAAACTGGATTGGCATTTCTTTATGCACCCATCCTCAATGACATTGTTACAGAGCCGACAGATACAGTTTTCTTCAGCTAACAATCCTTCACAATTCCTTCTATGGTCAATGCTATCGGATCGTTTTCTGATACTCGCCTTTGCTTGTTGATTATGTTGTTCTTGGAAAACTACGCCTCCATCTCTGTCATCAGAACCCATTCCAGAACCTCTCTCGACCTCCATGGTACTCTCGCCGGAACAGACTGCTCTGGTCAACATCATGGTCAACAGGAAAATCCGGATCACAGTCTCTTGGGGCAAGTCCATCTTGTAGGAGGAAACGGAGAAGAATGAGAAGGGGGAAAAAATAATTTGAGGGAGAGGGGATGGGAAGTTGGAGAAAAACAATAAAAGGGAACAGGGGATCGACAACTGCTTTTGGTCTTGTGATTTTCAATGCTCAGGTGCCGCCTCAATCCTCCTGGAACAGACACTCCAGTGATACAACCTCTACCGTCTGTTCCTTATCACGGGACCTCTCTGGATCAGCAACCTTCTTACAGTGGGACGAATGAACCCAAGTCTCTCTCTCAGCAACCTTCAATGCTGTAGTGCTAGTCAATAAGACCTGGTATGGTCCTTCCCATCTGTCAATAAGGCAACCTGAGCGTAGAAAATTCCGTATCATTACATAATCCCCAGGTTCAATGTCATGACAATTACTATCTGGTAAATCAGGAATCACTAACTTCAGATTATCATTTTGATTCCTTAACTGTTTACTCATGTTAATCAAGTATTTTACAGTCACTTCATTGTTACACTTCAAATCATCCTGAGGGTTAATCATAACATGCGGTTGTCGACCAAACAAGATTTCAAAGGGAGACAGATTAAGAGGGGACCTGGGAGTGGTTCTGATGCTGTACAGTACAATGGGTAAAGCTTCTGGCCATGTCAGTCCTGTCTCTGCCATCACTTTACTCAGTTTATTTTTAATAGTGCTGTTCACTCTTTCCACTTTCGCACTCGCCTGTGGACGGTATGGAGTGTGCAGCTTGCTATCAATTCCCATCAATTTACACATTCCTTGAAAGACATCACCTGTAAAATGGGTACCCCTATCACTTTCGATAATTCTAGGGATACCATATCTACATACAAATTCCTGCACAATTTTCTTAGCAGTAAACATAGCGGTATTTGTGGCCGCCGGAAATGCTTCGACCCAATTTGAGAAAACATCTATACAAACAAGTACATATTTCAAATTTCGACAAGGGGGTAATTGAATAAAGTCAATCTGTATTACCTGGAAAGGGCCGCCGGCAGGTGGGATATGAGATGGTTCTGTAGGTATTTCCTTTCCGATGTTCTTTCTCAGACAGGTAAGGCATGACATTGCTCTTTTACTCGCATGAGATGAAAATCCTGGGGCACACCAATATGCTCTTACCAACTTGCACATCCCTTCCTTGCCCAGATGAGTCAGCCCGTGAGCTGCCTCAGCTAAACATGGAAGGTATGCTCTGGGGGCCACTGGTTTACCGTGTCCATCCGTCCAGAGTCCTGAGGACTCCTGGCCATATCCTTTTGCCTTCCAGACTGCCTTTTCCTGTGTGGAACACAAATTTTGCATCTCACACAACTTCTGTGTGTTGATGGTATTAAATACCATCAGTTGTGTGGTGTCTGTCTGTCTGGGGGTAGCAGCTGCTAACTTAGCAGCTTCGTCTGCTCGGCTGTTACCAAGTGATACTGGGTCTTGGCTATATGTGTGTGCTTTACATTTGATAACAGCCACTCTGTCGGGTTCCTGTATCGCTGTTAGAAGCCTTTTTATGTGAGCTGCATGCGCTACCGGTGTACCAGCTGCCGTCATGAAATTTCTGAGGCGCCATAGGGCTCCGAAATCATGGACTACCCCGAATGCGTATCTAGAATCGGTGTAGATATTGGCTGATTTGCCCTTAGCCAATTCACATGCTCTGGTTAGGGCGACCAGTTCAGCAACCTGGGCTGAGTGAGGTGGGCCTAGCGGTTCCGCTTCTATGGTGCCTTGGTCATCTACGACTGCGTATCCAGTACACAAGTCTCCCGATTCTGACTGTCTATGACAACTACCGTCCGTGTAGAACGTAAGTTCTACATCTTCCAGTGGGTTGTCACTGATGTCAGGCCTTGCGGTAAAATTTTGGGTCAAATATTCCATACAATCATGTGTGTCTTCCTTTGTATTAAATTCTCCTTCCCCACCACTCTCATCCTCCACCCTTTGTGCCTGTCCAGGCACACCTGGGAGATATGTTGCAGGATTTAATGCACTGCATCTCCTTATGGTGATGTTTACGGGGGCCATTAGTGCCAATTCCCATCTTGTAAACCGCGCTGATGAGACGTGTCTGGTTTGGGCAGAATTTAACAAGGCTGACACTGCATGTGGTGTATGAATTGTGAGGTTGTGACCTAGCACGACGTCTTCGCTTTTCGTTACTAGCAATGCTATCGCAGCAACGCTTCGCAAGCATGTGGGGAGGGATCGCGCTACCGTATCTAGCTGAGCGCTGTAATATGCTACTGGCCTGCTGGCATCACCGTGCTTTTGGGTTAGTACGCCTGCCGCGCAACCAGCACTTTCTGTTCCATATAGTTCAAAGGGTTTCCCATAGTCTGGCATACCCAATGCTGGTGCCTGCGTTAGGCACTGTTTAAGTCTCTCAAATGCTGTCTCGGACTCGTCTGTATGCGAAATCCGATCAGGTTTGTTTGAGACCATCTCCTGCAAGGGTAACGCTAGAATGGAAAACCCTGGGATCCAGTTACGGCAATACCCACACATTCCTAAAAATGTTCTGATCTGTTGCTGGGTTTGTGGCAGAGTCATGTCTCTAATTGCTTGAATTCTATCAGCGGTCAGGTGTCTCAGTCCTTGTGTTAGACAGTGTCCCAAATATTTTACCTTAGTTTTGCATAATTGCAACTTGTCTTTGGAAACCTTGTGTCCTGTGTCTGAAAGATGAAACAGGAGCTGTTTCGTATCCTTCAGGGATGCTTCCAATGAATCAGAACACAGTAGTAGATCATCCACGTACTGTATTAATACTGATCCACTCACTGGTTGGAAAGACTGTAAACAATCATGCAAAGCCTGGGAAAATATACTTGGACTATCTATGAATCCTTGTGGTAATCGAGTCCATGTGTATTGGACTCCTCTGTATGTAAATGCAAACAAATATTGACTGTCAGGGTGCAGAGGTACCGAAAAGAAAGCGGAGCAGAGGTCAATAACAGTGAAAAATTTCGCAGTGGGAGGGATTTGCATTAGGATGACAGCTGGATTTGGCACTACGGGGAACTGACTCTCAACTATTTTGTTAATCCCCCTTAGATCCTGCACTAGCCGGTAACCCCTCCCCCCACTCTTTTTAACAGGGAAGATGGGACTATTGGCAGTGCTGGACGTTCTTACCAGAATGCCCTGTTGTAGCAAGCGCTCTATTACGGGGTACACTCCTAACTCCACCTCTGGCTTCAGAGGGTACTGTGAGATTTTTGGAGCTATCCTACCATCTTTTACTTGTACAACTACCGGAGCTACGTTTGCCATTAATCCAGTGTCCTGTCCATCTTTAGTCCAAAGTGACTCTGGTATCTGAGATGTCATTTCTTCTACTTGGGAGGGAGTCCTATTTGTCATAATGGTATGTGACATTAATTTTGATGGGGAGTCTAACATGTCTCGTACTTCCTGAGCGTGATTCTCAGGTATGTCCAAGAATACACCTTCAGGAGTACAATAAATGACGCACCCCATTTTACACAGTAAGTCTCTTCCCAGGAGATTAGTCGGTGCCGATGCAGCCAGCAAAAAGGAATGCTTGGTATGTAAAGGCCCTATTGTAATCTCGGCTGGTTTGCTAACAGGGCAGTGCTGGACTACTCCCGTTACCCCTATGGCTGGAATTGTCTTACCAGTGGTTCTCATGCCCACTGTCGAATTTATCACTGATTTGGCCGCCCCTGTGTCTACAAGAAAGTTTAATGATTTACCAGCTACATTGATTGCAATTTCTGGTTCACTCCCAAGACTTGCAATCAATTTTACTGGCTGCAGATTACAGGTATGGCCACACCCCTATTGGGTATGGTGACCTCCCTGAATCCCGCTGGCAGCAACTACTTGTGATGGAGTTAATTGGGAGCTACCAGAGGCTTGCCAGTCTCTGTTCGGGGGATATCTTTTTGTTTCCCCTGTATGTGGCTCATAACTCCGTTTCTGCGGACCCTGATCCCAATGTCGTGTGTCGTGTCGTTGTCTAGGGGGTTGATATGAGTTTCGTGAATTCTTCACTCTACAATCTCGTGCCATGTGTCCATGTTTATGACAAGAATAACAAGTAACCACATTTGACTTACCCACAGGGTTTGGTGATATAAACAAAGGCTGCCTTGTGGTCAGGGCCTGTATACTTACTGCCATTAACTTATCACCTTGTTGTTCCCTGTGTCTGGTGATATTCCGGTCGTGATCAATAGCAGCCTCTCTCAAAGTAGCCACAGACAGACCTCGCCAACATGGTTGTGTGGTCTGTACCCTAGTCTTTAATGATTCTTTTAAACCATCCATCAGTACCGATACTGCTACTTCTCGATGGTTTATGTTTGTTTTAATGTCCTCTATGCCTGTGTATTTTGCCATTTCTAATAATGCTCTGTGAAAATACTCTGCAGCTGTTTCTGACTCCTTCTGTTTAATGGAGAATATTTTGTTCCATTTAACTACGGCTGGGAAATACTCCTTTAACTGTAAACTTATTCTTTTTACATTGTCTTTGTTGTACACTTCTGTAAGAGGTACATCCTGATCTAATCCACAGTCAGCTAAAAATTGAGCTGCGTCGACATTGGAGGGTAAACATGCTCTCAGCAATATCTGCCAGTCTTTATTGTTGGGCTCTACAGTGTTACCTAGGTCTCTGATGTATTTTTGGCTGGCAACTAAGTCTTTTCTAGGGTCAGGGAATTCCGACACTATGGTCCTTAATTCCATTCGGGAAAATGGGCTGTACATGGCAATGTTCCTAACAGGAGTGACTCCTGAAGTGTCTGTTTTCCCATTTGGAACTACTATTACCTTAACAGGATTAACTCTAACAACCTCATTCTGTGTAGATTCTACAGGCTGTGGTGAAATAGTTTCAGCATAGTGTATGGTGCCGTACTTACCCGTTGATACGACCTCACCTATCCCTCCGCTAGGGGCTTTCGTTACTAATCTCGGGGGTGGAGCTGTGCCTCCTGTGGTCTCTGCTATGGTGGCTGCTAGAGAGAGCGCTGAAATTGTGGCCGATTCGTCCTCTTGATCACACTCCTGAGGAAAGTTCAAAACAGGGTACAACTTGCACGGGTTAATACTTGCATTGGTTAATTGGTTATTATCTTTAACATTTACACAGTTGCTAAGTGTTTGTGTGTTACACCTTAGTGCGTCATTCTCCGCAACCAATTTCTCTCCTGATATGTATGGTGGCGGCGGGGCCGTGGCTATCAGTTTTCTGATCGAGCCAGATCCCGCCGCCTGAGCCAATCCTCTCTGTATGTCACCCTCCTGTTGCCACAACTGTAAATAATCATAATGCTTGATTCGTCTCTTTGCTGATTTAATGAGACATATCCTTCTCCTTAAATTTTGTAACACTTCTAGGCTGAAGCTACCTACTTTTGGGAATTTCTCCCCGTCATGTACCGTCATTCTCTCCCATTCATCACATAAAGCTTCTGTGTGACTTCCGTATTTCTCACACATTACGTACCTTGCCGACCCGACTGGTCGGTTCACTGAATCAACCCGAACCGAGGTTGATCGCCCCCTACCTGAACAAGTGGCCCCCATAGTTCGAAGGTGTTGCTTTATTCAGCCAACCCTTACGCAAACCAAAATGTTCAAAATAGGCTGACGGTGGCGGTTTACCGAGTACCCCACTCACTCGCCCACGCCGACCAATACGACCTGATCACACTGATATAGTGCTGGCGTACTCGACCCAGGGCCCCTGCGACCTGAACCTCTATTTACTGGAACCTGCGAGGGTTATCCGAAGAACACTTACTCTTTCCAGTAACTATTGGTTGTTGGATAGTTCCTGAGTGAGCAGCGAACCTCCCTTAAAATAAAAAAAATTACACAAATCACGTTAGAATGTACAAATAGCGTTTATGACCTTCGTACACAAATAGTACCGGTCAGGTTTACTAATGCACACAATTACGTGCGGTACAATCGTTCAGCACATAAGCAACTAATCTTATGTACGGAGCGACCAGTGGAATCGAAAATTGCGGCTGCGAATTCCTTCAGCAAGAGCTTGTATGGCCTATATGGGTGTTGCACCAACCCTTTTTTTGGTGTTGTGCCTGTGGACTGTATAGCGGACTTCCTTGTCTGCTGTACCTGAACCTGCTGGTCTGCTATGACCTCCTGGTCTGTTACAGTATGACCTCCTGGTCTGCTATACTCTAATGCTCAAATTTTATGTTTAACCAGAGATGCCTCCCTAGCCACCATGCACGTCACTTACATGTATGTACCTCTGCGAGAACTCGACTTCTTGTGGTTCAACCTGTAAAATTGTATAAACTTATATATACAAAACACTCACTCACCACACGTACACTTTTGCTTCTATTTCTATTTCTGCGCAGAAATTTCTCTTTAGACCAGATGTGTTACAAATTAGGAGAAGGATCTATTAATTTAAATTTTGAATGTTAAAATAAATTTTCGCTATTTATCGCCTGTTGCGTTATTTATCGCCTGTTGCGCTATTTATCGCCTGTTGCGCTATTTAAAAATCAACACTATAGTGTGGCTTGAGTTACGTGGGCGTACCCAGATGCTCCGTTGCGTAATTTACGCTGCGTGCGTCGGCCTTTGCGTACGCGAGTCTCAGCCCTTTGTAAGAGACACGTGTACACAAAGCCAATGTCCACCGTAACACAACTAACACGTTTTATCAATGTAGATGATCCTCGATCATCTACCAAGCACCACACCAATCTCTCTTTATACCTTTAGGTAGAGTTGCGTGTATTTCTATACCTTAACTGTATTACCTTTACTTTTACACTTTAACTATGAAATAGCGACAAATCTCTCTTAGTACGTTTATCAATTATACAATGGCAAACAGGAGAGTGATATATGAAAATACACGAATGAAAAGAAATGCAGATATGCGTGCGTGTGTACGCAAGACAGAAATAAAGTTTTAAAAGGACACTATCGTTTTGTTCTTACCTCCGGTCCCGGATTCCTTCAGCACCCTTTACTAAGCGAAGCAGACGCTTATCCAAACAGCACTACGAGGAATATGATCTCCCGCCCTTTGCTGCTGGATAATGTCTGCTGAAATTACCTAGTGCAGATATGTGAAGGACGGGCGAGCCGCCAATTGATAAAGCTGAATATTTATCGTATATAAAACCCTTTATGAGGTCTAAGAACACTGTACGCTATTTACGTGTGAAGTACCGTAAGGGTACGCTCGTTGCGTAACAATCGCTCAGCCGTAGTCGAGACGCTCAAGCGTCACGTTCGCTCACGGCCAAGAGATCACTGGCAGGCACGCTATTGGCTGCTGACTAACGTAATGATTCGCTATAGCGTAGCGGACGCTCGGGACCACGAGGAGATCACCAGCGGCGCTGACGCTCACAATGTTAAACCTTTAAATCTAAACCATAAACAATGCAGTATGCTGTAAAACCTTAGTGTAGAGATAGGGTGTAGATGCAACACAATGTAACCTTATTAACTCAAAAGCTGTTTGAGCGTCACCGACGCTCTGAGAATACTTAACACTATAAGAAATACACAGATACCTGGGCTTAGGGTCCAACGCCTAATATATATATATTCTGAATGATATACTTGCAAAAGAATTAATACAAATACAAATCATACACTACAATATAACATAGACTACCTAACCAGATAACTACACAGGAAATATAATACAATTACTATTTAAGGGAAAATAAGAGAGAAAGAGGAGAAGAGAGAGAGAGAGAGAAATTGGCCCACAATAACAAGAAGATCAATATAGTTGCGGAGAAAAACTTACGCACAAGGGGAAACGATCGCATGCGCCTCTGGACATCCAGCTCCCGATTTTCAGCAATGATAACCGTTGAAGAGTGAGTGCTGGATGTGATCGGCCTGTCTATTTATGCCCCACACACAATGCAATTCAATGGTCCCTACAATCTCATTGTTCATTGGACACAGGAATTCCTCCTCGCATTATAACAAAAGGTCATAGGTTGATTCATACAGGTGGGCCGTGACTATTTCCAACAGCTCAGGTGGGAGAGAAACTGGGTTTCCCGCCGCATGGATAAGTAAGTGCAAATACAGTAAATGTTCATAAACTTCTTATGTCCATAACTATTCGCACGAGCGATTAATCCGCTTCAAACCAACACCGGAATATTGCTAATTAAATACTCTTCCGATGGGTACTAAACACCACTGTATTACTCCTGTCTGACCCTTCGTATCAAACAAAGAGGGATTTCTCTGTTCACGAACATTCTATATTAACCAAACTTTCAGAATCTATCAAAGGGACCATGATCTACAAAATACATTATATAGTGAAAATATGTAACGATTGAGTCGCACGCTACGATCACATAAACTCTACCGTAAATACGCATACCGTGCGCCTGCGGGTGCCCGCGACTGTGAGTATGCATTTCATCATTAGTGGCTGGGTGAAGATAAAATGCTTTGTTGATGTTTTGTGATGTTGATTAAACAGAGATCAACACCAAAGATAGGTTTAGACTTGATGAGGACCTGCTTAGAATGCATTAGGCCAGTTGTTCCCAAACTGTGTGCCGTGGCACCCTGGGGTGCTGTGAGACACTTGCTGGGGTGCCTCGGGTTGGTGGTCCAGGGCCAATTCAAATTATTTATGGTCAATGTAATAGTCAAAACCATTGCTAGTGGCTGCCAATCATAAAAAATGTGGACAAACAGAAGCAAATCTTGTCTCTCACTGCACAATTGAACCTAAGGATGACATATAAACACAATTGACTTACTGTAATTTAATATTTCTTTCTAAATTTCTGAATCAGAAACTTTTGGCCTAGGGGTGCCATGAAAAATAATTCTGATACTCTAAGGCGCCGTGACTCAAAAAAGTTTGAGAACCACTACATTAGGCTATAAAGTAAATGCTATCATCTCAAACAATATGGTCTCTTCCGCTGACATACATTACTGTACTTTTTATTTGTATTTTATTTTTATCTTTCTATGTTTCTTTGAGGAGGGCTAACAGAGGTGCAAGTAGTGGTGCAAAATTGGACAGAACTAAAACACAGGTCAACCATTTAGTTAGGTTTCCCAAGATGTACTATATGTGCTATCAAATATAATAATATTCATCTCTTTTAGGTCTCCCTAAGGCAGCAGTTATAAATCAAGCACGTCTTTTGATAAGCTCTTCGATAAGTACTCTAGCTGGAGTTACATGCAAGGATGTATTGTACATACCACTGCCTTTGTACCACAGCGCTGGACTTATGATTGGGGTTCGTGGATGCATACAGCAAGGTACTCTACCTAACTTCAAATATTTCTGTGTTTCCTACATATGCTAAAACAACAAGCTCATTTACCCAGTAAACCTTAAGTTTAGACTAATGTATTTTCCTTGTTATCCTCTACACATACTGTACTATTCAATTTTCATTCTTCTAGAATGCGTAGAATATATTAATAATTTACATTTGGTCCTCATTAGAGGAGGACTGACAACTTTTGGCCTGGGGGATAGCTTAAGTAAATACTGGGGTGCCTCAGGATACTTGCAGGGGTGCCTCAACATTGCCTCGCCACCTCAAACTCAACATTTCCAAAACAGGATTAATTATTTTCCCACCAGCTAAGAGTAGTTACCAACCTGATATCTCCATAACTGTTGACAATGCAACTATCCACCCTACCCCACAAGCTCGCTGCCTAGGTGTCACCCTTGACTCTGAACTGTCCTTTGTTCCACACATTCAATCTGTCTCTAAATCATGTTACATGTAGAGATGAGCGCCGGAAATTTTTCGGGTTTTGTGTTTTGGTTTTGGGTTCGGTTCCGCGGCCGTGTTTTGGGTTCGACCGCGTTTTGGCAAAACCTCACCGAATTTTTTTTGTCGGATTCGGGTGTGTTTTGGATTCGGGTGTTTTTTTCAAAAAACCCTAAAAAACAGCTTAAATCATAGAATTTGGGGGTCATTTTGATCCCAAAGTATTATTAACCTCAAAAACCATAATTTCCACTCATTTTCAGTCTATTCTGAATACCTCACACCTCACAATATTATTTTTAGTCCTAAAATTTGCACCGAGGTCGCTGTGTGAGTAAGATAAGCGACCCTAGTGGCCGACACAAACACCGGGCCCATCTAGGAGTGGCACTGCAGTGTCACACAGGATGTCCCTTCCAAAAAACCCTCCCCAAACAGCACATGACGCAAAGAAAAAAAGAGGCGCAATGAGGTAGCTGTGTGAGTAAGATAAGCGACCCTAGTGGCCGACACAAACACCGGGCCCATCTAGGAGTGGCACTGCAGTGTCAC
The DNA here is from genome assembly GCF_028390025.1 of Pseudophryne corroboree. Lineage (NCBI taxonomy): Eukaryota > Metazoa > Chordata > Amphibia > Anura > Myobatrachidae > Pseudophryne > Pseudophryne corroboree. The sequence continues at coordinate 322,979,255 of NC_086449.1, read as the reverse complement.
GCAGGATGTCCCTTCCAAAAAACCCTCCCCAAACAGCACATGACGCAAAGAAAAAAAGAGGCGCAATGAGGTAGCTGTGTGAGTAAGATAAGCGACCCTAGTGGCCGACACAAACACCGGGCCCATCTAGGAGTGGCACTGCAGTGTCACGCAGGATGTCCCTTCCAAAAAACCCTCCCCAAACAGCACATGACGCAAAGAAAAAAAGAGGCGCAATGAGGTAGCTGACTGTGTGAGTAAGATAAGCGACCCTAGTGGCCGACACAAACACTGGGCCCATCTAGGAGTGGCACTGCAGTGTCACGCAGGATGTCCCTTCCAAAAAACCCTCCCCAAACAGCACATGACGCAAAGAAAAAAAGAGGCGCAATGAGGTAGCTGACTGTGTGAGTAAGATAAGCGACCCTAGTGGCCGACACAAACACCGGGCCCATCTAGGAGTGGCACTGCAGTGTCACGCAGGATGTCCCTTCCAAAAAACCCTCCCCAAACAGCACATGACGCAAAGAAAAAAAGAGGCGCAATGAGGTAGCTGACTGTGTGAGTAAGATAAGCGACCCTAGTGGCCGACACAAACACCGGGCCCATCTAGGAGTGGCACTGCAGTGTCACGCAGGATGTCCCTTCCAAAAAACCCTCCCCAAACAGCACATGACGCAAAGAAAAAAAGAGGCGCAATGAGGTAGCTGACTGTGTGAGTAAGATAAGCGACCCTAGTGGCCGACACAAACACCGGGCCCATCTAGGAGTGGCACTGCAGTGTCACGCAGGATGTCCCTTCCAAAAAACCCTCCCCAAACAGCACATGACGCAAAGAAAAAAAGAGGCGCAATGAGGTAGCTGACTGTGTGAGTAAGATAAGCGACCCTAGTGGCCGACACAAACACCGGGCCCATCTAGGAGTGGCACTGCAGTGTCACGCAGGATGTCCCTTCCAAAAAACCCTCCCCAAACAGCACATGACGCAAAGAAAAAAAGAGGCGCAATGAGGTAGCTGACTGTGTGAGTAAGATAAGCGACCCTAGTGGCCGACACAAACACCGGGCCCATCTAGGAGTGGCACTGCAGTGTCACGCAGGATGGCCCTTCCAAAAAACCCTCCCCAAACAGCACATGACGCAAAGAAAAAGAAAAGAAAAAAGAGGTGCAAGATGGAATTGTCCTTGGGCCCTCCCACCCACACTTATGTTGTATAAACAAAACAGGACATGCACACTTTAACCAACCCATCATTTCAGTGACAGGGTCTGCCACACGACTGTGACTGATATGACGGGTTGGTTTGGACCCCCCCCAAAAAAGAAGCAATTAATCTCTCCTTGCACAAACTGGCTCTACAGAGGCAAGATGTCCACCTCATCATCATCCTCCGATATAACACCGTGTACATCCCCCTCCTCACAGATTATCAATTCGTCCCCACTGGAATCCACCATCTCAGCTCCCTGTGTACTTTGTGGAGGCAATTGCTGCTGGTCAATGTCTCCGCGGAGGAATTGATTATAATTCATTTTAATGAACATCATCTTCTCCACATTTTCTGGATGTAACCTCGTACGCCGATTGCTGACAAGGTGAGCGGCGGTACTAAACACTCTTTCGGAGTACACACTTGTGGGAGGGCAACTTAGGTAGAATAAAGCCAGTTTGTGCAAGGGCCTCCAAATTGCCTCTTTTTCCTGCCAGTATAAGTACGGACTGTGTGACGTGCCTACTTGGATGCGGTCACTCATATAATCCTCCACCATTCTTTCAATGGGGAGAGAATCATATGCAGTGCCAGTAGACGACATGTCCGTATCCGTAATCGTTGTCAGGTCCTTCAGTCCGGACCAGATGTCAGCATCAGCAGTCGCTCCAGACTGCCCTGCATCACCGCCAGCGGGTGGGCTCGGAATTCTGAGCCTTTTCCTCGCACCCCCAGTTGCGGGAGAATGTGAAGGAGGAGATGTTGACAGGTCGCGTTCCGCTTGACTTGACAATTTTCTCACCAGCAGGTCTTTCAACCCCAGCAGACTTGTGTCTGCCGGAAAGAGAGATCCAAGGTAGGCTTTAAATCTAGGATCGAGCACGGTGGCCAAAATGTAGTGCTCTGATTTCAACAGATTGACCACCCGTGAATCCTTGTTAAGCGAATTAAGGGCTCCATCCACAAGTCCCACATGCCTAGCGGAATCGCTCCGTGTTAGCTCCTCCTTCAATGTCTCCAGCTTCTTCTGCAAAAGCCTGATGAGGGGAATGACCTGACTCAGGCTGGCAGTGTCTGAACTGACTTCACGTGTGGCAAGTTCAAAGGGCATCAGAACCTTGCACAACGTTGAAATCATTCTCCACTGCGCTTGAGACAGGTGCATTCCACCTCCTATATCGTGCTCAATTGTATAGGCTTGAATGGCCTTTTGCTGCTCCTCCAACCTCTGAAGCATATAGAGGGTTGAATTCCACCTCGTTACCACTTCTTGCTTCAGATGATGGCAGGGCAGGTTCAGTAGTTTTTGCTGGTGCTCCAGTCTTCTGTACGTGGTGCCTGTACGCCGAAAGTGTCCCGCAATTCTTCTGGCCACCGACAGCATCTCTTGCACGCCCCTGTCGTTTTTAAAAAAATTCTGCACCACCAAATTCAAGGTATGTGCAAAACATGGGACGTGCTGGAATTTGCCCATATTTAATGCACACACAATATTGCTGGCGTTGTCCGATGCCACAAATCCACAGGAGAGTCCAATTGGGGTAAGCCATTCCGCGATGATCTTCCTCAGTTGCCGTAAGAGGTTTTCAGCTGTGTGCGTATTCTGGAAACCGGTGATACAAAGCGTAGCCTGCCTAGGAAAGAGTTGGCGTTTGTGAGATGCTGCTACTGGTGCCGCCGCTGCTGTTCTTGCGGCGGGAGTCCATACATCTACCCAGTGGGCTGTCACAGTCATATAGTCCTGACCCTGCCCTGCTCCACTTGTTCACATGTCCGTGGTTAAGTGGACATTGGGTACAAGTGCATTTTTTAGGACACTGGTGAGTCTTTTTCTGACGTCCGTGTACATTCTCGGTATCGCCTGCCTAGAGAAGTGGAACCTAGATGGTATTTGGTAACGGGGGCACACTGCCTCAATAAATTGTCTAGTTCCCTGTGAACTAACGGCGGATACCGGACGCACGTCTAACACCAACATAGTTGTCAAGGCCTCAGTTATCCGCTTTGCAGCAGGATGACTGCTGTGATATTTCATCTTCCTCGCAAAGGACTGTTGAACAGTCAATTGCTTACTGGAAGTAGTACAAGTGGGCTTACGACTTCCCATCTGGGATGACCATCGACTCCCAGCAGCAACAACAGCAGCGCCAGCAGCAGTAGGCGTTACACGCAAGGATGCATCGGAGGAATCCCAGGCAGGAGAGGAATCATCAGAATTGCCAGTGACATGGCCTGCAGGACTATTGGCATTCCTGGGGAAGGAGGAAATTGACACTGAGGGAGTTGGTGGGGTGGTTTGCGTGAGCTTGGTTACAAGAGGAAGGGATTTACTGGTCAGTGGACTGCTTCCGCTGTCGGCCAAAGTTTTTGAACTTGTCACTGACTTATTATGAATGCGCTGCAGGTGACGTATAAGGGAGGATGTTCCGAGGTGGTTAACGTCCTTACCCCTACTTATTACAGCTTGACAAAGGGAACACACGGCTTGACAAATGTTGTCCGCATTTCTGGTGAAATACTTCCACACCGAAGAGCTGATTTTTTTGGTATTTTCACCTGGCATGTCAACGGCCATATTCCTCCCACGGACAACAGGTGTCTCCCCGGGTGCCTGACTTAAACAAACCACCTCACCATCAGAATCCTCCTGGTCAATTTCCTCCCCAGCGCCAGCAACACCCATATCCTCCTCATCCTGGTGTACTTCAACACTGACATCTTCAATCTGACTATCAGGAACTGGACTGCGGGTGCTCCTTCCAGCACTTGCAGGGGGCGTGCAAATGGTGGAAGGCGCATGCTCTTCACGTCCAGTGTTGGGAAGGTCAGGCATCGCAACCGACACAATTGGACTCTCCTTGTGGATTTGGGATTTCGAAGAACGCACAGTTCTTTGCTGTGCTTTTTCCAGCTTGAGTCTTTTCATTTTTCTAGCGAGAGGCTGAGTGCTTCCATCCTCATGTGAAGCTGAACCACTAGCCATGAACATAGGCCAGGGCCTCAGCCGTTCCTTGCCACTCCGTGTGGTAAATGGCATATTGGCAAGTTTACGCTTCTCCTCCGACAATTTTATTTTAGGTTTTGGAGTCCTTTTTTTACTGATATTTGGTGTTTTGGATTTGACATGCTCTGTACTATGACATTGGGCATCGGCCTTGGCAGACGACGTTGCTGGCATTTCATCGTCTCGGCCATGACTAGTGGCAGCAGCTTCAGCACGAGGTGGAAGTGGATCTTGATCTTTCCCTAATTTTGGAACCTCAACATTTTTGTTCTCCATATTTTAATAGGCACAACTAAAAGGCACCTCAGGTAAACAATGGAGATGGATGGATACTAGTATACAATTATGGATGGGCTGCCGAGTGCCGACACAGAGGTAGCTACAGCCGTGGACTACCGTACTGTACTGTGTCTGCTGCTAATATAGACTGGTTGATAATGAGATGTAGTATGTATGTATAAAGAAGAAAGAAAAAAAAACCACGGGTAGGTGGTATACAATTATGGACGGACTGCCGAGTGCCGACACAGAGGTAGCTACAGCCGTGGACTACCGTACTGTACTGTGTCTGCTGCTAATATAGACTGGATGATAATGAGATGTAGTATGTATAAAGAAGAAAGAAAAAAAACACGGGTAGGTGGTATACAATTATGGATGGACTGCCGAGTGCCGACACAGAGGTAGCTACAGCCGTGGACTACCGTACTGTACTGTGTCTGCTGCTAATATAGACTGGTTGATAATGAGATGTAGTATGTATGTATGTATAAAGAAGAAAGAAAAAAAAACGACGGGTAGGTGGTATACAATTATGGACGGACAGCCGAGTGCCGACACAGAGGTAGCTACAGCCGTGGACTACCGTACTGTACTGTGTCTGCTGCTAATATAGACTGGATGATAATGAGATGTAGTATGTATAAAGAAGAAAGAAAAAAAAACCACGGGTAGGTGGTATACAATTATGGACGGACTGCCGAGTGCCGACACAGAGGTAGCTACAGCCGTGGACTACCGTACTGTACTGTGTCTGCTGCTAATATAGACTGGATGATAATGAGATGTAGTATGTATAAAGAAGAAAGAAAAAAAAACCACGGGTAGGTGGTATACAATTATGGATGGACTGCCGAGTGCCGACACAGAGGTAGCTACAGCCGTGGACTACCGTACTGTACTGTGTCTGCTGCTAATATAGACTGGATGATAATGAGATGTAGTATGTATAAAGAAGAAAAAAAAAACCACGGGTAGGTGGTATACAATTATGGATGGACTGCCGAGTGCCGACACAGAGGTAGCTACAGCCGTGGACTACCGTACTGTACTGTGTCTGCTGCTAATATAGACTGGATGATAATGAGATGTAGTATGTATAAAGAAGAAAGAAAAAAAAACCACGGGTAGGTGGTATACAATTATGGACGGACTGCCGAGTGCCGACACAGAGGTAGCTACAGCCGTGGACTACCGTACTGTACTGTGTCTGCTGCTAATATAGACTGGATGATAATGAGATGTAGTATGTATTAAGAAGAAAGAAAAAAAAACCACGGGTAGGTGGTATACAATTATGGACGGACTGCCGAGTGCCGACACAGAGGTAGCTACAGCCGTGGACTACCGTACTGTACTGTGTCTGCTGCTAATATAGACTGGATGATAATGAGATGTAGTATGTATAAAGAAGAAAGAAAAAAAAACCACGGGTAGGTGGTATACAATTATGGATGGACTGCCGAGTGCCGACACAGAGGTAGCTACAGCCGTGGACTACCGTACTGTACTGTGTCTGCTGCTAATATAGACTGGATGATAATGAGATGTAGTATGTATAAAGAAGAAGAAAAAAAAACACGGGTAGGTGGTATACAATTATGGATGGACTGCCGAGTGCCGACACAGAGGTAGCTACAGCCGTGGACTACCGTACTGTACTGTGTCTGCTGCTAATATAGACTGGATGATAATGAGATGTAGTATGTATAAAGAAGAAAGAAAAAAAAACCACGGGTAGGTGGTATACAATTATGGACGGACTGCCGAGTGCCGACACAGAGGTAGCTACAGCCGTGGACTACCGTACTGTACTGTGTCTGCTGCTAATATAGACTGGTTGATAATGAGATGTAGTATGTATAAAGAAGAAAGAAAAAAAAACCACGGGTAGGTGGTATACAATTATGGATGGACTGCCGAGTGCCGACACAGAGGTAGCTACAGCCGTGGACTACCGTACTGTACTGTGTCTGCTGCTAATATAGACTGGATGATAATTAGATGTAGTATGTATAAAGAAGGAAAAAAAAACCACGGGTAGGTGGTATACAATTATGGATGGACTGCCGAGTGCCGACACAGAGGTAGCTACAGCCGTGGACTACCGTACTGTACTGTGTCTGCTGCTAATATAGACTGGATGATAATGAGATGTAGTATGTATAAAGAAGAAAGAAAGAAAAAACCACGGGTAGGTGGTATACAATTATGGATGGACTGCCGAGTGCCGACACAGAGGTAGCTACAGCCGTGAACTACCGTACTGTGTCTGCTGCGACTGGATGATAAATAATGATATAAAAAATATATATATATATCACTACTGCAGCCGGACAGGTATATATTATATAATGACGGACCTGCTGGACACTGTCTGTCAGCAGAATGAGTTTTTTATAGAATAAAAAAACACCACACAAGTCACACGACGAGTGTTTAACTTTTTCAGGCAATCACAATATAGTATACTATACTGGTGGTCAGTGTGGTCAGGTCACTGGTCAGTCACACTGGCAGTGGCACTCCTGCAGCAAAAGTGTGCACTGTTTAATTTTAATAATATGTACTCCTGGCTCCTGCTATAACCTATAACTGCTCCCCAGTCTCCCCCACAATTAAGCTGTGTGAGCACAGTCAGATATTATACATAGATGATGCAGCACACTGGGCTGAGCACAGATATGGTATGTGACTGAGTCACTGTGTATCGTTTTTTTCAGGCAGAGAACGGATTATATTAAATAAAACTGCACTGGTGGTCACTGGTCAGTGGTCAGTCACTAGTAAACTCTGCACTCTCTAGTACTCCTAAGCTCCAGTAAATCAAGTGTCTCTGTCTCAATCTCACTCTCTCTCTTCTAATCTAAATGGAGAGGACGCCAGCCACGTCCTCTCCCTATCAATCTCAATGCACGTGTGAAAATGGCGGCGACGCGCGGCTCCTTATATAGAATCCGAGTCTCGCGATAGAATCCGAGCCTCGCGAGAATCCGACAGCGTGATGATGACGTTCGGGCGCGCTCGGGTTAACCGAGCAAGGCGGGAAGATCCGAGTCGCTCGGATCCGTGTAAAAAAAGCTGAAGTTAGGGCGGGTTCGGATTCCGAGGAACCGAACCCGCTCATCTCTAGTTACATGCACCTTAAATACATATCCAAAATATGCCCTTATCTTACACAAGACACTGCAAAAACTCTAATCCATGCACTCATCATCTCCCGCATTGATTATTGTAATAGTCTCCTTACTGGTCTTCCCAAACATAGGCTCTCACCACTTCAATCCATTTTAAATGCAGCTGCAAGGCTAATCTTCCTCGCCAGACGTTCTTCATCTGCTGATCCGCTCTGTCAGTCCCTCCATTGGTTACCGGTATTCTACCGTGTCAAATATAAAATACTTTTACTTACATCCAAGGCTATTAACCAAACTGCACCATCATACATCTCCTCAATCATCTCAAAATATCTCCCTACCAGACCTCTCCGCTCTGCACAAGATCTGCGTCTCTCATCCACATGTATTAACTGTTCCCACTCAAAATTACAGGACTTTACCCGGGCTTCACCCAATCTGTGGCATGCACTCCCACGCACAATAAAGCTCTCCTCTAGTCTCCAAACCTTTGAACGTTCCCCGAAAACTCATCTCTTCAGACAAGCCTACCAAATTTCAGACCCACAAACATAACCTTCAATGCTTCACTGTCCAGTTACATCCCCTCTGTACAGTCCACATAACCTCACATTTTGTCTTCCAACATTGCTGGGTGATCATATCATACAACCCATTAAGAACCTAGCAATCTGGGGAACCCTTATGTAACAGGTAGCATCTATCCTTGTGTATCAATGCCTATTTCCCTATAGATTGTAAGCTTGCGAGCAGGGCCTTCCTACCTCTGTCTGTCTGTCTTTACCCAGTTTTGTTCTATAACTGTTTGTTCTAATTGTAAAGCGCAACGGAATATGCTGCGCTATATAAGAAACTGCTAATAAATAATAAATAAATAATTGGTGGTCCAGGACCAATTCCAATTATTTATGGTCAATGTAATAGGAAAAACCAGTGCTAGTAGCTGCCAATAATAAAATGTATGGACAATCAGAAGCAAATCCTGTCCCTCACCACACAATTGAACCTAAGGATGACATATAAACACAATTTACTTAATTTAATATTTATTTCTAAATTTCTCAATAAGAAACTTTTGACCTAGGGGTGCCGTGAGGAAAATTCTAATACTGTAGGGTGCCCGTGATTCAAAAAAGTTTGGGAACCACTGGCCTAGGCTCTTCTTGCAGCATGCTACTTGAGAAAAACTGTGGCCGTGGTATTCAATATGGAAATGGTTTTTAACAACCAATCAATTATGTGGAAATATATTGGGCATTTTTTTTAAACTATTCAAAGCAGGACTTTTCTAGGGACTGCTGTACAATACAAGTATTTAATGGATAATGCAGATGCCACCCCAATGGACAATGGGCCTAATTCAAGGTTGATTGCAAAACAAAATTTTCCTCTAATGGGCAAAACCATGTGCACTGCAGGTGGGGCAGATATAATATGTGTAGGGCCCCATATACTAGAGCAATAATGCCCGATTTCATCAAATTTCGGGTATTCGGGCCGATATATCGGATGAAATCTGGCATTTTGGAGGTGTTTCCGATGCGATCCGATGTGCGTTCCCGTGAGTGTCGTCTCGGATCCCCTATGCCGCTAGTGCTGCACTCGTTATATATCGTAATCGCCTGGAATCGTATGGAAAAAGGTGTGTTTTTTGTGCCTGCGATATATCGCCTGCAATATATCGTAGGACGTTGACTGGCATTCTCAGGACACTCCCAACAGCGGCAGCAGCACCTGCGACGCAGCAACCGGAGAGCTACAGATATATCCGATTTGATTGGATTTCGCATTGCCCCAAGTATGTATTCCACACTGACCACCAATCACTGTCCACCTAGCACACTGTCCACCAGTGTAATCACACTGACAACCAATGTAATCACACTGACCACCAATGTAATCACACTGACCACCAATGTATTATAAATTATTATAGAAACAAGGTTGGTGATTAGATCTGCGCTTATAGATATAGAGGCAGCCTGTATTGTACAATGAGCCTTCACCAAGACCCCAATAGGACAAAAAAAAAAGAGAAAGTGACCACACCTGGCGCCACCATACACCAATTAAAAATTAAACGGCTTACTTTAATAACAACCAATTAGAGTAGGTAACCTCTTTTTCAGAGGATGTTGACAGAGAGATGTAATAGTCCACTCTTTTCAGAGAGTTAACATATCTGTAGAATTAAAATAAACAAACATAGTGCAACCAATTTTTAAGTTGGAAGGAAAGAGAGGTTTTATTGGTTCAACTCACATAAATATGAGTCAATCATGCATATCATCCACCAGATGGCGTGGATCCTCAATTCCCACAGATATCCTGATATGCTGAAAACTCAGAAGGAAAAGATATAGTGCAACACTGCTTCACCATACAAAACGGTTTATTCTGACAAAAACCCACTAACATCAAACATATAATTTAAAAGCATATCACCCATATGGGATACTGGAACACCACTTCACTACAGAGCCAGCTGCGTTCGGTCACCTGTGCGGGATCCAGTTGGTTAGAGCCTTGTGCTTAAGCGCGCTTTCGGTCCTCAGACCTTTCTCAGAAGCATAAGGCTACTAATCAAAGGGAGCCACTTTTATACCCATTTGATCCCCCTCCTGTATTCAATTACTGTGCTGATCGGCGCAGATCGGCGCCCGGAGCGGAAGTGCGTCACCGGAAGTGACGTTTGCGTTCCACCGGCGTCATCTTTCTTCCTGTTTGCGTTCCAAATGGTAATTCCTGATTTCAATTACTGTGCTGATCGGCGCTGATCGGCGCCCAGAGCGGAAGTGCGTCACCGGAAGTGACGTTTGTGTTCCACCGGCGTCATCTTTCTTCCTGTTTGCGTTCCAAATGGTGATGGCACTTCCTGATTCCAGCACAGATCATTGGAGAGATAGTTAAAAGTCACTTGTAGAGTAAAAAGTCCAAATACCATCCATGGGGGATACAGGGTAGATGTGGATCCCATATAAAACACAAAAGAAACATTGCAAAATTATATAAATAAAATGTTTGAAAGACAACTGGAAAAATAAGAAAAACAGATATCAAGACTCAAGGAACCATTTTAATTCGAAATCACTGTTAAGACCATTGGGAATCAAAGAACCTAACTTATAGATCCAGCGCATCTCTGCCTTGGCTAAGAGGACTTCAATGTCTTTATTGCGCCAAATGGGGTTAATTTGTTGAATACCCCAAAACGATTTTATTCCACTTACTTTTCCCCCATGTGCATGTTTAAAATGTGCAGACAACGAATGTGTCTCTAGACCTTTCCTAATATTATAAAGATGTTCAGCAAGTCTAGTTTTGAGACATCTTGTGGTTTTACCTATATATAGCAAAGAGCAATGACATTCAATAGCGTATATAATATTTTTGGAATTACAAGTTATGAACTCTTGTTGTCTTATTGATGACCTATTGTTTATTTGGAGCGGTAATAGAGAAGATCTTGAGTCCTTTTGTGATTCCCTGAATGTTAACGAGTTTAACATCAAACTCACTACGAATATTAGTAATGAGGAAAAGTAAGTGGAATAAAATCGTTTTGGGGTATTCAACAAATTAACCCCACTTGGCGCAATAAAGACATTGAAGTCCCCTTAGCCAAGGCAGAGATGCGCTGGATCTATAAGTTAGGTTCTTTGATTACCAATGGTCTTAACAGTGATTTCGAATTAAAATGGTTCCTTGAGTCTTGATATCTGTTTTTCTTATTTTTCCAGTTGTCTTTCAAACATTTTATGTATATAGTTTTGCAATGTTTTTTTTGTGTTTTATATGGGATCCACGTCTACCCTGTATCCCCCATGGATGGTATATGGACTTTTTACTCTACAAGTGACTTTTAACTATCTCTCCAATGATCTGTGCTGGAATCAGGAAGTGCCATCAATATTTGGAACGCAAACAGGAAGAAAGATGACGCCGGTGGAACACAAACGTCACTTCCGGTGACGCACTTCCGCTTCGGGCGCCGATCAGCGCCGATCAGCACAGTAATTGAAATCAGGAATTACCATTTGGAACGCAAACAGGAAGAAAGATGACGCCGGTGGAATGCAAATGTCACTTCCGGTGACGCACTTCCGCTCCGGGCGCCGATCAGCGCCGATCAGCACAGTAATTGAATACAGGAGGGGGATCAAATGGGTATAAAAGTGGCTCCCTTTGATTAGTAGCCTTATGCTTCTGAGGAAGGTCTGAGGACCGAAAGCGCGCTTAAGCACAAGGCTCTAACCAACTGGATCCCGCACAGGTGACCGAACGCAGCTGGCTCTGTAGTGAAGTGGTGTTCCAGTATCCCATATGGGTGATATGCTTTTAAATTATATGTTTGATGTAAGTGTGTTTTTGTCAGAATAAACCGTTTTGTATGGTGAAGCAGTGTTGCACTATGGCCCTCATTCCGAGTTGTTCGCTCGGTATTTTTCATCGCATCGCAGTGAAATTCCGCTTAGTGCGCATGCGCAATATTCGCACTGCGACTGCGCCAAGTATCTTTGCTATGAAGAAAGTATTTTTACTCACGGCTTTTTCATCGCTCCGGCGATCGTAATGTGATTGACAGGAAATGGGTGTTACTGGGCGGAAACACAGCGTTTTATGGGCGTGTGGCTGAAAACGCTACCGTTTCCGGAAAAAACGCAGGAGTGGCCGGAGAAACGGGGGAGTGGATGGGCGAACGCTGGGTGTGTTTGTGACGTCAAACCAGGAACGAAAAGCACTGAACTGATCGCACAGGCAGAGTAAGACTGAAGCTACTCTAAAACTGCTAAGTAGTTTGTGATCGCAATATTGCGAATACATCGGTCGCAATTTTAAGATGCTAAGATACACTCCCAGTAGGCGGCGGCTTAGCGTGTGTAACTCTGCTAAATTCGCCTTGCGACCGATCAACTCGGAATGAGGGCCTATATCTTTTCCTTCTGAGGATTCAGCATATCAGGATATCTGTGGGAATTGAGGATCCACGCCATCTGGTGGATGATATGCATGATTGACTCATATTTATTAGAGATGAGCGCCTGAAATTTTTCGGGTTTTGTGTTTTGGTTTTGGGTTCGGTTCCGCGGCCGTGTTTTGGGTTCGAACGCGTTTTGGCAAAACCTCACCGAATTTTTTTTGTCGGATTCGGGTGTGTTTTGGATAGAGATGAGCGCCTGAAATTTTTCGGGTTTTGTGTTTTGGTTTTGGATTCGGTTCCGCGGCCGTGTTTTGGGTTCGAACGCGTTTTGGCAAAACCTCACCGAATTTTTTTGTCGGATTCGGGTGTGTTTTGGATTCGGGTGTTTTTTTCAAAAAACACTAAAAAACAGCTTAAATCATAGAATTTGGGGGTCATTTTGATCCCAAAGTATTATTAACCTCAAAAACCATAATTTACACTCATTTTCAGTCTATTCTGAATACCTCACACCTCACAATATTATTTTTAGTCCTAAAATTTGCACCGAGGTCGCTGTGTGAGTAAGATAAGCGACCCTAGTGGCCGACACAAACACCGGGCCCATCTAGGAGTGGCACTGCAGTGTCACGCAGGATGTCCCTTCCAAAAAACCCTCCCCAAACAGCACATGACGCAAAGAAAAAAAGAGGCGCAATGAGGTAGCTGTGTGAGTAAGATTAGCGACCCTAGTGGCCGACACAAACACCGGGCCCATCTAGGAGTGGCACTGCAGTGTCACGCAGGATGTCCCTTCCAAAAAACCCTCCCCAAACAGCACATGACGCAAAGAAAAAAAGAGGCGCAATGAGGTAGCTGACTGTGTGAGTAAGATTAGCGACCCTAGTGGCCGACACAAACACCGGGCCCATCTAGGAGTGGCACTGCAGTGTCACGCAGGATGTCCCTTCCAAAAAACCCTCCCCAATCAGCACATGATGCAAAGAAAAAGAAAAGAAAAAAGAGGTGCAAGATGGAATTGTCCTTGGGCCCTCCCACCCACCCTTATGTTGTATAAACAAAACAGGACATGCACACTTTAACCAACCCATCATTTCAGTGACAGGGTCTGCCACACGACTGTGACTGATATGACGGGTTGGTTTGGACCCCCCCAAAAAAGAAGCAATTAATCTCTCCTTGCACAAACTGGCTCTACAGAGGCAAGATGTCCACCTCATCTTCACCCTCCGATATATCACCGTGTACATCCCCCTCCTCACAGATTATCAATTCGTCCCCACTGGAATCCACCATCTCAGCTCCCTGTGTACTTTGTGGAGGCAATTGCTGCTGGTCAATGTCTCCGCGGAGGAATTGATTATAATTCATTTTAATGAACATCATCTTCTCCACATTTTCTGGATGTAACCTCGTACGCCGATTGCTGACAAGGTGAGCGGCGGCACTAAACACTCTTTCGGAGTACACACTTGTGGGAGGGCAACTTAGGTAGAATAAAGCCAGTTTGTGCAAGGGCCTCCAAATTGCCTCTTTTTCCTGCCAGTATAAGTACGGACTGTGTGACGTGCCTACTTGGATGCGGTCACTCATATAATCCTCCACCATTCTATCAATGTTGAGAGAATCATATGCAGTGACAGTAGACGATATGTCCGTAATCGTTGTCAGGTCCTTCAGTCCGGACCAGATGTCAGCATCAGCAGTCGCTCCAGACTGCCCTGCATCACCGCCAGCGGGTGGGCTCGGAATTCTGAGCCTTTTCCTCGCACCCCCAGTTGCGGGAGAATGTGAAGGAGGAGATGTTGACAGGTCGCGTTCCGCTTGACTTGACAATTTTGTCACCAGCAGGTCTTTCAACCCCAGCAGACCTGTGTCTGCCGGAAAGAGAGATCCAAGGTAGGCTTTAAATCTAGGATCGAGCACGGTGGCCAAAATGTAGTGCTCTGATTTCAACAGATTGACCACCCGTGAATCCTTGTTAAGCGAATTAAGGGCTGCATCCACAAGTCCCACATGCCTAGCGGAATCGCTCCCTTTTAGCTCCTTCTTCAATGCCTCCAGCTTCTTCTGCAAAAGCCTGATGAGGGGAATGACCTGACTCAGGCTGGCAGTGTCTGAACTGACTTCACGTGTGGCAAGTTCAAAGGGCATCAGAACCTTGCACAACGTTGAAATCATTCTCCACTGCACTTGAGACAGGTGCATTCCACCTACTATATCGTGCTCAATTGTATAGGCTTGAATGGCCTTTTGCTGCTCCTCCAACCTCTGAAGCATATAGAGGGTTGAATTCCACCTCGTTACCACTTCTTGCTTCAGATGATGGCAGGGCAGGTTCAGTAGTTTTTGGTGGTGCTCCAGTCTTCTGTACGTGGTGCCTGTACGCCGAAAGTGTCCCGCAATTTTTCTGGCCACCGACAGCATCTCTTGCACGCCCCTGTCGTTTTTTAAAAAATTCTGCACCACCAAATTCAAGGTATGTGCAAAACATGGGACGTGCTGGAATTTGCCCATATTTAATGCACACACAATATTGCTGGCGTTGTCCGATGCCACAAATCCACAGGAGAGTCCAATTGGGGTAAGCCATTCCGCGATGATCTTCCTCAGTTGCCGTAAGAGGTTTTCAGCTGTGTGCGTATTCTGGAAAGCGGTGATACAAAGCGTAGCCTGCCTAGGAAAGAGTTGGCGTTTGCGAGATGCTGCTACTGGTGCCGCCGCTGCTGTTCTTGCGGCGGGAGTCCATACATCTACCCAGTGGGCTGTCACAGTCATATAGTCCTGACCCTGCCCTGCTCCACTTGTCCACATGTCCGTGGTTAAGTGGACATTGGGTACAACTGCATTTTTTAGGACACTGGTGAGTCTTTTTCTGACGTCCATGTACATTCTCGGTATCGCCTGCCTAGAGAAGTGGAACCTAGATGGTATTTGGTAACGGGGGCACACTGCCTCAATAAATTGTCTAGTTCCCTGTGAACTAACGGCGGATACCGGACGCACGTCTAACACCAACATAGTTGTCAAGGACTCAGTTATCCGCTTTGCAGTAGGATGACTGCTGTGATATTTCATCTTCCTCGCAAAGGACTGTTGAACAGTCAATTGCTTACTGGAAGTAGTACAAGTGGGCTTACGACTTCCCCTCTGGGATGACCATCGACTCCCAGCGGCAACAACAGCAGCGCCAGCAGCAGTAGGCGTTACACGCAAGGATGCATCGGAGGAATCCCAGGCAGGAGAGGACTCGTCAGAATTGCCAGTGACATGGCCTGCAGGACTATTGGCATTCCTGGGGAAGGAGGAAATTGACACTGAGGGAGTTGGTGGGGTGGTTTGCGTGAGCTTGGTTACAAGAGGAAGGGATTTACTGGTCAGTGGACTGCTTCCGCTGTCACCCAAAGTTTTTGAACTTGTCACTGACTTATTATGAATGCGCTGCAGGTGACGTATAAGGGAGGATGTTCCGAGGTGGTTAACGTCCTTACCCCTACTTATTACAGCTTGACAAAGGGAACACACGGCTTGACACCTGTTGTCCGCATTTCTGGTGAAATACCTCCACACCGAAGAGCTGATTTTTTTGGTATTTTCACCTGGCATGTCAACGGCCATATTCCTCCCACGGACAACAGGTGTCTCCCCGGGTGCCTGACTTAAACAAACCACCTCACCATCAGAATCCTCCTGGTCAATTTCCTCCCCAGCGCCAGCAACACCCATATCCTCCTCATCCTGGTGTACTTCAACACTGACATCTTCAATCTGACTATCAGGAACTGGACTGTGGGTGCTCCTTCCAGCACTTGCAGGGGGCGTGCAAATGGTGGAAGGCGCATGCTCTTCACGTCCAGTGTTGGGAAGGTCAGGCATCGCAACCGACACAATTGGACTCTCCTTGTGGATTTGGGATTTCGAAGAATGCACAGTTCTTTGCTGTGCTGCTTTTGCCAGCTTGAGTCTTTTCATTTTTCTAGCGAGAGGCTGAGTGCTTCCATCCTCATGTGAAGCTGAACCACTAGCCATGAACATAGGCCAGGGCCTCAGCCGTTCCTTGCCACTCCGTGTGGTAAATGGCATATTGGCAAGTTTACGCTTCTCCTCCGACAATTTTATTTTAGGTTTTGGAGTCCTTTTTTTACTGATATTTGGTGTTTTGGATTTGACATGCTCTGTACTATGACATTGGGCATCGGCCTTGGCAGACGACGTTGCTGGCATTTCATCGTCTCGGCCATGACTAGTGGCAGCAGCTTCAGCACGAGGTGGAAGTGGATCTTGATCTTTCCCTAATTTTGGAACCTCAACATTTTTGTTCTCCATATTTTAATAGGCACAACTAAAAGGCACCTCAGGTAAACAATGGAGATGGATGGATTGGATACTAGTATACAATTATGGACGGGCTGCCGAGTGCCGACACAGAGGTAGCCACAGCCGTGAACTACCGCACTGTACTGTGTCTGCTGCTAATATATAGACTGGTTGATAAAGAGATAGTATACTCGTAACTAGTATGTATGTATAAAGAAAGAAAAAAAAACCACGGTTAGGTGGTATATACAATTATGGACGGGCTGCCGAGTGCCGACACAGAGGTAGCCACAGCCGTGAACTACCGCACTGTACTGTGTCTGCTGCTAATATAGACTGGTTGATAAAGAGATAGTATACTCGTAACTAGTATGTATGTATAAAGAAAGAAAAAAAAACCACGGTTAGGTGGTATATACAATTATGGACGGGCTGCCGAGTGCCGACACAGAGGTAGCCACAGCCGTGAACTACCGCACTGTACTGTGTCTGCTGCTAATATATAGACTGGTTGATAAAGAGATAGTATACTCGTAACTAGTATGTATGTATAAAGAAAGAAAAAAAAACCACGGTTAGGTGGTATATACAATTATGGACGGGCTGCCGAGTGCCGACACAGAGGTAGCCACAGCCGTGAACTACCGCACTGTACTGTGTCTGCTGCTAATATATAGACTGGTTGATAAAGAGATAGTATACTCGTAACTAGTATGTATGTATAAAGAAAGAAAAAAAAACCACGGTTAGGTGGTATATACAATTATGGATGGGCTGCCGAGTGCCGACACAGAGGTAGCCACAGCCGTGAACTACCGCACTGTACTGTGTCTGCTGCTAATATATAGACTGGTTGATAAAGAGATAGTATACTCGTAACTAGTATGTATGTATAAAGAAAGAAAAAAAAACCACGGTTAGGTGGTATATACAATTATGGACGGGCTGCCGAGTGCCGACACAGAGGTAGCCACAGCCGTGAACTACCGCACTGTACTGTGTCTGCTGCTAATATAAACTGGTTGATAAAGAGATAGTATACTCGTAACTAGTATGTATGTATAAAGAAAGAAAAAAAAACCACGGTTAGGTGGTATATATAATTATGGACGGGCTGCCGAGTGCCGACACAGAGGTAGCCACAGCCGTGAACTACCGCACTGTACTGTGTCTGCTGCTAATATAGACTGGTTGATAAAGAGATAGTATACTACTAATATTATATATACTGGTGGTCAGGTCACTGGTCACTAGTCACACTGGCAGTGGCACTCCTGCAGCAAAAGTGTGCACTGTTTAATTTTAATATAATATTATGTACTCCTGGCTCCTGCTATAACCTATAACTGGCACTGCAGTAGTGCTCCCCAGTCTCCCCCACAATTATAAGCTGTGTGAGCTGAGCAGTCAGACAGATATATAATATATATAGATGATGCAGCACACTGGCCTGAGCCTGAGCAGTGCACACAGATATGGTATGTGACTGACTGAGTCACTGTGTGTATCGCTTTTTTCAGGCAGAGAACGGATATATTAAATAAACTGCACTGTGTGTCTGGTGGTCACTCACTATATAATATATTATGTACTCCTGGCTCCTGCTATAACCTATAACTGGCACTGCAGTAGTGCTCCCCAGTCTCCCCCACAATTATAAGCTGTGTGAGCTGAGCAGTCAGACAGATATATATAATATTATATATAGATAATAGATGATGCAGCACACTGGCCTGAGCCTGAGCAGTGCACACAGATATGGTATGTGACTGAGTCACTGTGTGCTGTGTATCGCTTTTTTCAGGCAGAGAACGGATTATAAATAAAACTGGTGGTCACTATCAGCAAAACTCTGCACTGTACTGAGTACTCCTAATGCTCCCCAAAATTAGTAAATCAAGTGTCTCTCTAATCTATTCTAAACGGTGAGGACGCCAGCCACGTCCTCTCCCTATCAATCTCAATGCACGTGTGAAAATGGCGGCGACGCGCGGCTCCTTATATAGAATCCGAGTCTCGCGATAGAATCCGAGCCTCGCGAGAATCCGACAGCGTCATGATGACGTTCGGGCGCGCTCGGGTTAACCGAGCAAGGCGGGAAGATCCGAGTCGCTCGGACCCGTGAAAAAAAACATGAAGTTCTGGCGGGTTCGGATTCAGAGAAACCGAACCCGCTCATCTCTAGTTTTGGATTCGGGTGTTTTTTTCAAAAAACACTAAAAAACAGCTTAAATCATAGAATTTGGGGGTCATTTTGATCCCAAAGTATTATTAACCTCAAAAACCATAATTTACACTCATTTTCAGTCTATTCTGAATACCTCACACCTCACAATATTATTTTTAGTCCTAAAATTTGCACCGAGGTCGCTGTGTGAGTAAGATAAGCGACCCTAGTGGCCGACACAAACACCGGGCCCATCTAGGAGTGGCACTGCAGTGTCACGCAGGATGTCCCTTCCAAAAAACCCTCCCCAAACAGCACATGACGCAAAGAAAAAAAGAGGCGCAATGAGGTAGCTGTGTGAGTAAGATTAGCGACCCTAGTGGCCGACACAAACACCGGGCCCATCTAGGAGTGGCACTGCAGTGTCACGCAGGATGGCCCTTCCAAAAAACCCTCCCCAAACAGCACATGACGCAAAGAAAAAAAGAGGCGCAATGAGGTAGCTGTGTGAGTAAGATTAGCGACCCTAGTGGCCGACACAAACACCGGGCCCATCTAGGAGTGGCACTGCAGTGTCACGCAGGATGTCCCTTCCAAAAAACCCTCCCCAAACAGCACATGACGCAAAGAAAAAAAGAGGCGCAATGAGGTAGCTGACTGTGTGAGTAAGATTAGCGACCCTAGTGGCCGACACAAACACCGGGCCCATCTAGGAGTGGCACTGCAGTGTCACGCAGGATGTCCCTTCCAAAAAACCCTCCCCAATCAGCACATGATGCAAAGAAAAAGAAAAGAAAAAAGAGGTGCAAGATGGAATTGTCCTTGGGCCCTCCCACCCACCCTTATGTTGTATAAACAAAACAGGACATGCACACTTTAACCAACCCATCATTTCAGTGACAGGGTCTGCCACACGACTGTGACTGATATGACGGGTTGGTTTGGACCCCCCCCAAAAAAGAAGCAATTAATCTCTCCTTGCACAAACTGGCTCTACAGAGGCAAGATGTCCACCTCATCTTCACCCTCCGATATATCACCGTGTACATCCCCCTCCTCACAGATTATCAATTCGTCCCCACTGGAATCCACCATCTCAGCTCCCTGTGTACTTTGTGGAGGCAATTGCTGCTGGTCAATGTCTCCGCGGAGGAATTGATTATAATTCATTTTAATGAACATCATCTTCTCCACATTTTCTGGATGTAACCTCGTACGCCGATTGCTGACAAGGTGAGCGGCGGCACTAAACACTCTTTCGGAGTACACACTTGTGGGAGGGCAACTTAGGTAGAATAAAGCCAGTTTGTGCAAGGGCCTCCAAATTGCCTCTTTTTCCTGCCAGTATAAGTACGGACTGTGTGACGTGCCTACTTGGATGCGGTCACTCATATAATCCTCCACCATTCTATCAATGTTGAGAGAATCATATGCAGTGACAGTAGACGACATGTCCGTAATCGTTGTCAGGTCCTTCAGTCCGGACCAGATGTCAGCATCAGCAGTCGCTCCAGACTGCCCTGCATCACCGCCAGCGGGTGGGCTCGGAATTCTGAGCCTTTTCCTCGCACCCCCAGTTGCGGGAGAATGTGAAGGAGGAGATGTTGACAGGTCGCGTTCCGCTTGACTTGACAATTTTGTCACCAGCAGGTCTTTCAACCCCAGCAGACCTGTGTCTGCCGGAAAGAGAGATCCAAGGTAGGCTTTAAATCTAGGATCGAGCACGGTGGCCAAAATGTAGTGCTCTGATTTCAACAGATTGACCACCCGTGAATCCTTGTTAAGCGAATTAAGGGCTGCATCCACAAGTCCCACATGCCTAGCGGAATCGCTCCCTTTTAGCTCCTTCTTCAATGCCTCCAGCTTCTTCTGCAAAAGCCTGATGAGGGGAATGACCTGACTCAGGCTGGCAGTGTCTGAACTGACTTCACGTGTGGCAAGTTCAAAGGGCATCAGAACCTTGCACAACGTTGAAATCATTCTCCACTGCACTTGAGACAGGTGCATTCCACCTACTATATCGTGCTCAATTGTATAGGCTTGAATGGCCTTTTGCTGCTCCTCCAACCTCTGAAGCATATAGAGTGTTGAATTCCACCTCGTTACCACTTCTTGCTTCAGATGATGGCAGGGCAGGTTCAGTAGTTTTTGGTGGTGCTCCAGTCTTCTGTACGTGGTGCCTGTACGCCGAAAGTGTCCCGCAATTTTTCTGGCCACCGACAGCATCTCTTGCACGCCCCTGTCGTTTTTTAAAAAATTCTGCACCACCAAATTCAAGGTATGTGCAAAACATGGGACGTGCTGGAATTTGCCCATATTTAATGCACACACAATATTGCTGGCGTTGTCCGATGCCACAAATCCACAGGAGAGTCCAATTGGGGTAAGCCATTCCGCGATGATCTTCCTCAGTTGCCGTAAGAGGTTTTCAGCTGTGTGCGTATTCTGGAAAGCGGTGATACAAAGCGTAGCCTGCCTAGGAAAGAGTTGGCGTTTGCGAGATGCTGCTACTGGTGCCGCCGCTGCTGTTCTTGCGGCGGGAGTCCATACATCTACCCAGTGGGCTGTCACAGTCATATAGTCCTGACCCTGCCCTGCTCCACTTGTCCACATGTCCGTGGTTAAGTGGACATTGGGTACAACTGCATTTTTTAGGACACTGGTGAGTCTTTTTCTGACGTCCGTGTACATTCTCGGTATCGCCTGCCTAGAGAAGTGGAACCTAGATGGTATTTGGTAACGGGGGCACACTGCCTCAATAAATTGTCTAGTTCCCTGTGAACTAACGGCGGATA
Source organism: Pseudophryne corroboree (assembly GCF_028390025.1). Classification (NCBI taxonomy): domain Eukaryota; kingdom Metazoa; phylum Chordata; class Amphibia; order Anura; family Myobatrachidae; genus Pseudophryne; species Pseudophryne corroboree. The sequence goes on along the minus strand of NC_086449.1, from coordinate 322,957,446 downwards.
CCGGACGCACGTCTAACACCAACATAGTTGTCAAGGACTCAGTTATCCGCTTTGCAGTAGGATGACTGCTGTGATATTTCATCTTCCTCGCAAAGGACTGTTGAACAGTCAATTGCTTACTGGAAGTAGTACAAGTGGGCTTACGACTTCCCCTCTGGGATGACCATCGACTCCCAGCGGCAACAACAGCAGCGCCAGCAGCAGTAGGCGTTACACGCAAGGATGCATCGGAGGAATCCCAGGCAGGAGAGGACTCGTCAGAATTGCCAGTGACATGGCCTGCAGGACTATTGGCATTCCTGGGGAAGGAGGAAATTGACACTGAGGGAGTTGGTGGGGTGGTTTGCGTGAGCTTGGTTACAAGAGGAAGGGATTTACTGGTCAGTGGACTGCTTCCGCTGTCACCCAAAGTTTTTGAACTTGTCACTGACTTATTATGAATGCGCTGCAGGTGACGTATAAGGGAGGATGTTCCGAGGTGGTTAACGTCCTTACCCCTACTTATTACAGCTTGACAAAGGGAACACACGGCTTGACACCTGTTGTCCGCATTTCTGGTGAAATACCTCCACACCGAAGAGCTGATTTTTTTGGTATTTTCACCTGGCATGTCAACGGCCATATTCCTCCCACGGACAACAGGTGTCTCCCCGGGTGCCTGACTTAAACAAACCACCTCACCATCAGAATCCTCCTGGTCAATTTCCTCCCCAGCGCCAGCAACACCCATATCCTCCTCATCCTGGTGTACTTCAACACTGACATCTTCAATCTGACTATCAGGAACTGGACTGCGGGTGCTCCTTCCAGCACTTGCAGGGGGCGTGCAAATGGTGGAAGGCGCATGCTCTTCACGTCCAGTGTTGGGAAGGTCAGGCATCGCAACCGACACAATTGGACTCTCCTTGTGGATTTGGGATTTCGAAGAATGCACAGTTCTTTGCTGTGCTGCTTTTGCCAGCTTGAGTCTTTTCATTTTTCTAGCGAGAGGCTGAGTGCTTCCATCCTCATGTGAAGCTGAACCACTAGCCATGAACATAGGCCAGGGCCTCAGCCGTTCCTTGCCACTCCGTGTGGTAAATGGCATATTGGCAAGTTTACGCTTCTCCTCCGACAATTTTATTTTAGGTTTTGGAGTCCTTTTTTTACTGATATTTGGTGTTTTGGATTTGACATGCTCTGTACTATGACATTGGGCATCGGCCTTGGCAGACGACGTTGCTGGCATTTCATCGTCTCGGCCATGACTAGTGGCAGCAGCTTCAGCACGAGGTGGAAGTGGATCTTGATCTTTCCCTAATTTTGGAACCTCAACATTTTTGTTCTCCATATTTTAATAGGCACAACTAAAAGGCACCTCAGGTAAACAATGGAGATGGATGGATTGGATACTAGTATACAATTATGGACGGGCTGCCGAGTGCCGACACAGAGGTAGCCACAGCCGTGAACTACCGCACTGTACTGTGTCTGCTGCTAATATATAGACTGGTTGATAAAGAGATAGTATACTCGTAACTAGTATGTATGTATAAAGAAAGAAAAAAAAACCACGGTTAGGTGGTATATACAATTATGGACGGGCTGCCGAGTGCCGACACAGAGGTAGCCACAGCCGTGAACTACCGCACTGTACTGTGTCTGCTGCTAATATATAGACTGGTTGATAAAGAGATAGTATACTCGTAACTAGTATGTATGTATAAAGAAAGAAAAAAAAACCACGGTTAGGTGGTATATACAATTATGGACGGGCTTCCGAGTGCCGACACAGAGGTAGCCACAGCCGTGAACTACCGCACTGTACTGTGTCTGCTGCTAATATATAGACTGGTTGATAAAGAGATAGTATACTCGTAACTAGTATGTATGTATAAAGAAAGAAAAAAAAACCACGGTTAGGTGGTATATACAATTATGGACGGGCTGCCGAGTGCCGACACAGAGGTAGCCACAGCCGTGAACTACCGCACTGTACTGTGTCTGCTGCTAATATATAGACTGGTTGATAAAGAGATAGTATACTCGTAACTAGTATGTATGTATAAAGAAAGAAAAAAAAACCACGGTTAGGTGGTATATACAATTATGGACGGGCTGCCGAGTGCCGACACAGAGGTAGCCACAGCCGTGAACTACCGCACTGTACTGTGTCTGCTGCTAATATATAGACTGGTTGATAAAGAGATAGTATACTCGTAACTAGTATGTATGTATAAAGAAAGAAAAAAAAACCACGGTTAGGTGGTATATACAATTATGGACGGGCTGCCGAGTGCCGACACAGAGGTAGCCACAGCCGTGAACTACCGCACTGTACTGTGTCTGCTGCTAATATAGACTGGTTGATAAAGAGATAGTATACTCGTAACTAGTATGTATGTATAAAGAAAGAAAAAAAAACCACGGTTAGGTGGTATATACAATTATGGACGGGCTGCCGAGTGCCGACACAGAGGTAGCCACAGCCGTGAACTACCGCACTGTACTGTGTCTGCTGCTAATATAGACTGGTTGATAAAGAGATAGTATACTCGTAACTAGTATGTATGTATAAAGAAAGAAAAAAAAACCACGGTTAGGTGGTATATACAATTATGGACGGGCTGCCGAGTGCCGACACAGAGGTAGCCACAGCCGTGAACTACCGCACTGTACTGTGTCTGCTGCTAATATAGACTGGTTGATAAAGAGATAGTATACTACTAATATTATATATACTGGTGGTCAGGTCACTGGTCACTAGTCACACTGGCAGTGGCACTCCTGCAGCAAAAGTGTGCACTGTTTAATTTTAATATAATATTATGTACTCCTGGCTCCTGCTATAACCTATAACTGGCACTGCAGTAGTGCTCCCCAGTCTCCCCCACAATTATAAGCTGTGTGAGCTGAGCAGTCAGACAGATATATAATATATATAGATGATGCAGCACACTGGCCTGAGCCTGAGCAGTGCACACAGATATGGTATGTGACTGACTGAGTCACTGTGTGTATCGCTTTTTTCAGGCAGAGAACGGATATATTAAATAAACTGCACTGTGTGTCTGGTGGTCACTCACTATATAATATATTATGTACTCCTGGCTCCTGCTATAACCTATAACTGGCACTGCAGTAGTGCTCCCCAGTCTCCCCCACAATTATAAGCTGTGTGAGCTGAGCAGTCAGTCAGATATATATAATATTATATATAGATATTATGATAATAGATGATGCAGCACACTGGCCTGAGCCTGAGCAGTGCACACAGATATGGTATGTGACTGAGTCACTGTGTGCTGTGTATCGCTTTTTTCAGGCAGAGAACGGATTATAAATAAAACTGGTGGTCACTATCAGCAAAACTCTGCACTGTACTGAGTACTCCTAATGCTCCCCAAAATTAGTAAATCAACTGTCTCTCTAATCTATTCTAAACGGAGAGGACGCCAGCCACGTCCTCTCCCTATCAATCTCAATGCACGTGTGAAAATGGCGGCGACGCGCGGCTCCTTATATAGAATCCGAGTCTCGCGATAGAATCCGAGCCTCGCGAGAATCCGACAGCGTCATGATGACGTTCGGGCGCGCTCGGGTTAACCGAGCAAGGCGGGAAGATCCGAGTCGCTCGGACCCGTGAAAAAAAACATGAAGTTCTGGCGGGTTCGGATTCAGAGAAACCGAACCCGCTCATCTCTAATATTTATGTGAGTTGAACCAATAAAACCTCTCTTTCCTTCCAACTTAAAAATTGGTTGCACTATGTTTGTTTATTTTAATTCTACAGATATGTTAACTCTCTGAAAAGAGTGGACTATTACATCTCTCTGTCAACATCCTCTGAAAAAGAGGTTACCTACTCTAATTGGTTGTTATTAAAGTAAGCCGTTTAATTTTTAATTGGTGTATGGTGGCGCCAGGTGTGGTCACTTTCTCTTTTTTTTTATTATAAATTATTGTTCACATTTTATTTATTTCTGTGTGCCCAAAGTCATTTACCCCCAAATGGCCATGTGTTTTCACCGCCACTGTACCCCCATGCTGTACCTTGTGTTTCTTTGTCCCCAAAGTCATTTTAACCCCAAACGGCCATGTGTTTTCACCGCCACTGTACCCCCATGCTGTGCCTTGTGTTTATTTGTCCCCAAAGTCATTTTAACCCCCAAATGGCCATGTGTTTTCACCACCACTGTACCCCCATGCTGTGCCTTGTGTTTATTTGTCCCCAAAGTCATTTTAACCCCCAAATGGCCATGTGTTTTCACTGCCATTGTACCCCCATGCTGTACCATTGATGTTTGTGTAATGAGGAAAGTATTTACAACATTTTTTTTTTAAACAATGTATTATACAAATTTAAACACCATTTAACCAAAAAACCATTTAAGCATATAAACATTTAAGCATATAACCATTTAACCATATAACCATTTAACCAGGGTGGTCATTCCGAGTTGATCGCTAGCTGCTTTCGTTCGCAGTGCAGCGAAAAAAAACAGCACTTCTGCGCATGCGTATGCGGCACAATTCGCACGCGCGTTGTACTATTACAACAAACGATGTAGTTTCACACAAGGTCTAGCGAAGCTTTTCAGTCGCACTGCTGGCCGCAGAGTGATTGACAGGAAGTGGGTGTTTCTGGGTGTCAACTGACCGTTTTCAGGGAGTGAGTGAAAAAACGCAGGCATGCCAGATAAAAACGCGGGCGTGGTTGGTGAAACATAGGCGTGGCTGGCCGAACGCAGGGCGTGTTCGTGATGTCAAAACAGGAACTAAATGGTCTGCAGTGATCGCAAACTAGGAGTAGGTCTGGAGCTACTCTGATGCTGCACAAAATTATTTTGTAGCCGCTCTGCGTTCCTTTTGTTCGCACTTCAGCTAAGCTAAGATACACTCCCAGAGGGCGGCGGCTTAGCGTTTGCACGGCTGCTAAAGCAGCTAGCGAACAAACAACTCGAAATGAAGGCCCATATACCTTAAGTAAAACCATTTGTAAGACACAAAAACACAAAATCTAACAGTTTGTGCACCACTTTTTTTTTTGTTATAGATATGTCTCTAGATTCAGACATAGGGGTATATTTACTAAGCTCCCGATTTTGACCGATTTTGAGTTTTTTCTTCAAAGTGTCATCTCGGGAATTTACTAAACTAAAATCTCGGCAGTGATGAGGGCATTCGTATTTTTTTTCAAGGCAAAGAAAAAAAATACGAATGAATACACCATCGGTCAAACACGCCTGTTATTTTATACAACTTGTCATTTACTAAAAATTCGTATTCACAATCACTGCCGGCAATAGCCAAACACTGCCATGAAAAAGTACAAATCGTAAAAAAAAGCAGTTTTCAAATAGACCTGCTTTTTTTTACCGTACATTTTTTTTATGAAAATGCATCTTATTTGCATTGCTATGTGGCTAGGATGCACAAGCAGCTTCTGCTGATTAAACTGATATGCAGCATGCCAATATACTGTGTGAGACTGTGGCTGTATCTGCATATGAAATGCTACACACAGAATAGAGGCATGCCGCATATCATTTTGATCAGCAGAAGCTGCTGATGCCCCTAGGCATATCAAATGCCCTAAGCAATTGCCTAGTTTGCCTATGCTTATGGCCGGCTCTGATCAACCAGTATGGTTCAGCATAAAGACAGAGACTAACTTATCCCATACAAAAACAAAGGTGTTGGATTTTAGGAAGGCTGATTTTGTAGGGATGGGAAAATGTGTAAGCGATTCTTTAGCAGAGTGGAGGAACTTGGAAGTAGTGCAGGAGAGGTGGGAAACATTAAAAAGTGCAATATTAAAGGCAACAGACCTTTGTATCAAAAGTGATCGGAAAAACACAAGGAAAAGGAAGCCAGTGTGGTTCGCGAAAGAAGTAGCAAATATTGTGTGGAAATATGTGTATAAATGCATTACTAATGTGTGGCATTATGTGTTTAAGGTGCTCTACTATGTGGTGTTGCGTATAGAAAGGGCACTACTGTGTTGTCTAATGTGAATAAAGAGCAATACGGTGTGGTGTAATGGGAATAAGGAACAATTCATTGTGATGTAATGTGAATAAGGGGCTCTACTGTGAGGAGTAACGTTTATAAGGTAAAGTGATACTACTGTGGGAATTAATATGAATTATGGAAACTATCGCATGATCAAATGTGAATAAAGTGCAGTACTGTGCGGCGTAATTGGAATTGGGGTTACTATTGTGTGACCATGCCCCTTGCCAGCAAAAACACACCCCTTTTTGAACTGTGCGCCAAATGTGCGAACTGTTCCTATTTAAAATATAGGGTGTACAAACACCAAAATAAGGACTGCTATGGATGATGGTGCTGGAAAAAAAAGTGCAAGGTCAGAGGCGGAACCAGCGGTGGTGCTAGGGGGCACCAGCCAAAATCTTGCCTAGGGCGACATATTGGTTAGGGCCGGCTCTGGCGTGCCCAGAACACCCCGAACACCTGGGCAGCCCCTGGCTCACCTCCCTATACAGTTTAGATGCTGTGTGCATCCGCACACAACATCTATTCAGGATCACTCTCTGCTTTGAAGAGCAGAGCAGTAAGTGAGCAAAGTCTTCCAACCGTTCCCTGCCCATGCGGGTCACTGGTGGGACAGCAGGGCTGTGTCCAAATAGCGGGACTGTCCGACTGGAATTGCAACAGCTGGGAGGTATGCACCATACTGTATACGGTAATAAAATTATAGGAAACCCTTCTTACCCTATTCATTTGCTACATCAAGAATTTGCATTGCAGAAATCATATTAAAGAAACAAAGGGGACTGATCATCGTGTTTTCTTCAAGCTAACTACAACAGTTCCTATTTTTTTGGCTGTCTAAAGCAGATTCAGATTACATTTGCCTATGTTGTGTCATTGCTTAGAATGCAGCCAATGGGTATTTTTTCTCGTGAAACACTCTAATCCAGAATTTCCCAAACTCTGCCATTATAGTCCACGTATTAAGGATAGTCATGCTTAAGGATAGGTGACTTAATAAGTACATCAGTCAAGTTGCCTCCCCCCCATGATTTCTTTTGGGTGGGCAAAGACTGTGATTCACCACCACCACCATGAACTTCCACACAAAAGTGAATGGTGATGAATGACATGAAAATGGGGATGAAGCGATGATAGCTTTGTTTGAACTCGTCAACTGTTGTCGTTTCTGTTTACCAAAAATTAAGTACTCTTCATGTTTGTTCTACGCACATTTTCTTCTTGCAAAACACTTTTTTTCTTTCCTGGAAGCCCCACTCATTTTGCCATCACAATTTGCAGTAAGTATAAGCAGACACACCAGACCAGGAAGCTGCACTTCCCATAGACTGTTCTTGTAAGTTGCATGACAATGGAACAGAGAGAGCAAATGATTGCAGCCTGCAGACGGTTTAAAACATTAGCAGAAGTCTCATTGTCCTAGATCATAGAGTAGACAATGGATGCCTTCGCAGAGGCGTAGAGCCATGTCACCCGGAGCAGGTTCATGCCATGGTGCCCCCCCCCCACCACCACCACCACCACCACCACCCAGGCCCGGCGACAGGGGGGGTCAAAGGGGACAACCCTCCCGGGCCCCGAGATTCAGGGGGGCCCCATCCAGGCGCTACCTGCTCAGCGAAGGAATGCAGTGCAGGGAGGCGCTGGGACGGAGAGGCGCTCCCCCTGCTCTGCATTCCTTCCCTGCTGCGCCGTCCTGTCCCCACTGCTGCTGCTGCTGCTGTGCCTGTACGACAGGCACTGGCAGCGGCGCTTGTAGCATTAAAATCCTCCTCCCTCCGCTCCCCTCCCCTCACCTGTGTGACAGGACAGCGCTGTGTATGGGACAAAAGGGGGCGGAGCTACATGGGACGGAAGGGGCGGGGATAAACAGGGGGCGGGGCTACACAGACCAGGCTGCTATAGTGTACAGACTCAGAGGGAGACTGGCTTAGGTAAGTGAAGGGTGAGAGGGAAGTGTGTGTGTATTGTGTCTGTGTGTGTGTGTGGTATGTCTGTGTGCGGTTATGTGTGCTTTAAGGACGCTACTACTACAGGGGGGGCATTACGTGTAATGTCGCTACTAATGGGGGGGCCATTACGTGTAACAACGCTACTAATGGGGGGCCATTACGTGTAACAACGCTACTACTAGGGGGGTCATTACGTATGAGGACGATACTACTACTTGGGGGGGGCATTATGTATAGGATGCTACTATTACTTGGGGGGCATTACATATAACAATACTACTACTATTTGGGGGGCCTTACGTATAAGGACGCTCCTACTACTGGGGGTGCACTATGTATAAGGATGCTACTACTACTGGGGGGGCATTATGCATAGGGATGCTACTACTACTGGGGTGCATTACATATAAGGACGCTACTACTACTTGTGGGGCATTACGTATAAGATGAATAAGATTGTGCTACATTGTGGCGTAATTTTGAATGGGGGTACTATTGTGTGGCTATGCCCCTTACTTGTGAGACAACACCCCTTTTCCCGGTGCGCGCCAAAGGAATATGGGAGGGCGCAAATTTATAGTTTGCAGGGGGGCGCCGAACACCCTAGCACCGGCCCTGGCCCCATCACTTGCTTGGTCTGGTTGGTCTTCGCTTTGTTGCCTTCATTATGCTTGCGGCATGCCTCTCTGCCGCCCCGTCCCTGTCTGATGATCTGCTGCCGCTGCCGCTGAAGAGCCGGGCAGCAGAGCAGCAAACACAGGCTACACTGACTGTGTGAGTCAGGGCTCCTTATAGCAGCTGCCCGCAGCACTACCTTTGTCCAACCCTGCTCCCTACGTGCCTGGATGGCACCCTCACAGCCCGTCATACTGTATACTATGTCAAGGTACTGCCATATTATTCTATATAAATGTGTGTATGGTGAGTTCTATGTGTATATATATATAGAAATACGGAAAATCCCGGCACTCCTCTTATATTCTGTTAATAATGCTGCGGTGCCCTCCCAGAGGCGAAGTCCTCAATAAATATAGTGGCGAATAAGGGTGGCACTCAAGCAGACTGTTGCAAGTGTAGATGATCAGTTTTTATTGAAAAATTGGTTCAATAAAAACTGATCATCTACACTTGCAACAGTCTGCTTGAGTGCCACCCTTATTCGCCACTGTATATATATATATATATATATATATACAAAAAATGTCCCTGGCACTCCGGACTTCCGTTCACCTTGCTCCGGTGCCCTCCCCTCAGATCTGCATCTGAGGGGATGCCGCCCATACAAGAACCATATATATATATATATATATATGTGTGTGTATATATATGTATAAATTATAATATATATACTGTATATTTTATATATATATATATATATATATATATACAGTATATGTGTGTGTGTGTGTGTGTGTGTGTGTGTGTGTATATATATATCATTTTTTTACAGCGACTTTGTGCTTTATAAGGGGGGGGGAGTCAAGGCAGGGTGGGGGGCCCCGGAGAAATTGGTGTACCGGGCCCCAAGATTTCTCTTGCCGGCCCTGCACCACCACCACCCATCAGGGCCGTAACTACGTGTGTGCCAAGTGGGCTTGGCACACAGCGCAGTTGCCCTGAGGGCGCAACGGCCAGCGGCATGTAATGAGTCAAATTGACTCATTACATGCCGCCTCTGTGTGCGCCGTGCGCGGCTGGAGGGAGAAGAGATCAGCGCCGGGTTCAAGGAGGAGGAGGGAGGTGGAGCAGGGAGCCGCAGCAGCGCTATTTCATTGGTAGTAAGCACCGCTGCAGCATCCCCCTCTCCTTCTGTATTGGCTGCACGGCGACTCTATGGATGTTGGGATGCGGTTCCTTCATCCCAGCATCCATAGCAGCGCCGGGCAGCCAATACAGAAGGAGAGGGGGATGCTGCAGCGGCGCTTACTACCAATCAAATAGCGCTGCTGCGGCTCCATGCTCCCCCTCCCTCCTCCTCCTTCTCATCTCACTGCCTGCACCGAGAGGGAGATGCCAGCACGAGGAGCCTGTCAGCGGGGAGAAGGTAAGTATATCCCTCTCTCTCTTTCTCTCTCTCTCTCTCTCTCAGGGGGACACCGTCTGCCGCAATGTGTAAAAAGGGGTCCTGGCTGCCGCAATGTATAAAAAGGGAGTCTGGCTGCCGCAATGTGTAAAAAGGGGGGGTCCTGGCTGCCGCAATGTGTAAAATGGGGTCCTGGCTGCCGCAATGTGTAAAAAGGGGGGGTCCTGGCTGCCGCAATGTGTAAAATGGGGTCCTGGCTGCCGCAATGTGTAAAAAGGGGGTCTGGCTGCCGCAATATGTAAAGAGGGGGCCTGGCTGCCGCAATGTGTAAAAAGGGGTCCTGGCTGCCGCAATGTGTAAAAAGGGGTCCTGGCTGCCGCAATGTGTAAAGAGGGGGCCTGGCTGCCGCAATGTGTAAAATGGGGTCCTGGCTGCCGCAATGTGTAAAAAGGGGGACTGGCTGCCGTAATGTGTAAAAAGGGGTCCTGGCTGCCACAATGTATAAAAAGGGGGTCTGGCTGCCGCAATGTGTAAAAAGGGGGGTCCTGGCTGCCGCAATGTGTAAAATGGGGTCCTGGCTGCCGCAATGTGTAAAAAGGGGGGGTCCTGGCTGCCGCAATGTGTAAAATGGGGTCCTGGCTGCCGCAATGTGTAAAAAGGGGGTCTGGCTGCCGCAATGTGTAAAGAGGGGGCCTGGCTGCCGCAATGTGTAAAAAGGGGTCCTGGCTGCCGCAATGTGTAAAAAGGGGTCCTGGCTGCCGCAATGTGTAAAGAGGGGGCCTGGCTGCCGCAATGTGTAAAATGGGGTCCTGGCTGCCGCAATGTGTAAAAAGGGGTACTGGCTGCCGTAATGTGTAAAAAGGGGTCCTGGCTGCCACAATGTATAAAAAGGGGGTCTGGCTGCCGCAATGTGTAAAAAGGGGTCCTGGCTGCCGCAATGTGTAAAATGGGGTCCTGGCTGCCGCAATGTGTAAAAAGGGGTCCTGGCTGCCGCAATGTGTAAAGAGGGGGCCTGGCTGCCGCAATGTGTAAAAAGTGGTCCTGGCTGCCACAATGTATAAAAAGGGGGTCTGGCTGCCACAATGTGTAAAGAGGGGGCCTGGCTGCTGCAATGTGTAAAAAGGGGTCCTGGCTGCCGCAATGTGTAAAAAGGGGTCCTGGCTGCCGCAATGTGTAAAGAGGGGGCCTGGCTGCCGCAATGTGTAAAAAGGGGGACTGGCTGCCGTAATGTGTAAAAAGGGGGATGCTGTCTGCTGTAATGTATAAAAGGGGCTCTACCTGGTGTAGTGGCGCTACTGTGCAGCGTAATTTGAATAATGTAGACTACTGTGCACCGTAGTATGAATTGCTAATATTTTGTGGCCACGCCCCTTCCCCGTGAAGCCACGCCCCTATAAATCTTTTGCGCGCCTGCGGCGCGCACTGCCCCTATCTTGCATGGGGGGGGGCGACACTGTCGTTTCTTGCACACAGCGCTAAAATGCCTAGTCACGGCACTGCCACCCATACACACACTGACACACATGACAAATCACAAATCTATTAACATCCTATGAAAACATTCCCTCCAAAACCCATCAATCCCTCCCTTGAGAATCCATTAACCTATTCATCGCCAGTCTATCATCATTTCACCCTCCCAGTACCAAATAACATTTTCATCCACTATATTAGCTCCAATAAAGATCATCCAACACAGTAAAATGTAAATTTTTACAATGAACAATTGAATTTATCTATATTTCTAATGGCAATTTTACTAATTGGTAGTTAATATTAATAATAATATTTATTTAATAATTTATAAATAATTTTTATAGCTGAATAAACAATGAAACTGTGGTTGACCAACCCCAGAAACACTGACAAAAATTAACATAGGATTGGGAGTATTTGTATATCTACAGTTACATAGTTACATAGTTGTTGAGGTTGAAAAAAAAAGACAGATGTCCATCGGGTTTAACCTGTTTAATAAATGGGGTGTTTTATTTTCTTAATTAAATGCTGTATCCTTGGATATTTTTTTCCGCTAGGAAATTATCTAATCCATTTATAAACTTATTGATTGAGTCCACCATTGCTACCTTCTCTGGCAAAGAAATCCAAATCTTTACTGTTCTTACCGTGAAGAACCCTTTTTCTCCGTTGTGTATGGAATTTTTTTTCTTCTAACCTCAGGGGGTGTCCTCGTGTCCTATGTAGTGGTTTTTTGCTAAACAAATCATTTGATAAATCCTTGTATTGTCCCTTAATGTATTTAAAAATATTAATAATGTCCCCTCTCAGTCACCTCTTTTCCAGTGTAAACAAATCTAACCTTTTAAGTCTTTCCTCATAATCTAGTGCCTCAATATTCCAGGTGTGGCCGAACCAATGATTTATGCAGTGGCAGGATTACACTCTCATCCCTTTTCTCCATTCCCTGTTTAATGCATGCTAACACCTTATTTGCTTTGGTTGCTGCATTTTGACATTGCGTACTGCTACCAAGTTTATTGTCGATGAGCACTCCCAAATCTTTTTCAACTACTGTTATCCCTACATTTTCCCCTTTTAGTGTGTAGGCTGCCTGATTGTTCTTAGTCCCAAAGTGCATAACTTTACATTTGTCTGTATTGAACCTCATCCTCCATTTATCCGCCCAGACCTCAAGTCTAGATAAGTCATTCTGAAGAGACTCAACATCCTTTTCTGAATTAATTACTCTACATATCTTAATATCATCTGTGAAAATTGATACTGTGCTTTCTAGTCCCTCTCCTAGGTCATTAATGAATATATTAAACAACAATGGTACGAGTCTGAACCCTGTGGTATTCCACTGAGCACTGAAGCCCATTCAGAGTACATCCCAATAATCCCCACTCGCTGTTCCCTTTTGAACAGCCAATTATTCGCCCAAGTACAAATAGTGTCTCCTACCCCAAGCTCCCTTAATTTGAGAATTAGTCTCTTATGTGGAACTTTGTCAAAGGCCTTAGCGAAGTCCAAAAAGATCACATCCCCTGCTTGACCCTGATCAATATTATCGCTCACTTTCTCATAGAAGCTTATTAAGTTAGTTTGACAGGAACTGTCCTTCACAAAACCATGCTGATTCCTAGTAATAACCTTGGAGGTATCCAAGTACTCAAGTATGCTGTGCCTTAATATGCCTTCTAGTAATTTCCCCAATATAGATGTCAAACTTACCGGTCTATAGTTACCTGGGTGAGTTTTAATACCCTTTTTAAATTTTCGGACTACCTCTGCTATACGCCAGTCCTTTGGTATCATTCCTGATCTAATTGACTCTCTGAAAATCAAATATAGGGGTCTCGATATCTCTACATTAAGTTTCATAGGAACTCTAGGGTGCAGTCCATCCAGCCCAGGAGATTTATTTATCTTAATTTTACTTAGTCTCTCCCGGACTACATCCTCGTTTAACCAAGTACCTAGCATCGGGTCATTTTCGTAGCTTATGTTATGCTCTACTCTCGTCAACCTGTCCTCATTTGTGAATACTGATTAAAATAATTTATTAAATAAATCTGCTTTATCCCTATCATCATTAATCAAGACATCCAACTCACCCTTTAAAGGCCCAATATTCTCCCTTTTTAACCTTTTTCCGTTTATGTACTTAAAGAACTTCTTTGGGTTTGTTATACTCTCCTTTGCGATTTGATTACGTTTTCTATTTTTGCTGCTCTGATTTCTTTTTTGCATTTTTTGTTACATTCCTTGTAGAACTGGAACGATTCCACCATTCCATCAGACTTAAATGCTTTGATAGCACGCCTTTTTTTATCCATTTGTTCCTTGACCCTCTTATTAAGCCACATCGATTTGAATTTCCTACTCCTGTTTTTGTTGACTATGGGAATATACAAATGAGTGTACTTATTGAGCGTAGTTGTAAAAACATCCCACATTTCAGCAGTATTCTTACCTTGCAATACAATTTCCCAATTGATGTCCCTCATTGCTTGTTTCAGCGATATGAAATTGCCTTTCTTAATGTTAAATGTTTTAGTTAGACCCTTATATTGTTGTTTTTGAAAGCTGATATCGAATGTGATCATATTGTGATCGCTATTTCCTAGGGTCTCCCCTACTTTAGTATTAGATATTATTTCCTCATTATTAGTTAATACTAGATCCAGTATAGCCCTATGCCTAGTTGGTTCCCTGATTACCTGGGACAAGTAGTGATCTTTAAGCATGTTTAAGAACCTATTACCCCTAGTTGTATTTACTGTTTTGGTGTTCCAGTTTATCTCTGGATAGTTAAAGTCCCCAACGATAATGACGTCCCCTATACCTGCAGCTTTTTCGATTTGTTGCCAGAGTAGTAAATCGTCAGACACACTAATATCTGGTGGTTTATTGTTATACTTTAAGTGTTACAAAATGAGATGCCAAACGTGAGAAAAAGGGGCCCCAGGCCCTATAGTATTCCTTGGTCTTTTGTCCCCCCTCCCCTGCCCTCATACTAATTCTCGTTCCTATACCCCTGCCTCAGTCTATCAGATTTAACCATCTGTGGACAAGCATGGATATCCCTATAACCTAGACTGTAATGGCAGAGTCTGGGAAACTCTGCATCCCTGTATGCCATACTTTATATTACTGTGTTTATCAGTTTCTTCACATTCATATCTCTCTCTTTTTGGATATTTGTGATACAGTTGCTGGATAACTTCCTATCTGGATAATGGACCTATCTCAGTATTTTGGACCAATTAGTGCTTGTCCTTAGGATTACCATACTATCCCTTTAACCCCTTCAGTGGTATGCCCGGAAATCTTCCGGGGTAGCCAGCGCTGTCTGTCCCGGAAGATTTCTGGGCATGCTACTGACGGATTCCCTGGGGACAGCCGTGCAGCGTGACGGCGCCCTGGAATCAGCATAAGCTATTACGGAGTAAAGCCCGCTCCCCAGACATGTATTGGCTGGGGGGGCGTGCTTAACAGTGTAATGGCTTATGCTGATTCCCGGGCGCCGCTATGCGGCTGGGAATCAGCGCTGACGCGGGTGATCCCTACCTGCTCACCCCGACTGCTCACCCCACCTGCTCACCACCCCACTTGCACTTGCTAACCCCCCTGGCTCATGCCCTCTTGCACTTAACCCCTGCAGCCCAGGAAAAAAATACACACAATGCTAGGTGTGTATTTTTATTTAGTATAAAGCCACTGTTTTAGGTTTTTTTTTGCATCAGTACGGACGCTGGAGATGCCCGTGGGTGTTTCCCCATGGGCAATCCCCCCTCTGCGCTCCCCCCTGTACTTTAACCCCTGCACTCCCAAAATGTAAAAATGTTAAGCCTGCATTTTCCCTGGTTTTAATCAGTCACAGAACCTGTGTAATCCAGGAGTGTCTCGGTTTAAAGGGATGGTATGGTAAGCCTTCTTGGCCGCTATTCCTCTGTCTGGCAGGAAATTCTAAGGTTGCTCACTTTACACTTTTGCAAATGCATGGCAAATTAATTATATTTTATACATGACCCTAACTCCTCAAATCAGATTAAAATCTATCTTTGTTTTATTACTACACATACTGTAGATAAGTTACCACCATATTACCATCAAATTAATGTGTGACCTATCTAACTACAGCTGTGTCCTTACACATCATGGCTTCAGTCACATCCAGAGCCATTTCTAGTGGCAGGGAGCTCCTGAGCTGGCTCGGACTGAGCTTATATCAGAACAAGACATCTTTCGAGCACTAGGACCCAGCGGCTTGAGATGGCCTTCGGTTCCTGTCCCATTGATGGTTGTCATTGATGGGTGTTTCAGCTGGAACCATCGATGGCTAGAAACTATTATACCAGTATTGGTTCACACTATCTAATAGCGTGGATACCCTGGCGGTTGGCTGCTGAGGACCTCACTTGCGGCAGCGGCGGTGATTGACTTTTCTTTTGTATGCGCATGTGCAAGTCGGCAGCAGTGGAGACTCTACAGTTAGACTGAGAAAGTGGGTGAGGCTGCTTGACTGAGACCTGACCTGACACTGTCAAGTCATGGAGCTGGGTGGGCCGTCCTATTCCGGACACAGGCATTGTGGTGCACAGCACATAATCTGTAAAAGCCAGCGGGGTCTGCACAAAGCTTAGCATCTCTGTGCAGCAGTTTGTAAATTAAATGGTGGGGGACACCATCAGTCACACAGCGACCATCAATGGCAGGAAACCATCTGGTTTTCAGACATCAATGGTAAAGCTAGTTACCATCTGCTGTAGAACACAAAGCCAGTGCCTAAGCAGATCTGGATTCCAAACTTTCATGTACAGTACTGTAGTTAATTTTGTGGGATCTTGAATTACCACAGATTCTAACCAAGAATCCTTTTCCTCATACCAACATCAATATTTTTTTTATCATGTATGAGACCAACCACCATTTCTCCATTTTGTATAGTCCTTACCTGGCAGAGTTAAACTGTTTAACCTATTATGATGTCACCCATGGCTTTAAATTGTTTAGTTTGGAGTTTTATGGCAGAACAGGCAGTTTTGCAGAGGTGAGAACCTCTAATGAAATAATCTGTGAGTTCTGTTTTTAGTTCACAATTGTTTATATACAATATGATATGTTGATATGTTGGGTGGATCTTCCTTCTTTTCTGGCAACGACTCCACAAGCTTATCCTTCTCAGGCTGTAGCAGAGAGGCTAGCCCCGATACACACAGTCTAATTACTTAACAGGACAGTCTTGATGAATAGAATAATATAGTAGATTTATTAAAGGGGACGTAAGAGGATGTGGGTCCAGGGAAATCAATATGGAGAAAATAATGATTACCATACAAAAGCCAGTAGGCAATTATTCTCTTTAATAGTCAAATACTGTAGGCTTCTTTATCCTAATAGCTGTAGCACCTGTTTGGCTACAACTATGGAAAATACAGTTTCTCAATTACTTCAATACACTATACTCTAAACACCCAATAACCTTCTCAATAACAAGTATTTAAAGAAACAGGAAAACAGATTATTACTCAGCAGGCTAGCAAAACCCATGCTGATCATTAATTTACTGTTGAACACAATGGTCTTTTGTTGGAGTACTCTCTGTCTATGTCAGTGATTTTCAACCTTTTTCAACTCGCAACACATCAAACAAGACTTTAAAATTGCCAGGGCACAACATCAGTTCCCCATGGGGAAATACACACACACACACACACACACACACACACACACACACACACACACACACACTGGCCCCCACAGTAATTAAACACACTGACCCCCACAGTAATATACATTGGCTCCCACAGTAATTAAACACACTCACTGGCCCCATAGTAATCCCAAACACATTGGCCCCCAAAGTAATTCCACACACACTGTTCCCCCACAGCAATGAAATAAAAAAAAAATACACTGGCCCCCTACCATGACTTAGTTTTTCTTCTCCATCCATCAGCAGTGGCCGGTGGGAGTTTACACAGCCGTGAGCAGCATGGGGCTGTGAGAAGTAGCACTTGGCTGGTGGTGTGCCAGCAGTAAGGTTGGTGCATGCTGCTGGCAGGAAGGCAGGTGTGCTTGACCTATGAATCACGCCACATTACCATAGGTCACAGGCCGGGCTGTGGAAGAGTGCCAGTGCTGCACGATCCCCAGACTCTGACGTCGGCAACTAGGTAGCGCATCTTTGGAAGCACATCAGATAACCACTGGTGCCACACTAGTGGGCCATGGTACAGCGTTGGGATTCACTGGTATAGGGTGTCACTTTCCGATTGTATGCAAAAGGAAAAGAATTTGCATCTAATGCTGGTCTTTCTTGATTCCAGAAAAAAGTAGCTTCAACATTCCAGTGATGAAACACAATGAATACAGTTCCACTTCAGTAGCACAGTTATTTTCAGCACTTAATAGTATTTGCATTACAGTCATAAGTGTGCTTTTGGTCAGCTCTTTTATCAATCTTTATCAGAAAATGGTTTCCTCTCTCTTTACACTAATAAACTCAGTTCACTGGTTCAATGGTAGCTCAGTTAGTACATACAGTATATCATGCTGTAAGTACATATATAAAACACAGTCACTTGCAGGTTTAGAGTTTTACTTAATAGCACAATACTCTCTCCATAGATACATCTCGCTTAGAAGTCTATGAACTAAGCCTTGGAGAGAAAGTAGCTTGAGATAAAGTACCAGCCAATCAGCTCCTAACTGAGTTATTACAGGATGGGTTTGAAAAATGACAGTTAGGAGTTGGTTAGCTGGTACTTTAGCTCTGTAAACTTTATTTCTCTACAAGGCTTAGTTCATAGAACCCTCTATAAGTTTACCTTCCACACCCTCCACAGATCTCTGCTGCAGCTCTCAGTGCTGCTACAATGCCTCTCTGGATCTCTCAGACACACTACTGGCACTTCCCCTGCAGTCCCCAGCCAGTGGGTATTCAGTGTCCCTGGCACTAAGCACCACCTCAGCGTAATTCGCTTTGCAGTCTCAGCTCCCAGACCTGTGGCACTTTACCATGCTCTAATAATAATAATAAATGCTCAAGTTCCCCCAGCACTAGCCAACTGTTTTCTACAATAACAGGGAAACTAATAGTATAGTTTCCACTTACTACAGTATAGTAAAACAGACAAAATGCTGAGTATAGGATCTCCATGCTACAGCGAGAAACAACCACATTTGATTTTCCAAATTGGTTGTGATTGGATTAAAGTGAAGGTAATGACAAGGATTTCCAGTTTTGATCATTGGGCTTTAATAATTTGGCATGTGTTTTGTAACATTGGCATTTTTAGGCAGAACAAAAATTAAGGCCAAATTATGCAAACTTTTGTGGTCAATGATGCCAACATTTAGCAGAAGAATTTAGAAACTTTCACAGCTCTCTAGAATAAATTAGTTGTCAGTGCTTATTCTCAGCACAGTAAACATAGAAACACAAATTTGATGTTAGATAAGAACCACTTCGCACATCAATTTATACATAGTGAAATCAAACTATCAGGTAAGAACTGAATATTTGGTCCAATACATATAAGATCTTAGATCATGAACAATAAAACTCCAAATTTTAATAAGTTCTACACAAATATGTATGCACCCAATTACACTGAAATGTAGTTGAAAGTTATATTTACCTTTGTTCACAGGAGCCACTTGTGTTATCAGAAATAAATTCTCAGCCAGTCAGTTCTGGAATGACTGCAGGAAATACAAAGTAACGGCTTTCCAATACATTGGGGAGATACTCCGATATGTATGTAACACTCCTAAGGTATGGATAACACTGTACCATAGAGTTTAACTGCTCTGCCAATTTCACTGGTATGTGGCATATATTAACATGATTACTTATTGTATATCACTTGCTGACAAGCCCATTTCGTAATACACTCATTGTCGCCGCCAGCGACCCATCCCCCAAATGGCCACATCATGTCATGTCAATCATGCTGCGGCTTAGGGAGAACTGTAACCATCGTCAAATACACTGCTCTACACATGCACAGATCAATAATCAGATATTCTGGAAACTTCACAGAATTCATCAAATCCTCCATCGCTTGTCCATTTTGATGGATATCTAGAACAATACCACGCATTAGTAAATCATTACCATGCCATCATGGAATCTAATTCATCATCTGGTATTACTCCTGCCAATATTGTTACATACCTTTTCTTGTCCTTCAGTGGTGAAGCTGTAGAGTGAGCTAATTCACACATCAAGGATCCTATGCTTCAGAACTTATTGACCTTCAGTGACACTATTGTTAAAAAATTCAGTCCAAAAATTTTGAATTTGAATTCTTCTAAAACGTCTTCTAAGAAAGTTTCTAGTTCTGTGCCTTCATCCAATCCAAGAGAACTCTCTGACATTTTTGTAAAAGATATTCCTCCTGAGAGGATGACCTCCTCTTTCAATTGTTCTTCTCTGTAATATCATCCCAATTAATTCAGAATTCCTCTGCGATACTCCTGAAACCTCCGCTTCCATCTCCATGAAAGGTTTCCCTCAGTCTGCTGTGCGCACTCTGTATTATCACCCCCCCCCCTCACCCTTCCTCCCCCCG
Source organism: Pseudophryne corroboree (assembly GCF_028390025.1). Taxonomy (NCBI): domain Eukaryota; kingdom Metazoa; phylum Chordata; class Amphibia; order Anura; family Myobatrachidae; genus Pseudophryne; species Pseudophryne corroboree. The sequence goes on along the minus strand of NC_086449.1, from coordinate 322,937,428 downwards.
CAGAAGCCGCGGGCACCCGGAGAGGGCGTGTGGCCTAATTGAAAGGGGGCGTGGCCTCTCAGATCTTTTTTTTTCTTTGCTCCGGGGGCATGTCCAGCTTCCCCGAAGATGCTGGCTGCCCCCAGAGACTGCTCAGCGTGCAGTGCCGGCTCTTATCTGTGACAGGAGCCGAGTGCTGCAGGGGTTTATCTCACTGCAGCACTCAGCTCCTGTCACTACAGAAGAGCTGGCACTTTGGTGTCACCCCTTCCGAGGGGAACACCGGGCCGCACCCCCAGCACCTGCCTTCTGACGCTACTGGCCGGGACGCCGGCATTTTTGTCATCATATACCCGTCTATATGCTTTAATTAATCAAACTTGGGCGTGGCCTGGAGGCTGATCAGGCAGGCAGTGCTTTTTATGAGCTCCCAGGGACCTGGGTGTTTTTATGACCTAAAACGGCCTTTCCTTGCTTGCTGCCCAATTCGAAAGCCCTGTCCTGCTTCATTTATGAGTTGGGATAGCAGTGAGCTGGGCTGCGGAGTCGGGGAGCCAGTTTTCTGGCTCCTGCGGATTGCGGCCTACTCACTGCCCTGAAGCCGGGGCCTCAATTTGTGCTCGTTCCCCCGCCGCGAGAAGGGTTCCCCGGGACGCGGCACCATTGATCCCGGACCTTGCTCCTACCTTGCCCTTGCCTTGGGCGTGCTCTGGCAGGTGCTGCGGTGTCCGCCGCGCGGAGAGGGGCGACTCGGGACCCGTCTGGAGCCGGGCCGGGAGCTCCGGAGTCACAGCGGCGGCCATCTTGGTTAGTGGCAGGCGGAAGGAGAGTGGACGGAGACCCGGCGGCGGTGTTCAGCGGTGCTCAGAAGCATCTCTCCAGCCGCGCCGACCTGCCTGGCGTGACTGCTCTCCCCCTCCTCTCCCCCTCTCGATCCCCGTGCAGAGGTGCGCACCGCGCTGCTGCGGGAGGACCGACGGCTCGGCCGTGGCCCTCCCTGACTGAATAAAGCAGTGCTCTGGAGGTGCGCCCCTTGTGCACCTGGGGGCTCTCCCTATTGCCTCTCTGCTCCCGCTGCAATCCACATGATTACTCCCCGCCCCCTATGGCGAATACCCTCAGTCCGGGGACCTTTTAGTGATAGCCCTTAGACCATCTTAATGCTCTAAACTGCCCCTCCGGGCACTGATAAGGTTCCACTTGGGTCAGTACAGGCCAGATCTACGGTGGTCCTGTTCCCCTGCCCCATGCTGAGTCAGGGGACCTGCCAAGGTCACATTATAGCCCCCCCCCCCCCCCGGGTGAGAGATAATTAGGAAGCTTGCTCCCGCTTCCAACCACCGAAACACTTCCCGTCCGTAGGGCCCCCCTACCTTCCTGCTTTCTACTCTTTGCTGATTGGCGCTTCGTTCCCCCCCCCCCCCCCGGTGCTTTCTGCGGCACTGCCCTTAGGTGCCAACGTTACTGCTTCGCATTGACATGCATTGCCCTGAACTCTCGTTCTCTACTATTCCACCTGATGGCCATCTGAGACCAGGCCATGGGGGGTGAACGCTCCCTAGGAACTATGCTGTTGTATGTATCCTGCTGATCCTGACACATCTTGAGCTACTTGCAAACATCCTCTTCACTGTCCCCTCCCGGAATATGAGACGTGCCTCGAAATCCTCTAGGCGGAGCAAAAACAACCAACCTCGAAAAGTCACGAGGTCTCAAGCGGACCTGAGGCCCTTCCTTCACCCCACGACCTCCCCACAGATGGAGAACCGTTCCTCCCCCCGCCCCCCGACCTCTCCCTCTGCTTCCTCGACCTCGAATCCGGCTGATGATATGGCTGACCCTGCGTCAGCTGGCGGTCGCGAGCTCCGGGAAATCCTCACCTTCATGAGGTCCCTTCCTACAAAGCAAGACCTTCAAGACACTATTAGGAATGAGCTCGCCTCCATCAAAAGTGACATTTCACACCTGTCTGACCGCGTGGTAACTCTGGAAGAAGATCAAGTAACTAGCGCTTCCTGTGTGTCCCTGTTGAGGGACTCTGTCCTTGCTCAATCCAAGGAAATCCGAGCTTTACAGTCCAGAATGATGGATATCGACAACAGGGGCAGGCGGAATAACATCCGCGTCCGTGGTCTCCCGGAGGAAGTTCCCCAATCTGGGCTAGTGGACGCTCTGACCAAGATATTCAACGAACTCTTGGAAAAGGATTCGGATAACGTCATCACTTTCGACAGAGCCCACAGAGCCCTTCGGCCGAGAGGCCTCTCCACCGACCGGCCTCGTGACGTCATTTGCCGGCTCCATTACTTCGCCCAGAAGGAGGATATTATGTCCAAGGCTAGGCAATTGGATGGTATCGACTTCAATGGCTGTGCTATAAGCCTCTATCAAGATCTTTCTTGGTACACACTCCAGCAGCGGAAGTCCTTGAAGCCCCTGACGGACGAGCTGCGGAAACGTCAGCTACGCTACCGTTGAGGTTTCCCTTTTAACCTCCAAGCCTGTTCCTCTGGGAAATGGTACACCCTATCTTCCCACACAGGCCTCACCCCGTTCTGCATCTCACTAGGTCTACCTCCATTGTCTATTCCGGATTGGGAGTTTCCTCTTCCTGATGTTCCTCTCCCTAAGCGGGCTCCTAGCGCGCAACCATGGCATGAGGTTCGGGGCGCCAGGAGGGGATCCCAGTCAACTACATCTCCCTCCAAGACCAATTTGCTGTAAAGGACCCTTCTGATTGATATTGTTGTCCCTGCTCTTTTTTCCTCCTACAGAAACTCTTGGTGATAACGCAATGTTGGAGGGTATTTTTTCTTTCTCGAAGGGTTCTCACACATGTTAAGTGTTAACTCCTAGCTGTTTACGGAGGTTATTGATAAATGGTTAATATCCTTGCTCATGTTGGCCGGTGGGGGGAGGGGCTGCGGACTTGTCTGCTGCCCTTGTCCCCCCTCTGGCCACTTTTCTTACTGTAGGATTTTTTCCTCTCCTTTTTTCTTGTGTCAGTTTAAATATGTTTTTTTTTTATTTTTTTATCATGGTTCCTGTTGCGGTTCACTCCCATTCCCCCACATTATACCCGCCTTTGGCTCCATGCCGGTAGGGAGACTGACGGTGTTACGGTTCCGTCTCTCTCCTGCGGGTCTTTTGCTGATGTTATTACATTGTTTTTGTATTCTTTTCTTTTTTGTCTCTTTTTCCATGCTTGTTCTTCCTTCTCCCCCTTCTCTTTCCCTCCACTTTAAGGTTTGTAGGAACGCGTTTTACTTCATTCCACCATGAGTGTCCCGGGGAAGATTAAAGTGTTGTCCCTCAATGCGCGTGGTCTCAACTCGCCGGAGAAGAGATCTAGCCTTCTACGTCTGTTAAGATCTGAAAGAGCAGATGTTGCATTAGTACAGGAGACCCATTTTAAGGTTGGAATTCGTAACCCCTCTATTACCAATCACTACTTTCCCACAGCGTTTTACTGTAACACCCCAAGTAGCAAATCCAAGGGAGTGGCTATTGTTTTTTCCAGGGACTTGCGTGTTTCGGACGTTACCGTACATAGGGTGGTACCGGGTAGGCTCCTTCTTTTGACTTGCAAAATCTTTGAGCAAATGTTCACTTTTGCAGTGATTTACGCCCCGAACCAGGCCCAACTGTCTTTCTTTAATTCCTACCTCCCGAGGTTAGACTCTCTGTTCCAGGCCGTCACGGTTTTAGGTGGTGACTTCAACTGGACATTAGACCCCAGCACTGACACGTCATCCCAAACCTCTAGATTTGTTGCATCCAAATATCGACGTGTTAAACGCCTACTTCACACACAATGACTAGCTGACTCCTGGGGAACCCTTAACCCCTCAGGACGTGACTACTCCTTTTATTCACACCCTCACCGGGTTTACTCCCGCATTGATTACTTATTCCTTAGCCATAGACACCTCACGCTTCTTATAGATGCCACTATTGGCTCTATCACCTGGTCTGACCATGCCCCGGTGACTTTGACTTTGGCCCTCCCTCATGGTTCCCATAAACAATGGACCTGGAGACTCAATGAGTCTCTTCTATATGACACACTCTGTAAAGATGCCTTAGACAAGACCCTAGACGATTATATTGCCACGAATGTTACGGACGATGTCTCCCACCTCACTGTGTGGGAGGCACATAAATGTGTCCTTCGCGGCAAGTTGATACAACTGGGCACCCACAAAAAGAAACAGAGGCAGTCTCTGATCTCGGGACTTCTACTTAAAATTCATGCCCTCGAGACATCTCACAAAGTATCACTGTCAGATGTGACCCTAGCAGAATTGTCGGAAGCCCGCTCTCAGCTGAATAAACTCCTCTCTGACAATATAATTCATTCCATCCGTAAATGTAAACAGAAATACTCTCAATGGGGCAATAAGCCTGGCCGAGTCCTGGCTCATGCTACACGAGCCCAACACTTGGCTTCATTTATTGGCTCAGTGAAGGACGCCAGAGGGATCCCCAAATTTAAATCACCTGAGATTGGGGCTTGCTTCGCACAATTCTACACCTTGCTTTATAATCTAGAGAGTGCTTCCCCTGTTGTAGATCCCCACCTTTCACTCCAAAAAATAAGGGACTATCTGATGTCCATTGATTACCCTGTTCTCCCGCCCTCGAAGCTTAGTATATTAGAGGCCCCTTTCACAGCCCAAGAGATAGACCAGGTCATATCTAGAGATGAGCGCCTGAAATTTTTCGGGTTTTGTGTTTTGGTTTTGGGTTCGGTTCCGCGGCCGTGTTTTGGGTTCGAACGCGTTTTGGCAAAACCTCACCGAATTTTTTTTGTCGGATTCGGGTGTGTTTTGGATTCGGGTGTTTTTTTCAAAAAACACTAAAAAACAGCTTAAATCATAGAATTTGGGGGTCATTTTGATCCCAAAGTATTATTAACCTCAAAAACCATAATTTACACTCATTTTCAGTCTATTCTGAATACCTCACACCTCACAATATTATTTTTAGTCCTAAAATTTGCACCGAGGTCGCTGTGTGAGTAAGATAAGCGACCCTAGTGGCCGACACAAACACCGGGCCCATCTAGGAGTGGCACTGCAGTGTCACGCAGGATGTCCCTTCCAAAAAACCCTCCCCAAACAGCACATGACGCAAAGGAAAAAAGAGGCGCAATGAGGTAGCTGTGTGAGTAAGATTAGCGACCCTAGTGGCCGACACAAACACCGGGCCCATCTAGGAGTGGCACTGCAGTGTCACGCAGGATGGCCCTTCCAAAAAACCCTCCCCAAACAGCACATGACGCAAAGAAAAAAAGAGGCGCAATGAGGTAGCTGTGTGAGTAAGATTAGCGACCCTAGTGGCCGACACAAACACCGGGCCCATCTAGGAGTGGCACTGCAGTGTCACGCAGGATGTCCCTTCCAAAAAACCCTCCCCAAACAGCACATGATGCAAAGAAAAAAAGAGGCGCAATGAGGTAGCTGTGTGAGTAAGATTAGCGACCCTAGTGGCCGACACAAACACCGGGCCCATCTAGGAGTGGCACTGCAGTGTCACGCAGGATGTCCCTTCCAAAAAACCCTCCCCAAACAGCACATGACGCAAAGAAAAAAAGAGGCGCAATGAGGTAGCTGACTGTGTGAGTAAGATTAGCGACCCTAGTGGCCGACACAAACACCGGGCCCATCTAGGAGTGGCACTGCAGTGTCACGCAGGATGTCCCTTCCAAAAAACCCTCCCCAATCAGCACATGATGCAAAGAAAAAGAAAAGAAAAAAGAGGTGCAAGATGGAATTGTCCTTGGGCCCTCCCACCCACCCTTATGTTGTATAAACAAAACAGGACATGCACACTTTAACCAACCCATCATTTCAGTGACAGGGTCTGCCACACGACTGTGACTGATATGACGGGTTGATTTGGACCCCCCCCAAAAAAGAAGCAATTAATCTCTCCTTGCACAAACTGGCTCTACAGAGGCAAGATGTCCACCTCATCTTCACCCTCCGATATATCACCGTGTACATCCCCCTCCTCACAGATTATCAATTCGTCCCCACTGGAATCCACCATCTCAGCTCCCTGTGTACTTTGTGGAGGCAATTGCTGCTGGTCAATGTCTCCGCGGAGGAATTGATTATAATTCATTTTAATGAACATCATCTTCTCCACATTTTCTGGATGTAACCTCGTACGCCGATTGCTGACAAGGTGAGCGGCGGCACTAAACACTCTTTCGGAGTACACACTTGTGGGAGGGCAACTTAGGTAGAATAAAGCCAGTTTGTGCAAGGGCCTCCAAATTGCCTCTTTTTCCTGCCAGTATAAGTACGGACTGTGTGCCGTGCCTACTTGGATGCGGTCACTCATATAATCCTCCACCATTCTATCAATGTTGAGAGAATCATATGCAGTGACAGTAGACGACATGTCCGTAATCGTTGTCAGGTCCTTCAGTCCGGACCAGATGTCAGCATCAGCAGTCGCTCCAGACTGCCCTGCATCACCGCCAGCGGGTGGGCTCGGAATTCTGAGCCTTTTCCTCGCACCCCCAGTTGCGGGAGAATGTGAAGGAGGAGATGTTGACAGGTCGCGTTCCGCTTGACTTGACAATTTTGTCACCAGCAGGTCTTTCAACCCCAGCAGACCTGTGTCTGCCGGAAAGAGAGATCCAAGGTAGGCTTTAAATCTAGGATCGAGCACGGTGGCCAAAATGTAGTGCTCTGATTTCAACAGATTGACCACCCGTGAATCCTTGTTAAGCGAATTAAGGGCTGCATCCACAAGTCCCACATGCCTAGCGGAATCGCTCCCTTTTAGCTCCTTCTTCAATGCCTCCAGCTTCTTCTGCAAAAGCCTGATGAGGGGAATGACCTGACTCAGGCTGGCAGTGTCTGAACTGACTTCACGTGTGGCAAGTTCAAAGGGCATCAGAACCTTGCACAACGTTGAAATCATTCTCCACTGCACTTGAGACAGGTGCATTCCACCTACTATATCGTGCTCAATTGTATAGGCTTGAATGGCCTTTTGCTGCTCCTCCAACCTCTGAAGCATATAGAGTGTTGAATTCCACCTCGTTACCACTTCTTGCTTCAGATGATGGCAGGGCAGGTTCAGTAGTTTTTGGTGGTGCTCCAGTCTTCTGTACGTGGTGCCTGTACGCCGAAAGTGTCCCGCAATTTTTCTGGCCACCGACAGCATCTCTTGCACGCCCCTGTCGCTTTTTAAAAAATTCTGCACCACCAAATTCAAGGTATGTGCAAAACATGGGACGTGCTGGAATTTGCCCATATTTAATGCACACACAATATTGCTGGTGTTGTCCGATGCCACAAATCCACAGGAGAGTCCAATTGGGGTAAACCATTCCGCGATGATCTTCCTCAGTTGCCGTAAGAGGTTTTCAGCTGTGTGCGTATTCTGGAAAGCGGTGATACAAAGCGTAGCCTGCCTAGGAAAGAGTTGGCGTTTGCGAGATGCTGCTACTGGTGCCGCCGCTGCTGTTCTTGCGGCGGGAGTCCATACATCTACCCAGTGGGCTGTCACAGTCATATAGTCCTGACCCTGCCCTGCTCCACTTGTCCACATGTCCGTGGTTAAGTGGACATTGGGTACAACTGCATTTTTTAGGACACTGGTGAGTCTTTTTCTGACGTCCGTGTACATTCTCGGTATCGCCTGCCTAGAGAAGTGGAACCTAGATGGTATTTGGTAACGGGGGCACACTGCCTCAATAAATTGTCTAGTTCCCTGTGAACTAACGGCGGATACCGGACGCACGTCTAACACCAACATAGTTGTCAAGGACTCAGTTATCCGCTTTGCAGTAGGATGACTGCTGTGATATTTCATCTTCCTCGCAAAGGACTGTTGAACAGTCAATTGCTTACTGGAAGTAGTACAAGTGGGCTTACGACTTCCCCTCTGGGATGACCATCGACTCCCAGCGGCAACAACAGCAGCGCCAGCAGCAGTAGGCGTTACACGCAAGGATGCATCGGAGGAATCCCAGGCAGGAGAGGACTCGTCAGAATTGCCAGTGACATGGCCTGCAGGACTATTGGCATTCCTGGGGAAGGAGGAAATTGACACTGAGGGAGTTGGTGGGGTGGTTTGCGTGAGCTTGGTTACAAGAGGAAGGGATTTACTGGTCAGTGGACTGCTTCCGCTGTCACCCAAAGTTTTTGAACTTGTCACTGACTTATTATGAATGCGCTGCAGGTGACGTATAAGGGAGGATGTTCCGAGGTGGTTAACGTCCTTACCCCTACTTATTACAGCTTGACAAAGGGAACACACGGCTTGACACCTGTTGTCCGCATTTCTGGTGAAATACCTCCACACCGAAGAGCTGATTTTTTTGGTATTTTCACCTGGCATGTCAACGGCCATATTCCTCCCACGGACAACAGGTGTCTCCCCGGGTGCCTGACTTAAACAAACCACCTCACCATCAGAATCCTCCTGGTCAATTTCCTCCCCAGCGCCAGCAACACCCATATCCTCCTCATCCTGGTGTACTTCAACACTGACATCTTCAATCTGACTATCAGGAACTGGACTGCGGGTGCTCCTTCCAGCACCTGCAGGGGGCGTGCAAATGGTGGAAGGCGCATGCTCTTCACGTCCAGTGTTGGGAAGGTCAGGCATCGCAACCGACACAATTGGACTCTCCTTGTGGATTTGGGATTTCAAAGAACGCACAGTTCTTTGCGGTGCTTTTGCCAGCTTGAGTCTTTTCAGTTTTCTAGCGAGAGGCTGAGTGCTTCCATCCTCATGTGAAGCTGAACCACTAGCCATGAACATAGGCCAGGGCCTCAGCCGTTCCTTGCCACTCCGTGTGGTAAATGGCATATTGGCAAGTTTACGCTTCTCCTCCGACAATTTTATTTTAGGTTTTGGAGTCCTTTTTTTACTGATATTTGGTGTTTTGGTTTTGACATGCTCTGTACTATGCCATTGGGCATCGGCCTTGACAGACGACGTTGCTGGCATTTCATCGTCTCGGCCATGACTAGTGGCAGCAGCTTCAGCACGAGGTGGAAGTGGATCTTGATCTTTCCCTAATTTTGGAACCTCAACATTTTTGTTCTCCATATTTTAATAGGCACAACTAAAAGGCACCTCAGGTAAACAATGGAGATGGATGGATTGGATACTAGTATACAATTATGGACGGGCTGCCGAGTGCCGACACAGAGGTAGCCACAGCCGTGAACTACCGCACTGTACTGTGTCTGCTGCTAATATATAGACTGGTTGATAAAGAGATAGTATACTCGTAACTAGTATGTATGTATAAAGAAAGAAAAAAAAACCACGGTTAGGTGGTATATACAATTATGGACGGGCTGCCGAGTGCCGACACAGAGGTAGCCACAGCCGTGAACTACCGCACTGTACTGTGTCTGCTGCTAATATATAGACTGGTTGATAAAGAGATAGTATACTCGTAACTAGTATGTATGTATAAAGAAAGAAAAAAAAACCACGGTTAGGTGGTATATACAATTATGGACGGGCTGCCGAGTGCCGACACAGAAGTAGCCACAGCCGTGAACTACCGCACTGTACTGTGTCTGCTGCTAATATATAGACTGGTTGATAAAGAGATAGTATACTCGTAACTAGTATGTATGTATAAAGAAAGAAAAAAAAACCACAGTTAGGTGGTATATACAATTATGGACGGGCTGCCGAGTGCCGACACAGAGGTAGCCACAGCCGTGAACTACCGCACTGTACTGTGTCTGCTGCTAATATATAGACTGGTTGATAAAGAGATAGTATACTCGTAACTAGTATGTATGTATAAAGAAAGAAAAAAAAACCACGGTTAGGTGGTATATACAATTATGGACGGGCTGCCGAGTGCCGACACAGAGGTAGCCACAGCCGTGAACTACCGCACTGTACTGTGTCTGCTGCTAATATATAGACTGGTTGATAAAGAGATAGTATACTCGTAACTAGTATGTATGTATAAAGAAAGAAAAAAAAACCACGGTTAGGTGGTATATACAATTATGGACGGGCTGCCGAGTGCCGACACAGAGGTAGCCACAGCCGTGAACTACCGCACTGTACTGTGTCTGCTGCTAATATATAGACTGGTTGATAAAGAGATAGTATACTCGTAACTAGTATGTATGTATAAAGAAAGAAAAAAAAACCACGGTTAGGTGGTATATACAATTATGGACGGGCTGCCGAGTGCCGACACAGAGGTAGCCACAGCCGTGAACTACCGCACTGTACTGTGTCTGCTGCTAATATATAGACTGGTTGATAAAGAGATAGTATACTCGTAACTAGTATGTATGTATAAAGAAAGAAAAAAAAACCACGGTTAGGTGGTATATACAATTATGGACGGGCTGCCGAGTGCCGACACAGAGGTAGCCACAGCCGTGAACTACCGCACTGTACTGTGTCTGCTGCTAATATATAGACTGGTTGATAAAGAGATAGTATACTCGTAACTAGTATGTATGTATAAAGAAAGAAAAAAAAACCACGGTTAGGTGGTATATACAATTATGGACGGGCTGCCGAGTGCCGACACAGAGGTAGCCACAGCCGTGAACTACCGCACTGTACTGTGTCTGCTGCTAATATATAGACTGGTTGATAAAGAGATAGTATACTCGTAACTAGTATGTATGTATAAAGAAAGAAAAAAAAACCACGGTTAGGTGGTATATACAATTATGGACGGGCTGCCGAGTGCCGACACAGAGGTAGCCACAGCCGTGAACTACCGCACTGTACTGTGTCTGCTGCTAATATATAGACTGGTTGATAAAGAGATAGTATACTCGTAACTAGTATGTATGTATAAAGAAAGAAAAAAAAACCACGGTTAGGTGGTATATACAATTATGGACGGGCTGCCGAGTGCCGACACAGAGGTAGCCACAGCCGTGAACTACCGCACTGTACTGTGTCTGCTGCTAATATATAGACTGGTTGATAAAGAGATAGTATACTCGTAACTAGTATGTATGTATAAAGAAAGAAAAAAAAACCACGGTTAGGTGGTATATACAATTATGGACGGGCTGCCGAGTGCCGACACAGAGGTAGCCACAGCCGTGAACTACCGCACTGTACTGTGTCTGCTGCTAATATATAGACTGGTTGATAAAGAGATAGTATACTCGTAACTAGTATGTATGTATAAAGAAAGAAAAAAAAACCACGGTTAGGTGGTATATACAATTATGGACGGGCTGCCGAGTGCCGACACAGAGGTAGCCACAGCCGTGAACTACCACACTGTACTGTGTCTGCTGCTAATATATAGACTGGTTGATAAAGAGATAGTATACTCGTAACTAGTATGTATGTATAAAGAAAGAAAAAAAAACCACGGTTAGGTGGTATATACAATTATGGACGGGCTGCCGAGTGCCGACACAGAGGTAGCCACAGCCGTGAACTACCGCACTGTACTGTGTCTGCTGCTAATATATAGACTGGTTGATAAAGAGATAGTATACTCGTAACTAGTATGTATGTATAAAGAAAGAAAAAAAAAACCACGGTTAGGTGGTATATACAATTATGGACGGGCTGCCGAGTGCCGACACAGAGGTAGCCACAGCCGTGAACTACCGCACTGTACTGTGTCTGCTGCTAATATAGACTGGTTGATAAAGAGATAGTATACTACTAATATTATATATACTGGTGGTCAGGTCACTGGTCACTAGTCACACTGGCAGTGGCACTCCTGCAGCAAAAGTGTGCACTGTTTTAATATAATATTATGTACTCCTGGCTCCTGCTATAACCTATAACTGGCACTGCAGTAGTGCTCCCCAGTCTCCCCCACAATTATAAGCTGTGTGAGCTGAGCAGTCAGACAGATATATAATATATATAGATGATGCAGCACACTGGCCTGAGCCTGAGCAGTGCACACAGATATGGTATGTGACTGACTGAGTCACTGTGTGTATCGCTTTTTTCAGGCAGAGAACGGATATATTAAATAAACTGCACTGTGTGTCTGGTGGTCACTCACTATATAATATATTATGTACTCCTGGCTCCTGCTATAACCTATAACTGGCACTGCAGTAGTGCTCCCCAGTCTCCCCCACAATTATAAGCTGTGTGAGCTGAGCAGTCAGACAGATAATCAGATATATATAATATTATATATAGATAATAGATGATGCAGCACACTGGCCTGAGCCTGAGCAGTGCACACAGATATGGTATGTGACTGAGTCACTGTGTGCTGTGTATCGCTTTTTTCAGGCAGAGAACGGATTATAAATAAAACTGGTGGTCACTATCAGCAAAACTCTGCACTGTACTGAGTACTCCTAATGCTCCCCAAAATTAGTAAATCAAGTGTCTCTCTAATCTATTCTAAACGGAGAGGACGCCAGCCACGTCCTCTCCCTATCAATCTCAATGCACGTGTGAAAATGGCGGCGACGCGCGGCTCCTTATATAGAATCCGAGTCTCGCGATAGAATCCGAGCCTCGCGAGAATCCGACAGCGTCATGATGACGTTCGGGCGCGCTCGGGTTAACCGAGCAAGGCGGGAAGATCCGAGTCGCTCGGACCCGTGAAAAAAAACATGAAGTTCGTGCGGGTTCGGATTCAGAGAAACCGAACCCGCTCATCTCTAGTCATATCCTCTATGCCGTCGGGAAAAAGTCCTGGCCCTGACGGATTCACTATCGCGTACTATAAGGTGTTTAAGGATAGGTTGCTCCCTCTTCTCCTTTGTGCGTTTAACTCAATTGCATCTGGTTCTCATTTCTCCTGTGATTCTCTGGAGGCCCATGTTTCGGTGATACCGAAGCAGGGCAAAGACCCTTCGGTCTGCTCCAGCTACAGACCCATCTCCCTTCTCAACGTAGATCTTAAAATCTACGTGAAGATTTTGGCGAATAGACTGAGTGTGCTGATCCCTCTCTTGGTTCACAATGACCAGGTGGGTTTTGTGATAGGCCGGGAGGCCAAAGACAACACTACCAAAATCATCAACCTCATCCATTTAGCATCCCACAGTACTACCCCTACTATTCTACTCTCTACCGATGCCGAAAAGGCATTTGATAGGGTCAGTTGGAAATTTATGGAATCCATCTTGGAGCATATAGGCTTAGGTCCTAATGCACTTACTTGGATAATGGCCCTGTACGACTCCCCGACGGCAAGGGTCCGTGTAAACGGCACCCTGTCTGACCTATTCACCATAAGCAACGGTACCAGGCAGGGCTGCCCATTATCTCCTTTGATTTTGTGCTATGTATTGAGGCATTGGCCAGGTCTATTCGGGCCAATCAAGCCATCAGGGGTTTCACCGTGAATATAAGCTAGCCTTGTTTGCTGACGACCTCTTGGCCATAGTATCTCACCCCACTGACTCCCTTCCGCACCTAATGAAAGAACTAGATCTATTTGGACACCTTTCCAATTTTAAAATTAATTATGCTAAATCTAGTGCTCTTAACATTTCCGCCCCTCTGGACTCCGTCGCGGCCCTTAAACGCTCTTTCCCTTTCTCGTGGCAATCTTCCCACATAACTTATCTCGGTGTTAAGTTGAGCGCTAACGAGTCCCAGTTGTTCCCACTGAATTATTTGCCTCTCTTGCAAATGATTCGGAATGACTATTCTAGATGGAATATGAAATATTTATCCTGGTTTGGGAGGATAAACATAGTTAAGATGAACACCCTCCCTAAATTATTATATGTAATGCAGACCCTCCCGATCCGCATCCCGGAGCCCTGGTTCCAATCTATTTCACTCTTGATCCAGCAGTTTGTCTGGCAGCGGAGGAGGCCTAGGATTAGACGCTCCCAGTTGACCAAATCGATTGTGAGTGGCGGCCTTCAGCTTCCTGATATAAAAAATTATTACCATGCCATCCTTTTGAGTAGAATTATAGACTGGACGAGATACCGTGAGCTTAAACAATGGGTGAAGCTGGAGGGCCTGTACGTACAGCAATTCCCAGAAATATTTCCTTGGCTCCCCTCCTCCCCTAAGCTGCTCCTTCCCCACCCTACCATAACTCCTACACTTGCCGCCTGGAAGTCACTGCGTGCATTACCTTATATCTCTTCTAAATTCGGTACCTTGACGTCCTTTCTGGCCAACCCTGAATTTACTCCGGGTGTCAACCCTGCCCACTTCTCACGTTGGGCATCAACAGGTCTGTTCAGGGTCGGTCAGATGGTGTCATCAACTGGAGTCAAACAGTTCTCAGACTGAGGGCGAAGTGGGACATCCCCCAACAGGACTTTTGGAAGTTCCTACAAATAAGACACTTTTTGATAACTGGCTCTAGAATCCAGAACGCCGCTAGAGAATTGACCCTCTTTGAGAAACTCTGTGTTGCTGTACTTGACCCGACCCACACTATTTCCACACTTTACAAGATTGTTTGCCATTCCCAACCTATCGATGCTCCATCCTTTGCTGTGGCGTGGGAGAGGGACCTGGGCATTTCCCTGTCGCGTAGAGACTGGGAAAATAATTTCTTAAAAACCCACACAAGCTCTGTCTGTGTCCAGGTCAGAGAGACAAGATGTTACAGGCACCCCTCTCTTCTCCATGCTATGTATCCCTCCTCATCAGCCCCTTCTACATATTTGGTGGACTTGTCCACTGATTCAACCCTTCTGGCGAGAGGTTATACGTATCTCTCAATTCATCCTTAAGACTCAAGTCCCGCATGATCCAGCATTCTGGCTTATTAATCACTCCACAATTCCAATGTCCCAACACAAACATTCCCTATTGAGACATTTAAGCAACGCAGCATGTGCTGTGATCCCGGCCATGTGGAGGTCCCACATCCCCCCCACGAGTCGTGCATGGTTCACTAAACTAGATTATTTCATGAGAATGGAGGATCTGTTCCTCTCATCGATAGGTAAATCTTGTGAATTCGATTCCACATGGTCCCCCTGGCTGGAATACAAGGCTACTTAGCCACTCCCTTGGATAGTAACTGAAATCTTTATTTCTCTGTCTCCCATAAACTTGCTAAGTGGTACCTCTTACTTCTCTTACCCCCCCCCCCCTTTCTTTTCTTTCTCTCTCCCTTTCTTACTTCATACTTCTCTTCACTTCTACCTTGTTGCCTTCCGGCACTCCTATTCTTTTCCTCTATTAATTTTCATGTTCCTTAAGTATGAGAACACCTTTACCTACTGCTGAGCAACTCAATTCTCTACACACTTGGTATATATTACCTCTGACGCGTCCATTCGCTTCTGCAGGGTTGCTAACTCTCCTTTTGACATCTGTACAATTTGATTTGTGTTTATCAGTCATACAGTATTTGTATTGGTGTTTCTGTATTTGTAACTGCATAGGTGTTTTCCTTTCTCTGTTTATGTCTTTTAAAATCCTTAATAAAAACTGATTATATAAAAAAAAAATTAATCAAACTTCTATAATATCATTTCTGGTATAATAAGGAACCATATATATCTGGAGAAGCTTGTAGTAACAAGTTAAGATAGAGTATGGGGAGAAAGTGTAACAATATAACAGATTTATGAGTTTCCCATCCATTTATTGGAAGCCACGCAGCCAACTAGAATTAATTTTGATTATTATATATAGATAAGAATAATCTTTTTATTCACCAAGTGCAGTCATTTTACTTATCTACCCTCTGAGGTTTACTTCATGGGGAAACCCACTGAGTCCACATTTTACGCCGGATCAATGGGTTAGCAAATGTCAACCCAGGGTTTACTGCACATGTAAAAGGCAGAATAGCTCAGGGTGTGAAACCTAGAGCTTTTTTCTGCACCTCAAACCCTGCGTTTAATTGGATCAGTGGTGGAGAGGATAGTAGATAAGTTCAAAGGCACACTAGCCCACAGGGATACAAGGGATATCAACGGTGGGCTCCCTGAACTGACAAATGATATACATTTTTCGGGACTTACCATCATAGTGCCTTTCCCAGTATGCAGTCTGTGTACATGTGTAGACTTGAATGTAGAGACTTTTTTCAGCTTGGAGTAGCACCCCACCCACCTACCCAAGGGCATTTTTAATCAGCATGGAACTCTGGCATTTACAGACTGCATACTGGAAAGGGCACTATGATTAATACATTTATACAATTTGTCAGTTTTAGGGATCAGTTCAGGGTGCAGGGTCCCCCTGGGTTGGTGTGGCCTGGCTGCTTTGGGGCATCACATTGTAACACTTAATTCAGAATTTTTTTAGCACCTAATTAATTTAATAGCTATGTAACACTTTTAATTAACATTCTAATTATTACCTTTCTTTCACCCATGTAACACTCTTAACACATAACTTAGGCTTCTAACTTATTAACATTACTAACACTTTAACCTTTTACTGTTGTCCTGTATTGGCTTGGGGGGTACTGTGCCCTGGACTTGAACCTCAGTGTTTGGGATCCACCAGATGATTTCACATGGTCATTGGTTGGTGGGCCCATATTTTTTGGACAAAATTATACTAAGAACTTCCATTTTACTCTGTGTTAGATTACAGAGTTTATTGCAATTAATTATATTAGCAGGGCTTAGTATTATAGAGTGTGCATCTTCTGTGTGGAACTACAAGTTCAGCATGATAGCACCAGTGGCGTGCGGTGAGGTCAGTGGCTGGTGAGGCACTGCAGCCATAATGTCAGCCGAGTCCCGTCGATGCCTGCTACTGCCTCCGAGCTGATGCCCGCTACCGTCACTATCCCTGCATGCGCCGAAGGCACACGTTCTCCCAGAAAACGGGTTGTGCTTTTGCAGTGAGGGTGTGGCCTCAAAACAAGAGGGGAGATACAGTGGGTGACAGGGAGAGGGTGATGCCAGGGAGAGTATGACAGCAGTGGGTGACAGGGACAGGGTGACAGCAGTGGGTGATGCCAGAGAGCTGGTGACAGGAAGAGGGTGACCGCAGTGAGTAACAGTGAGAGGGTGCCAGCTGTGGGTGACAGGGAGAGGGTGATGCCAGGAAGCTGGTGACAGGAAGAGGGTGCCAGCAGTCTGTACCAGCTGTGGGTGACAGTAAGAGGGTGACAACAGTGGGTGACAGGGAGAGGGTGCCAGCAGTCGGTAACAGCTGTGGGTGACAGTAGAGGCGCACGTGGAAAATATAGAGGTGTGGCTTCATGGAGAAGGGGTGTGGCCGCAAAATAATACTAATTCATATTACGATGCACAGTAGTCTCCATTATTCAAATTATGCCGCACAGTAGCGCCACTACACCAGGTAGAGCCCTTTTTACACATTACGGCAGACATCGTCCCCCTTTTTACACATTACGGCAGACAGTGTCCCCCTTTTTACACATCACGGCAGACAGCGTCCCCCTTTTCACACATTACGGCAGACAGCGTCCCCTTTTTACACATTACGGCAGACAGCGTCCCCGGATTCACCTGTGCTCAAGCATGGAAATCCTGAAAACCTGACCTGTCGGAGCCCTCTTAGTAGACAAACTTGTAGCTCTGCTGTAACCTCATATACAGTATACATGCATGGTGCCCCTATCTCCGCACAGAGACACTGACTTGCCTGGTCTTGCGTCTTTGGGAGAGGGCTTCAAGCCCCCCATCCCCTCCAGCTGGACCATGTCAGCCGGCACGGCAGCACTGAGATGACGGCAGACATTAGGGTGACACCGGAAGCCGTGTGGCGGAGACACACTGACACTTCCACACCGCGACCGCCACCCAATCACCCGGCTGTTTACAGCCATCCGCCGATCAGTGAGCCTCCTCAGGGACGGGCAGTGGGAGCGCAGGGGGAATATGCGCTCTAACTAGGTGTGCGCTGTGGGCAATGCCCCTTCTGCACACAACTAGTTACGGTGCAGCCCTCACCCCTTATATATTTAGTGTCCCCCCTCATCCTCATCCCTTAAATATTTAATGATCCTCCCACCCACTAAATATTTAGTAACCCCTCTCCGTACCACCCGTTATATATTTAATGTATCCTTCACTCCCACCTTATAAAATATATTCAATAGCTCCCCCAGCTTGATGACCACGGCTCTCTCCTGTCCTCCTCCCCCCTCCCCCCCCCCCGACTGACCTCTGTGCAGGCTTGTTACAGTCCAGCTCCAGAGTCCTGACTCTCCCGCTACCCAGCGCTGTCACTGGCGCCAGCGGAGGAGAGGAGCTTGAAGCGCTGCGGCCACCGGTGGATCAGCCTGCAAGAGTCGGGATGATTCTCTCCAGACTCTGCCTCCAGCAGCAGCGCTCTCTCCTCTGTACCGCCGCTGCTGGATCCTGGGGACGACATCCCCGGGCCCCCGTATGGAGGACTGCATTGAGCTCCCTGTCGCTGTGAGTTGCTGGGAGACGGGGATAGGGGGGATGACAGGGGTGGGGGCACCGCCACTGGACAATCATACAGTGTGTAAATCAGGTGCGTGTCAAAGCGGCACTTCCAGTAGGTGCCGCCTATAGGGATTTTGTTAATGGGCTTTTACTGCCCGATTCTCAACCCCGCCCCCCACTTCCGTCTCCTTAACATTGTTAGCTGGAGGCACCGAGAGCGGTGCCTCTGAAACAAATTTAGTACCATTTTTAATAAAGTAGAAATGATTAAAATAATGTAACGGCTACAGCAGATAATTATGACACAGAATATGTGTCATAAGTGTCTTCTTTATATTATTTTAATCATTAATGACAGGGGAGGCACTGCCTCCCCTGCCTCCCCTGACTGCACATCCCTGGATAGCACCTCTCATTATGTTTGGAACTAGGGTGTGCAGTCCAAAGTACCCCCCCCCATGTATTTGTTATTAACAATGTGTCATTTGCTCACTTTATTAACTTATTATGTTAACATTACTGTCAGAGTCAGATTCCAAATCCTTCAGACTTTCAAGTTATTAAACTATTTATTCAACATTAAAATTTGTCACTTTCACTCATTGGATGAAGTAATGTAATTTATGGGCTTTACCAATTGCTGCCCATATGTTAATGAAAATAGGATTTTAATTACCTACAGGTAAATTCTTTTCTCGTAGTCCGTAGAGGATACTGGGGTCCATTTAGTACCATGGGGTATAGACAGGTCCAATAGGAGCCATGGGCACTTTAAGAATTTGATAGTGTGGGATGGCTCCTCCCTTTATGACTACCAGACTAGGAAACTGTGCCTGAGGAGACGGACATACTTTGAGAGAATGATAGATAAGGATAGTGGTGATATTCCGAACCAGCACACACAAGAGGAAAGCCAAGCTAACCAAACTTGAAACAGGAACAGCAACGACTGAACCAACAATACTTAACCAAGTAACATTGCATGAAGAACTAAGCACTGGGCGGGTGCCCAGTATCCTCTACGGACTACGAGAAAAGGATTTACCGGTAGGTAATTAAAATTTTCTCTTAACATACTAGAGGATACTGGGGTTCATTTAGTACCATGGGGCTGTACCAAAGCTCCCAAACTGGGTGGGAGAGTGCTGAGGTTCCTGCAGAACTAATTGACCAAACTGAAGGTCCTCATAGGCCAAAGTATCGAACTTGTAGAACTTAGCAAACGTGTTTGAACCTGACCAAGTAGCTGCTCGGCAGAGCTGTAAAGCCGAGACACCCTGGGCAGCCGTCCAGGAAGAACCGACCGACCTAGTAGAGTGGGCCTGTACAGATTTTGGACATGGCAAACCTGCCATAGGATAAGCATGCTGGATAGTGAGTCTGATCCAGCGTGCAATTATCTGCTTTGAAGCAGGACACCCAATCTTACTGGGATCATAAAGAACAAACAGCAAGTCCGTTTTTCTGTGACGAGCTGTTCTCTTCGCATACAACTTCAAAACCCTCACAACATCCAAAGACTTTGAAGTAGCAGAAGTGTCGGTGACAACCGGAACCACAATAGGTTGGTTGATGAAGAAATTTCTGACGAGTTCTGAGTTCAACTGTGTCCTCATGGAAAATTGAATAGGGACTTTTATGAGACTTAGCCCCCCCAACTCCGACACACATGTTGCTGAAGCCAAGGCCAACAGTGTGACGGTCTTCCCGTAAGATATTTTACGTCCACCGCCTGTAACGGTTCAAACCAGTCCGATTGGAGGAACTGCAGCACAACGTTGATATCCCAAGGTGCCGTGGGAGGCATAAAGGAAGGATGGATGTGCAGAACACCTTTCAAGAACGTCTGGACCTCAGGGAGAGAAGCCAATTGTTTCTGAAAGAAAATGGACAAGGCCGAAATCTGGACTTTTAAGGAGCACTTTTTGCGATTCCATGTCCAGTATCATTCCCAGGAATGGGAGCCTCCTTGTTGGCTCCAGGTTAGATTTCAAAAGGTTCAGAATCCACCCGTTATCCTGGAGGAGTTTGGGTGAGAGACCAATGCTGTCCAGCAACCTTTCCCTGGACGGTGCTTTTATCAGGAGATTGTCCAGGTACGGAATTATGTTCACTCCCTGCTTGCAGAGTACAAACATCATCTCTGCCATCACCTTGGTGAACACCCTCGGTGTTGTGGAGAGACCAAAGGGCAGGGCCTGGAACTGGTAGTGACAGTTCTGCAGTGCAAACCGTAGATAAGCCTGATGAGGCGGCCAGATCGGAATATGAAGGTACGCATAGTTGATATCCAGAGACACTAGGAATTCTCCCTTCTCCAGACCTGAGATTACTGCTCTCAGAGACTCCATCTTGAATTTGAACACACGTAACTACGGGTTCAAAGAAAAGACTTGAGGTTCAGAATCAGTCTAACCGAACCGTCTGGTTTCGGTACTGCGAACAAGTTGGAATAGTACCCCTTGTTGAGCAGATGAGGTGGAAATGGAACAATGACCTGAGTTTGTACCAGTTTTTGGATGGCATGCTGTAAAGTTATACTTGCCTCTTGTGAAACTGGCAAGCCTGATTTGAATAATCTGTGAGGTGGGAGTTTTTGGAACTCCAGTCTGTAGCCCTGGGAAATAAGATCTATGACCCAGGGATCCTGGCACGAACTTTACCAAATCTGACTGAAGAATTGTACTTGGGCTCCCACCTGACAGCCCTCCAGGCATTGCGGTCCACCGTCATGCTGAAGTCTTTGAGGAAGCAGAGCCTGAGCTCTGTTCCTGAGCACCTGCAGTTGCTGACTTGCGTGGTTTACCTCTTGCGCCGCTGGAGGATGTAGAAGCACCTCTGGATTTGCCTTTGAACTTGGCCGCCCGAAAGGACTGTAACTTAGAAGCTGAATAAGTCTTCATGGTTGGGGGGCGGAAGGAAGATACGTAGACTTACCCACAATAGCTGTGAAGATCCATTTGTCTAGTTCATCTCCAAACAAGGCCTCTCCTGTTAATGGTAGGCCTTTCATGCCTTTCCTGGAGTCCACATCAGCAGTCCACTGGCGTAGCCATAAGCCCCTGCATGCCGACACTGCCATAGTGGTGGTGCATGCATTAAGCAAGCCTATCTCTTTTATGTCTTCTACCATAAAGTTCACAGAGTCCTGTATATGCAGTAGGAGTAAAACAACATCCCCCCTAGACAAGGAATCTAATCCCTCAATTAGGTTATTTAGTGATCCACGCAAATGCAATAGTGGGTCTTTGGGCCACCCCAGTATACAATGATTTGAGTGTAGTCTCAATTTTAAGATCAGCCATGTCTTTTAGAGAGGCTGCACCAGGAACAGGCAATACAATTTTTCCTGACCGCCTAGAGACTGATGCGTCCACTATCGGTGGATTTTCCCATTTTTTCCTATCCTCCAGAGAAAAGGGAAAATATGAGAGCAACCTTTTAGGGATTTTAAATTTCTTATCAGGATTAACCCACGGTTCTTCAAACAGGGTATTCAATTCTTTTGACACAGGAAAAGTGACTGAAGACTTCTTTTTTTACATTAAAATAAGATTCCTCACACTCCTCTGACACCTTATCAGGGATATGCAGAACATCTCTGATAGCTTCTATAAGAGCTTCTATTCCCTGTGACAGAGCCGCATCCTCCCCCACCCCTCCAAGTCTACCTACCACACCCTCCTCCAAGTCTGACCCTTCAGCATCAGAGTCAGACTGCAGGATATGGGCCAGAGATCACTTTTGCGGCCAAATTTGAGGGGATTGAGACGCTGTTTTGGGGACTGAGTCTCGGCTTATAAACTCATCCACAGTCTTTTTCCGTCTCTTTCTCATTGCGGGACAATTTTGTAGAAAGAGTAGAGATCATTCCTTTCAGAGAATTAACCCACTCTGGTTCAGTCCCGCTATTCTGTGAACCCTGAGTACCCAGTAGTGAGCCCCCCGGTGAAGAGGACCACTCTGCTGTACAAGAAACACACTCTTTGCCTGACATAATGTAAATGTGACAGCACACACACACAGGAAAAGGATAAGCAAAAATAACCCACAAAGATCCCTTCAGGGAGACACAGGTTTGGAGCCAGCCCCCACCGCGCCCTTACCGCTAATGCCAAGCTTAGCCTGATCACAGACTAAGTACCCTGATAGGGGACTTAGTACACTAGTAATCGCTCCAACCCTGCTATGACCCCCTGGTACTGCTGAGGTAATTTGGAGTCACACTGGAGGAGCTGCGCATCCCTGTCAGTCAGCGTCTGTGTCCACTGCAGAGGGAAAATGGCGCTGGTGAGCTGCTGGATCCTCTCATAGTGAAGCCCTGCCCCTTCAATGGCACGCGGTCTTCCCGCTTTTTTAATACTGGCTGAGGATTTTGGTGCTTAAAATGGACAGAAACCGTTTTAAGGCTGTATTGCCAGTATGGGTACCGTGCACAGTGTACTGAGACGCAGCTGTGTACTGTGTCCGGAGATGCATTCCACCCCGTTCAGAAGCCGTGCGTCTCCGTACCCTTGTTCCACCATAATGGCTGGTGCCCCGCTATCTGGGACGCTGGTCCAATACTCACCACTTTTCATTCTTCTGGCTCTGTTAGGGGTGGCGGTGTGCTGCGGGAATGCACGCTCGCCATGGTGGTTTGCGAATAGTTCCCTCAGGAGCTCAGTGTCCTGTCAGCAGGGAATGGGACCATTAACCAATTCAAGAGGCTGAGCCGTTCCCCCCCCCCCTCCCCCCAAGTCCCACGAAGCAGACAGGCTGGTGCCACCCAGCCTTGCCTGAAAATAACAAACATAAAATAAATGCAGAAAACTCTTCAGGAGCTTCCTTCAGCGTGACCGGCTCCTCCAGGCACATTTTCTAAACTGAGTCTGGTGGGAGGGGCATAGAGGGAGGAGCCAGCCCACACTATCAAATTCTTAAAGTGCCTATGGCTCCTACTGGACCCGTCTATACCTTATGGTACTAAATGGACCCCAGTATCCTCTAGGACGTAAGAGAAAAGTCCATGTCCAGTGTTTAGTAATTTTTAACCCCCAAGCGTAAGTCCAGTTGGTTTGCTATGCTGCAGTCTTGTCCTTTGATGGTGTGCTCCTATCATATGGACCTCAGTTTTATCAGGATACAGTTGTAGCTAACTAGCACTCATCCACTCTTGAAGCCCAGCTAGACAGCCATTTAGGACTGTTATTGGGTTCTCAGTACCTGGATCAAAGGTATAGTTTTGTATCATCTGCACAGTAGTGGCAGACCAGGCCATGACATCTGATTATTTTATCCAGTGGTAGCATGTATACTGCAAAAAGCATGGGAGACAGTAGGGAAACGTGGAATTGATGGGCTGCAGTCTCATGAATACTGGAAATGTAAAAATGCTGACTACACTGTGGGTATTTTATATGTGCACTTTACCATACCAATGCCTTCATACAGGGGCGGATCCA
The DNA here is from genome assembly GCF_028390025.1 of Pseudophryne corroboree. Classification (NCBI taxonomy): domain Eukaryota; kingdom Metazoa; phylum Chordata; class Amphibia; order Anura; family Myobatrachidae; genus Pseudophryne; species Pseudophryne corroboree. Next base: position 322,913,709 of record NC_086449.1, on the reverse strand, counting down.
GAAAAAAATTACAGGGGGGGCACCATATGGGGCGTGGCTTCATTGGAATGGGCGTGGCTTCGTTTGAATGGGCGTGGTATTGCAGGAAAAGACTACCTTATACCCCAGTTTTGCAACCTGCACGCCCAGACGTTGGCCACCACAGGAAAGAAAAATAATCCTGATTCATGCCCCTTACATTATTTGTCATTTTTCCTCCTTATAGTAATGCCCAGTATACATTATTCCACATACTGCAATGGCCCTTAGACATTATTCCACACACAATAATGCACATGACACAATATGCACACACTGTAATGCCCCAGACACATTATGCCACACACCGTAATGCCTGTGACACATTATGACAGGAATCGCAATGCTCGTTATACATTATGCTACACACTGCACTGCCCCTGATACATTATAGCACATACAATGTCTGTGACACATTATGCCACACACTGCAATGACCTTGAGACATTATACCACAATGCCCGTGATATAGTATACCATACACCGTAATGCCTGTGACACATACCGCAATGCCCGTTATACCCTATGCCACACACCGCAATGCCCGTTATATATTATGCCACACTGCAATGACCCTGAGACATTATACCACATACCACAATGCCCGTGATATAGTATACCACACACCGTAATGCCTGACACATTATGACACACACCGCAATGTCCGTGATACATTATGCCACACACTGCAATGACCCTGAGACATTATACCACATATCACAATGCCAGCGATATAGTATACCATACACCGTAATGCCTGTGACACATTATGACACACACCGCAATGTCCGTGATACATTATGCCACACACCGTAATGCCCATTACACATTAAGTCCTACAGTAAGGCTTCTAATTACTTTTCAAATACCTGCTCGTTGTCAGGGGTTTCATGCACTGGGTGTCATGCTCGTTGCCAGGGGTTTCATGCTCTTGGTTCCATGCACGGTGCCAGGGGTTTTCATGCTCAGGGTGTCATGCTCGTTACCAGGGGTTTCATGCACTGGGTGTCATGCTCGTTGCCAGGGGTTTCATGCACTGGGTGTCATGCTCGTTGCCAGGGGTTTCATGCACTGGGTGTCATGCTCGTTGCTAGGAGGTAGTCCTTGTTGCTAGGGCTGTGCTCCCAGTGCCACATATGTCCCCAGTGCCAGATATTCCCCCACGGTGCCAGGTACTCACATGCCCCTAGTGCCAAATATAGCCCCCCCCCCCATGTGCCAGGTACACATATACCCCCAGTGCCAGATATTCCCCGACAGTGCCACATATGCCCCCTGTGCCAGATATCGCCCCCCCAGTGCTATATATGCCCCCAGTGCCACATATGCCCCAGTGCCAGATATTCCCCCCCCAGTGCCACATATGCCCCCAGTGCCATATATGCCCCCAGTGCCAGATATTCCCCCCAGTGCCATATATGTCCCCAGTGCCAGATATTCTTCCCCCCCTCCCTGCCAAATGTGCCCCCAGTGCCAGATATTCCCTCCCCAGTGCCATATATGCCCCCAGTGCCAGATATTCCCCCCAGTGCCATATATGTCCCCAGTGCCAGATATTCCCCCCCCCTCCCTGCCAAATATGCCCCCAGTGCCAGATATTCCCCCCAAGTGCGTCCCCCCCCCCCCCTTCCTCCGCCGCCGCCGCTGCTCCCCCCGCTCCCCTGCTGTTAGGAGGGACACGGAGGGCACAGCACAGTGCACGCCTCCCTGTGTCCCTCCTGTGTCTCCGGCGGCCGCGGGTCACTGTAATAAAGGAAGTGCTCACGAACGGCACTTCCTTTATGAGACCAGCGGCCGCCGGAGACCCAGGAGGGACACAGGAGAGGCGCGCACTGTGCCCTCCGTGTCCCTCCTAACAGCAGGGGAGGAAACGAGACCGCAGACAGACATGCGGACGCTCGTCCGCATGTCAGTCTGCACTAAAAATGACAGGGGGGGCACGTGCCTTGGTGCCCCCCCCCTAAATCCGCCACTGCCTTCATAGAGATGTTGTTGTGACAAGCATGTCTGCCATCATTATTGCTCCAATCCGAATTATACTTTTTAGGCTACAAAACCACAATTTAATCCAACTGCACCATTTCTTCATTTTCTAGAAGGACAATGACAAAGATCACTGTGTGCGAATTGGTGTGGGGAATGGTCTCCGACCCGATGTCTGGAAAGAGTTTATACATCGTTTTGGTGATATGAAATTATGTGAATTTTATGCAGCAACAGAAGGAAATGCTTTCTTCTTAAACTACTCTGGAAAAGAAGGAGCAATTGGCAGATGTAATATGTTCATGAAGGTATTCTGCACAACGTTGTAGACTGATACATAATTTGATATACTGGCACATGAATAGTGGTATTACTAGACAACAAAAGATGTGTGATTCCATCATCAGTGCTTCATATCAATGGCCTGTTATATTCAACTATGAGATAGATAACATTATCGCGTACTGACCCGTCTACTACAATTCAGAGATAGCAGTGATGTAGCAATAGTCCCTGCAGCTCCCGCAGTGGCTTGGGGGCAATGACGCTCCCTTTCACCTATAGCGAGCGGCAGCCGCGAGTGGTGCCCAATCAGCATGAGGTGATGGTAGACGCTCCCAGCTTTAGTCTGTGTGTGAGGTAACATGGTGTGTAGCCGGGAGGAGAGTAACTGCAGATCCAAAATGTACATAGTGGCTATGTAGTAGTCATATAGGGCCTTTTATTTTATTAAGCCCAAAAATAGCATCTGGATTCATATACGCAAGAAAAGAGCTGTCTTTCAATTACGTGTTGAAAAACTTAAATGTGCTTATGTATTAATCATTGTCTTGTTATAATAGGGCTTTAATAATTTCTATAAGTATTTTAAAAAAGTATTTTAATAAATATATGTACATCTTGGAAAAGATTGATGCTGTTGTACTCACTTTATAGCTTGGTATTAGGCGCCCCCTAAAGAAACAGTCTTTTATATATATATATATATATATATAGAATAACAAGATAAGCAGGCGGCACTCGTCAGGCTGGATAAACGTGATGACTTTATTGGCTAAAGGCCGACATGTTTCGGAGATAACTTCTCCGTCCTCAGGGCCAGACAAACAAATAACAAGTGTGCAAGTGGCTTATAAGACATGGAAAACCCCCCCAAATTAACAAACCTAACCGTACTCACCTGCTCCACGGCGCACCCGCCCGTCGACCGCTACTTGGCACTTCCGCGTCTCACTGCCGCGACGTCACAGATGCGCCACGTCGCAGGGGAGCTCCATGGCAACCGGAGCGTAAGCTAATCACGTCCCCGGCAACCTGTGGTATAACAAAACATGTGAATATAAAATTAGTAAGTGCATAACAGACAGTATACTATCCGTGAATTAAAAGTTAAAAACACATAAACACATAAAACGAGAGCTGGGAAAAACAACAAGGAGTACGTCATAAATATTGAATATTGAATATTAAATGTTAAATAGTAAATAGTAATGATAAATATACAACCCGCTGATAGTTAAGCAATCAATACTTAGGTTATGTTATTATGACAACCACTGTTTGTTAAAGGCATCCCCTCAGTCCTACTGTAACATTATAGTCTTAGTCACATAAGGGTATTAGAATCTTAGAACTCTGGGGTAATATAACCTACCAAAGTAATATTATTTAAGGCTTGAAGGGCATGAGGCGTTACCAAAATAGCGATATAACGATGAAGGGAACTTACTAAAAGGACTGACAAATTTTCTGAAGTGTGTAAGTATTTAAATATTATAATTATTATAAAAAGCACTGGAGTCCCAGGTTCTCATTTAAGCCCTTGGGAAAAATAGTGCCCAGGGAGTATATCCACCTGGACTCCTTTTGTAGTAAGAGCCTATCCCTGTTGCCACCCCTTAAGGACTTAGGGACATGGTCAATAAGGATGGCCCTAATGCTTGACACTCCATGTTTGGCTTCCATACAGTGACGGGCAAACGGCTGGTCACTAGAGCCCTTTTCATGGGCTTTTTTAATTGCACTCCGATGTAAAGCCATACGTTCCCTAAATTGCCTAATGGTCTTACCAATATATGCAAGGCCACATGGGCAAGTGAGGAGGTACACCACATGTGTGGAGGTACATGTGAGTCTGTGCCTAATTTTAATTTTCCGACCTAATTTTAATTTTCCGACCTTAGATCGTGAGGCCTCACGATCTAAGGTCCTTAGCATACCACGCATGAAACTATTGAGACAGTCAAGTACTTCACCCCTACAGGATAACCCCAGACTGGCCATGGTGAGTAAATATACCACGGCCAGCACCAGGGTGACCCGCCGGGCCAAACAGCTCTGGCCGATTATACAGACGGACCAATCTTTGTCCTCTTTGGCAAACACACGCCTTATGCCTAGGCAGAAATCTGGGTGACCACATCATGAAACTTGATGTTTCTAGCCTCACTAAGGACAATGAACCCCACTTTCTCCGCTTGATATCAGGTTGCTTTAGGTGCTTGGGATGTGCGACCTGTAACACTCTTAGTGTAGGGGCTACTTTTAATCATCCCCATACAGGTCGGAAAATTAAAATTAGGCACAGACTCACATGTACCTCCACACATGTGGTGTACCTCCTCACTTGCCCATGTGGCCTTGCATATATTGGTAAGACCATTAGGCAATTTAGGGAACGTATGGCTTTACATCGGAGTGCAATTAAAAAAGCCCATGAAAAGGGCTCTAGTGACCAGCCGTTTGCCCGTCACTGTATTGAAGCCAAACATGGAGTGTCAAGCATTAGGGCCATCCTTATTGACCATGTCCCTAAGTCCTTAAGGGGTGGCAACAGGGATAGGCTCTTACTACAAAAGGAGTCCAGGTGGATATACTCCCTGGGCACTATTTTTCCCAAGGGCTTAAATGAGAACCTGGGACTCCAGTGCTTTTTATAATAATTATAATATTTAAATACTTACACACTTCAGAAAATTTGTCAGTCCTTTTAGTAAGTTCCCTTCATCGTTATATCGCTATTTTGGTAACGCCTCATGCCCTTCAAGCCTTAAATAATATTACTTTGGTAGGTTATATTACCCCAGAGTTCTAAGATTCTAATACCCTTATGTGACTAAGACTATAATGTTACAGTAGGACTGAGGGGATGCCTTTAACAAACAGTGGTTGTCATAATAACATAACCTAAGTATTGATTGCTTAACTATCAGCGGGTTGTATATTTACATCCTCTAGAGAAGAACCAATAAACATATGATACATTTGTATCGCATGAAAGAGAAACAGCTGCTGTCAGTTCACAAATTGAGCTCCGGCAGCCTGATGTCAGTATTTACTATTTAACATTTAATATTCAATATTCAATATTTATGACGTACTCCTTGTTGTTTTTCCCAGCTCTCGTTTTATGTGTTTATGTGTTTTTAACTTTTAATTCACGGATAGTATACTGTCTGTTATGCACTTACTAATTTTATATTCACATGTTTTGTTATACCACAGGTTGCCGGGGACGTGATTAGCTTACGCTCCGGTTGCCATGGAGCTCCCCTGCGATGCGGCGCATCTGTGACGTCGCGGCAGTGAGACGCGGAAGTGCCTCGTAGCGGTCGACGGGCGGGTGCGCCGTGGAGCAGGTGAGTACGGTTAGGTTTGTTAATTTGGGGGGGTTTTCCATGTCTTATAAGCCACTTGCACACTTGTTATTTGTTTGTCTGGCCCTGAGGACGGAGAAGTTATCTCCGAAACATGTCGGCCTTTAGCCAATAAAGTCATCACGTTTATCCAGCCTGACGAGTGCCGCCTGCTTATCTTGTTATTCTATCTGATGGGATTCATTTCCTCATGAGGAAGGAACCGCAGCAAATTATCATCTTATATGAGAGTGCCGGACACCACACTGGACATTATATATATATATATATATATATATATATATATATCTGTATATGAGTTAAATATAAAATTTGAACATTCTTACATACGTACTCACAATCCCATATACCATATAGCATACTGCAATATGACAAACTGTTTTGTATAAAGCATTGCAAAGCACCAAGGCCCTTGTATATTTGGACCACAGCTCCCATTTTTATATGAATCCCATATTTAGACGCACTATTAAAAAGAAGAACAGGGAGCGCTCCATAGTGCGTAAAAGTTTAATTCACACAGACATGTACAAAAGTGATCACAAGTAAGACATGCTTGTAATAAGACACAAACAGTGTGGGCTGATTATCACGTGGCTTTTTGAAGATACTCCACCGGCAAAACTGCTTCCAGGACAATGTTGGTGATATCCAGAGATCAACGCATGCTGGGTTCACGCAAACCAGGATGCAGTGTAAGGTCCACAGTAGTAACAAAAGAGCATGTCTAGCGCATTTTGTCATCAGTTTCGTACAGTATATAAAATCACATTTTTTTTTCTTCTTACCAACTAATAACATGAAAACAGTTTGTTGCAGAATGTTATACAGTACGTAGCTAAAAAACAGGATTTTAATTACCTACCGGTAAATCCTTTTCTCGTAGTCCATAGGGGATACTGGGAATCCATTTAGTACCATGGGTTATAGACGGGTCCCCTAGAAGCCTTGGGCACTTTAAGAATTTGATAGTGTGCGCTGGCTTCTACCTCTATGCCCCTCCTACCAGACTCAGTCTAGGAAACTGTGCCCGAGGAGACGGACATACTTTGAGAGAAGGATATAGAAAAATGAAAGTGGTGAGATTACGAACCAGCACACACAAAACAAGAGGAAAGCCATGCTAACCAAACTTGAAACCAGGAACAGCAACAGCTGAACCAAACAACATTACTGAACCAAGTAACAGTGCAGGAAGAACGAAGCACCGGGCGGGCGCCCAGTATCCCCTACGAACTACGAAAAAGGATTTACCGGTAGGTATTTAAAATCCTATTTTCTCTTACATCCTTGGGGATACTGGGAATCCATTTAGTACCATAGGGAAGTACCAAAGCTCCCAAACCAGGTGGGAGAGTGCTGAGGTTCCTGCAGAACTGATTGACCAAACTGAAGGTCCTCAGAGGCCAAAGTATCTTGTAAAACTTTGCAAACGTGTCCGAACCTGACCAAGTAGCTGCACGGCAGAGCTGTAAAGCCGAGACACCCCGAGCAGCTGCCCAAGAAGAACCCACCAACCTAGTAGAGTGGGCCTGTACAGATTTTGGAACCGGCAAGACTGCCGTGAAATAAGCATGCTGGATAGTGAGCCTGATCCAGCGTGCAATAAACTGCTCTGAAGCAGAACACCCAATTTTATTGGGATCATAAAGAACGAACAGCGAGTCTGATTTCCTGTGATGAGCCATCCTCTTTACATACACCTTCAAAACCCTCACAACATCCAAAGACTTTGAAGTAGCAGAGGTGTCCGTAACAACCGGAACCACAATAGGTTGGTTGATGTGAAATGCGGACACCACCTTAGGAAAAAATTGCTGATGAGTCCTGAGTTCAGCTCTGTCCTCATGGAAAATTAAGTAGAGGCTCTTGTAATACAATGCCCCAGCTCCGACACACGTCTTGCTGAAGCCAAGGCCAGCAGTGTGACTGTTTTCCACGTAGGGTACTTTATGTCCACCTCCTGTAACGGTTCAAACCAGTCTGATTGGAGAAAGTGCAGAACCAAATTGAGATCCCAAGGTGCGGTGGGAGGCACAAAGGGAGGTTGTATGTGCAAAACACCCTTCAAGAACGTCTGGACCTCAGGGAGAGAAGCCAATTGTTTCTGAAAGTAAATAGACAAGGCCAAAATCTGGACTTTAATGGAACCTAGACGTAGGCCCACATCCACTCCCGACTGTAGAAAAAGCAGGAAACGTCCCAGATGAAATTCCACCGTAGAATATGGTCTGCTTTCACACCAAGAGACATACTTCTTCCATATACGGTGGTAATGTTTAGACATTACCCCCTTCCTGGCTTGGATCATAGTCAGGATGACCTTGTCAAGAATCCCTCTCCTGGCTAGAATCAACCGTTCAACTTCCATGTTGTTAAATGTAGCCACGGTAAGTCTTGATAGATGAATGGGCCCTGTTGCAGAAGATCCTCGCAAAGAGGTAGAGGCCATGGATCTTCGATCAGCATCTCGAGAAGATCCGCATATTACCATGCCCTTTACGGCCAGTCCAGAACAATGAGGATTGCTTGAATCTTTTCCCTTTTTATTCTCTTTAGAATTCTTGGGATCAGAGGAAGTGGAGGAAACATGTACACAAGCTGGTAGACCCACGGAGTTGTCGGAGCATCTACCGCTGCTGCTTGTGGGTCTCTCGACCTGGAACAATACCGCTGGAGCTTCTTGTTGAGTCGAGAGGCCATCATGTTGATCTGTGGATATCCCCACTGACGTGTCAATCACTGGAACACCTCTGGGTGAAGGCCCAATTCCCCTGGGTGCAGGTCGTGTCTGCTGAGAAAGTCTGCTTCCCAGTTGTTTACTCCCGAAATGAAGACCACCGACAATGCCACAGCGAGTTTTTCCGCCCAGAGGAAAATTCTTGACACCTCTGACATTGCTGCTCTGCTTTTCATTCTGCACTGCCGGTTTATGTACGTTACTGCAGTTACATTGTCCGACTGGACAAGTAGAGATAAGGCCTGCAGAAGGGCGTTGTAGGTAGCCCTGAGTTCCAAGATGTTTATTGGAAGGACGACTTCCTGACTTGACCATCTTCCTTGAAATTGCACTCCTTGGGTAACTGCTCCCCAACCTCTGAGGCTTGGGTCTGTGGTTAGCAGGATCCAATTCTGAATCCCGTACCTCTGACCCTCGACGAGGTGAGAAGTCTGTAGCCACCACAGAAGGGAGATCCTGGCTCTTGGAGACAGACAGATCCTCTGGTGCATGTGAAAATGTGATCCGGACCATTTGTCCAATAGATCTAGCTGTAAAAGCCTTACATGAAACCTTCTATACTGAAGCGCTTCATAAGAGGCCACCATTTTTTCCAGAAGGCGAATGCACAGATGCACCGAGATCAGGGTTGGCTTCAGGACAGCCGAACCATCGACTGGATTACCATAGCCTTCTCCAAGGGAAGGAACACTCTCTGAGACTCTGTGTCCAGTATCATTCCCAGGAAAGGAAGCCTCTGTGTCGGTTCCAGGTGAGATTTTGGTAAGTTCAGAATCCACCCGTGATCCAGGAGTAGTCTGGTTGAGAGGCCAATGCTGTCCAACAACCGCTCCCTGGACAGTGCCTGTATTAGAAGATCATCCAGGTATGGAATTATGTTCACTCCCAGTTTGCGGAGTAGAAACATCATCTCTGCCATCACCTTGGTGAACACTCTCTGTGCCGTGGAGAGACCAAATGGCAGGGCCTGGAAATTATAGTGACAGTCCTGCAGTGCAAACCGTAGATGAGCCTGATGAGGCGGCCAGACCAGAATGTGAAGGTACGCCTCCTTGGTATCCAGAGACACTAGGAATTCCCCCTGCTCCAGACCTGAGATCACCACTCTCAGAGACTCCATCTTGAATTTGAACACTCGTAAGTAGGGGTTTAACGACTTGAGGTTCAGAATCAGTCTTACCGAACCGTCCAGTTTCTGTACTACAAACAAGTTGCAATAATACCACTTGTTTTGCAGATTAGGTGGAACTGGAACAATGACCTGAGTCTGTACCAATTTGTGAATGGCGTCATGTAAAGTTATACTTGCCTCTTGTGAAACTGGTAAGCCTGATTTGAAGAATCTGTGAGGTGGGAGTTCCTGGAACTCCAGTATGTAGCCCTGGAAAATAAGATATATGACCCTGGGATCCTGGAACGAACTTGTACAAATGTGACTGAATATTTTAGTCGGGCTCCCACCTGCCAGTCTTCCAGGCATAGCGGTCCACCATCATGCTGAAGGTTTTGAGGAAGCAGAGCTTCAGCTCTTTTCCTGTGAACTGTCAGTTGCTGGTTTGCAAGGTAAACCTCTAGCGCCTCTGGTGACTATACAAGAACCTCTGGATTTGCCCCTAAACTTGGTCATCTGAAAGGACTGTAAATTGGGACCTGAGCAAGCCTTCCTAGCTGGGGGAGCTGCAGAAGGATGATATGTGGACTTACCCGCAGTAGCTTTGGAGATCTATCTGTCTAGTTCATCTCCAAACAAGGCCTCTTCTGTGAAGGGTAGGCCTTCCACGCCTTTCCTGAAGTCTGCATCAGCAGTCCACTGGTGTAGCCATAGGCCCCTGCATGCTGACACTGACATATCAGTGGTGCGTGCATTAAGCAAGCCTATTTCTTTTATGGCTTCCACCCAGGGCCTGAGCTTCCACTAGGCAGCTTTAGGCAGCTGCCTAGGGGCTCCGGGACCTGAGGGGGCGGCCTGCTACAGCTGTCTAAAAAAGGTAGCATAGTCCTACCTTTCACAGCCACTGCAATCCCCCATAATGCGTATCTTACAGTAGCCGTGACTGCTAAACTCCCGTATTGCAGCCTTCAGCTCCACCTCCACCCGGCACAGGCAGTAACCTTGCCAGCTCCTATAGTCCTGGCTGGGGGTGACATGGAGCACTGCTTTTCATTCCAGGCTCTTTGCATCGGCCCTGCTTCCACCATAAAGTTTGCAGAGTCCTGTATATGTTGCAGGAGTAAAATAATCTCCCCTTGAGGTAAGGTATTTAATCCCTCAATTACAGTAGATTACCCGACCATTTGGCAATGGCTCTTGTAATCCACCCACATGCTATAGTGGGTCTCTGGGCTACTCCAGCAGCTGTATACAAGGATTTGAGTGTGGTCCCACAGGCAATACAATTTTTTGTGACAGCCTGGATACTGATGCATCCACTATTGGTGGATTTTCCCATTTTTTCCTATCCTCAGGAGGAAAAGGAAAAGATGATAGCAACCTTTTAGGGATTTGAAATTTCCTATCAGGATTAAGCCACGGTTCTACAAACAGGGTATTTAGTTCCTTTGACACAGGAAAAGTGGTTGAGGAGTTCTTTTTTATATTAAAATAAGATCCTCACTCTCCTCTGTCACCTTATCAGGGATATGCAGAACTAATCTGATAGCCTCTATGAGAGCCTCTATTCCCTGTGACAGAGTACCCTCCCCCACCTCTGAGTCCACCTACCCCTCCTCCATGTCTGACCCCTCATCATCAGAGTCAGACTGCAGGATACGGGCCAAAGTACATTTTTGCGGACAAATGGCAGGGGACTGAGACTCTGGTTTGGGTACTAAGTCTCTTTTCATAAACTCAGTCATAGATTGTCTTAAGTATTGCAGGACAGTTTAGTAGAAATGTTGGAAATCATTCCACTAATGGAGTCCAACCATGCTGGTTCTGCCCCGCTAGCCTGGGAAAGGACACTACACTGAGTACACACTAGTGAACCCCCTGGAGCAGAGGAACACTATTTGCCTGACGTACTGTAACAGTGACAGCACACACATACAGGAAAAGATTAAATGCACAATTAACTCACAAAGAGCCCTTCCAGGGAGACACAGAGAGAGTATGGAGCTAGCACACGGCGCCCTTACCGCTAATGCCAAGCTTAGCCAGGTTGCAGACTAAGTACCTAGATTAGGGACTTACGGGTATATTTACTAAGCCTTGGATGGAGATAAAGTCAGCGGAGATAAAGTACCAGCCAATCGGATCCGCTCCTAACATTTCAAAGGCTGGGTTTGAAAAATGACAGTTAGCTGGTACTTTATCTCCGGTAACTTTATCTCCATCCAAGGCTTAGTAAATAGACACCATAGTACACTAATAATCCCTCGCCCCCTGCTATGACCCCCTGGTATCGCTGAGGTAATCTGGAGTCTCTCCGGAGGAGCTGCGCATCCCTGTCAGTAAGTGTTTGTGTCAGCTGCAAATGGCGCTGGTGAGCTGCTGGATCCACTCATAGTGAAGCCCCGCCCCTCCAATGGCACGTGGTCTTCCCACTATTTTTTATACTGGCTGTTTGTGTCTGAGTGCATAAAATGGAGACAGACTCCTTTTATAGCTTTGTTGCCAGTCTCGTTACTGTGTCCACTGTTCAGCGTCTGTGTCCATACACAGTGGGAGATGCAGTCCGCCCCTTTCAAAAGCCGTGCATCTACGTACACTCATGCTGCCGTAATGGCCGGCGACCCGCTAACTGTGATGCCGGCTTAGTGCTCACCACTTCTTACTTCTGGCTCTGTTAGTGGTGGGGGCGTGCTGCTGGAATGCACGCTCGCCGAGGTTGGGCTTGCGAATAGTTCTCTCAGGAGCTAGTGTCCTGTCAACGGGGAACGGGACCATTAACCCTTCAAGAGGTTGGGCCATTCCCCCCCTAATTCCCACAAAGCAGGCAGGCTGGTGCCATCCAGTCCTGCCTGAAAATAACAAAAACATACTGTATAAAATAAATGCAGAAAACTCCTCAGGAGCTTCCAGAGACATGACCGGCTCCTCCGGGCACATTCTCTAAACTGAGTCTGGTAGGAGGGGCATAGAGGGAGGAGCCAGCCCACACTATCAAATTCATAAAGTGCGCAATGCTCCTAGTGGACCCGTCTATACCCCATGGAACTAAATGGATTCCCAGTATCCTCTAGGACAGGCATTCCCAACCATGGTCCTTAAGGCACACTAACAGTGCAGGTTTTAGTGATATCAAGGCTTCAGCACAGGTGACTTAATTAGTAGCTCAGTTATTTTGATTTAACCATCTGTGCTGCAGCCTGGATATGACTAAAACCTGCACTGTTGGTGTGCCTTGAGGAACGTGGTTGGGAATGCCTGCTCTAGGATGTGAGAGAAAATAAGATTGGCCCTAAAAGGTCAGGGAGATATTATACTGCACCAACCCTTTTGTCCTCTAGGTTCTTACTCATGGGCCTATATTTACTAATAATCCGAGTTTGTCCAATTTGTGTTTTTTTTTCTAAGTCCCAACATGGGAATTCACTAAGCACAAATCTTGGCAGTGTTTGGGCTATTCGTAATGGTTTTCAAGGCTAAATTCAGAAATACGAATGAATAGACCATCGGTCAAACGCGGCTGTTTGTTCATACAACACGGGAATTTACTATTAATTCGTATTTGGGTGTTAGTCTCTGAATGCTCAAATGCAGGTGTATTTTTTTGCGAATCGTTAAAAAAAGCAGCAATAAAATAGACCTGCTTTTTCCAGGCGAGTTTGGATAATCATGCACGGTAGACCGCGAGGTTAAGTGGGGTCACTCTTGTGGTTGGCCCCACTTAACCTCGCGGTCTACCGCATACCGCAAAGTTCCCACCATTGGATACAATGGAGCGCCTATGCGCTATATTGTATCTTCAGTGCGCAGCCTGACTGACAGCTTAGGCGCACACAGCCAATCAGGAGAGTGCCATGACGTGGCGCTCCCTGATTGGCTGAAGGGACCCTCTTTGACAGCAGTCACGGGGGGTCCCGTCAGTCGGGGAAAGGGGTCCCATGTGTAAACATGGGACCCCTTTCAGTGCGTGGTCCGGGTTATTCGTTTTTTTTTTTTTTTGCCAAGTACGTGGATTACAAGCAGAAGAGGACCGATCTACACTGGATTGTTGTGAGTATAATTTTATTTACAGGTACCCCTTGGATTCTACGTGGAGAAGGGGACCGACTCTTCGTGTCAACATAGGTAAGTATGTGTGTATGTGGGTGTGCATGTATGTAATAAAGTTATACTGTCACGGTGTGTGCTTTTTGTTTTTATTTGGGTATTTTTTTCGTAGTAGAACTACAGGTACCAGCGGGCCCGTTTCCCCCCCGCATGCTGGTACTTGTGGTTCTCCAAGTACCAGCTTGCGGGGGAGGCTTGCTGGGACTTGTAGTACTGCTACAAAAAACAATATTCTTTTTTTGACACTATGGCTATCAGCCCCCCATCCGCAGCCCTTGGATGAGAAGGACAGCCTTGGGCTTCACCCCTGGCCCTTGGGTGGCTGGAGGGGGGGACCCCTTGATTTAAGTGGTCTCCACTCCTCCAGGGTACCCCGGCCAGGGGGGACTAGTTGGTGATGTAATGCCAGCGCCGCAGGGACCAATATAAAAGTGTCCCCCGGCTGTGGCATTATCTCTCTGACTAGTGGAGCTCGGTGCTGGTGTGAAAAATATGGGGGACCCCTTCGTCTTTTGTCCCCCGTATTTTTAACACTAGGACCAGGCGCAGAGCCCGGTGCTGGTTGTTAAAATATGGGGGATCCCATGTCAATTTTTTCCCCGTATTTTTACAACCAGGACCGGCTCAAAGAGCCCGAGGCTGGTTATGCTTAGCAGGGGGGACCCCACGCAATTTTTTCCAGAATTTTTAACATTTTAAAAACTTTTTTAAGGTACACAATGAAGCCCTGCACGGATCTCAAAGATCCGGCCGGGATTCCTTGTGTTTTGTCAGGCAGTGTTTTACTCATCACTCCCGTAAAACACTGCCTGACATTACGAATCACATCGACATCGGAAAAAACGAATGAGGAAAACTCGGCAGCTTAGTAAATGACCGTATCAGGATTCAAAAAGTTGCAGTAAAATGCACCCGATATCATTCGAGATCACACACCCTTAAAAACGGCTAAAACATGAATATTAGTAAATATACCCCATGGTCTAATATTGAAATTTCACACTTTCCCTATAGGTAAAGTCTCTTTTTTTAAGCATGTCAGTCCCTGGGCAAACTTAAACCCTCTACTTAGTAACAGAAACAGGTCTATACACAACAGAGACAGCAGCATCATTGCTGTGTAATTCAATAAACAAAATCTAAACTACTGGTGAAGACTAAACTCTCTCTATCCACAGTGTTAATCCATAATCCCTTCTTTCTGGCCACTGATCACATTTACATGAGTTACTACTGATGCTTTTCATTAGCTAGCTAGTGCCATGACTAGAGGGAAGAGGTTCCCACCATAAAATAACACATTAAAACATGTTAAAAAACCTCTGTAGAAGCAGGCTAAAACTTGTTGGGCACTATCTGCTTCCTCCCCATGGCGGGATAGGGCAGAGGTATGTTGACCACAGCCATATGCCTCCCTTGCCCAGGCCCAGCAGTCAGTCACCAGCACATTCCCTTGCATTTTAGCCATCTATATTATCATCTTCGGGCAGCACGGTTGGCATAATTGCCATTACTGCCTCACAACACTGAGGTCATGAGTTAGATTCCCACCATGGCCCTAACTGTGTGCGGAGTTTGTATTTCTCCTTATACTTACGTGGGTTTCCTCCGGGTACTCTGGTTTCCTCCCACAATCCAAAAATATACTGGTAGAATAATTGGCGCGTGTGTGTGTGTGTGTGTGTGTGTGTGTGTGTGTGTGTGTGTGTGTGTGTGTGTGTACTTGTGGCATGGAATATTGATTGTATGCTCCACCGTGAATGGGAAAATATTGTCTGTAAGGCGATGTGGAATATGTGTGTGCAATATAAATTACTGTTTATAAATAAATCTTAATGTTGGCTGCTCCTGGTTGAGTGTTGGGGAACTCCAGGATAGGTCATCTGACCCTGCATCAAGTCACTCCCCCCCCTCCCCCCATCCTTCATTGAGGCAGATCTGATAGCTGCCTTTGTACTTTATTTTGTAGTAGTAGTACTGGCCACAGTGCAACTCTGCCACCAGCTCCAGGCAGTTTCTGAGAAAGGGGCCGATTTAGATCTGATCGTTGTTGTGCGAAATTCGCAAGGCGGATGATCATCGATTGACTGCGCATGCGTACGGTTCATAGTATGCATGCGCAAGGAAAAACTGTGAAAAAATCCAGTCTTTTCAATTGCTAGGCGTACGAAAGTTGATTGACAGGCAGCAGCCATTTGGGGGGAGGTAACTGTCCGTTTTCTGGGAGTGTCAGTAAAAACTCAGGTGTGCCCAAGCATTTTCATGGAGGGTGTGTGACGTCAGCTCCAGCCCTGATCAACCTGTTTCTATTGCACTGTAGGAGTAAGTCTCAGAGATTTTCGCAAGTTGTATGCAGAATTGCGTAGGGCAGGTATTTACTCTGTCTGGGCGGCGACTATCTGATCGCAAACCTCTGCAAATTTGCAGAGGAGCGATCAGGTCTGAGTTACCCCCAAAGTATTTTGAAAATATTTTATATAGTTTAAGACTGGTTAATATTTAGGTTTATTTGCATAAATTGAATATGCCATTTGTGCCCATAGGAAACCAATTAAGGAATCTACGTACTTGGGATATCCATGATAAAAGTTGAATGTTTCTGATAATTAATCTAAATTTGGTAGTAATTCACAATAAATATATATTTTTTAATATGTTGTCTTTCAGTTTGTTCGACCTTTTGAACTGATCAAATACAATGTAGAAAAGGATGAACCAGTTAGAGATGCATCAGGGCACTGCATCCGAGTACCAAGAGGTAAGATAATCTTATGCAGCAGAAATACCTAAGGTTACTGTGTCTATGTAACGGAATACATACGTATTTACTGGCGGCTGGGATGCTGGCTGTCAAGATACCAACAGTAAAGCCTCTTGCGGGATCTCTGCACTAGCCATGCTGCGGGCACGGTAGCTCGGTGCGCTTGCCACAGGTTATATTCTTCCTCTATAGGCGCTGTGGACACCCAAAGAGGGAGAAAATCCTGTGGCGCTGGTATTCCGGTATTTCACCGCCTGTTGTGATTCTGGCATCGGCATTGTGACCGCCGTGATCCCGACAGGTGATCTCGTGATTGTCTCCATATGTAATTATATGTAGTAACACAGTATGTGCACTACATGCATTGAAAGATTGTTTAATTAATACATTTAAAAACTAGAACTGTCAGAGTAATTATTCAGGTTCCGACTGCACCTGCTCCCATCATTGCAAACTACATATTTTCGTTACTTTGTGCATGCAAAGGACCCATTCTGCGCTTGTGTGAACGAGTCTTGCGACATAGGATGCAGAGCGGCAGCAGACTGTCAGTGATTAGCAGTCTGCTGCTGTCTGGGAGAACGGGAAAGGGCGGTGATAGCCTCCATTTGTATTTAGGGGATGGGAAAAGGCCAGGGATGTCATCATGTCCGTCATAGGACAGAGATTTCCTGGCCTCTGCGACGGGGTGGCTTGTGCGGCACCATGGGTTCCAAAAGCCCAGGCCAGATGCTAAGGGGTACAAAGGGTACACCCCTCCCGTGCCCGAGGCTCAGAGGGGCCTCCTAATTGTGATGGCTGTCGCTCTGTTGTGGGGACGAGAGGGGGACACAGCCTCCACTGTCATCTGGGAGGGAAAGAAGAAGAGATGCTGCCACAGTGTATGCTGTGGTAAGGGGGGATCAGCGGCTGCTACTGTGTGTGTGCTGCGGGGATGGCAGACAGCTGCTGTATGTCTGTGTGATACTACCAAAGCAAGGTAAGTAGGTGGCTGTGAAGTGTCGGTGCTGATGTCGGCCGTATCTGATACTGCAGCAACATGGATGACGACCTCCTCTGGACCTCACCGATGAACCCTAGGCAGAAGGACAGAGAATCCCCAAAAGACAGACTCCAAATAATCATCACACATTAGGACGGTGATAAACCTCCTAATGATAATGTGTGGACCCTTATTCAAAAAGTAAAGCATTCAATACCTTTAATACCAAGAAATAATGACACGGAGACTTGAATTTGGCAGAAAATTGTTAGCTATTTATTGTACCCTAACCATTAGAAAAAACTTGTAAAGTAAAATTTAAGTTAACATGCCGATTCAGCCGGCATATGGTGGCAGAAAAAAGAACAGCTATATTCCACTGACGATAACCTCAAAAAACATTAAAACCCAAACGATCCTAATTTACCACAAACCATACATAGGTAATAGGTGCCCGACTCAGACCTCCACGCTGACTGCCAACCCTGATGGGTGATGACGCTGCCCCCTGATGGGTGATCTAGCGGCCTTAAAAGTCAATGGAGGTGAGTGCACCTAAACCACACCAATACTGTAAACAACTGTAACTAACAAGTCAAACTACAACCTGCCATTCTTTTCCGCCAACAAATAGCCAACGATAAATAATAACTAACAATTCAGAGCCAAGGCACTCCATGCCAAAACCTCTACCAAATGGGGTGGGAGGGCGGGAAGGCAAACCAGCAGCAAGAGAGACTCAGCTAGCCTATACATCCTTATATATACTGAACCCTCCCCTCTCTACCATTGGCTGTACTTTTCATAGCATTTAGGTCCACCCCTCACAGGAGGTTTAACTCTCTCCATTCCTATGCCTGTCATTTCGCTCTCCTAAACCTCCTAATGATAATGTGTGGACCCTTATTCAAAAAGTAAAGCATTCAATACCTTTAATACCAAGAAATAATGACACGGAGACTTGAATTTGGCAGAAAATTGTTAGCTGTTTATTGTACCCTAACCATTAGAAAAAACCTGTAAAGTAAAACTTAAGTTAACATGCCGATTCAGCCGGCATATGGTGGCAGAAAAAAGAACGGCTATATTCCACTGACGATAACCTCAAAAAACATTAAAACCCAAACGATCCTAATTTACCACAAACCATACATAGGTAATAGGTGCCCGACTCAGACCTCCACGCTGACTGCCCACCCTGATGGGTGATGACGCTGCCCCCTGATGGGTGATCTAGCGGCCTTAAAAGTCAATGGAGGTGAGTGCACTTAAACCACACCAATACTGTAAACAACTGTAACTAACAAGTCAAACTACAACCTGCCGTTCTTTTCCGCCAACAAATAGCCAACGATAAACCACAACTAACAATTCAGAGCCAAGGCACTCCATGCCAAAACCTCTACCAAATGGGGTGGGAGGGCGGGAAGGCAAACCAGCAGCAAGAGAGACTCAGCTAGCCTATACATCCCTATATATACTGAACCCTCCCCTCTCTACCATTGGCTGTACTTTTCATAGCATTTAGGTCCACCCCTCACAGGAGGTTTAACTCTCTCCATTCCTATGCCTGTCATTTTGCTCTCCTAAACCTCCTAATGATAATGTGTGGACCCTTATTCAAAAAGTAAAGCATTCAATACCTTTAATACCAAGAAATAATGACACGGAGACTTGAATTTGGCAGAAAATTGTTAGCTGTTTATTGTACCCTAACCATTAGAAAAAACCTGTAAAGTAAAATTTAAGTTAACATGCCGATTCAGCCGGCATATGGTGGCAGAAAAAAGAACGGCTATATTCCACTGACGATAACCTCAAAAAACATTAAAACCCAAACGATCCTAATTTACCACAAACCATACATAGGTAATAGGTGCCCGACTCAGACCTCCACGCTGACTGCCCACCCTGATGGGTGATGACGCTGCCCCCTGATGGGTGATCTAGCGGCCTTAAAAGTCAATGGAGGTGAGTGCACCTAAACCCCACCAATACTGTAAACAACTGTAACTAACAAGTCAAACTACAACCTGCCGTTCTTTTCCGCCAACAGCGAAAGACTCTTCCCCAGAGTCTTCGCACCACCACCATACCCTCAACCTAACTCCTGCAACACCAGAAACAGATCCTCCAGGAAAAACAACATCCCTTCCTTGGACAGATGCACACCATCAGGCCGAAAAAGGTGACTGGCACGAAACCAAATCCTAGGGTGGCGAACCACTTTCCCTCCGTGAGCCAACACCCACTTCGCCACCGCCGCATTCACCTTTTGCCTGGCCTCATCAATCGGGCGACCGTCCGCTACTCCTCGCCAACGCAACCTTGGCACCATCATAGAGAACACCAAAACACAATTGGGCCACGCTGCGGCCACACTGGCCAGATCTTCCACCATGGCCCATCGCAGCTCCAAAGATGTCCTCTTCCCCAGATCGTTGCCACCCAAATGGACAACCAGCACCCTAGGGACTCCATGCTCACTGACCCGACTGACCAATCTACTCTTCAGATCTTGCCACATCATCCCCCGCCAACCAAGCCAACGAACGCCATGAGCCCAAGGAAAAAACTGTGCCCCCTCCGAGGCCAAAAACCTGGCTGCCCAGTAAACATAAGAGTGGCCAACTACCCAGATTGCCAAATCGTCTTCTACCCAACCTGAAGAGAAGGAAAGGAGTAAAAATCGGTTAATAAGTATCCTAACAGGAGCTTATGGAATGCATTAACCTGAAGGATCTGCCAAAAGAAAAAGGAGGTTTTCGTGTCTTGCATAAGTCACGGCCTAGCCGATCTAAACAAGCTTCCAGCCAATCGAAGCATAACATAAAAACACAACGGGAAAGATCAAAGTAAAATAAGGAAAATAAAAAGGGGGGTGGGTTTAAAATTGGGAAAAACATGTAAGAACTCAGCTGGAGGTGAAAGAGTAAAAACCTGCTGAGGGACTTTGTGTTGTAACTAATCAGCCGAGTTGTAGATTGGAATTCAGTCCGTCAAGTCAGGCAAAAAATCGCAAAAGAACTCCAGACCCCCGCTGCCAGCAGCGGCGAGTAGCTAATCCCTGAGTAAGATGAACAAGGGAGACGAACAGACACAAACTGCACAAGGACGTACTTAACCTTATAACATGAACTTATACAACGTCTAATAAAACTGAACTGTTAATCAAACTAAAAACTCATGAAACTGGGCGAATATATTGTTTATAACTTGACGACTTCCATCGCCCCACTGCCTGAATCTCCGCAACGGAAAAACCCGCCGACGCAGCCGACGTCGCCGCCCCGATTCGGAAAGAATGCGTACCGAAAGCAGCAGGTGAAAGGCCCAAGCTCGCCAGACAGCGGCTCAGCATCAAACGAAACTGATATTTCGTCAAAGGTAAACCGTCATAATGCAGCAGCCACGACCCCTGCACACCGGGCCGAACTGCTGCATATCTCGATGCCAATCTCACCGGGCAGATGCTCCCCTCCAGAGACGGTACCAGAGTGACCCATCACCCTCTACCTACTTGGTCCGTCTTAGAGCGACGCAATCTGCACAGCAAGGACCTCTCACCCACCACCACGTCATCCAGAAGCATGCGCGAGTCTGCCCACTTAGATGGCGCTACCAGCTCCGAAACCCGAAAGGCTCCGTGGTAAGCCATGGAGAACGCCAACTGGAACAAAAGCGATTCAAAAATTGACGACGCGATACTGCCTACCGCATCGATGACGGCCGGTAGCAAGGCCGCATCGATGGGGCGTCGCCTATCAGGCGGCGTTGGCGCCACGCGGGCCCACCCTTTCATCGCCTTTATAAGAAGCCCGCTCTTTGTCACGTCAGGGACACCCTTGATTCTATTAAAAAATAAATCCCTGCTAAGTACCGGGACACCACCGCTCTGAACCTACCCGTGACAAAAAGCTGCCAAATAAAAGAAAGCATCATCCGATGCCCGCTCTTACCTTCTTGACTACGTCCTCGGACAAACTCTTCCCACTCGCTCCAAGCTTGACCGTAAGCCTTGAGCGTGTTCGGAGCCACTGACCGCATCGCTAGACCCTCCAGTCCGGTCCGATCACCTGCCAGACATAACCGGGACATTGAAATCATCGGCCTCGGGTGCCAACAAACTAAATCTCTCCCACTGACCGCGGGACAACGCGTCGGCAATTCCGTTTTCAAGTCCTGGCACATGCTGCGCGCAGAACTATACATTCTTATGCAAGCATGTCAGCAGCAATCGCCCAAGCACCCTCAGAACCACCAGCAACTTCACACTCTGGTTATTGATCGCATGCACCACGCCCAGATTGTCACATCTAAACCAAATGCTGCGATGAGCCAGACGATCGCCCCAAACCTCCAGCGCTACCATAATGGGGAAAAGCTCCAGCAGCAAAAGGTCCTTAGTGAAACCTTCGCGATGCCATTCCTCAGGCCACGAGGCCACGCACCAAGATCCCTCTAGGTAGCAACCGAACCCAGAGGAACCCGCCGCGTCGGTAAACAGCTGTAACCTAGCATTGTTGATCGTTGGGGCCAGCCAGATACGCACCCCATTGAAGTCCTCCAGGAACGAGGCCCAGACGGCCAAATCCCTCTTAATCTCGGAGGACAAGCGAATGAAATGATGCGGCCTGGCACACCCCGCCGTCGCCCTCTCCAGCTTTCGGCAGAAAACCCTGCCCATCGGGATCACCCGGCAAGCAAAGTTCAAGAGGCCCAGCAAGGACTGCGCCTGCCTAAGCGTGACTTTGCGCGACATCACGAACTGGCAAATAACCTCGCGGAGCTTCGCGACCTTGGCCTGAGGAAGGCGACACGATCCCGCCACCGTGTCGATTTCAATCCCCAAGAACGACAAACAGGAAACCGGCCCCTCCGTTTTATCCTCGGCCACAGGAATGCCAAAGTGATAAAACAACGCTCGGATGCTGAACAGCAAGTCGCTGCAGCACGGCGAATTCGCCGGTTCCACACACAGGAAATCATTGAGGTATTGCACAACTCCATGACCCCCTGAAGAAGACTCCACGCACCAGTGCAAGAACGTGCTAAACCTTTCAAAAAACGAGCATGAAACGGAACATCCCATCAGCAAACATTTGTCAATTAAATATTCCGCTCCGATTCGAAAACCCATAAAACGGAATGAGTCCGGATGCAGCGGGAGCAACCGAAACGCGGATTCAACATCGATCTTAGCCATCAGAGCTCCCGGGCCATAACTACGAACCAACTCCAGCACCTCGTCAAACGACTGGTACACCACCGAGCAGTGTGCCGGTGGTAACGCGTCGTTGACCGACGACCCTGACGGGTAAGAAAGATGTTGAATGAGCCGAAAGGCACCCGGAGTCTTCTTGGGAACTACCCCCACTGGGGAAATGACCAGGTCATCCACTGGGGGCGAGCTAAACGGGCCCTACATCCTACCCATTCGCACCTCTTTATCAACCTTCTCGTGCAAAACAGACGGCAAGGTGCGAGCGGACTGAAGATTCCGGAGAGCCTTGACCGATACTTCGCCCGCAACTGGCAAGCGGTAACCAAACTTAAAACCCTGAAACAAAAACTGAGCGTCCGTACTATTCGGATACCAATCCAACCATTTGGACATGGCGTCCAAATCAATTGGCGTTGGGGCCCTGTGGAGCGATCCCGCTCGGGCCGGGTCTTGGTAGCTCTGCTTTCCCCGCGCGCCTTGCCGATTTCCTTTAAAACAGTTGGAGGCCGGGTTGAAGCCGCCACATTGCAAGCACGAATGTCGAAACCGACACTGCTTGCCGAAGGAACAGGTCGCATTATTAAATGCGAAGCACTTCCCCCTCGCGGCGGCCTGCCCTCCCCCGCGGATAGCCAACCTACCTCTCCTACCCGGTCCCCCTTCCGCGCTACTCCCCTGGGCGGACGACCCTGCGCGTTGCCCGTCCGCCCCCGGATTCCGGGGCTCCTTTGCGGGTTGAGAAGCCCGGGTGACCTGGAGCCAGACCTCTACGTCCTTGCAACCAAAGTCAATAATCTGTAAGCAGTCCTGCTTCTCTCAGAACTTCTCATCATACATCCGCCATTCGATTCCTTACGATGTGCGCTGCATATCGTGTATCAAGTGCAGGTATCGTATGACGTTCATATGTTCCTCAGGCCTATCTTCCAGATAACACGCCGCAAAGACGCAAAAACCGGCCAGCCAGTTGTCGAAAGTACGGAAAGCTTCAGCTCCGATGCCTTTCTTAGCTGTCGCTGCCTTAAACTCCTTCTTCGCGTCCTTAGTCAGCACGAACATATCTACGTAATCGCCTCTGCAGATCTTCCTACGGCAGCTATCCCGCAACCCCCTCAACACTGCCGTATAATCACAGTGGACTACTCCCGGCAAATCGCGGCGCTTATTGGCCCTGCAAGCGTCCTCGCTAAGCCGCTTGCGTCTCTTCCGCCTCTCCTGTTGCCCTGCCGCCCTCTTAGCGTACTTCGTCGCACGCTTTTTTGCCCTAGTCGTGCTACTGACGTTGGACGCTTGCGATGACAGGGATGAAGAAGAGGAGGAACTGAGAGAACTGGAGCGCGCGCTGGAGCCCGATGCCGACTGCTCAACCTCACCTGACGCTGTCGACTGTTCGGACTGGGAGTCCTCCGGTGTGGAAACTTCGAAATCCTCCTCATCATTCACGTCCACCTCAACTTCTCCGCGATCAACTGAAGAAGAAGACAAAGCATGGGACCCGGAAACCACTCCCGGGGCATGCCTAGCACTCCGGGGCAAAGACGTCCCCACCTCGCGTCCGCGCTCCGTCCGTATTGGACGGTGTCCCAACTGCGCCGCGGCCGCCCCCAGGTCACGGCAAGCGCGCGCTATTCGCTGAGCCGCTGACCCCGGCTGCGTTCCGGACGCCCTTGCTTCTGCGTGCGTGCCGGAATGCCTTGCTGCCCCCGGGGATGCGGCTGCGGCCAATGGGCCCAATGCCGCCACCACCGTCGACAGAGCCGATGCCAACTCTCCGGAAGCCTCCTGACTTCCCCAAAAGTCGCGGCCGGCACCGGTGGGAGCCCCCGCAGATGCCAGCGCACCTCTCCTGGCCCGTCAGCCGGCAGGCGCCGATAAGGGACCCGACGGCCAATGCCCCGCCTGGCCTGTTGGTGATCTGCTGGCCCCCCTGACCACAATTGGCGTGGCCCCCCACCAATCATCTATCCTATCCTGCGCCTGCTGGCCCTCACTATCGCTGCTGTGCCTACCACCGCCCCCCCCCGCGCGTGCCCTCCCCCCGCAGGCTGGAGCTCTCTCCGTCTGCAGGGAAGGCACCTCTGCGGGGCTCAATGCTGCCGCGATCTATCCTGGGACGCCCCCCGCCGCCGCTCCCCGCCGGACTCCGGCTGTAAGGGAGGCAGCAGGGGAGACGTTGAAACTGGTGGCGCCGCTGCGCGCACACGTGCGCGAACGGTGCCACTGGCTGAGAGCGCGGGCGTGCGCGCTCCCTGTGCGCGCGGCCCGCCGCTTCCCGCCACCCTCCTTCCAGCGTCTGGGCCACCGGAAAGGACCGCCGGACGAGACCCCGCGACAGGCCTCGTCCGACCCGCCGCCGCTCTCCGCCCACCCCGACCCCCTCGCCCGGGATCACCCCGCAGCCGTGACAAGGGGGACAGGTGGGGAGATGGGATGGGAGCCCCCATTGGCCGCCCGCTCTGGCGCGGGCGCCTGCTCCCGGCAACGGCGCCTCACCCTCAAGAGGTGGAGGTGAAGGGCGATGCCCGGCCACCTCCGGTCGTCTCCCCCGTGCCCCCAGCCCCCCCTGCCGCTCGCGGCCGGAGGTTATTACCGGACCCGAAACCAGGGGCAGGGAAGACCGGGTCCGTCCAGCCACCGCCGCGCGGGCACCCGCGTCGGCCCTGGTGGACGGGGAACGGGCAGATGAGCCAGCAGGCCCATCCGCGGACCCAGCTTCACCGCCTGGTGAGCGGTAACAAGCTGGGGTCCCGGTAGAACGGAGGGGGCGAGAGGCGGCCATTATCCCAAAGCAGTGTGTGGTGCGATGAGAGAGGAGGGTGAAGCTATAACAGTACAACAGTATAACAGTATAACAGCTATAATAGTATAACAGTATACTATATAACAGTATAACAGTTTTCAGTGTAAACCTGAATACTCTAACTAGCCTAGCTAAAACACTAGTGATTATGCAATTCAGCAACACTCACCAGAAGGCAAACCAGCAGCAAGAGAGACTCAGCTAGCCTATACATCCCTATATATACTGAACCCTCCCCTCTCTACCATTGGCTGTACTTTTCATAGCATTTAGGTCCACCCCTCACAGGAGGTTTAACTCTCTCCATTCCTATGCCAGTCATTTCGCTCTCCTTAGGTATTTATTGTTCAGGAAAGTGACTGGTCACCGCTGTGGGTTCAAGTGGTTAAATTCAAAGTGCAACTCACAGTAAAATAACAATGTAGAGGGAAACACGTAGTAGTATTACAAATAACCACAAGGTTTTCTTTAGGTAAAAGATAGAATACCTCAACATACAATTTACTTTTACATTAGTGCATTAATCACAGGAAAACTACATATAAGTAGAGATGTGCGGCTGGCACTTTTCGTATTTTGTGTTTTGGTTTTGGTTCTAATTCCACTTTCGTATTTTGGTTTTGGCTTGGTTTTGCCAAAACCACCCTTTTGTGTTTTGGTTTTGATTTTGGATCTGGATGATTTTTGAAAAAACTTAAAAACAGCTAAAATCACAGAATTTGGGGGTAATTTTGCTCCTATGGTATTATTAACCTCAATAGCATTCATTTACACTCATTTCCAGTCTATTATGAACACCTCACACCTCAAAATATTGTTTTTAGGCCTAAAAGTTGCACCGAGGTGGCTGTATGACTAAGTTAAGCGACACAAGTGTGCGTCACAAACACCTGGCCCAACTAGGAGTGGCACTGCAGTTGCAGACAAGATGGCACTATTCAAAAACTAGGTCCCAAACAGCACATCATGCAAAGAAGTAAAAGACGTGCAATGAGGTAACTGTATGACTAAGCTAAGTGACACAAGTGTGCGGCACAAACAACATGGGACGTGCTGGAATTTGCCCAGATGTAATACACGCACAATATTGGTGGCACAGGATAGCGTACCCCTAAACCACACACACACACAGCAAAGCCTGTAAAATTATTTTGGATAATAACCCTTTTATTTGGAGCTATTATAATAATACTAGGTGATTCATCCCGCCCTACGGGCGCTCTTCACACTGTCGTAAGCAGCAGCGTATACCACTGTAACTGCCTCATCACTGGAACGACTGATGGCCAGGACACTACCACTGGTCTGATGCAGCACAACACAACAACACTGTAAGGGACTTGTGGTTGTTGTTATAATTATTATACGGCAGCAGTGGACATATAGCAGCAGCGTATATCGTCACTGGAATGACTGATGAACAGGACACTACCACTGGTCTGATGCAGCACAACACAACAACACTGTAAGGGACTTGTTGTTGTTGTTATTATTATTATTATTATTATTATTATATGGCAGCAGTGGACACATAGCAGCAGCGTATACCACTGTGACTGCCTCGCCACTGGAATGACTGATGAGACAGGACACTACCACTGGTCTGATGCAGCACAACACAGCACCACTTTATACAGCTACACTGGACATATGGCAGCAGAGGACACCAACACTGTGACTGGCTGGACTGATGCAGCACAATACACTGACTACACTGGACAGCACAACACAGCACCACTTTATACAGCTACACTGGATATATAGCAGCAGAGGACACCAACACTGTGACTGGCTGGACTGATGCAGCACAATACACTGGCTACACTGGACTAGACAGCACAACACAGCACCACTTTATACAGCTACACTGGATATATGGCAGCAAAGGACACCAACACTGTGACTGGCTGGACTGATGCAGCACAATACACTGGCTTCACTGGACTAGACAGCACAACACAACACCACTTTATACAGCTACACTGGTTATATGGCAGCAAAGAACACCAACACTGTGACTGGCTGTACTGATGCAGCACAATACACTGGCTACACTGGACTAGACAGCACAAGTTCTAGAGATGAGCGCCTGAAATTTTTCGGGTTTTGTGTTTTGGTTTTGGGTTCGGTTCCGCGGCCGTGTTTTGGGTTCGAACGCGTTTTGGCAAAACCTCACCGAATTTTTTTTGTCGGATTCGGGTGTGTTTTGGATTCGGGTGTTTTTTTCCAAAAACACTAAAAAACAGCTTAAATCATAGAATTTGGGGGTCATTTTGATCCCAAAGTATTATTAACCTCAAAAACCATAATTTACACTCATTTTCAGTCTATTCTGAATACCTCACACCTCACAATATTATTTTTAGTCCTAAAATTTGCACCGAGGTCGCTGTGTGAGTAAGATAAGCGACCCTAGTGGCCGACACAAACACCGGGCCCATCTAGGAGTGGCACTGCAGTGTCACGCAGGATGTCCCTTCCAAAAAACCCTCCCCAAACAGCACATGACGCAAAGAAAAAAAGAGGCGCAATGAGGTAGCTGTGTGAGTAAGATTAGCGACCCTAGTGGCCGACACAAACACCGGGCCCATCTAGGAGTGGCACTGCAGTGTCACGCAGGATGGCCCTTCCAAAAAACCCTCCCCAAACAGCACATGACGCAAAGAAAAAAAGAGGCGCAATGAGGTAGCTGTGTGAGTAAGATTAGCGACCCTAGTGGCCGACACAAACACCGGGCCCATCTAGGAGTGGCACTGCAGTGTCACGCAGGATGGCCCTTCCAAAAAACCCTCCCCAAACAGCACATGACGCAAAGAAAAAAAGAGGCGCAATGAGGTAGCTGACTGTGTGAGTAAGATTAGCGACCCTAGTGGCCGACACAAACACCGGGCCCATCTAGGAGTGGCACTGCAGTGTCACGCAGGATGTCCCTTCCAAAAAACCCTCCCCAAACAGCACATGACGCAAAGAAAAAAAGAGGCGCAATGAGGTAGCTGTGTGAGTAAGATTAGCGACCCTAGTGGCCGACACAAACACCGGGCACATCTAGGAGTGGCACTGCAGTGTCACGCAGGATGTCCCTTCCAAAAAACCCTCCCCAAACAGCACATGACGCAAAGAAAAAAGAGGCGCAATGAGGTAGCTGACTGTGTGAGTAAGATTAGCGACCCTAGTGGCCGACACAAACACCGGGCCCATCTAGGAGTGGCACTGCAGTGTCACGCAGGATGTCCCTTCCAAAAAACCCTCCCCAAACAGCACATGACGCAAAGAAAAAAAGAGGCGCAATGAGGTAGCTGACTGTGTGAGTAAGATTAGCGACCCTAGTGGCCGACACAAACACCGGGCCCATCTAGGAGTGGCACTGCAGTGTCACGCAGGATGTCCCTTCCAAAAAACCCTCCCCAAACAGCACATGACGCAAAGAAAAAAAGAGGCGCAATGAGGTAGCTGACTGTGTGAGTAAGATTAGCGACCCTAGTGGCCGACACAAACACCGGGCCCATCTAGGAGTGGCACTGCAGTGTCACGCAGGATGTCCCTTCCAAAAAACCCTCCCCAATCAGCACATGATGCAAAGAAAAAGAAAAGAAAAAAGAGGTGCAAGATGGAATTGTCCTTGGGCCCTCCCACCCACCCTTATGTTGTATAAACAAAACAGGACATGCACACTTTAACCAACCCATCATTTCAGTGACAGGGTCTGCCACACGACTGTGACTGATATGACGGGTTGGTTTGGACCCCCCCCAAAAAAGAAGCAATTAATCTCTCCTTGCACAAACTGGCTCTACAGAGGCAAGATGTCCACCTCATCTTCACCCTCCGATATATCACCGTGTACATCCCCCTCCTCACAGATTATCAATTCGTCCCCACTGGAATCCACCATCTCAGCTCCCTGTGTACTTTGTGGAGGCAATTGCTGCTGGTCAATGTCTCCGCGGAGGAATTGATTATAATTCATTTTAATGAACATCATCTTCTCCACATTTTCTGGATGTAACCTCGTACGCCGATAGCTGACAAGGTGAGCGGCGGCACTAAACACTCTTTCGGAGTACACACTTGTGGGAGGGCAACTTAGGTAGAATAAAGCCAGTTTGTGCAAGGGCCTCCAAATTGCCTCTTTTTCCTGCCAGTATAAGTACGGACTGTGTGACGTGCCTACTTGGATGCGGTCACTCATATAATCCTCCACCATTCTATCAATGTTGAGAGAATCATATGCAGTGACAGTAGACGACATGTCCGTAATCGTTGTCAGGTCCTTCAGTCCGGACCAGATGTCAGCATCAGCAGTCGCTCCAGACTGCCCTGCATCACCGCCAGCGGGTGGGCTCGGAATTCTGAGCCTTTTCCTCGCACCCCCAGTTGCGGGAGAATGTGAAGGAGGAGATGTTGACAGGTCGCGTTCCGCTTGACTTGACAATTTTGTCACCAGCAGGTCTTTCAACCCCAGCAGACCTGTGTCTGCCGGAAAGAGAGATCCAAGGTAGGCTTTAAATCTAGGATCGAGCACGGTGGCCAAAATGTAGTGCTCTGATTTCAACAGATTGACCACCCGTGAATCCTTGTTAAGCGAATTAAGGGCTGCATCCACAAGTCCCACATGCCTAGCGGAATCGCTCCCTTTTAGCTCCTTCTTCAATGCCTCCAGCTTCTTCTGCAAAAGCCTGATGAGGGGAATGACCTGACTCAGGCTGGCAGTGTCTGAACTGACTTCACGTGTGGCAAGTTCAAAGGGCATCAGAACCTTGCACAACGTTGAAATCATTCTCCACTGCACTTGAGACAGGTGCATTCCATCTCCTATATCGTGCTCAATTGTATAGGCTTGAATGGCCTTTTGCTGCTCCTCCAACCTCTGAAGCATATAGAGGGTTGAATTCCACCTCGTTACCACTTCTTGCTTCAGATGATGGCAGGGCAGGTTCAGTAGTTTTTGGTGGTGCTCCAGTCTTCTGTACGTGGTGCCTGTACGCCGAAAGTGTCCCGCAATTTTTCTGGCCACCGACAGCATCTCTTGCACGCCCCTGTCGTTTTTTAAAAAATTCTGCACCACCAAATTCAAGGTATGTGCAAAACATGGGACGTGCTGGAATTTGCCCATATTTAATGCACACACAATATTGCTGGCGTTGTCCGATGCCACAAATCCACAGGAGAGTCCAATTGGGGTAAGCCATTCCGCGATGATCTTCCTCAGTTGCCGTAAGAGGTTTTCAGCTGTGTGCGTATTCTGGAAAGCGGTGATACAAAGCGTAGCCTGCCTAGGAAAGAGTTGGCGTTTGCGAGATGCTGCTACTGGTGCCGCCGCTGCTGTTCTTGCGGCGGGAGTCCATACATCTACCCAGTGGGCTGTCACAGTCATATAGTCCTGACCCTGCCCTGCTCCACTTGTCCACATGTCCGTGGTTAAGTGGACATTGGGTACAGCTGCATTTTTTAGGACACTGGTGACTCTTTTTCTGAGGTCTGTGTACATTTTCGGTATCGCCTGCCTAGAGAAATGGAACCTAGATGGTATTTGGTACCGGGGACACAGTACCTCCAACAAGTCTCTAGTTGGCTCTGCAGTAATGATGGATACCGGAACCACGTTTCTCACCACCCAGGATGCCAAGGCCTCAGTTATCCGCTTTGCAGTAGGATGACTGCTGTGATATTTCATCTTCCTCGCAAAGGACTGTTGAACAGTCAATTGCTTACTGGAAGTAGTACAAGTGGGCTTACGACTTCCCCTCTGGGATGACCATCGACTCCCAGCGGCAACAACAGCAGCGCCAGCAGCAGTAGGCGTTACACGCAAGGATGCATCGGAGGAATCCCAGGCAGGAGAGGACTCGTCAGAATTGCCAGTGACATGGCCTGCAGGACTATTGGCATTCCTGGGGAAGGAGGAAATTGACACTGAGGGAGTTGGTGGGGTGGTTTGGGTGAGCTTGGTTACAAGAGGAAGGGATTTACTGGTCAGTGGACTGCTTCCGCTGTCACCCAAAGTTTTTGAACTTGTCACTGACTTATTATGAATGCGCTGCAGGTGACGTATAAGGGAGGATGTTCCGAGGTGGTTAACGTCCTTACCCCTACTTATTACAGCTTGACAAAGGGAACACACGGCTTGACACCTGTTGTCCGCATTTCTGGTGAAATACCTCCACACCGAAGAGCTGATTTTTTTGGTATTTTCACCTGGCATGTCAACGGCCATATTCCTCCCACGGACAACAGGTGTCTCCCCGGGTGCCTGACTTAAACAAACCACCTCACCATCAGAATCCTCCTGGTCAATTTCCTCCCCAGCGCCAGCAACACCCATATCCTCCTCATCCTGGTGTACTTCAACACTGACATCTTCAATCTGACTATCAGGAACTGGACTGCGGGTGCTCCTTCCAGCACTTGCAGGGGGCGTGCAAATGGTGGAAGGCGCATGCTCTTCACGTCCAGTGTTGGGAAGGTCAGGCATCGCAACCGACACAATTGGACTCTCCTTGTGGATTTGGGATTTCAAAGAACGCACAGTTCTTTGCGGTGCTTTTGCCAGCTTGAGTCTTTTCAGTTTTCTAGCGAGAGGCTGAGTGCTTCCATCCTCATGTGAAGCTGAACCACTAGCCATGAACATAGGCCAGGGCCTCAGCCGTTCCTTGCCACTCCGTGTGGTAAATGGCATATTGGCAAGTTTACGCTTCTCCTCCGACAATTTTATTTTAGGTTTTGGAGTCCTTTTTTTAATGATATTTGGTGTTTTGGTTTTGACATGCTCTGTACTATGCCATTGGGCATCGGCCTTGGCAGACGACGTTGCTGGCATTTCATCGTCTCGGCCATGACTAGTGGCAGCAGCTTCAGCACGAGGTGGAAGTGGATCTTGATCTTTCCCTAATTTTGGAACCTCAACATTTTTGTTCTCCATATTTTAATAGGCACAACTAAAAGGCACCTCAGGTAAACAATGGAGATGGATGGATTGGATACTAGTATACAATTATGGACGGGCTGCCGAGTGCCGACACAGAGGTAGCCACAGCCGTGAACTACCGCACTGTACTGTGTCTGCTGCTAATATATAGACTGGTTGATAAAGAGATAGTATACTCGTAACTAGTATGTATGTATAAAGAAAGAAAAAAAACCACGGTTAGGTGGTATATACAATTATGGACGGGCTGCCGAGTGCCGACACAGAGGTAGCCACAGCCGTGAACTACCGCACTGTACTGTGTCTGCTGCTAATATATAGACTGGTTGATAAAGAGATAGTATACTCGTAACTAGTATGTATGTATAAAGAAAGAAAAAAAAAACCACGGTTAGGTGGTATATACAATTATGGACGGGCTGCCGAGTGCCGACACAGAGGTAGCCACAGCCGTGAACTACCGCACTGTACTGTGTCTGCTGCTAATATATAGACTGGTTGATAAAGAGATAGTATACTCGTAACTAGTATGTATGTATAAAGAAAGAAAAAAAAACCACGGTTAGGTGGTATATACAATTATGGACGGGCTGCTGAGTGCCGACACAGAGGTAGCCACAGCCGTGAACTACCGCACTGTACTGTGTCTGCTGCTAATATATAGACTGGTTGATAAAGAGATAGTATACTCGTAACTAGTATGTATGTATAAAGAAAGAAAAAAAAACCACGGTTAGGTGGTATATACAATTATGGACGGGCTGCCGAGTGCCGACACAGAGGTAGCCACAGCCGTGAACTACCGCACTGTACTGTGTCTGCTGCTAATATATAGACTGGTTGATAAAGAGATAGTATACTCGTAACTAGTATGTATGTATAAAGAAAGAAAAAAAAACCACGGTTAGGTGGTATATACAATTATGGACGGGCTGCCGAGTGCCGACACAGAGGTAGCCACAGCCGTGAACTACCGCACTGTACTGTGTCTGCTGCTAATATATAGACTGGTTGATAAAGAGATAGTATACTCGTAACTAGTATGTATGTATAAAGAAAGAAAAAAAAACCACGGTTAGGTGGTATATACAATTATGGACGGGCTGCCGAGTGCCGACACAGAGGTAGCCACAGCCGTGAACTACCGCACTGTACTGTGTCTGCTGCTAATATATAGACTGGTTGATAAAGAGATAGTATACTCGTAACTAGTATGTATGTATAAAGAAAGAAAAAAAAACCACGGTTAGGTGGTATATACAATTATGGACGGGCTGCCGAGTGCCGACACAGAGGTAGCCACAGCCGTGAACTACCGCACTGTACTGTGTCTGCTGCTAATATATAGACTGGTTGATAAAGAGATAGTATACTCGTAACTAGTATGTATGTATAAAGAAAGAAAAAAAAACCACGGTTAGGTGGTATATACAATTATGGACGGGCTGCCGAGTGCCGACACAGAGGTAGCCACAGCCGTGAACTACCGCACTGTACTGTGTCTGCTGCTAATATATAGACTGGTTGATAAAGAGATAGTATACTCGTAACTAGTATGTATGTATAAAGAAAGAAAAAAAAACCACGGTTAGGTGGTATATACAATTATGGACGGGCTGCCGAGTGCCGACACAGAGGTAGCCACAGCCGTGAACTACCGCACTGTACTGTGTCTGCTGCTAATATATAGACTGGTTGATAAAGAGATAGTATACTCGTAACTAGTATGTATGTATAAAGAAAGAAAAAAAAACCACGGTTAGGTGGTATATACAATTATGGACGGGCTGCCGAGTGCCGACACAGAGGTAGCCACAGCCGTGAACTACCGCACTGTACTGTGTCTGCTGCTAATATATAGACTGGTTGATAAAGAGATAGTATACTCGTAACTAGTATGTATGTATAAAGAAAGAAAAAAAAACCACGGTTAGGTGGTATATACAATTATGGACGGGCTGCCGAGTGCCGACACAGAGGTAGCCACAGCCGTGAACTACCGCACTGTACTGTGTCTGCTGCTAATATATAGACTGGTTGATAAAGAGATAGTATACTCATAACTAGTATGTATGTATAAAGAAAGAAAAAAAAACCACGGTTAGGTGGTATATACAATTATGGACGGGCTGCCGAGTGCCGACACAGAGGTAGCCACAGCCGTGAACTACCGCACTGTACTGTGTCTGCTGCTAATATATAGACTGGTTGATAAAGAGATAGTATACTCGTAACTAGTATGTATGTATAAAGAAAGAAAAAAAACAACGGTTAGGTGGTATATACAATTATGGACGGGCTGCCGAGTGCCGACACAGAGGTAGCCACAGCCGTGAACTACCGCACTGTACTGTGTCTGCTGCTAATATATAGACTGGTTGATAAAGAGATAGTATACTCGTAACTAGTATGTATGTATAAAGAAAGAAAAAAAAACCACGGTTAGGTGGTATATACAATTATGGACGGGCTGCCGAGTGCCGACACAGAGGTAGCCACAGCCGTGAACTACCGCACTGTACTGTGTCTGCTGCTAATATATAGACTGGTTGATAAAGAGATAGTATACTCGTAACTAGTATGTATGTATAAAGAAAGAAAAAAAAACCACGGTTAGGTGGTATATACAATTATGGACGGGCTGCCGAGTGCCGACACAGAGGTAGCCACAGCCGTGAACTACCGCACTGTACTGTGTCTGCTGCTAATATATAGACTGGTTGATAAAGAGATAGTATACTCGTAACTAGTATGTATGTATAAAGAAAGAAAAAAAAACCACGGTTAGGTGGTATATACAATTATGGACGGGCTGCCGAGTGCCGACACAGAGGTAGCCACAGCCGTGAACTACCGCACTGTACTGTGTCTGCTGCTAATATATAGACTGGTTGATAAAGAGATAGTATACTCGTAACTAGTATGTATGTATAAAGAAAGAAAAAAAAACCACGGTTAGGTGGTATATACAATTATGGACGGGCTGCCGAGTGCCGACACAGAGGTAGCCACAGCCGTGAACTACCGCACTGTACTGTGTCTGCTGCTAATATATAGACTGGTTGATAAAGAGATAGTATACTCGTAACTAGTATGTATGTATAAAGAAAGAAAAAAAAACCACGGTTAGGTGGTATATACAATTATGGACGGGCTGCCGAGTGCCGACACAGAGGTAGCCACAGCCGTGAACTACCGCACTGTACTGTGTCTGCTGCTAATATATAGACTGGTTGATAAAGAGATAGTATACTCGTAACTAGTATGTATGTATAAAGAAAGAAAAAAAAACCACGGTTAGGTGGTATATACAATTATGGACGGGCTGCCGAGTGCCGACACAGA
Organism: Pseudophryne corroboree; assembly: GCF_028390025.1. Lineage (NCBI taxonomy): Eukaryota > Metazoa > Chordata > Amphibia > Anura > Myobatrachidae > Pseudophryne > Pseudophryne corroboree. Next base: position 322,878,060 of record NC_086449.1, on the reverse strand, counting down.
GGTAGCCACAGCCGTGAACTACCGCACTGTACTGTGTCTGCTGCTAATATATAGACTGGTTGATAAAGAGATAGTATACTCGTAACTAGTATGTATGTATAAAGAAAGAAAAAAAAACCACGGTTAGGTGGTATATACAATTATGGACGGGCTGCCGAGTGCCGACACAGAGGTAGCCACAGCCGTGAACTACCGCACTGTACTGTGTCTGCTGCTAATATATAGACTGGTTGATAAAGAGATAGTATACTCGTAACTAGTATGTATGTATAAAGAAAGAAAAAAAAAACACGGTTAGGTGGTATATACAATTATGGACGGGCTGCCGAGTGCCGACACAGAGGTAGCCACAGCCGTGAACTACCGCACTGTACTGTGTATGCTGCTAATATATAGACTGGTTGATAAAGAGATAGTATACTCGTAACTAGTATGTATGTATAAAGAAAGAAAAAAAAACCACGGTTAGGTGGTATATACAATTATGGACGGGCTGCCGAGTGCCGACACAGAGGTAGCCACAGCCATGAACTACCGCACTGTACTGTGTCTGCTGCTAATATATAGACTGGTTGATAAAGAGATAGTACACTCGTAACTAGTATGTATGTATAAAGAAAGAAAAAAAAACCACGGTTAGGTGGTATATACAATTATGGACGGGCTGCCGAGTGCCGACACAGAGGTAGCCACAGCCGTGAACTACCGCACTGTACTGTGTCTGCTGCTAATATATAGACTGGTTGATAAAGAGATAGTATACTCGTAACTAGTATGTATGTATAAAGAAAGAAAAAAAAACCACGGTTAGGTGGTATATACAATTATGGACGGGCTGCCGAGTGCCGACACAGAGGTAGCCACAGCCGTGAACTACCGCACTGTACTGTGTCTGCTGCTAATATATAGACTGGTTGATAAAGAGATAGTATACTCGTAACTAGTATGTATGTATAAAGAAAGAAAAAAAAACCACGGTTAGGTGGTATATACAATTATGGACGGGCTGCCGAGTGCCGACACAGAGGTAGCCACAGCCGTGAACTACCGCACTGTACTGTGTCTGCTGCTAATATATAGACTGGTTGATAAAGAGATAGTATACTCGTAACTAGTATGTATGTATAAAGAAAGAAAAAAAAACCACGGTTAGGTGGTATATACAATTATGGACGGGCTGCCGAGTGCCGACACAGAGGTAGCCACAGCCGTGAACTACCGCACTGTACTGTGTCTGCTGCTAATATATAGACTGGTTGATAAAGAGATAGTATACTCGTAACTAGTATGTATGTATAAAGAAAGAAAAAAAAACCACGGTTAGGTGGTATATACAATTATGGACGGGCTGCCGAGTGCCGACACAGAGGTAGCCACAGCCGTGAACTACCGCACTGTACTGTGTCTGCTGCTAATATATAGACTGGTTGATAAAGAGATAGTATACTCGTAACTAGTATGTATGTATAAAGAAAGAAAGAAAAACCACGGTTAGGTCACTGGTATATACAATTATGGACGGGCTGCCGAGTGCCGACACAGAGGTAGCCACAGCCGTGAACTACCGCACTGTACTGTGTCTGCTGCTAATATAGACTGGTTGATAAAGAGATAGTATACTACTAATATTATATACTGGTGGTCAGGTCACTGGTCACTAGTCACACTGGCAGTGGCACTCCTGCAGCAAAAGTGTGCACTGTTTAATTTTAATATAATATTATGTACTCCTGGCTCCTGCTATAACCTATAACTGGCACTGCAGTAGTGCTCCCCAGTCTCCCCCACAATTATAAGCTGTGTGAGCTGAGCAGTCAGACAGATATATAATATATATAGATGATGCAGCACACTGGCCTGAGCCTGAGCAGTGCACACAGATATGGTATGTGACTGAGTCACTGTGTGCTGTGTATCGCTTTTTTCAGGCAGAGAACGGATTATAAATAAAAGTGGTGGTCACTGGTCACTATCAGCAAAACTCTGCACTGTACACTACTGAGTACTCCTAATGCTCCCCAAAATTAGTAAATCAAGTGTCTCTCTAATCTATTCTAATTCTAAACGGAGAGGACGCCAACCACGTCCTCTCCCTATCAATCTCAATGCACGTGTGAAAATGGCGGCGACGCGCGGCTCCTTATATAGAATCCGAGTCTCGCGATAGAATCCGAGCCTCGCGAGAATCCGACAGCGTCATGATGACGTTCGGGCGCGCTCGGGTTAACCGAGCAAGGCGGGAAGATCCGAGTCGCTCGGACCCGTGAAAAAAAACATGAAGTTCTGGCGGGTTCGGATTCAGAGAAACCGAACCCGCTCATCTCTAAGCACAACACAGCACCACTTTATACAGCTACACTGGATATATGGCAGCAGAGGACACCAACACTGTGACTACACTGGACTGGAATGAGCAGCACAACACAGCACAAGACTCACCTCCCCACTTTCCCGCCCCCACACAGACACTGAACACTGGGGCCATGTCCTCTCAATACACTCTCCGAGACTGGAGGGAAAATGGCCGCGACGCGCGGCTCCTTATATGGAATCCAAATCCCGCGAGAATCTGACAGCAGGATGATGACGTTTTGCCGTATTTGGGTCTCCGAGTCAGGCAGGAAAAACGAGCCTGGCTCGGAACCAAACTCGGAAGGCAAAGTCCGGTAGGGTTCGGTTCTCTGAGAACCGAACCCGCTCATGTCTACATATAATGTCCACCGTGCGGCGAGTTTGACTCCACTACTCTTTTAAGTGGGTTAATATACCTAACCAGCAAGTAATTCAACCATAGAAAGACAGGATTGAGTTTAAGTGAACATGTACGCTCTGATATCACACAGTCCTGAAGATAACAGGTAAGCTGGTCAATGGCAGTCAGTGACAATAATTAGCACGGTGCAATATCATTTACAGAGCAAGCAGGCAGAAATATGCTGTTAGTACAAGCCTCAATGAATAACACAGTTATGGGATATGTGAGCGTACAATAGGATTGACATTAAAGCAGTTTAGTTCTTTTACGGCGAAGCAGGCATGCAGTAAATCTCTGGGTTTTATTTGTTAGTGATGCAACCCCAATAAAGTGCCTCATTCAGACCTGGTCGTACGCAGGCTATTTTTTGCACTGCTGCGTCCAGGTAATCGCCGCCTACAGGATAGGGGTTTAAGGGCTTTGCAGGGGTGTGATGAGCTGTGCAGTGAGCTGCACAAACAAAAGTTTGTGCAGTTTCTGCACAGCCCAGGACTTACTCACATGCTGCGACAATCTGGGCCGGCTGTGACGTCAGGAACCCTCCTCTGGAACGGCTGGGCTTGCCTGCATTTCTCCGGACACTTTCAGAAAACGGTGAGTTGCCGCCCTGGAACGCCTTCTGCCTGTCAATCTTCTTGCGATCGCCGGTGAGATCGCTTTCTTCGTTAGCTTCGTCGCCCCCCGGCGACCACCGTCACCGGCTAGCGACACGCCTGTGCATTGCGATCCGTGCGCATGCACAGTACAGACCCGATCGCATGGCTGCAAAAAAATGCAGCAAGCTATCGGGTCTGAATGAAAACCAAAGTCTGTTGCCTAACAATGACTGACCAAAGAGGTGAAGGCAAGCAAGCAAATGATAGCTGAATATAGTTAAGGGGGGTACACACGGAGAGATCCGTGCTTAGATTCTAAGCAATCTGACTAGATTGCTTAGAAGTTAAGCATGGATCTCTCCATGTGTATGCCCCACAGCGATAGCGATGCGTGGCCCCGCGCATCGTTATCGCTGGTGCTAGGGGGGTAATTCAGAGTTGATCGCAAAAGCAAATTTGTTAGCAGTTGGGCAAAACCATAGGGGTCATTCCGAGTTGATCGCTCGCTAGCTATTTTTTGCAGCGCTACGATCAGATAGTCGCCGCCTATTAGAGATGAGCGGGTTCGGTTCCTCGGAATCCGAACCCGCCCGAACTTCATGTTTTTTTACACGGGTCCGAGCGACTCGGATCTTCCCGCCTTGCTCGGTTAACCCGAGCGCGCCCGAACATCATCATGACGCTGTCGGATTCTCGCGAGACTCGGATTCTATATAAGGAGCCGCGCGTCGCCGCCATTTTCACACGTGCATTGAGATTGATAGGGAGAGGACGTGGCTGGCGTCCTCTCCATTTAGATTAGAAGAGAGAGAGTGAGATTGAGACAGAGACACTTGATTTACTGGAGCTTAGGAGTACTAGAGAGTGCAGAGTTTACTAGTGACTGACCACTGACCAGTGACCACCAGTGCAGTTTTATTTAATATAATCCGTTCTCTGCCTGAAAAAAACGATACACAGTGACTCAGTCACATACCATATCTGTGCTCAGCCCAGTGTGCTGCATCATCTATGTATAATATCTGACTGTGCTCACACAGCTTAATTGTGGGGGAGACTGGGGAGCAGTTATAGGTTATAGCAGGAGCCAGGAGTACATACATATTATTAAAATTAAACAGTGCACACTTTTGCTGCAGGCAGGAGTGCCACTGCCAGTGTGACTGACCAGTGACCTGACCACACTGACCACCAGTATAGTATACTATATTGTGATTGCCTGAAAAAGTTAAACACTCGTCGTGTGACTTGTGTGGTGTTTTTTTTTTTATTCTATAAAAAACTCATTCTGCTGACAGACAGTGTCCAGCAGGTCCGTCATTATATAATATATACCTGTCCGGCTGCAGTAGTGATATATATATATTTTTTATATCATTATTTATCATCCAGTCGCAGCAGACAAAGTACGGTAGTTCACGGCTGTAGCTACCTCTGTGTCGGCACTCGGCAGTCCATCCATAATTGTATACCACCTACCCGTGGTTTTTTTTTTTCTTTCTTCTTTATACATACTACATCTCATTATCATCCAGTCTATATTAGCAGCAGACACAGTACAGTACGGTAGTCCACGGCTGTAGCTACCTCTGTGTCGGCACTCGGCAGTCCATCCATAATTGTATACCACCTACCCGTGGTTTTTTTTTTCTTTCTTCTTTATACATACTACATCTCATTATCATCCAGTCTATATTAGCAGCAGACACAGTACAGTACGGTAGTCCACGGCTGTAGCTACCTCTGTGTCGGCACTCGGCAGTCCGTCCATAATTGTATACCACCTACCCGTGGTTTTTTTTCTTTCTTCTTTATACATACATACTACATCTCATTATCAACCAGTCTATATTAGCAGCAGACACAGTACAGTACGGTAGTCCACGGCTGTAGCTACCTCTGTGTCGGCACTCGGCAGTCCATCCATAATTGTATACCACCTACCCGTGGTTTTTTTTTCTTTCTTCTTTATACATACTACATCTCATTATCATCCAGTCTATATTAGCAGCAGACACAGTACAGTACGGTAGTCCACGGCTGTAGCTACCTCTGTGTCGGCACTCGGCAGTCCGTCCATAATTGTATACCACCTGCCCGTGTTTTTTTTTTTTTTCTTCTTTATACATACATACTACATCTCATTATCATCCAGTCTATATTAGCAGCAGACACAGTACAGTACGGTAGTCCACGGCTGTAGCTACCTCTGTGTCGGCACTTGGCAGTCCATCCATAATTGTATACCACCTACCCGTGGTTTTTTTTTCTTTCTTCTTTATACATACTACATCTCATTATCAACCAGTTTATATTAGCAGCAGACACAGTACAGTACGGTAGTCCACGGCTGTAGCTACCTCTGTGTCGGCACTCGGCAGTCCATCCATAATTGTATACCACCTACCCGTGGTTTTTTTTTCTTTCTTCTTTATACATACATACTACATCTCATTATCATCCAGTCTATATTAGCAGCAGACACAGTACAGTACGGTAGTCCACGGCTGTAGCTACCTCTGTGTCGGCACTCGGCAGTCCATCCATAATTGTATACCACCTACCCGTGTTTTTTTTTTTCTTTCTTCTTTATACATACTACATCTCATTATCATCCAGTCTATATTAGCAGCAGACACAGTACAGTACGGTAGTCCACGGCTGTAGATACCTCTGTGTCGGCACTCGGCAGTCCATCCATAATTGTATACCACCTACCCGTGGTTTTTTTTTCTTTCTTCTTTATACATACATACTACATCTCATTATCAACCAGTCTATATTAGCAGCAGACACAGTACAGTACGGTAGTCCACGGCTGTAGCTACCTCTGTGTCGGCACTCGGCAGTCCATCCATAATTGTATACCACCTACCCGTGGTTTTTTTTTCTTTCTTCTTTATACATACATACTACATCTCATTATCAACCAGTCTATATTAGCAGCAGACACAGTACAGTACGGTAGTCCACGGCTGTAGCTACCTCTGTGTCGGCACTCGGCAGTCCATCCATAATTGTATACTACCTACCCGTGGGTTTTTTTTCTTTCTTCTTTATACATACTACATCTCATTATCATCCAGTCTATATTAGCAGCAGACACAGTACAGTACGGTAGTCCACGGCTGTAGCTACCTCTGTGTCGGCACTTGGCAGTCCATCCATAATTGTATACCACCTACCCGTGGTTTTTTTTCTTTCTTCTTTATACATACTACATCTCATTATCAACCAGTCTATATTAGCAGCAGACACAGTACAGTACGGTAGTCCACGGCTGTAGCTACCTCTGTGTCGGCACTCGGCAGTCCATCCATAATTGTATACCACCTACCCGTGGTTTTTTTTTCTTTCTTCTTTATACATACATACTACATCTCATTATCATCCAGTCTATATTAGCAGCAGACACAGTACAGTACGGTAGTCCACGGCTGTAGCTACCTCTGTGTCGGCACTCGGCAGTCCGTCCATAATTGTATACCACCTACCCGTGGTTTTTTTTTCTTTCTTCTTTATACATACATACTACATCTCATTATCAACCAGTCTATATTAGCAGCAGACACAGTACAGTACGGTAGTCCATGGCTGTAGCTACCTCTGTGTCGGCACTCGGCAGTCCATCCATAATTGTATACCACCTACCCGTGGTTTTTTTTTCTTTCTTCTTTATACATACTACATCTCATTATCATCCAGTCTATATTAGCAGCAGACACAGTACAGTACGGTAGTCCACGGCTGTAGCTTCCTCTGTGTCGGCACTCGGCAGTCCATCCATAATTGTATACCACCTACCCGTGGTTTTTTTTTCTTTCTTCTTTATACATACATACTACATCTCATTATCATCCAGTCTATATTAGCAGCAGACACAGTACAGTACGGTAGTCCACGGCTGTAGCTACCTCTGTGTCGGCACTTGGCAGTCCATCCATAATTGTATACCACCTACCCGTGGTTTTTTTTTCTTTCTTCTTTATACATACTACATCTCATTATCAACCAGTCTATATTAGCAGCAGACACAGTACAGTACGGTAGTCCACGGCTGTAGCTACCTCTGTGTCGGCACTCGGCAGTCCATCCATAATTGTATACCACCTACCCGTGGTTTTTTTTTCTTTCTTCTTTATACATACATACTACATCTCATTATCATCCAGTCTATATTAGCAGCAGACACAGTACAGTACGGTAGTCCACGGCTGTAGCTACCTCTGTGTCGGCACTCGGCAGTCCATCCATAATTGTATACCACCTACCCGTGTTTTTTTTTTCTTTCTTCTTTATACATACTACATCTCATTATCATCCAGTCTATATTAGCAGCAGACACAGTACAGTACGGTAGTCCACGGCTGTAGCTACCTCTGTGTCGGCACTCGGCAGTCCATCCATAATTGTATACCACCTACCCGTGGTTTTTTTTTCTTTCTTCTTTATACATACATACTACATCTCATTATCAACCAGTCTATATTAGCAGCAGACACAGTACAGTACGGTAGTCCACGGCTGTAGCTACCTCTGTGTCGGCACTCGGCAGTCCGTCCATAATTGTATACCACCTACCCGTGGTTTTTTTTTCTTTCTTCTTTATACATACATACTACATCTCATTATCATCCAGTCTATATTAGCAGCAGACACAGTACAGTACGGTAGTCCACGGCTGTAGCTACCTCTGTGTCGGCACTTGGCAGTCCATCCATAATTGTATACCACCTACCCGTGGTTTTTTTTTTCTTTCTTCTTTATACATACTACATATCATTATCAACCAGTCTATATTAGCAGCAGACACAGTACAGTACGGTAGTCCATGGCTGTAGCTACCTCTGTGTCGGCACTCGGCAGTCCATCCATAATTGTATACCACCTACCCGTGGTTTTTTTTTCTTTCTTCTTTATACATACATACTACATCTCATTATCATCCAGTCTATATTAGCAGCAGACACAGTACAGTACGGTAGTCCACGGCTGTAGCTACCTCTGTGTCGGCACTCGGCAGTCCATCCATAATTGTATACCACCTACCCGTGGTTTTTTTTTTCTTTCTTCTTTATACATACTACATCTCATTATCATCCAGTCTATATTAGCAGCAGACACAGTACAGTACGGTAGTCCACGGCTGTAGCTACCTCTGTGTCGGCACTCGGCAGTCCATCCATAATTGTATACCACCTACCCGTGGTTTTTTTTTCTTTCTTCTTTATACATACATACTACATCTCATTATCAACCAGTCTATATTAGCAGCAGACACAGTACAGTACGGTAGTCCACGGCTGTAGCTACCTCTGTGTCGGCACTCGGCAGTCCATCCATAATAGTATACCACCTACCCGTGGTTTTTTTTTCTGTCTTCTTTATACATACTACATCTCATTATCAACCAGTCTATATTAGCAGCAGACACAGTACAGTACGGTAGTCCACGGCTGTAGCTACCTCTGTGTCGGCACTCGGCAGTCCATCCATAATTGTATACCACCTACCCGTGTTTTTTTTTTCTTTCTTCTTTATACATACATACTACATCTCATTATCATCCAGTCTATATTAGCAGCAGACACAGTACAGTACGGTAGTCCACGGCTGTAGCTACCTCTGTGTCGGCACTCGGCAGTCCATCCATAATTGTATACCACCTACCCGTGGTTTTTTTTTTCTTTCTTCTTTATACATACTACATCTCATTATCATCCAGTCTATATTAGCAGCAGACACAGTACAGTACGGTAGTCCACGGCTGTAGCTACCTCTGTGTCGGCACTCGGCAGTCCATCCATAATTGTATACCACCTACCCGTGGTTTTTTTTTCTTTCTTCTTTATACATACATACTACATCTCATTATCAACCAGTCTATATTAGCAGCAGACACAGTACAGTACGGTAGTCCACGGCTGTAGCTACCTCTGTGTCGGCACTCGGCAGTCCGTCCATAATTGTATACCACCTACCCGTGGTTTTTTTTTCTTTCTTCTTTATACATACATACTACATCTCATTATCATCCAGTCTATATTAGCAGCAGACACAGTACAGTACGGTAGTCCACGGCTGTAGCTACCTCTGTGTCGGCACTTGGCAGTCCATCCATAATTGTATACCACCTACCCGTGGTTTTTTTTTCTTTCTTCTTTATACATACTACATCTCATTATCAACCAGTCTATATTAGCAGCAGACACAGCACAGTACGGTAGACCACGGCTGTAGCTACCTCTGTGTCGGCACTCGGCAGTCCATTCATAATTGTATACTAGTATCCATCCATCTCCATTGTTTACCTGAGGTGCCTTTTAGTTGTGCCTATTAAAATATGGAGAACAAAAATGTTGAGGTTCCAAAATTAGGGAAAGATCAAGATCCACTTCCACCTCGTGCTGAAGCTGCTGCCACTAGTCATGGCCGAGACGATGAAATGCCAGCAACGTCGTCTGCCAAGGCCGATGCCCAATGTCATAGTACAGAGCATGTCAAATCCAAAACACCAAATATCAGTAAAAAAAGGACTCCAAAACCTAAAATAAAATTGTCGGAGGAGAAGCGTAAACTTGCCAATATGCCATTTACCACACGGAGTGGCAAGGAACGGCTGAGGCCCTGGCCTATGTTCATGGCTAGTGGTTCAGCTTCACATGAGGATGGAGGCACTCAGCCTCTCGCTAGAAAAATGAAAAGACTCAAGCTGGCAAAAGCAGTAGCACCGCAAAGAACTGTGCGTTCTTCGAAATCCCAAATCCACAAGGAGAGTCCAATTGTGTCGGTTGCGATGCCTGACCTTCCCAACACTGGACGTGAAGAGCATGCGCCTTCCACCATTTGCACGCCCCCTGCAAGTGCTGGAAGGAGCACCCGCAGTCCAGTTCCTGATAGTCAGATTGAAGATGTCAGTGTTGAAGTACACCAGGATGAGGAGGATATGGGTGTTGCTGGCGCTGGGGAGGAAATTGACCAGGAGGATTCTGATGGTGAGGTGGTTTGTTTAAGTCAGGCACCCGGGGAGACACCTGTTGTCCGTGGGAGGAATATGGCCATTGACATGCCTGGTGAAAATACCAAAAAAATCAGCTCTTCGGTGTGGAACTATTTCAACAGAAATGCGGACAACAGGTGTCAAGCCGTGTGTTCCCTTTGTCAAGCTGTAATAAGTAGGGGTAAGGACGTTAACCACCTCGGAACATCCTCCCTTATACGTCACCTGCAGCGCATTCATAATAAGTCAGTGACAAGTTCAAAAACTTTGGGTGACAGCGGAAGCAGTCCACTGACCAGTAAATCCCTTCCTCTTGTAACCAAGCTCACGCAAACCACCCCACCAACTCCCTCAGTGTCAATTTCCTCCTTCCCCAGGAATGCCAATAGTCCTGCAGGCCATGTCACTGGCAATTCTGACGAGTCCTCTCCTGCCTGGGATTCCTCCGATGCATCCTTGCGTGTAACGCCTACTGCTGCTGGCGCTGCTGTTGTTGCTGCTGGGAGTCGATGGTCATCCCAGAGGGGAAGTCGTAAGCCCACTTGTACTACTTCCAGTAAGCAATTGACTGTTCAACAGTCCTTTGCGAGGAAGATGAAATATCACAGCAGTCATCCTGCTGCAAAGCGGATAACTGAGGCCTTGACAACTATGTTGGTGTTAGACGTGCGTCCGGTATCCGCCGTTAGTTCACAGGGAACTAGACAATTTATTGAGGCAGTGTGCCCCCGTTACCAAATACCATCTAGGTTCCACTTCTCTAGGCAGGCGATACCGAAAATGTACACGGACCTCAGAAAAAGACTCACCAGTGTCCTAAAAAATGCAGCTGGACCCAATGTCCACTTAACCACGGACATGTGGACAAGTGGAGCAGGGCAGGGTCAGGACTATATGACTGTGACAGCCCACTGGGTAGATGTATGGACTCCCGCCGCAAGAACAGCAGCGGCGGCACCAGTAGCAGCATCTCGCAAACGCCAACTCTTTCCTAGGCAGGCTACGCTTTGTATCACCGCTTTCCAGAATACGCACACAGCTGAAAACCTCTTACGGCAACTGAGGAAGATCATCGCGGAATGGCTTACCCCAATTGGACTCTCCTGTGGATTTGTGGCATCGGACAACGCCAGCAATATTGTGTGTGCATTAAATATGGGCAAATTCCAGCACGTCCCATGTTTTGCACATACCTTGAATTTGGTGGTGCAGAATTTTTTTAAAAACGACAGGGGCGTGCAAGAGATGCTGTCGGTGGCCAGAAGAATTGCGGGACACTTTCGGCGTACAGGCACCACGTACAGAAGACTGGAGCACCACCAAAACCTACTGAACCTGCCCTGCCATCATCTGAAGCAAGAAGTGGTAACGAGGTGGAATTCAACCCTCTATATGCTTCAGAGGTTGGAGGAGCAGCAAAAGGCCATTCAAGCCTATACAATTGAGCACGATATAGGAGGTGGAATGCACCTGTCTCAAGCGCAGTGGAGAATGATTTCAACGTTGTGCAAGGTTCTGATGCCCTTTGAACTTGCCACACGTGAAGTCAGTTCAGACACTGCCAGCCTGAGTCAGGTCATTCCCCTCATCAGGCTTTTGCAGAAGAAGCTGGAGACATTGAAGGAGGAGCTAACACGGAGCGATTCCGCTAGGCATGTGGGACTTGTGGATGGAGCCCTTAATTCGCTTAACAAGGATTCACGGGTGGTCAATCTGTTGAAATCAGAGCACTACATTTTGGCCACCGTGCTCGATCCTAGATTTAAAGCCTACCTTGGATCTCTCTTTCCGGCAGACACAAGTCTGCTGGGGTTGAAAGACCTGCTGGTGAGAAAATTGTCAAGTCAAGCGGAACGCGACCTGTCAACATCTCCTCCTTCACATTCTCCCGCAACTGGGGGTGCGAGGAAAAGGCTCAGAATTCCGAGCTTACCCGCTGGCGGTGATGCAGGGCAGTCTGGAGCGACTGCTGATGCTGACATCTGGTCCGGACTGAAGGACCTGACAACGATTACGGACATGTCGTCTACTGTCACTGCATATGATTCTCTCAACATTGAAAGAATGGTGGAGGATTATATGAGTGACCGCATCCAAGTAGGCACGTCACACAGTCCGTACTTATACTGGCAGGAAAAAGAGGCAATTTGGAGGCCCTTGCACAAACTGGCTTTATTCTACCTAAGTTGCCCTCCCACAAGTGTGTACTCCGAAAGAGTGTTTAGTGCCGCCGCTCACCTTGTCAGCAATCGGCGTACGAGGTTACATCCAGAAAATGTGGAGAAGATGATGTTCATTAAAATGAATTATAATCAATTCCTCCGCGGAGACATTGACCAGCAGCAATTGCCTCCACAAAGTACACAGGGAGCTGAGATGGTGGATTCCAGTGGGGACGAATTGATAATCTGTGAGGAGGGGGATGTACACGGTGATATATCGGAGGATGATGATGAGGTGGACATCTTGCCTCTGTAGAGCCAGTTTGTGCAAGGAGAGATTAATTGCTTCTTTTTTGGGGGGGGTCCAAACCAACCCGTCATATCAGTCACAGTCGTGTGGCAGACCCTGTCACTGAAATGATGGGTTGGTTAAAGTGTGCATGTCCTGTTTATACAACATAAGGGTGGGTGGGAGGGCCCAAGGACAATTCCATCTTGCACCTCTTTTTTCTTTTATTTTTCTTTGCGTCATGTGCTGTTTGGGGAGGGTTTTTTGGAAGGGCCATCCTGCGTGACACTGCAGTGCCACTCCTAGATGGGCCCGGTGTTTGTGTTGGCCACTAGGGTCGCTTATCTTACTCACACAGTCAGCTACCTCATTGCGCCTCTTTTTTTCTTTGCGTCATGTGCTGTTTGGGGAGGGTTTTTTGGAAGGGACATCCTGCGTGACACTGCAGTGCCACTCCTAGATGGGCCCGGTGTTTGTGTCGGCCACTAGGGTCGCTTATCTTACTCACACAGTCAGCTACCTCATTGCGCCTCTTTTTTTCTTTGCGTCATGTGCTGTTTGGGGAGGGTTTTTTGGAAGGGACATCCTGCGTGACACTGCAGTGACACTCCTAGATGGGCCCGGTGTTTGTGTCGGCCACTAGGGTCGCTTATCTTACTCACACAGTCAGCTACCTCATTGCGCCTCTTTTTTTCTTTGCGTCATGTGCTGTTTGGGGAGGGTTTTTTGGAAGGGACATCCTGCGTGACACTGCAGTGCCACTCCTAGATGGGCCCGGTGTTTGTGTCGGCCACTAGGGTCGCTTATCTTACTCACACAGTCAGCTACCTCATTGCGCCTCTTTTTTTCTTTGCGTCATGTGCTGTTTGGGGAGGGTTTTTTGGAAGGGACATCCTGCGTGACACTGCAGTGACACTCCTAGATGGGCCCGGTGTTTGTGTCGGCCACTAGGGTCGCTTATCTTACTCACACAGCTACCTCATTGCGCCTCTTTTTTTCTTTGCATCATGTGCTGTTTGGGGAGGGTTTTTTGGAAGGGACATCCTGCGTGACACTGCAGTGCCACTCCTAGATGGGCCCGGTGTTTGTGTCGGCCACTAGGGTCGCTTATCTTACTCACACAGCGACCTCGGTGCAAATTTTAGGACTAAAAATAATATTGTGAGGTGTGAGGTATTCAGAATAGACTGAAAATGAGTGGAAATTATGGTTTTTGAGGTTAATAATACTTTGGGATCAAAATGACCCCCAAATTCTATGATTTAAGCTGTTTTTTAGGGTTTTTTGAAAAAAACACCCGAATCCAAAACACACCCGAATCCGACAAAAAAAATTCGGTGAGGTTTTGCCAAAACGCGGTCGAACCCAAAACACGGCCGCGGAACCGAACCCAAAACCAAAACACAAAACCCGAAAAATTTCAGGCGCTCATCTCTACCGCCTATGGGAGAGTGTATTTTTACTTTGCAAGTGTGCGAATGCTTGTGCAGCCGAGCGGTACAAAAATGTTTTGTGCAATTTCTGAGTAGGTCTGAACTTATTCAGCCGCTGCGATCACTTCAGCCTGTCCGGTCCTGGAATTGATGTCAGACACCCACCCTGCAAACACTTGGACATGCCCAGAGCCGGCCCTAGGCATAGGCAAACTAGCCAATTGCCTAGGGCATTTGATATGCCTAGGGGCATCATCAGCTTCTGCTGATTAAAATGATATGGGGCATGCCTATATTCTGTGTGTAGCATTTCATATGCAGATACAGCCACAGTCTCACACAGTATATAGGCATGCTGCATATCAGTTTAATCAGCAGAAGCTGCTTGTGCATCCTAGCCACATAGCAATGCAAATAAGATGCATTTTCATAAAAAAAGGTGCCCGGTATTAGCATTGAGGCAAGATTTATGAGGAGACATCTGTATCCAAGCAGAGGCAGAGGTTACAGTGTTAGTGGCAGTGTGAGTGCTGTGTGCATGTGAGTGGGTTGTTTGTGCAGTAGTGTTCGGAATATGTGTAAGGAGCATTATGTGTGTCATGTAAAAATGCATTAATAATGTGCAACATATGTGTAAAGGGGCACTATGTGTGTCATTGTGTGTATAAGAGCATTAATAATGTGCGGCATATGTGTAACAGGATACTACTGTATGTGTGTCATTATGTGTATAGGGGCACTAATAATGTGCAGCAAATGTGTAGGGGCACTATGTGTGTCATTATGTGTATAAGGGTATTAATTATGTGCGGCATATGTGTAAGGGACATTATGTGTAAAAGGGCATTAATAAAGGTTGTCATAATGTGTAAGGCGCATTATGTTTATGAGGACATTAATGTGTCTCATATGTGTAAGGGGCATTACTGTGTGGAATTGTGTATAAATGCATTACCAATGTGTGGCATTATGTGTATAAGGTGCTCTACTATGTGGCGTTGCGTATAGAAGGGGCACTACTATGTCATCTAAAGGGCACTACTATGTCATCTAATGTGAATAAAGAGCAATAGGGTGTGGTGTAATGTGAAAAAGGAGCAATTCAGTGTGATGTAATGTGAATAAGGGGCTCTACTGTGAGGAGTAACGTTTATAAGGTAAAGTGATACTACTGTGGGATGTAATATGAATTATAGACACTATCGCATGATAAAATGTGAATAAAGTTGCAGTACTGTGTAGCGTAATTGGAATTGGGGTTACTATTGTGTGGCCATGCCCCTTGCCAGCAAAAACACACCCCTTTTTGGGCTGTGCGCCAAATGTGCGAACTGTTCCTATTTAAAATATAGGGGGTACAAACACCAAAATAGGGACTACTATGGGTGAGGGGTGATGGTGCTGGGAAAGAGGAGCAAGGTCAGAGGCGGAACCAGCGGTGGTGCTAGGGAGCACCAGCCAAAATCTTGCCTAGGGCATCATATTGGTCAGGGCCGGCTCTGGATATGCCTGCGTTTTTCCAACCACTCCCTGAAAATGGTCAGTTGACACCCATAAACACCTTCTTCCTGTCAATCGCCCAGCACCGATCCGCTTTGTACCCATACGAGGCGCCTGTGCATTGTGGTACATACGTATGTGCAGTTTTGAAGAGTCTTGACCTGATCGCAGCTCTGCAAAAAGTTGCTAGCGTGGGATCAGGTCGGAATGACCCCCCCATGTGCACTGCAGGTGGGGCAGATATAACATATGCAGAAAGATTTAGATTTTGGTGGTTTATTTTGTTTCTGTGCAGGGCAAATAATGGTTGCTTTATTTTTACACTGCAATTTAGATTTCAGTTTGAACACACCCCACCCAAATCTAACTCTCTCTGCACATGTTATACCTGCTCCCCCTGCAATGCACATGGGGGTCATTCCGACCCATTCGCACGCTGCCGTTCATCACATCGGTGCGAACGGGTCAGAACTGCTCATGCGCGGCGGCCGCATTGCGCAGGTGTGTTATTGCCCGGTGACACCGTGTACGAAAACGGTCGCAGCGGCGAGTGCAAGAAGATTGACAGAAGGAAGGCGTTTTGGGACGTCAACTCACCATTTTCCCGGCGTGGAGATCCGAACACAGCCGTGTCCAGGCGTTTGGAGGGCGGATGTCCGACATCAATTCCGGGACCTTCATCGCTGGATCCATCGCACAGGGTAAGTAACTGCAGGGCTAGTCTTGTTTTACACAAAACTTTTTTAGCATAGCAGGGCTGCACAAGCGATCGCAGCCCTGCTATGCTAAAATGCACTCCCCCATAGGCGGCATCTAGTTAATCGCACGAGCAGCAAAAAGTTGCTATGTGCGATCAACTCGGAATGACCCCCATGGTTTTACCCAACTGCTAACAAATTTGCTGCTGCGATCAACTCTGAGTTAGGCCCTAGACTGGCCTGCAGGCACAGTCTAGCAGGTCACTCATTGCACCGCTGGGTGAAATGAGCGCCCCCCATCCTCGCTCAGCACACATTGCGCTGTGCTGAGCCATGTAGAGATGTGTACTGAGCGGTCTGTGACAGATCGCTCAGTACACATCTCTCCCCGTGTGTAAGGGGCTTTAGTGTTCACAGTCACACAATTGAATCACTAAGCACCGAGGCGTAAAAGCACCTCCAGTCCTCACTCACTCTATGAAGCAGGCTGCAAGTAGTACAGTTCCTATTAGATGCACAAACTTGTTGTCCTACAGGACTGTGACAGTACAGATCCCTGTGCTGCGTGTGATTTTTCCCTATACTGGTTTTTGCCAGTCTCATATTACTCTACTGTAAATGTATCTTAGCTCACGTGCAGGCTAATGCTGGATTTAGTATCAAATAGTTTTTAGTAGCACTCTCAAGTCTCCGTAAACTGGCTGGAATAACAACATTATGTGGGGCTTCCACACTGATCCAATTTAAAACATCAACTGGGCAGTTCTGGACAGCTAGATTGGGAGTAACTGGTCCTGTCTACTAGTATTGGGCACCTCTCCTGAGGCTGTCTAAAAGCTGGTGTAACAAGGAGTTGTTAAGTTCGTTTTACTTTCAGGAAAAAGCAATACCTTATTACACAAGTGTTCGGGCCGCTGCGGCCGCTAAGTGTGTGCGACAGACCTCTATGTAAGCACGCCGACACGCTGTGAGCACAATGTAGCTACACGTGAGGCTGAATACACTTTAAAAACACTAACAGGAATGGAATGCGACACCAATTGCATATGTTATGTTGTGGTCCAACGCAGCAACAAATATTTACTTAAAAGGAGATACAACAGAAATACAACAATACAAGAGAAAAGCTACAACTAATGGATACATACGTTTGTTCGCCTGCGCCACCCGGATCCGGTCCCCAGTCATTCTAGGAAGATGACCTTCAGAGAATTAGACTGGGACCGGCCAGGAGGCCTGGCTTTTATACATTTGTCCAAAACATAGTACAAAGGAAACTCTAAGCTCTTCTTTCATAGGTCAAAGGGTTGGTCATTTACAGTATGTGAGGGCTCATAGGTCGGTTTGAATAGGTGGGCGATGCCTGGTCCAGGTGTACTTGCAGATGTCCTCCACTGGGTTCCCGCCGAATATCAGGAGTACAGTAATTACAGTGAGATGTTAATATTGTATTCCTGCGCATATCTATGCGCAGGAGCATGCTACATTCTGCAAACTGCGATCGGAATATTGCCCTTGAAATACTGTAAATCTGGATACCAAACACCATGTCCTAACCTAATTCTGTCCCCTCACACCCTGTAAAGTTGAATATCTCTATTGTTCCATTTCTGAAACAAATGTAACTTGCTGGTGTGGTGCGTGTAGACTATGTGTAAATTATGCACTACGTGGATTAAATATCAGATATGTCTTTGTGTCTTTTCCATGCGAATGCGTATGCCACCGTATTTACTCATACCACGTGCTAATACGCAGGTCTTCGTGAGCCAATGTACGCAGCGTGCGGGTATGCACACACACAGGCAGAACAAGCACACGCACGGAGGCCACTCTGTGTGGTGCTTGCACGTGATGCATGTGGGTATAATATTTTTTCGACTTCGACAGAGTGTAAGCTATCATGCTACCTGAGGGCTGCAATTACCGGCCGTGACACTCTCACACAGCAGAGTTGCTCTGCGGCTCCGCTCCCAGCTTGCTGAGTGAAGTTTTCTCCTTATCGCTCTAGCTGCTGACACTACTTCTCTCCGTGAGCGTCCGGTCCCTGGGCTCTGCGCCTCCCGCTCCTCCGATCTTTCCGTGGCAGCAGCTCAGCTCCCCTCACTCTCTGACACCTCGTGGCCGAGAGTCCACTGTAGCCGTCTCGGCTGCTCCCTCACTGCTGGCTCTTCACGGCACTGCATTCCCTACTCCGTCTCCTCAGGCAAGCACTGGGCGGTCCCCACAGTGCAGCGCGACAACACTTCACCTCATTACCTCAGGACACACTCTGGGCGGTAACTCCACCTTTCTTTGTTCCCACTCTGCACCACCTAGTCAGAGGCTTCAATTCCTCCTGCTCTGCTGGTCTGCTACTGGGTCCTAGTGCTCCACAAGTTGCTGTCCTTTGGTTGCTGACATTGGCTAGCAACCTAAGCAAGGGGGGAGATTAACTCCTGTAGTGCCAGTCCTGCAAGGCACACACAGGCAGTTTCAATTGTAATCAATGTTAAAAGAGAAATAGTCCCTGTTGGGGTACCACATCTGCAGGGGGTTAAGAGAGGGCTGGAAGCCGGCTGGTGCTACTGTATAGGTCTGTGGGGTGGAAGGTGGGTGAGGGGGATCACTGATGTCTTCTGTGTGTGGAACGGGGGAAAGGGTGTCCGATGCCAGCTGCTGTGTAGCAGGGGAGGGAGGTGTTGAATGCCTGCTGCTGTGTGTGGAGCGGTGGCGGGGGGTGTTGGAAGCCAGCTGGTGTGTGTGTGTGGAGTGAGAAAGGAGGGTGTTAAATGCTGTGTACTGGGGGTGTGGGGGGGTCTCTCTGGCCACAGCTATACTGACAGGATGGACTAGGGTGCTGGATGCTGCCTTTTCTGTGCTGAGGGGTGGACAAGGGGGGCCCCAGAGATATCGGTGTACCGGGCCCCAAGATTTCTGTTGCCGGCCCTGCGTAAGCCGCCCAATGGTGGGAGAGAGGTCCGATGCTACATTCTAGGAAGCAGTTCGGATCACTACTGCAACAGCAGGCATCTGTATTTACCTGCATTGCCTCCTGCTACATTTACATTCAGCGCTACCACTATCAGCGATAGCAAATCCAACCGCACATGACTGCCCTCCAGAATGTGGACAGCGTAATGTCCTCCACAGTATGCTGTCACGGTAGTTATGTTATATAAAGCATTTTAACTAGAGATGTTCGGCGGGCACTTTTCATGTTTTGTGTTTTGGATCTGGATCCCCGCTCGTGTTTTGGATCTGAATTAGTTTTGCCAAAACCACCCTTTCGGGTTTTGGTTGTGGATCTAGATGAATTTTGCATGAACACCTCTTCTCCATCAGCGGTGGGGATCACCTCAGGGCCCCCCTCTTCAGTAATCACCTTATTGCTGGCATCCTCACAGGGCCAATGTAATAAGATCGTAGGGGGCCTGTGTCAGGGTAATATACAAGGGGCACAGTAGGGTGCCACAGAGGTGGAATGTGGGCATAGTTACCACAATAGCATCATTGTAGCCATGCCCCCTGCTCTGTAATGCTGAGATTACCGTCATTACACTGCAGGGGGCGTGGATGTGATGATGTGATTCAGCAAGAATCGCGTCATTGACTGCCCGGACAGCCCACTTTAATCACTAAGTGGGTGGCCAGACGCAGGAGTGTCTACAAAATCGGGAGCCTGTTCTTCCGTGTGGCCGGGAGGGCCACCTGATTTTTGGGAGCCTCCCGGCCTTTCCAGGAGAGTAGGCAAGTATGAGCTGCAGCTGTGTGGGTACCAATGGAGCCAAACAGGTACCTGGCAGATGAGGGAGCTGTACAGAATGCAGACACAGGCATTAACCTCCACAGGCGGATCACAACAACTGAGGAGTCTCCTCAGGTAAGCATCAGACAGAGGGGGTTCAGGCAGGCCCAGGAGGCAGCAGCATCAGTGTGGTTGTGGCAGAAAATTATTT
This sequence comes from Pseudophryne corroboree, assembly GCF_028390025.1. Classification (NCBI taxonomy): domain Eukaryota; kingdom Metazoa; phylum Chordata; class Amphibia; order Anura; family Myobatrachidae; genus Pseudophryne; species Pseudophryne corroboree. The sequence goes on along the minus strand of NC_086449.1, from coordinate 322,857,689 downwards.
GGGAGTCCAGAATTCCAAGCTGCAGCATCCGGTCTATCCAGACACTGGAGCTCGGATGTCGGAGAGCGGTACCCCCTTCACCTTGTGCGCCCCTGGAAATTTGCCAGTCTAGCCACCCTGTAGCTATGCCACATGGGTCCTCATTCCGAGTTGATCGCAGCCAGCAACTTATAGCTGTTGCTGCGATCAACTAGTACATGCCTATGGGGGAGTGTATTGTAGCTTAGCAGGGCTGCGATCACTTGTGCAGCCCTGTTAAGCTAAAAAAAATTAAAGCAAAACTAGACTAGGCCTATACCTACTTACCCTGTGAGATGGATCCATCGATGATGGGCCCGGCTTTGACGTCACTCCTCCACCCTCCGTTCTTCTGGAAACACCGGTGTTTTACTCACCACTCCCCGAAAACGGCTCCAAACTGTCTGGATCCGCCCTGGAACGCCTTCTTCCTGTCAATCTTCTTTGCGGTCGACTCTGCGACCGCTTCCATTGGTAGCCGCGACGTAACCCGGCGACCCCTATCACCGGGCAATGTCGCGCACATGCACTGCGGCCACTGCGCATGTGCATTCCGCACCCGTTCGCACCACAGCGATAAACCACTGCGTGCGAACGGGGCGGAATGACCCCTGTGGTCCAGTTTGTTGGTGATATCCAGAAATATTTAGGGCATATACATTTTGTGATATGCCAGGCAATATTGTAATTGCTTTGGACATTTAATGGTTTATGATTCTTATTTCAAACTCAGCTACTTTGAAAAGTGCCATCTACTGTAGCTTTGTTAATGATCAATTTATCTATAGATAGAAATGTTCTCACCTGGAATGGTATGCACCATGTTATCGCGCCCCTTATCGCATGCATAACAGTGCTTATTAACGCCATATGCATGCATAATTACACAAGGATAAGAACTGTCCCTTACAAAAAGAGGTCTTCTGGGTTTATGACCTGGGAATCCTACTGCACCCAGGGGAAGTCTGCGGAGAAAAGCCCATAGGTTTCTACAGGATACTACATCTCTATATGCCTATCCGGAACAAGCTCTGGATAGTTTTACTTTCTACCGGCACATTGCAACCCCACAGCTATCTATAATGACTTCTGTGCTGATGGGCTGCAGCAGACATCTCTGATATTCGGGCTGCAGTCAATTTACAGACAATCAAAATCCGAACGGTCGAAATCACGACAGCAATTGACCGACGGTCAAAATCCAGACAAGGTCAAAATACCGACATTTAAAATACCGACAAGGTCAAAATACATTTTGACCTGTCGACATTTTCCATGTTGGTATTTTGACCTTGTCGGTATTTTAAATGTCGGTATTTTGTCCAAGTCGGGATTTTGACCTTGTCAGGATTTTGAACGTCGGTCAATTGCTGTCGGGATTTTGATTGTAGGTATTTCATACCGATCCCTGATATTCACTGCAGACCATATTATGCATATTGAGAATGCCGCAAACCTCCGTATATTTGAGGCTAGTGCAAACTAGGGGTGTGCACTGGCCACTTTTCGTGTTTTGTGCTTTGGTTTTGGATCTGGATCTTTCTTCGTGTTTTGAATCTAGATTGGTTTTGCCAAAACCACCCTTGCGGGTTTTGGTTTTGGTCTTGGATCTGTATTATTTTGGAAAAAAAGCATAAAAACAGCTAAAATCACAGATTTTTTATTATTTTTGTTCCTATGCTATTGTGAACCTCAATAACATACATTTCCACTCATTTCCAGTCTATTCTGAACACCTCACAATATTGTTTTTAGGCCAAAAGTTTGCACAGGGTAGCTGGAAGACTATGCTAAGCGACACAAGTGGGCTGCACAAACACATAGCCCATCTAGGAGTGGCACTGCAGTGGCAGACAGAATGGCAGTATGAAAAACTAGGCCACAAAGAGTACATAATGCAAAGAAAAAAAAAGTTGCAAGATGGAATTGTCCTTGGGTCCTCACAGCCACCCTTATGTTGTATAAACAGGACATGCACACTTTAACAAACCAATCATTTCAGTGCCAGGGTCTTCCATACGACTGTGGCTGAAATGATTTGTGGCATTTCATATGAACCAAGCAAGCTGACAATGCTCCAAAGAGCATATAATGCAAAGAAAAGACGTGCAAGCTGGAATTGTCCTTGGGTCCTCCCACCCACCCTTATGTTGTATAAACAGGACATGCACACTTTAACAAACCAATCATTTCAGCACCAGGGTCTGCCACACGACTGTGGCTGAAATTATTGGTTTGTTTGGGCCCCCACAAAACAAGCTGGCAATTAATCTGTCCCTGCACAAACTGGCTCTACAGAGGCAAGATGTCGTCCTCATCCTCATCAACCGATTCCTCACCCCCTTCATTGTTGTGTACATCCTCATCCTCACAGAGTATTAATTCGTTCCTGCTGGAATCCACCACCACAGATCCCTCTGTACTTTTTGGAGGCTGGTCTTCCCGGAAGAATTGATAATTCATTTTGATGAACATCATCTTCTCCTCATTGTGTGGAAGTAACCTCCCATGCTTATCGCTGACAAGGTTACCGGCTGCACTAAAAACTCTTTCGGAGTACACACTGGAGTTGCCCCCCACAACTTAGGTAAAATAGAGCCAGTTTGTACAGAGGCCTCCAAATTGCCTCTTTTTCCTGCCAGTACAGATATGGACTGTCTGGCTATTACCGATGTAATCCTCCACCATTCTTTCAATGGTGACAGCATCATATGCAGTGACAGTAGACATGTCAGAAATTGTTGGCAGGTCCTTCAGTCCGGACAAGATGTCCAAAGTTGGTCCTGCCTGCCCTGCACCACCGCCAGCGGGTTGGTTAGGAATCGGATATCTAAGTTGTTTCCTGGCAGCCCCAGTTGCGGGAGAAAATGAAGAAGGAGCTGTTGTCCTGTCATGATCGCTTCAGTTGACAGTGTTTTCATCAGCAGGTCTTTGCACCTCTGCAGGCTTGTGTCCGCCAGAAAGAGAGACACTACGTAGGCTTTAAACCTAGGATCGAGCACAGTGGCCAAAATGTAGTTCTCTGATTTCAACAGATTGACAACCCTCGGATCCTGGCAAAGCGAATGAAGGGCTTCATCCACAAGTCCCACATACCGAGCGGAATCGCTCCATTTTAGCTCCTCCTTCACTTTCTCCAGCTGTTTCTGCAAAAGCCTGATGAGGCGAATGACCTGACTCAAGCTGACAGTGTCTGAACTGACTTCACATGTGGCAAGTTCGAAGGGTTGGAGAATCTTGCACAACATGGAAATCATTCTCCACTGTGCTTGAGTCAGGTGCATACCACCCCCTTTGCCTATGTCATAGGTGGATGTATAGGCTTGAATGGCCTTTTGCTGCTCCTGCATCGTCTGAAGCATATAGAGGGTTGAGTTCCACCATGTTACAACTTCTTGCTTCAGGTGATGACAGGGCAGGTTCAAGAGTGTTTGCTGGTGCTCCAGTCTTCGGCATGCAGTTGCTGAATGGCGAAAGTGTCCTGAAATTATTTTGGCCACCGAAAGCGGCTCCTGCACGGCCCTGTCGTTTGTCAGAAAATGCTCCACCACCAAATTTATTGTGTGAGCAAAACATGGGACATGTTGGAATATTCCCAGATTTAATGCCCGCACAATATTGGTGGCGTTGTCCGATATCACAAATCCCCAGCAGAGTCTAAGTGGGGTAAGCCATTGGGTGATGATTTCCCTCAGTTTCTCTAAGAGGTTGTCGGTGGTGTGCCTCTTACTGAAACCGGTGATACACAGCATAGCCTGCCTTCGAACGAGCTGGCGTTTCTGAGATGCTGCTACTAGTGCCGCTGCTATTGTTGCTGCACAAGGTGATACATCTACCCAGTGGGCTGTTACAGTCATATAGTCCTTAGTCTGCCCGGTTCCGCTTGTCCACATGTCCGTGGTTAATTGGCAGTGGGTACAACAGCGTTTTTAAGGACACTGAGGACACTCTTTCTGACATCTCTGTACATTCTCGGTATCGCCTGCCTACTGAAGTGGAATCTAGACAGGATTTGGTACTGGGGACACACTACCTCCATCAATTGTCTAAATCCCACTGCACTAATGGCAGATACCGGACGCATGTCTAACACCAACATAGCTGTCAAGGTCTCAGTTATCCGCTTTGCAACAAGATGACTGCTGTTGTACTTCATCCTCCTCGCAAAGGACTGTTAGACGGTCAATTGTTTAGTGAAAGAAGTAGTGGTGTTCCAACTTCCTCTCCGGGAAGATGAACGACTCCCAGCAGCAACAGCAGCAGCGGCAGCAGTAGGCGTAGCAATGCAGGATCCTCCGGAGGAATCCCAGATAGGAGAAGAGGGCCTGCAGGGCTCTTTCCGATCCTGATTGAGGAGGAAATTGATGAGGAGGGAGTTGCTGGTGTGGTTTGCAGGTGCTTGGATGCAACAGGACAAAGGGATTTAGGTGTCCCTGAAATGCTGACGGTCTTAGCCACAGTTTCTGAACTTGACAGTGACTTTTTATGAATGAGCTGCAGGTGATGTATAAGGGAGGATGTTCCTAGGTGGTTAACATCCTTACCCCTACTTATTACACCTTTACATAAGGTACAGTTCCTAGGTGGTTAACATCCTTACCCCTACTTATTACACCTTTACATAAGGTACATATGGCAAGACAGTAGTTGTCCAGATTTGGATAGAAATAATTCCAGACCGAAGAGATGGATTTTTTGGTGTTCTGCCCAGGCATGACGATGGGCTTATTCATCTAACGGACAACAACTGTCTCCTACGGTGCCTCAGCGCCAGCAACACCCATATCCTCATCTTGGTGTACTTCAACAGTGACATCTTCAATTTCAATATCAGAAACTGGACTCTGGGTGCTCCTTCCAGCACTTGCAGAGGGCGTGCAAATGGTGGAAGGAGCCACCTCTTCGCGTCCAGTGTTGGGAAGGTCAGGCATCGCAACCGACGACACACTTGGACTCTCCTTGGAGATTTGTGATACCATCTTAGAATGCACAGTTCTTTGCTGTGCTTTTGCCAGCTTAACTCTATTCATTTTTCTAGCGGGACGATGAGGGCTTCCATTGTCATGTGAAGCTGAACCACTAGTCATGAACAAAGGCCAGGGCCTCAGCCGTTCCTTGCCACTCCATGTCATAAACGGAAAATTGGCAAGTTTACGTTTCTCCTCAGATGATTTAAATTTATTTTTTCGGGGGTCATTTTACTGAACTTTGGCTTTTTGGATTTTACATGCTAGTGGCAGCAGCTTCAGCACTAGGATGAAGTGGTTCTTGATCTTTCCCTATTTTATCCTCCAAATTTTTGTTCTCCATTATTTTTCTGGAGTTATATAACAATATACGGCACAGGAGAGCGTACCCCTAAACCACACACACATGGCAAAGCCTGTAAAAATTATTTGGATAATAACCCTTTTACTTGGAGTTATTATAATATAATACAGCACAGGAGAGTGTACCCCTACACCACACAGGGCAAACCCTGTAAAAATGATTTGGATTAAATATTAATAACCCCTTTATTTGGAGTAAATAATATAGAGCACAGGACAGCACCGCTGGACTTATACGGCAGTACCGCTGGACTTATACAGCATTACCGCTGGACTTATACGGCACTACCGCTGGACTTATACGGCACTACCGCTAGACTTTTACGGCACTACCGCTAGACTTTTACGGCACTACCGCTGGACTTTTACGGCAGTACCACTGGACTGGACTTATATGGCAGCATCACTGGACTGGACTTATATGGCAGTACCACTGGACTGGACTTATATGGCAGCATCACTGGACTGGACTTATACGGCAGTACCACTGGACTTATGGCAGCACAGGACTCAACCACTGGACTGATGCAGCACAAGACACTGCCACTGGATTGATGCAGCACAAGACAGCACCACTGGACTGGACTTATACAGCAGCACCACTGGACTTATGGCAGCACAGAACACCACCACTATGACTGGATTGATGCAGCACAAGACACTACCACTGGACTGATGCAGCACAAGACAGCACCACTGGAATGATACAAAAGAGCAGATCACCACCCCACGCACCACGCCACTTTCCTGCACAGACACTGAGGAGACACGTCCTCTTGCTACACTCTCCAGCACTGGAGTGAAGATGGCGGGGCGGGAGGCGCGAAATATACAAAATCCGGATCTCGCGTGAATCCAACACCAGGATGATGAAGTTTTGCCTCATTCTGGGAACAGAGTCTGGCGGGAAAACCCGAGCCGGACTACGGTTCCCGACTCGGATCGGGGGTGTTCGGTGGGGTTCGGATTTATAAAATCTGAATCCGCTCATCCCTAATTATTTCTACTACTCTTGTAAAAGTGAAAAATTAATGCCTTTTGGTATAACTCCCTAGCTCAAAGCCCAATTGCAAGAAACATTAACCCACTGCTTTCGAGTAAATATATCGATTATTTAAGAAACAGATCTAATGTTTGGGCTGTGCATAACGCAGGCATAGAAAGTCTTCTTTTCAGATGGGGGTAACACCTTAGAAGTTATCTTGGGCAAATTCATTTAGCTGCTAAAATATTTATATATTCATCCTAGCTATATCAGAACAACATTGTCGCTCATCTGTTTTGTCTAGTTATACTGGTTAAAAATAGCTTACTTTAGCAACACGTCATGTGGAAAATTGTAGAAATTTCAAGTTAATATCCAATGGACAATGACCCCAAACACACCTCCATGCTATGTAAGGGCTACTTGACCCAAAAGGAAAGTGATGGAGTGCGCGTCAGATGGCCTGGCCTCCACAATCACCCGACCTAAACCCAATTGAGATGGTTTGGGTTGAGTTGGACTGCAGAGTGAAGGAAAAGCAGCCAACAAGTGCTCAGCACCTCTGGGAACAAAGCCAACAAGTGCTCAGCACCTCTGGGAACTCCTTCAAGACTGTTGGAAAACTATTCCAGGAGACTACCTCATGAAGCTGACTGAGAGAATGCCAAGAGTGTGCAAAGCTGTCATCAACGCAAAAGGGGGCTTCTTTGAGGATTCTAAAATATAAAACATATTTTGATTTATTTAACACTTTTTTTCTTTATAACATAATTCCATATGTGTTCTTTCATAGCTTTGATGTCTTCAGTATTAATTTACAAAGTAGAAAATAATTGAAATAAATAAAAACCATTGAATGAGAAGGTGCGTCCAAACTTTTGACTGTTACTGTATGTATGTATGTATATATATATATATATATATATATACATACACACATATATATATATATATATATATATATATATATATCCTCAATATAGAAGAATATAAAACAATTGTAGGACATTATTTCATATAGAGGTGCTTTTACACCACATCATAGACAGGTGCTCTAATTACATCACTACTGTGTCATACTCCTTCCTCTCTTTCCACTGTGGCTTCATGCTTGTTAATTCTTGTCCCATCATAATATTGTCACCGGGATCCCTTTCCTCACAGCATAATCACTGCAGTGGACATGTCAATGTTTTCTGTTAGTTCAGCACACTCTGCTCCTGAAACACTTTGCTCTAATGTGCATATTGGCCCTCATTCCGAGTTGATCGGTCGCAAGGCGAATTTAGCAGAGTTACACACGCTAAGCCGCCGCCTACTGGGAGTGAATCTTAGCTTCTTAAAATTGCGACCGATGTATTCGCAATATTGCGATTACTAACTACTTAGCAGTTTCAGAGTAGCTCCAGACTTACTCTGCCTGTGCGATCAGTTCAGTGCTTGTCGTTCCTGGTTGACATCACAAACACACCCAGCGTTCGCCCAGGCACTCCCACCGTTTCTCCAGCCACTCCTGCGTTTTTTCCGGAAACGGTAGCGTTTTCAGCCACACGCCCCTGAAACGCCGTGTTTCCGCCCAGTAACACCCATTTCCTGTCAATCACATTACGATCGCCGGAGCGAAGAAAAAGCCGTGAGTAAAAATACTTTCATCATAGTAAAGTTACTTGGCGCAGTCGCAGTGCGAACATTGCGCATGCGTACTAAGCGGATTTTCACTGCGATGCGATGAAAAATACCGAGCGAACAACTCGGAATGAGGGCCATTGATCTAATTGGTTACACAGAGCCGGCCCTAACCAATATGATGCCCTAGGCAAGATTTTGGCTGGTGCCCCCTAGCACCGCCGCTAGTTCTGCAAGAGATGCCTGGCATGAGTCAGCTGGCATCTCTGCTAACGTCGGGCTCCATTTGTTTATGAAAATGCATCTTATTTGCATTACTATGTGGCTAGAATGCACAAGCAGCTTCTGCTGATTAAAATGATATCCAGCATGCCTGTGCAACTGCAGCTGTATCTGCATACGAAATGCTACATGCCTATGCCTAAGGCCGGCTCTGTGGGTACATGTTGTTCTGTCACACTTCAAAACTGGAGACAAAAGGACATGCAGTAGATAAAGATTAACAAAAAGAGCCTCTGACCTTAGTCAAGCACACCTTTAAAAACAGCTGTATTACAGATCACTAATGACAAACGGATAAATATCAGTTCACTAGATGCAGCTATTTTTGAATTCCCAGCAAGCAAAGAATGACCTACTGTATACACATAGTACCATTCGCTGTCACATGATCAACACTAACTTGCGGGGAGTTGGAGGTTTGCCCATGTTTATAGGGTGCAGCACATATCTCTAAATTCAGTTAAGTTATGCTGGTGATTAGGCACAACCTAACGCTTCAGAAACACTATACATGCCCTCAGAGGTGTAATCAGGTCTAAAGTGACGTGGACATGTCCCTAACATGCTACAGACATGGGGCCTAATTCAGACCTGATTGCTCACTAGCTATTTTTTGCAGCGCTGCGATCATATAGTCGCCGCCTATAGGGGAGTGCATTTTTGCTTTGCAAGTGTGTAATCGCATGTGCAGCCAAGCAGTACAAAAAAGTTTTGTGCAGTTTCTGAGTTGCAAAGAACTTACTCAGCCGTTGCGATCACTTCAGCCTGTCTGGGCCCGGAATTGACGTCAGACACCCGCCCATTAAACGCTTGGACACTCCTGCGTTTTTTCAACCATACCCTGAAAATGGTCAGATGCCACCCACAAATGCTTTCTTCCTGTCAATCTCCTTGCGATCGGCTGTGCGAATGAATTCTTGGTTAAATCCATCGCACAGCAACGATCCACTTTGTACCCGTACGATGCGCCTGCGTATTGCGGTGCATATGCATGCGCAGTTCTGACCTGATTGCAGATCATCGAAAAAAACTAGCATGCGGTCAGGTCTGAATGACCCCCATGCTCACAATCAGAGAAGATTGTAAGTGTTGGGAGGTATGTTTATCGAAAGGCACTAGGGAAGTTTTTTCAAACCATTTAAAAAGGACAAGTAGATTATTGTACAGATCAACAAATCAACTTCTAGCTATATAATGTACTAAATAAATGATAACTACAATGTGGTGACATGTCCTCTTTATAAGCCTCCTGTAGTTTGATGTCTAGGAAAATCACATCTTGGACATGGCCCAGGACCTTTGACTCTAAAAGTGTTCACACCAGCCGTCAGGTGGTGGTAAAAGACTTGCTGTGGAGCAAAGGGGAATTCCATGCATCCACTCTTACAGTATGTCAACTATGGCCACCTATGACCAGTGCTTTCCTGCCAAATTTAGGGCTTGTCACCACAGCCACCACAAGATAAGCACGTAATCAGCTAATCCTAATCCTAGCAGAAAGATATCTAATAACAAAATAAAAACATGGACCACTCATATAAACCCAATCATCACGATACACAATGCAGACATTAATAATGGATTTCAGGGTGTTACATCACTTCCCCTCCACCACATAATGGGAGACTGCATAACTAATTTTTTTCATACCCCATCTAAAACTTTTCCCCTTAGGAATCCTCTCCAAACCTTCCTGAAAACAGTGTCTGCCCACCTCAGTGGTCAGCAGACCATGTCACCGGGGCCAGGTGCAATGCACCACAATCCCTTCATGTGGCATTTGTCCCAAAATATAAAAGAGTGCAGCGATTTCCTTGAAAAACCTGTAACATAACAATTTAAAGAAAATATTTAAATCCCTAAATACTATATAAAAAATAACAAGTGCAGTAACCAAATGAATAAGCACAAGCAACAGATAAACACACAAGCTACACAAAAGTAAAACCACAATAACAACAAAAGGGAAGGGGAAGGGGGGTGTGAGAAAAACCAGGGAAGTTAAACAAAAAAAAACAGAAAACCTTACATTTGCAAACGGTACGCTCTCCATAAACACTCTAAACTAATCCTTGTATGCAGAAGTCTTCCACCATCCTGACTCCCTATTTTCTTCAGCAGAAAGACCAGACTCCACAATATACGTGGCAGCTCCAGTCCAGAGTTGGACTCGAAATGCCAAATTCTAAGCCTAAATGGTCTGACTCATATTTGCACCTCACCAAGTGACCTGCCACCTCCATCAGGGTATGCAGCACACAAATGTCTTTAGTCATATAGCTATATACGGGTGCAATCCTCTCCTTGGCCCAGCCCTGGAGGACTTTGGAGAAGAGGAATGATTTTGTCTGGTCCTCCAATCCATGGAACTTTAAAAAAGTAAACACATTGAAAACATTGCCACCTTAGACTGGCTCTGTACATATAGCCCTCCGAGTCTATACAATAGCTCACACAAGCTGCTTAGTGACCTTACCAGCTTGCTCTTGACTATCAAGAAATGATTGGCAATCTCATCATGCACAGTATACACCTTAAGGATGGCTGGGGCCAACACTTTCTAAGCCAGACCTGCTATGCCAACTTCATAATGTGCCAAACATGAGAAGAAAATGTACCACTGCCTCCTAGAGAGAGAATCATCCATTCAATTAGCTACCCCAGGGTAATTTTTTTCCCATGAAAGGGCTTATTCCATAGCAAACAGTGCAACACCAAATGCCAAAAAAGGTTTAGGGACAGGGGGTATGAAGACCTCTAGTTGTTGACCTCCCCAAACTATGTCCAGGTTATTGCACCAGAAAAAAAACATAGTTTTCCTGTGCAGCCTATCTAACCACAGATTCAATGCAACAACTATGAGGAAAACTACTTACAGCCAAACAATTTCCATCAGCCTTTCCTACTAGGTTTCTCCAAAGTAGGCGCCAAAGTCAACCAAATAGACCTTGTACCTTATACAACCTTACACAAGATATAACTCTAATCAGGCCAGGGCTTAAAGTGGTCCTGGAGAGGTGGTCGAACTCATTTCCCCCACCACCTACCCCCTCTCCCATTAGGCAGAGCCAAAGCCAGTACTAGGGTTTTTGGCACCCCCCCTGCAGACTATGAATCTGTGCCCTAATTCCCATACTTTAAAAAGGGTGTGTCCACTACCTGAGGAAGGGGGAGGTAGATGCAGCTTGTGAGTTACACTAGCACTACCTGCATCATCTATTGATGTGCGAAGCAGGACAGACTTTTCTTTTGGAATTACTGTACAGGGCCATGGCGGAGGTGGAACTAGTTCCACCTACCATTACAGGTGACGGAACTCACACACACACACACACACACACACACACACACACACACACTTTAACCCCTGAATCAGGTACTACTTAGGGTGGTTTGCCCACAGCAGCTGTTTAAAATAAGCATAGCCAATGCCCAACAGAACAACAGAACAATAATAAATATTAAAAAAAAGCGTTCAAATTTGCCTCCTGGCCTTATCATACTAACATAATAACATCAGTCGGGATGGAATGGATAAAATCAAACATTGATTAGGTATTGAAAAAAGATTTGTGGCATGAATTAATAAATGTCAATAAAAAATTATAATACCTTAAATACTTCAGTCTTAGATTCTACTGACCAAGATGTATTAAGAGCTGAAGGGACAGACTGTAAGTCACTAAGGACTACCAAAATTGGGTACCGTTGAAATACTATAGAAGCACTAACCAATACAGAGATAATCTTTAATATCCATGGATAAGCTGAAAAATTGGTGGGGCTTCTTTACGACAACTGGCACACCCTCTCCAACTTGCGCAGCAAACCTTACCCATGGGGATAACATGCCACGCAAAATTCAAGATCCTCAATTGTGACTGAATTGTGTTAGTGGAGATTTGCTGGACTGAACAACAACTCTCAACTGAACTTATCCAGTAAATTAGCAACGCCAGTATCACCTCAATATCACCCCAATGCAAAAACAAACTAAAACGCAAAAGACATCCCAAAGGGAGGCACTGATTAATGAAAAAAACACCCTCTAAGTGAAAACCCATAAAATGGAATGGGTCATGATTCAAAGGGTGGAGACAGAAGGCACATTCAATGTCCACCATGGATGTCAGCACCCCCTGACCAAAATTATTCACAACATCCAGGGCCTCGGAGGACTGGTATTTTATACAGCAACATTGAGGGTCAAAGGCACCATTAACTGAACACCCTGCCGAGTCCGAATGATGCTGGATAAGCAATATCTTACCAGACACCTTTTTAAGAACCACATTCAGAGGAGAAACATAAAGCTGTCCTACTGGGGGCTGGGCAAAATGGCCACACATGCACCCCAACTTAATCTTGTATACCACATTTGCCCGCACATCTAGCAACTCATAAGTAAACCACAAATACTGCTTGGAAGCTCCAAGAATGTCATTTGAAATCAGCAATCTAAAACCTAACTGAAAACCAAACCATAGATATGCCTCTTCCCTGAAGTAATTGTGGTCTAACCAACGAGCAAATGGCTCTAAGCAAATGGGCAAAGGTGCCATAAAAAGCACCCTGCCCGGTGGCATTATGGGAACTGGACCCAGGGGCTGCCCTTTTTTCTGAGGTCCTTAGTCATGTAACTCACCCTACAGGTACAGATACATTATGAAAATGAAACGTGCTACTATGGGAGCACTGCACTTCATTAAATGCATATCATTTGTCCCTGCTGTGCTGTAGTACTGCCAACTTAGAAAGCCAGTGGCCCAGGCTTCCTAAGAAAGGCTTGAAAGAAAGTTTTTCTGTTGTTTCTTCACCTCCAGCCAAACCTTCACATCCTTCATAGCAAAATTAATTATATGAATGTCAAAATCATCTCATAAACAAGGTGAAGGTATTTGATCACATTCATACACCAGAAGAATAAAGGAGGGTGAACACAAAAGAGCCATGGGTACTGGAGAGATATGCTGTGAAGGAGGGGTCAGAGAGGCTGGAGTGCAGGAATGAGCCTGGAGGGAAAGGGAGGTGGGTGCCAGGACACCAGTGGGTGTGGTCAAACTGTGCCCAAGGGGCCCCAGGGCGAGGGCACCCAGTCTTACAGAAAGCTACAGATACTGGCATTGGTATCCCTCATCAACCACCAGGTGTAGCCACATCTGCCAGGCACTGGGGAGCGGGAGCAAACCTTTTAGGACAGGGCATGATCAGTGGGGAAGGTGAAAAGCAAAAAAGGATGGAAGAAAAACAGGAGAGAAAAGGGTGCAAGAGGAAAACAAATGGATGTGAATAGGTGTCGAGTAAAAATGAAGAGAGAAATAAAAGGATAAAGGAATCAAAAAAGAGAGGCTAAAGAACAAGGGAAAACAAATAGGGTGGAAGAAAATAAACAAAGTAAAAACACAATGAAGTAATAAAGCAATACACAAGTATACCATGTGAGTAGTATAGTGAACCGCCTTTCATCAAACTTTTGACAGGTGCCCCGCCCCCTTTTAATTGTGTTTAATATAAAACTGATATCAAATGATATAAAACTGATATCAAATGATTATTGATTGGCTATTAAGAACAGAATCTGACCCTTAGACAAGCCGCATTTATATTAAATGGCCAGCTAATAGCGCTGTAATCTATACATCTTTGTAAAATGACATGTATACAATTATGTGAACCAAATGTAGGGTTTTTAGGTATTAAAGATTATTGATGAGCAGTGCATTAGGAAACTAACATTGTGTGAACCAGATGCGAATGTTTTAGAATCGGCTCAGAGGATGGGGGATGATCCATCTGCACAAATGGTCGGCGTCTGGCTACGTAATACATCTGCCACTCATTATGAAGGCTGTAGAATCCCTGGACATATGGACAACTATTTGCCATGTAACCAATATTTGGGAAATGTAATGTATACCACCAATTATGTGAACCAAATGTAGGGTTTTTAGGTATTAAACATTATTGATGGGCAGTGCATTAGGAAACTAACATTGTGTGAACCAGATGTGAATGTTTTAGAATCGGCTCAGAGGATGGGGGATGATCCATCTGCACAAATGGTCAGCGTCTGGCTACGTAATACATCTGCCACTCATTATGAGGGCTGTAGAATCCCTGGACATATGGACAACTATTTGCCATGTAACCAATATTTGGGAAATGTAATGTATACCACCAATAATGAGGGCTGAAGTATCTGGACAAATGGCTGGCTATTTGATATCAATGTTAAATGTAATGTATACCACTTATGTGGTCAAGCAGATGGACAATTAGCCCTTATGCAAGCATTGCGGTTTGTGTTGTAATAGTGACTTCTAGCGGTCAGTGTGTGAAACAACAGGTATAGTTTATAGATATTTGTATATTATCTTCTGATTTAAATTTAAAGGGATAGGGCGTTTTTTATATTTTATAATCATGTCTGGGCATGTATTTGTATGATTTACGCATTAGAAAACGATATATTTGTATTATACAGCAATGTGGTATTATCTAATATAAATTACGGTTTGAGCAGTTAACGGTCTCAATGTGCATTGTATAGTTACAAATATTTTTTCAGATCAACATTTAAAATCTATATAGTCTATGTGAAATTTACATTTATTGAACTATTTTTTGTTATCAATTGTAGTCACATATCATGTTTGAACTTAAATGATAGGAAAAAATTCAACGATTTTGATTTTATCAAATAAAACTTTATAGTACACACAAGACAAAAAATATGTTTATGTGAAGAAATAAACTTTATTTTAAGAGTAAAAAATGGTAACGCCCACCACCAGATGTAATTTCTGGGCGGTGCGTTGTGTCATCACCAAAATGGCTAAAGGCAATAGCCCTTATGCAAGCATTGCGGTTTGTGTTGTAATCAATTAAAACTTTATCGTACACACAAGACAAAAAATATGTTTATTTGAAGAAATTAACTTTATTTTAAGAGCAAAAAAAATGGATGTTTAAAACAACTTTTTGACTGTTCCCATGATATTTTAGGAAAAATAGTATATTTTGTATTGTGATAATCTCCAGGGCAATTCCACTGGCTATTTATCCTATAATTTGGGTATACTTTTTAAACAAATAATACTATGTGATCATGTGCAATCTTCCTATCTACACCAGTATTATGTGTTCCAGAATCATAATATATCGTTTAAATAAGATACAGTAATTTCACACTGACATACATATGAAAACCGTGTTAAATGAAAGACAAACATTATTGTGGCTTATAGAATATTAGTTAATCACATCATATGTACTTTCAAAAAGGGTCATGTTCAGACATGTTTTCTATATGTCTGTATATATATTAGATATATCAGTTTATCGCCTGTGCATATTATATTGTTACACTGATAATATGTATCATAAAGGTCTGAGTATGTGATAAAATTGTTACTGTTCCCTTGATATTTTAGAATATAAGTCATGTATATCAACGGAAAAAGATTTACACCATTTATATCATTGCATACATACCACATATTACGGTGTATTAAACCGTGTATATCATTGCATACAATACAACATATTACTGTGTATTAAACAGTTTATATCGCTGCATATCATATATTACTGTATATTACATCGTGACATGTCCAGACATGTATATTAACGGGAAAAAAAAGATTTACACAATTTATATCATTGCATACATTCCACATGATCACTAGACGTTCATCGTCTGCAGATCCACTCTGTCAGTCCCCCCATTGGTTACCTGTACTCTACCGCATTCAATATAAAATACTTTTACTCACACACAAGGCCATTAACCAAACTACACCAACGTACATCACTTCGCTTATCACAAAATATCTCCCAACCAGACCTCTTCGCTCTTCACAAGACCTGCGTCTCTCATCCACACTCATTACTCGCTCCCACTCACGACTGCAGGACTTTCATTGGGCTGCACCCACTCTGTGGAATGCCCTCCCACGCACAATAAGACTCTCCTCTAGTCTCCAAACCTTCAAGCGTTCCCTGAAAACTCACCGCTTCAGGCAAGCTTATCAAATTCCAGAACCGCCCACATAACTATCATAAACCTTCCTATCAAATGGCATCCACTCTGCACAGTCCACACATATACTCACATGTCTTCTCATTCTATGCAATAGATAGGCATATGTACACAAGGAAAGGTGCTATTTCCCTATAGATTGTAAGCTTGCGAGCAGGGCCTTCCTACCTATATGACTGTTATCACCCAGTTTGATATTGTTATTTCAAATTGTAAGGTGCAACGGAATTTGCTGCGCTATATAAGAAACTGTTAATAAATAAAATAAATAAATATTGCTGTGTATTATACCGTGTATATCGTTGCATACATACCACATATTACTGTGTATTAAACCGTTTATATCGCTGCATACCATATATTACTGTATATTACATTGTGACATGTCCAGACATGTATATTAATGGGGAAAAAAAATTTCAGCGTATTGGTCTACTTGTTCTGAATTTTGAATTCCACCAGCTATCTTGGGTGATAACCCGTGCTCCTGGACTACTACATCGGGGCAAAGTACGGCCTTGTGATAAACCGTGTGCCGGGACACACATGTCGGTCGATGTGCGTGCCCGGCGTCTGTGGTAAAAATATTGGGTGTTGCTGCTACACAATCAACCGCTGTAGTATTACCAGGAATACCTGAAACAACTATTAACATTTCACCAGAACTATTCTGCTGTTCTTGTGTCATTGTCTCTATTTTGCTGTTACAGCGGCCACGTTACTGACACTTGATACAGTTTGTAACGCAATCCTAATCCATTGAGGCACATTATCTTCGGAATATGACAATTTCTTTTAAGATCGGTAAAATGCTGATTTATAACCTTTGTCGTTCATTCTTGGTCGAGGCGGTCTGCGTTTGTTCGGGTTGATACAGCCGTGATGTATCCCCATAATAACCAACGGCCTAGCAGGCCTAGCATTCTTCTTTAGGCTGTTATGTCCGATCGAGGGCGTTGCAAATTGTTAATTCGCCGTTTCAGCGATGGTTGTGCGAATTGTTGTTTTCCCAATTATGCTAGGCCTGTGCATTAGCGCATCTGTAACATTGCAACTTGGTATCGTTGAATCATATCGTTGCGCTACAGCATCATCTGTAATACATATATTATAAAATAATTATAATAGCAGACACATGTAAAACAACATTTAAGTTACATTTGTGTGAATATGTTAATATATCATATAACGGTATTAAAAGTATACCTATAAACAATGTTTTATTAATTTTCATTAATGGATTTCAATAGTGACCAAATGTATTTATTATGTACACTAGTATCAAAATTAATAAAACATTGTTTATAGGTATACTTTTAATACCGTTATATGATATATTAACATATTCACACAAATGTAACTTAAATATTGTTTTACATGTGTCTGCTATTATAATTATTTTATAATATATGTATTACAGATGATGCTGTAGCGCAATGATATGATTCAACGATACCAAGTTGCAATGTTACAGATGCGCTAATGCACAGGCCTAGCATAATTGTGAAAACAACAATTCGCACAACCGTCGCTGAAACGGCGAATGAACAATTTGCAACGCCCTCGATCGAACATAACAGCCTAAAGAAGAATGCTAGGCCTGCTAGGCCGTTGGTTATTATGGGGATACATCACGGCTGTATCAACCCGAACAAACGCAGACCGCCTCGACCAAGAATGAACGACAAAGGTTATAATTCAGCATTTTACCGATCTTAAAAGAAATTGTCATATTCCGAAGATAATGTGCCTCAATGGATTAGGATTGCGTTACAAACTGTATCAAGTGTCAGTAACGTGGCCGCTGTAACAGCAAAATAGAGACAATGACACAAGAACAGCAGAATAGTTCTGGTGAAATGTTAATAGTTGTTGCAGGTATTCCTGGTAATACTACAGCGGTTGATTGTGTAGCAGCAACACCCAATATTTTTACCACGGACGCCGGGCACGCACATCGATCGACGTGTGTGTGTGTCGGCACACGGTTTATCACAAGGCCATACTTTGCCCCGATGTAGTAGTCCAGGAGAACGGGTTATCACCCAACATACCTGGTGGAATTCAAAATTCAGAACAAGTAGACCAATACGCTGAAAAACATTTTTTTCGTTAATATACATGTCTGGACATGTCACGATGTAATATACAGTAATATATGGTATGCAGCGATATAAACGGTTTAATACACAGTAATATGTGGTATGTATGCAACGATATACACAATATAATACACAGTAATATTTATTTATTTTATTTATTAACAGTTTCTTATATAGCGCAGCAAATTCTGTTGCGCTTTACAATTTGAAATAACAATAACAAACTGGGTGATAACAGTCATAGAGGTAGGAAGGCCATGCTCGCAAGCTTACAATCTATAGGGAAATAGCACCTTTCCTTGTGTACATACAGATGTATCCTCATACACCGTTGCTCATAGCGCGCTATTTAGGGTCCTGAATCGCGAGTTGTAATAACGTTATGGCGTGCGCTGTGTCCCACGCCATGTAATACACATTTTCAAGGCTAGGTGGCGAATGCTCCATGTTAAGCACGGTGCCGCGCGTTCACTAAGAGTAGAACACATCATAACACATCATATATTTACCTGGAGTGCCTACTCATATTGTGGTCAGCAGTGGTATAACGGTTACAGTGTCTGCCTGCAATGTGTGCATCCCGTGTTCAAATCCTGTCGACACCAGAGATTTTTTTTTTTTTGGTGAATTTATTTTTATATTTTTTTTTAAAGAAATACACTTGTTTGGTCTGTTTATTATTTCCAGCTGAGCTCGTTGTAACAAAGCACTAACCCCAACCACGGTGCACCCGTTGACTATCATAAACAGCATGTACATTTCGGACATCATTTCCGGTTCATTTGCTTCAAATAGCCCTAAATATGTAATGCACAATGCCACTGGATCTCTATGTCATTAATGTCATTGTTAATGGAATGGGAAAAGTCAGAAAAAAAAATGCGTGGGGTCCCCCCTCCTAAGCATAACCAGCCTCGGGCTCTTCGAGCCGGTCCTGGTTCTAAAAATCCGGGGGGGAAACGGACAGGGGATCCCCCGTATTTTTAAAACCAGCACCGGGCTCTGCACCTGGTGCTGGTGCAAAAAATACGGGGGACAAAAAGAGTAGGGGTCCCCCGTATGTTTTACACCAGCATCGGGCTCCACTAGCTGCACATATAATGTCACAGCCGGGGGTCACTTTTATACAGCGCCCTGCGGCCATGGCATTAAATATCCAACTAGTCACCCCTGGCCGGGGTACCCTGGGGGAGTGGGGACCCCTTCAATCACCCTTCAATCAAGGGGTCCCCCCCCCAGCCACCCAAGGGCCAGGGGTGAAGCTCGAGGCTGTCTCCCCCATCCAAGGGCTGCGGATGGGGGGCTGATAGCCTTGAGAAATGTGAAAGAATATTGTTTTTTCCAATAGTACTACAAGTCCCAGCAAGCCTCCCCCGCAAGCTGGTACTTGGAGAACCACAAGTACCAGCATGCGGGAGAAAAACGGGCCCGCTGGTACCTGTAGTTCTACTGGAAAAAAAATACCCAAATATAAACAGGACACGCACACCGTGATAGTAAAACTTTATTACACACATGTCGACACACACATACTTACCTATGTTGACACGACGTTCGGTCCACTTGTCCAAGTAGAATCCGGGGTACCTGTGAATAAAATTATACTCACCTCAATCCAGTGTCCAGGTTATAATCCACGTACTTGGCAAAAAAAAAAAACGAACACCCGGACCAAACTGACTGAAAGGGGTCCCATGTTTACACATGGGACCCCTTTCCACGAATGCCGGGACCCCACGTGACTGCTGTCACAGAAGGTCCCTTCAGCCAATCAGGTAGCGCTACTTCGTGGCACTCACCTGATTGGCTGTATGCGCGTCTGCTGTCAGACAGCGCATCGCACAGCTCCCTCCATTAGTTTCAATGGTGGGAACTTTGCGGGTAGCGGTGGGGTTACCCGCGGTCAGCCGCTGACCGCGGGTGATCTCACCGCTGACGCAAAGTTCCCACCATTGAATATAATGGAGAGGCTTTGCGATGCGCTGTCTGACAGCAGACTCGCATACAGCCAATCAGGTGAGTGCCACGAAGTAGCGCTTCCTGATTGGCTGAAGGGACCTTCTGTGACAGCAGTCACGTGGGGTCCCGGCATTCGGGGAAAGGGGTCCCATGTGTAAACATGGGACCCCTTTCAGTCCGCTGGTCCGGGTGTTCGTTTTATTTTTTTGCCAAGTATGTGGATTATCTCCCGGACACTGGATCAGGTGAGTATAATTTTTTTCACAGGTACCCCGGATCGTCAGAGACGAGACGCGCCAGTCGGCGTGTCAACATAGGTAAGTATGTGTGTGTCGACATGTGTGAAATAAACTTTTACTGTCACGGTGTGTGTCTCCTGTTTTTATTTGGGTATTTTTTTCCAGTAGAACTACAGGTACCAGCGGGCCCATTTTTCTCCCACATGCTGGTACTTGTGGTTCTCCAAGTACCAGCTTGCGGGGGAGGCTTGCTGGGACTTGTAGTACTACTGGAAAAAACAATATTCTTTCACATTTCTCAAGGCTATCAGCCCCCCATCCGCAGCCCTTGGATGGGGGGGACAGCCTCGGGCTTCACCCCTGGCCCTTGGGTGGCTTGGGGGGACCCCTTGATTGAAGGGGTCCCCACTCCCCCAGGGTACCCCGGCCAGGGGTGACTAGTTGGATATTTAATGCCACGGCCGCAAGGCGCTGTATAAAAGTGACCCCCGGCTGTGGCATTATCTGTCCAGCTAGTGGAGCCCGATGCTGGTGTAAAAAATATGGGGGACCCCTACTCTTTTTGTCCCCCCGTATTTTTTGCACCAGCACCAGGCGCAGAGCCCGGTGCTGGTTTTAAAAATACGGGGGATCCCCTGTCCGGTTTTTCCCCGGATTTTTAGAACCAGGACCGGCTCGAAGAGCCCGAGGCTGGTTATGCTTAGGAGGGGGGACCCCACGCATTTTTTTTCTGACTTTTCCCATTCCATTAAAAATGACATTAAGAATCCACAAAAAAAATAATTCTGGTCCCGCTAGGATTCGAACCCGTCAGCCAATCAGCAGGTAGCGCTACGAAGGGTCCGTTGGCTATTTGAGGCATTCGCCATAGAGTTTAGGAAAAACGACATCTGGTGGACAGAAAGTAGAATGCATGTTACAATTATAACGTGACGTCACATTTACAACGCAACTTATAACGGGAGTTATAGCGCAAGGAGCTGGCGCGAGTTGCATGGCGCCCGCTATGCGGTACGCAGCAACGATATATCAGGACATATCTGTATGTCTATCTATTGCATAGAATGAGAAGACATGTGAGGATATGTGTGGACTGTGCAGAGTGGATGCCATTTGATAGGAAGGTTTATGATAGTTATGTGGGCGGTTCTGGAATTTGATAAGCTTGCCTGAAGCGGTGAGTTTTCAGGGAACGCTTGAACGTTTGGAGACTAGAGGAGAGTCTTATTGTGCGTGGGAGGGCATTCCACAGAGTGGGTGCAGCCCAATGAAAGTCCTGCAGTCGTGAGTAGGAGCGAGTAATGAGTGTGGATGAGAGACGCAGGTCTTGTGAAGAGCGAAGAGGTCTGGTTGGGAGATATTTTGTGATAAGCGAAGTGATGTACGTTGGTGTAGTTTGGTTAATGGCCTTGTGTTTTATCACATACTCAGACCTTTATGATACATATTATCAGTGTAACAATATAATATGCACAGGTGATAAACTGATATATCTAATATATATACAGACATATAGAAAACATGTCTGAACATGACCCTTTTTGAAAGTACATATGATGTGATGAACTAATATTCTATAAGCCACAATGTTTGTGTCTTTCATTTAACACGGTTTTCATATGTATGTCAGTGTGAAATTACTGTATCTTATTTAAACGATATATATTTATCATATATATTATGATTCTGGAACACATAATACTGGTGTAGATAGGAAGATTGCACATGATCACATAGTATTATTTGTTTAAAAAGTATACCCAAATTATAGGATAAATAGCCAGTGGAATTGCCCTGGAGATTATCACAATACAATATATACTATTGTTCCTAAAATATCATGGGAACAGTCAAAAAGTTGTTTTAAACATCCATTTTTCTTGCTCTTAAAATTAAGTTAATTTCTTCAAATAAACATATTTTTTGTCTTGTGTGTACGATAAAGTTTTAATTGATTAAAACACAAGCCGCAATGCTTGCATAAGGGCTATTGCCTTTAGCCATTTTGGTGATGACACAACGCACCACCCAGAAATTACATCTGGTGGTGGGCGTTTCCATTTTTTACTCTTAAAATAAAGTTAATTTCTTCACATAAACATATTTTTTGTCTTGTGTGTACTATAAAGTTTTATTTGATAAAATCAAAATCGTTGAATTTCTTCCTATCATTTAAGTTCAAACATGATATGTGACTACAATTGATAACAAAAATAGTTCAATAAATGTAAATTTCACATACACTATATAGATTTTAAATGTTGATCTGAAAAAATATTTGTAACTATACAATGCACATTGAGACCGTTAACTGCTCAAACTGTAACTTATATTAGATCAGGGGTCTTCAACCCGTGGCCCGCGGGCCACAGGTGGCCCGCTGCTATGGTTTCCATGGCCCGCCGACGCGCCCGCCCGCAGCGCACATATGAACACAAAAAAAAAAAATGTTTCCCTTTCCCGGAGTCATGTGACTCCCCCGCACTGTCACTGGTTGCCTGTGAAGAAGGGGAGTAGCTCCTCTTAGGCTGGTCAGTGGTCTGGTCACCCTTACTGTGTCTCCCTCCGCCTGCAGTGTTGAATAGGTGGGTGAGAGCGGCGGGGACCCGGCTGGGGGGGGTGCGGCAAGTTACCATTGAGAGCAGGGGGCAGTGCGGGAACCCGGCGGGCGGGAGCGGAGGGGGTGCGGCAGCATGTATGCAGCCTGAGCATGGCTGTGTGCGGCGGGGACCCGGCGCGGGGGGGGGGGGGGGGGGCTGCGGCAGGAGAATAAAAGTGTATAAGTGTTGAGGGCAGGGGGCAGTGCAGGAACCCGGCGTGCGGGAGCGGCGGGGACGGGGGTGCGGCAGCCTGAGCATGGCAGTGAATAAATTAGTATTGAGGGCAGGGGGCGTGGCGGGGGACCCAGCAGGGGGTGTATTAAGTATTAAGAGCAGAGATGGCAGGGAGCATGCTTTGACAATGCTGCTGTCTGTCTGTGATGGGGAGGAGGGAGGGTATGATAGCACCTATGTCTTGACATAGGCGCTATCATACCCTCCCTCCCCCCATCACAGACAGACAGCAGCAATATTGTGAAAGCATGCCCACATTATACCCACCAGTCCAGTGATACTGCCGTATGAGTCCAGTTCAGTGCTTACAGACCAACATCTTGAGAATACTCTGCGCATAGCGACTTCTAACATTGATGCCAACATCGACAAGCTGGCCAAGCAAAAACAATGCCAAGTTTCCCACTGATATGAACTTATTATAATAACAAAGGTAAAGTAGACCATGTTTCATTCATTAAATTACAATAATTATCTTTTGAAGTCTTTTTTATGGTCTTATGAGTCTAGAAAAGGTCTCATTACAATCATAAATTAAAATTTAGATTCTAAATACCGCAGTATAGCTTAGTGGCCCTCGGCTTCGTTTCATTTTTTTATGTGGCCCACACTGTCTTAAAGGTTGAAGACCCCTGTATTAGATAGTACCACATTGCTGTATAATACAAATATATCGTTTTCTAATACGTAAATCATACAAATACATGCCCAGGCATGATTATAAAAAATAAAAAACGCCCTATATCTTTAAATTTAAATCAGAAGATAATATACAAATATCTATAAACTATACCTGTTGTTTCACACACTGACCGCTAGAAGTCACTATTACAACACAAACCGCAATGCTTGCATAAGGGCTACTTGTCCATCTGCCTGACCACATAAGTGGTATACATTACATTTAACAAAGATATCAAATAGCCGGCCATTTGTCCAGATACTTCAGCCCTCATTATTGGTGGTATACATTACATTTCCCAAATATTGGTTACATGGCAAATAGTTGTCCATATGTCCAGGGATTCTACAGCCCTCATAATGAGTGGCAGATGTATTACGTAGCCAGACGCTGACCATTTGTACAGATGGATCATCCCCCATCCTCTGAGCCGATTCTAAAACATTTGCATCTGGTTCACACAATGTTAGTTTACTAATGCACTGCCCATCAATAATGTTTAATACCTAAAAACCCTACATTTGGTTCACATAATTGGTGGTATACATTACATTTCCCAAATATTGGTTACATGGCAAATAGTTGTCCATATGTCCAGGGATTCTACAGCCTTCATAATGAGTGGCAGATGTATTACGTAGCCAGACGCTGACCATTTGTGCAGATGGATCATCCCCCATCCTCTGAGCCGATTCTAAAACATTTGCATCTGGTTCACACAATGTTAGTTTCCTAATGCACTGCCCATCAATAATCTTTAATACCTAAAAACCCTACATTTGGTTCACATAATTGTATACATGTCATTTTACAAAGATGTATAGATTACAGCACTATTAGCTGGCCAATTAATATAAATGCGGCTTGTCTAAGGGTCAGATTCTGTTCTTAATAGCCAATCAATAATCATTTGATATCAGTTTTATATAATTTGATATCAGTTTTATATTAAACACAATTAAAAGGGGGTGGGGCACCTGTCAAAAGTTTGATGAAAGGCGGTTCACTATACTACTCATGTGAGATCCAACAGAAAAAGAGGCAGTTCTTCCTGTGCATGCACTAAGAAAGCCTCAGCTACTCCTCAAATGTCCTTATTGGTTTAACCAACATCATACCACCGGTCTTTTTTCTACAATGTCCTCCTATCCACAAAACTAGGAGCTTAACCCTTTTAAACATAGCGGCCACTACAGTGGGCAGCTGTTTTGAAGTCTTTATCTCCTACAGAAACTATCTTGCCACCTAGTGGCAGTTTTTAACTGTAATTGTAAAATCATATGTTCAATTCAGTAGACGTCATGCAATACAAAGATCCACACTGTGTGTTAGGCTTATCGTGGTATAAAGGCCTAACCTAAATATTTGGCTCATATAATAGCCATATATTCCAGTTTGACAACTAGTAACATTTGTGTCCTGTGTGCTTCTCTACCTTTCACTTAACTTAAAATTAGTATAATTCAGTCACATGTAGTTCACAAAAGTGTGGGGAAAAAACAAACATTCTAGGTATGAAGCAAACTCAAAAGTAAATCAAAATATTTTTGTTATAAACATTGAGTTTGATTTTGTTTCTGGATAAATGTATCCATAAATAGTCATGAAGTATTGTTTTCATCTTGGATGATTTTTTGTTTGTGGAGAAAAATAAGTAACATGATAAAAGCTAGTTGGTACCATTCCAGACATTTGTTGTTTTTTTTCACTTAACCTCACTTTTTTTGCAAAAAAAAAAAGCCCCCCAAAAACATCCACGGTTAAAATTCTGTTCCACGATAATAGGATTTTTTTTTTATGTTGCAGGTGCATGTTGGCCATTTAGGTGGACATGTGTACAACTTCTTTATTTTTCTATTTTTATAGTTAAAATATATTTTTGTGTTTTTATAAATCCTGAAGACTAATAAAAACATTGTAAAAATATCTTACATTATTATAATTCATGCATGAAAGTGTTACCTGCACTTATGCCTAAATAACCCTCACTATCTGTAAGGTTTGATAAACCTCCCCCTACAGGAGATAATACATTTTTTCAAAACCAGGTAGTGGTTACATATATCACATTTTTCTATCTAATTGTGAATAAGATATGTACTCCTCATTGTCTCCATTTCAAGGTATCCACGATTCTAGCCTGAACTCCTGTAAACAAAACAATGGTACCCAAACAGGCCATTCATGTTTATTTACGAAATAGTAAATCCCGGCTCAGCTGAGCGTGTTCATGCCCGATATTTAAAAGGGAATTGCTTTTACTAGTAGGAGACAGCTAGTAAAAGCATTGCCATTTTAAATAATGGGCATAACATGCTCAGAAGTGCCGGTTTTACAACATGATGGCTTTGTAAAAAAGAAACTCATATTGTAATAGATAGAGATATGCATCGGACACTTTACGGGTTGGTGTTTTGGTTTTGGATCTGGATTGGTTTTGCCAAACCACCCTTTAGGGTTTTGGGTCTGGATTTTTTTGAAACCCCCCCCCCCTTCATAAAAACAGCTAAAATCACAGAATTTTTTGGGGGGGTTGTTTCTACAGTATTAATAACCTCAATAACATTCATTTCCACTCATTTCCAGTCTATTCTGAACACTCTACAATATTGTGAGTAATTCAGAGTTGATCGCAGCAGCAAATTTGTTAGTTTTATGAACTGAGTGCCCGGAACTCGGGAGCACAGGTGTTAACTGGGGAGTTCCTGGTCCTGACGTGTGAGCTGCAGCTGGGAAAGGGAAATGGCTGCAAAACCGACTCTACCCCTAACTCCGTTATTTCTCCCAGTAGTTGGTTGGCGCCTGCAGAGCTAGTCTTCTCCTTTAGCAGCCGCATTTGAATGGGCAAACTAGGTCCGCCCAGACTCCGATGCCAGCAGGTCTTATGAGGTAACAAGGCACCAACTGAGACTGAGGCAGAATAAGAGGAAAACTAGCTAAGACTACCGAGGCAACCAATGGGAGAGAATACAGACAGGACAATGAACAGATTATATGCGGCGCGGCTGCTGAAATCCCAACATAGTGGTGGATACTCCTGAAACCACAGCAGTGGCTCATGACAGTTAACAGTTGGGCAAAACCATGTGCACTGCAGGTGTGGCAGATATAACATTTGCAGAGAGAGTTAGATTTGGGTGGGTTATTTTGTTTCTGTGCAGGGTAAATACTGGCTGCTTTATTTTTACACTGCAATTTAGATTTCAGTTTGAACACACCCCACCCAAATCATTCTCTCTCTGAATGTTATATCTGCCCCCCCCTGCAGTGCACATGGGGGGTAATTCCAAGTTGATCGCAGCAGGAAATTTTTTAGCAGTTGGGCAAAACCATGTGCACTGCAGGAGGCACAGATGTAACATTTGCAGAGAGAGTTAGATTTGGGTGGGTTATTTTGTTTCTGTGCAGCGTAAATACTGGCTGCTTTATTTTTACACTGCAATTTAGATTGCAGATTGAACTCACCACACCAAATCTATCTCTCTCTGCACATGTTATATCTGCCTCCCCTGCAGTACACATGGTTTTGCCCAACTGCTTAAAAATTTCCTGCTGCGATCAACTTGGAATTACCCCCCATGGTTTTGCCCAACTGCTGACAAATTTGCTGCTATGCTTAACTCTGAATTACTCCCATTGTTTTTAAGCCAAAAGGTTGCACCGAGGTAGCTGGATGACTAAGCTAAGCAACACAAGTGGGCGGTACAAACACATGGCCCATCTAGGAGTGGCACTGCATTGGCATACAGTATGGCAGTTTTAAAAGTCCCCAATGACCTGCTTTCAGCCAAATCCAGGGGCCACTTCTCTCTGCTTATCCTTCTGGACCTCTCTGTTGCCTTTTACACCGTGGATCATCCTCTCCTCCTCCACACACTCCAAAACGTTGGCCTTTCTATCACTGTTCTTGACTGGTTTACCTCTTACCTCACTAACCACTCCTTCTCTGTGTCTGCCTCCGGTACCACCTCACACCCTTCCATCCTTCCTGTTGGTTTCCCTCAGAGTTCTGTCATAGGCCCCCTTCTGTTCTCCCTGTACATCTCTTCCCTGGGTGCGCTCATTAACTCCTTTGGCCTTCAATACCATCTCTGTGCTGATGACACACAACTCTACCTCTCCTCTCCTGATCTGTTCCCCTCTGTCCTCTCTCAGGTTTCCAGCTGCATCTCTGCATTCTCCTCCAGGATGTCTGAGCGCTCTCTGAAGCTCAACATGGACAAAACTTAACTCATTATATTTCCCCCAGCCAGAATAACACCCACTACCAATATCTCTATCATCACCATCATCTCCCCCGTTCCCCAACTCCACTGCTTGGGCGTCACTCTTGACTCCTCCCTTTCCTTTGCACCCCACATCCAAGCTCTAGCACAATCCTGGAAAAAAGGGGGAACCTGGATTGCACATCCTATTAATAAAGATATCAAGAGGTGCTATCATGCTGAGGCTTCTAATACTATGCTGGGGGAAGAGAGATGCAGATGCACACTCTTAGCACTAAGAACACTGATAATAAAAATAATTTAAATAAACCCTCACAATTAACATGGAGTATAATTGAAGTTCTTAGCACACATTTGCGCAAATATGCGGGCCCATGTACCGCGGCCAGGTGACTTCATCACATGGGTCCCTAACATCCCTAATACTATCACATTCAATAAATTTATACAGGACTTACCTCTAAATAGGGCCTTATCAATGTGTGATCTGAAATGCAGGAACCCAGCTAATTAAAACACCTGAGGGTGAATGGGAGGAGTGCCAATCCAGAGGAAGGAAGCCTTGCCTTCCAGTGTACAATATATACACAAATATAGTGGAAAAAAGGGGGAACCTGGATTGCACATCCTATTAATAAAGATATCAAGAGGTGCTATCATGCTGAGGCTTCTAATACTATGCTGGGGGAAGAGAGATGCAGATGCACACTCTTAGCACTAAGAACACTGATAATAAAAATAATTTAAATAAACCCTCACAATTAACATGGAGTATAATTAAAGTTCTTAGCACACATTTGCGCAAATATGCGGGCCCATGTACCGCGGCCAGGTGACTTCATCACATGGGTCCCTAACATCCCTAATACTATCACATTCAATAAATTTATACAGGACTTACCTCTAAATAGGGCCTTATCAATGTGTGATCTGAAATGCAGGAACCCAGCTAATTAAAACACCTGAGGGTGAATGGGAGGAGTGCCAATCCAGAGGAAGGAAGCCTTGCCTTCCAGTGTACAATATATACACAAATATAGTGGAAAAAAGGGGGAACCTGGATTGCACATCCTATTAATAAAGATATCAAGAGGTGCTATCATGCTGAGGCTTCTAATACTATGCTGGGGGAAGAGAGATGCAGATGCACACTCTTAGCACTAAGAACACTGATAATAAAAATAATTTAAATAAACCCTCACAATTAACATGGAGTATAATTGAAGTTCTTAGCACACATTTGCGCAAATATGCGGGCCCATGTACCGCGGCCAGGTGACTTCATCACATGGGTCCCTAACATCCCTAATACTATCACATTCAATAAATTTATACAGGACTTACCTCTAAATAGGGCCTTATCAATGTGTGATCTGAAATGCAGGAACCCAGCTAATTAAAACACCTGAGGGTGAATGGGAGGAGTGCCAATCCAGAGGAAGGAAGCCTTGCCTTCCAGTGTACAATATATACACAAATATAGTGGAAAAAAGGGGGAACCTGGATTGCACATCCTATTAATAAAGATATCAAGAGGTGCTATCATGCTGAGGCTTCTAATACTATGCTGGGGGAAGAGAGATGCAGATACACACTCTTAGCACTAAGAACACTGATAATAAAAATAATTTAAATAAACCCTCACAATTAACATGGAGTATAATTGAAGTTCTTAGCACACATTTGCGCAAATATGCGGGCCCATGTACCGCGGCCAGGTGACTTCATCACATGGGTCCCTAACATCCCTAATACTATCACATTCAATAAATTTATACAGGACTTACCTCTAAATAGGGCCTTATCAATGTGTGATCTGAAATGCATTTGAAGTCACCTGGCTTATGCGGGCCATGTACCGCGGCCAGGTGATGAAGTCACCTGGCCGCGGTACATGGGCCCGCATATTTGCGCAAATGTGTGCTAAGAACTTCAATTATACTCCATGTTAATTGTGAGGGTTTATTTAAATTATTTTTATTATCAGTGTTCTTAGTGCTAAGAGTGTGCATCTGCATCTCTCTTCCCCCAGTCTAGCACAATCCTGTCAGTTCCAGCTACGCAACATTGCTTGCATTAGGCCACTTCTCTCCCAGAGTGCAACTAAACTTATCATCCACTCACTGGTCATCTCACGACTCGACTACTGCAATGTTCTCCTCACTGGCCTCACTTGCTCTCATCTTGCTCCCCTCCAATCTGTCCTCAACTTTGCAGCTAGGCTTATCTTCCTCTCCTGCCACTCCACATCTGCCACTGCCCTTCAAGAAAATCTACACTGACTGCCATTCCCCTATAGAATCCTCTTCAAACTCTTCACTCTCACATACAAGGCCATCTCTAATTCCACTGATCCCTACATCTCCAACCTCTTCTCCCATCATACTCCCTCCTGCCCCCTACAGTCAGCCAATGACTATCGCCTCTCCTCTGCCCTGGTCACTGCTTCCCATGCTCGACTTCAAGATTTTGCCCGTGCTGCACCCTTTCAGTGGAATGTGCTCCCCCGCTCCATTAGACTCTCCCCAACCTTGCAAAGCTTCAAATGGGCACTAAAAACCCACCTATTCATCAATGCATACCCTTCCTATGCATAACCTAGTCTTGAGGCTGCTCCTCCATCCCCCTGCCTCATGCCTTGGACATCTCTGCTTTTCTTACATACTGCCATCAGGCTACCTCCCGCTTGCTTGCACCACATGTCATCTGTCTGTTGCCCCTTCCCACTAGATTGTTAGCTTTTCAGAGCAGGGTCTTCTTCCCTCTTGTTGTCAAAGCCCTCTTCTCGACACATTTCACTCACAGCTCTCTCCTTCTCAGTGAACATCTTTACCCACTTCTTCGCCTGCTGATGAAGGCTCATCTCTATCTATAGCCGCCAGCCCCAAGTAGTACGATAATTACTTCCTCACTACTTACATCTTAGCTGAATTATGTTTTGAGAATTGTGGTGTTTTTTGTTACCTGTACTCTATTTTTGTTATTTATTTACTGTAGAGATGAGCGGGTATGGTTCTCTAAGAACTAATTCCCCCGAACTTCACTACCTGAGCCCGGTTCGGGTTTTTCCACCTGACTCGGAAACCAGAACAAGAAAACGTCATCATCCCGCTGTTGGATTCTCGCGGGTTTTGGATTCCACATAAGGAGCCACGTGTTGCCACCATTTTCACTCCGAAATTGGAGAGTGTAGCGAGAGGACGTGTCTCAATCCTCAGTGTCTGTGCGGGAGGGAAAGTGGGGTGGCGATTCCAGTGCTGTCTTGTGCTGCATCAGTCCAGTGGTGTTGTCTTGTGCTGCATCAGTCCAGTCACAGTGGTGGTGTCTTCTGCTGCCATATGTCCAGTGCTGCTAAATAAGTCCAGTCCAGTGGTGCTGTGTTGTCCTACATCAGTCCAGTGGTGGTGTCCCTGTGCTGCTGTATAAGTCCAGTGCTACTGCCGTATAAGTCCAGTGCTACTGCCGTATAAGTCCAGTGATACTGCTGTATAAATCCAGTGATACTGCCGTATAAATCCAGTGATACTGGTGAATAAATCCAGTCCAGTGATACTGCCATATAAGTCCAGTGATACTGCCATATATTTCCAGTGGTACTGCCGTATAAATCCAGTCCAGTGATACTGCTGTATATGTCCAGTGGTACTGCCATATAATTCCAATGATACTGCCGTATATGTCCAGTGGTACTGGCGAATAAATCCAGTGGTACTGGCGTATAAATCCAGTCCAGTGATACTGCTGTATAAGTCCAGTGATACTGCCGTATATGTCCAGTGATACTGGCGTATAAATTCAGTGGTACTGGTGTATAAATCCAGTCCAGTGATACTGCCGTATAAGTCCAGTGATACTCCTGTATATGTCCAGTGATACTGCCGTATATGTCCAGTTCAGTGGTACTGCCATATAAGTCCAGTGGTACTGCCGTATAATTCCAGTGATACTGGCGTAAAAGTCCAGTGGTACTGCCTTATAAGTCCAGTGATACTGACATATAATTCCAGTGGTACTGATGTATAAGTGCAGTGGTTTTGCCGTATATGTCCATTGGTACTGCCGCATAAGTCCAGTGGTACTGGCGTATAAGTCCAGTAATACTGCCGTATAAATCCAGTCCAATGGTACTGCCTTATAAGTCCAGTGGTACTGCCGCATAATTCCAGTGATACTGCCGTATAAGTTCAGTGATACTGCCGTATAAGTCCAGTGGTACTGTCGTATAATTCCAGTGGTACTGTTGTATAATTCCAGTGATACTGCCATATAAGTCCAGTGACAAGAGAATTGGTGAGTGCGCTGTCAACGGCAGCCTGTATAGGGATGGTTAGTCCCAAAAAGTTAAAAACAAGACAAAAAGGGATACTGGCGCCGGCTGGATCTCAAAATAAAGAACGGATACAAGTTTATCAGTTAAACAATTATATCATACATTTATTAAAATTAATCTAAAAAGTGTATAGATGACACGTGTGTTATCAAAGGGGTAATAATAAAAAGAGTTGAGAGTCTCTCAAGTAGGCTGAAGACCACTTAGATTTCAAATGGGGCAATAAGCACTTATGATCTGGCTAGAACTCAGTCCTCCAAGGTCTCCTCATATGTTTTTGGTTGTAAATATTACCATGGTCTCTGAAGAAAGTCCCCTTGGTTCTCAATTGCAGGTCGAGGTCCAATAGCAGCAGGGGAATGGGCAGAGACTCCAAAGCAATGCTGTAAATAGAGGTCCTGGAGGATTCAAAAGTCCAAAGATTGCAAGATGATTCAAAGTTGAAGCAAATATAGTGCCCGAGCCCCTTTTTTCACTGACCACGGGCACTATATTTGCTTCAACTTTGAATCATCTGGCAATCTTTGGACTTTTGAATCCTACAGGACCTCTATTTACAGCATTGCTTTGGAGTCTCTGCCCATTCCCCTGCTGCTATTGGACCTCGACCTGCAATTGAGAACCAAGGGGACTTTCTTCAGAGACCATGGTAATATTTACAACCAAAAACATATGAGGAGACCTTGGAGGACTGAGTTCTAGCCAGATCATAAGTGCTTATTGCCCCATTTGAAATCTAAGTGGTCTTCAGCCTACTTGAGAGACTCTCAACTCTTTTTATTATTACCCCTTTGATAACACACGTGTCATCTATACACTTTTTAGATTAATTTTAATAAATGTATGATATAATTGTTTAACTGATAAACTTGTATCCGTTCTTTATTTTGAGATCCAGCCGGCGCCAGTATCCCTTTTTGTCATATAAGTCCAGTGATACTGCTGTATAAGTCCAGTGATACTGCTGTATAAATCCAGTGGCACTGGCGTATAAGTCCAGTGATACTGCCGTATAAATCTAGTCCAGTGATACTGACATATAATTCCAATGGTACTGCTGTATAAGTCCAGTAATACTGCTGTATAAATCCAGTCCAATGGTACTGCCATATAAGTCCAGTGGTACTGTCCTGTGCTGTATATTATTTACTCCAAATAAAAGGGTTATTAATATTTAATCCAAATAGTTTTTACAGGGTTTGCACTGTGTGGTGTAGGGGTACGCTCTCCTGTGCCGCATATTTTGTTATATAACACCAGAAAAATAATGAAGAACAAAAACTTGGAGGATAAAATAGGGAAAGATCAAGAACCACTTCCTCCTAGTGCTGAAGCTGCTGCCACTAGTCATGACATATAGTAGACGATGAAATGCCATCAACGTCGTCTGCCCAATGTGATAGTAGAGGGCATGTCAAATCCAAAAAGCCAAAGTTCAGTAAAAAGACCCAAAAAATAAATTTAAATGGTCTGAGGAGAAACGTAAACATGCCAATATGCCATTTACGACACGGAGTGGCAAGGAAAGGCTAAGGCCCTGGCCTATGTTCATGACTTGTGGTTCAGCTTCACATGATGATGGAAGCCCTCATCCTCACCCTAGAAAAATGATAAGACTTAAGCTAGCAAAAGCACAGCAAAGAACTGTAGCACCCACAGTCCAGTTTCTGATATTCAAATTGAAGATGTCACTGCTGAAGTACACCAGGATGAGGATATGGGTGTTGCTGGTGCTGAGGAGTAAGTTGATGATGAGGATTCTGATGGTGATGTGGTTTGTTTAAATCAGGCACCGGGGGAGACAGTTGTTGTCCGTGGGATGAATAAGTCCATTGTCATGCCTGGGCAAAATACTAAGTCAGTCACCTCTTTGGTGTGGATTTATTTCTCCACAAATGTAGACAACAGGTGTCAAGCCATGTGTTGCCTTTGTCAATCCGTAAGAAGTAGGGGTAAGGACATTAACCACCTAGGAACATCCTCCGTTATACGTCACCTGCTGTGCATTCATCAGAAGTCATTGTCAAGTTCAGAAACTTTGGGTAAGAGCATAAGCAGTCCACTGACATCTAAATCCCTTCTTCCTCTTGTACCCAAGCTCCTGCAAGCCACACCACATACTCCCTCAACGTCAACTTCCTCCTCAGTCAGGAAAGTCAGTAGTCCTGCAGGCCATGTAACTGGCAAGACTGAGGAGTCCTCTCCTAACTGGGATTTCTCCAGAGAATCCTTGAGTGGTACGCCTACTACTACTGCTGCTGCTGCTGGTGTTGTTGCTGCTGGAAGTCAATCATCATAACAGAGGAGAAGTTGGAAGACCACATGAACTACTTCAACTAAGCAATTGACTGTCCAACAGTCATTTGCAGGACGATGAAATATGACAGCAGTCATTCTGTTGCAAAGAAGATAACTGAGGCTTTGACAGCTATGTTGGTGTACATGCGTCTGGTTTCCACCATTAGTTCAGTGGGCCATAGAGAATTGATGGAAGTTATGTGTCCCCGGTACCAAATCCCATCTAGATTCCACATAACTAGGAAGGTGATACTTAGAATGTAATGAGACGTCAGAAAAAGTGTCCTCAGTGTCCTAAAAAATGCAGTTGTACCCACTGTCCACTTAACCACGGACATGTGGATAAGTGGAACAGGGCAGACTAAGGATTATGTGACTGTGACAGCCCACTGGGTAGATTGCCTCCTGCAGCAACAACAGCAGCGGCACCAGTAGCAGCATATTACAAACGCCAACTCGTTCCTAGGCAGGCTATGCTATGTATTACCGCTTTCCGTAAGAGGCACACTGCTGACAACCTCTTGCGGAAACTGAGATACATCATCGCACAATGGCTTACCCCACTTAGACTCTCCTTGGGATTTGTGATATCGGAATACACCATCAATATTGTGCGTGCATTACATGTGGGCAAATTCCAGCACGTCCCATGTTTTGCACATACATTGAATTTGGTGGTGCAGAATTTTTTGAAAAATTACAGCGGCATGCAGGAGATGCTGCTGTTGGTGGCCCGAAAAATTGCGGGACACTTTTGATATTCAGCCACTGTGTGCCGAAGACTGGAGAGCCAGCAAACACTCCTAAACCTGCCCTGCCATCACCTGAAGCAAGAGGTAGTAACAAGGTGGAATTCAACACTCTATATGCTTCACAGGTTGGGGGAGCAGCAAAAGTCCATTCAAGCATATACATCCACCTATGATATAGGCAAAGGAGGGGGAATGCACCTGACTCAAGCGCAGTGGAGAATGATTTCTGTCTTATGCAAGGTTCTCCAACCCTTCGAACTTGCCACACGTAAAGTCAGTTCAGACACTGCCAGCTTGAGTCACGTCATTCCCCTCATCAGGCTTTTGCAGAAGCAGCTGGAGAAATTAAAGGAGGAGCTAAGACGGAGCAATTCCGCTAAGTATGTGGGACTTGTGGATGGAGCCCTTCATTCCCTTTGCCAGGATTCAAGGGTGGTCAATCTGTTGAAATCAGAGCACTACATTTTGGCCACAGTGCTCGATCCTAGCTTTAAAGCCTATGTTGTATCTCTCCGGCAGACACAAGTCTGCAGAGGTTCAAAGACCTGCTGGTGAGAAAATTGATAACTGAAGTGGAATATGACCCGTCAACAGCTCCTCCTTCATTTTCTCCCACAACTGGGGCTGCGAGGAAAAGGATAAGATTTCCTAGCCCACCCACTGGCGGTGATGCAGGGCAATCAGGAGCGAGTGCTGACATCTGGTCCGGAC
The DNA here is from genome assembly GCF_028390025.1 of Pseudophryne corroboree. Lineage (NCBI taxonomy): Eukaryota > Metazoa > Chordata > Amphibia > Anura > Myobatrachidae > Pseudophryne > Pseudophryne corroboree. The sequence continues at coordinate 322,821,274 of NC_086449.1, read as the reverse complement.
TGAAGGACCTGCCAATGATTACTGACATGTCTACTGTCACTGCATATGCTTCTGTCACAATTGAAAGACTGTATACTGTATACTGGCAGGAAAAAGAGGCAATTTGGAGGCCCTTGCACAAACTGGCTTTATTTTACATAAGTTGCCCCAACTCCAGTATGTACTCTGAAAGAGTGTTTAGTGCAGCCGGTAACCTTGTCAGCGATCGGCGTAGGAGGATACTTCCACAAAATGTGGAGAAGATGATGTTCATCAAAATGATTTAGAAATTCCTCCAGGAAGATCTTGACCAGCAATTGCCTCCAGAAAGTACACAGGGACCTGTGATGGTGGATTCCAGTGGGGACGAATTAATACTCTGTGAGGAGGGGGATGTACATACTGAAAGGGGTGAGGAATCAGAGGATGAGGATGAGGTTGACATCTTACCTCTTTAGAGCCAGTTTATGCAAGGAGAGGTTGATTGCTTCTTTTTTGGTGGGTTCCCAAACAAACCACTAATTTCAGCCACAGTTGTGTGGCAGACCCTGTCGCTGAAATTATTGGTTTGTTAAAGTGTGCATGTCCTGTTTATACAACATAAGGGTGGGTGGGAGGGCCAAGGAAAATTCCATCTTGCACATCTTTTTCTTCTTTGCATCATGTGCTGTTTGGGGGCTAGTTTTTTAAAGTGCCATCCTGTCTGACACTGCTGTACAAGTCCAGGGGTACTGCCGTATAAGTCCAGTCCAGTGGTGGTATCTTGGGCTGCCATAAGTCAAGTGGTGGTGTCCTGTGCTGTATATTATTTACTCCAAATAAAAGGGTTATATACAATACTTATATTATTATCCAAATAATTTTTACAGGATTTGCCCTGTGTGGTATAGGGGTACGCTTGCCTGTGCTGCATATTATTATAATAACTCCAAATAAAAGGGTTATTAATATCCAAATTAATTTTACAGGCTGTGCCGTGTGTGTGTGTGTGTGTGTGGTTTAGGGGTACGCTCTCCTGTGCCACCAATATTGTGCGTGTATTACATCTGGGCAAATTCCAGCACGTCCCATGTTGTTTGTGCTGCACACTTGTGTCACATAGCTTAGTCATACAGCTACCTCATTGCACCTCTTTTCTTTGCATGATGTGCTGTTTGGGCCCTAGTTTTTTTTTAAGTGCCATCCATTCCTGTCTGCCACTGCAGTGCCACTTCTAGATGGGCCAGGTGTTTGTGCTGCACACTTGTGTCGCTTAGCTTAGCCATCCAGCGACCTTGGTGCACCTCATTTTTTCTTTGCATCATGTGCTGTTTGGGGCCTAGTTTTTTTAAATGCCACCCTGTCTGCCACTGCAGTGCCACTGCATTGCCACTCCTAGATGGGCCAGGTGTTTGTGCTGCACACTTGTGTCACTTATCTTAGCCATCCAACTACCTCATTGCACCTCTTTTTCTTCTTTGTATCATGTGCTGTTTGGGTCCTATTTTTTAAATCTGCCACTCCTAGATGGGCCAGGTGTTTGTGCCACACACTTGTGTTGCTTAGCTTAGTCATACAGCCACCTCAGTGCAACCTTTTGGCCTAAAAACAATATTGTGAGGTGTTCAGTGTTCAGAATAGACTGGAAATGAATGTTATTGAGGTTACCACCGAATTCTGTGATTTTAGCTGTTTTTATGTTTTTTTCAAAAATCATCCAGATCCAAAATCAAAACCAAAACACGAATGGGTGGTTTTGACAAAACAATCCAGATCCAAAACATGGAACCAGAACCAAACCCAAAACACGAAACACGAAAAGTGCCCGCCGCACATCTCTAATTTACTGTAATGCTAAGTTTTGTCTCCCTGTACTGTCCTTTGTACAACGCTGCAAAATACTTGTGGCGCCTTATAAATAAAATGTAATAATAATAATAATAATAATAAAAACTAGGTCTCAAAGAGCACATTATGCAAAGGAAAAAAAAAAGTGGAAGATGGAATTGTCCTTGGGCCCTCCCAACCACCCTTATGTTGTATAAACAGGACAGGCACATTTTAAGAAACCAATCATTTCAGCGACAGGGTCTGCCACACGACTGTGGCTGAAATTATTGCTTTGTTTGGGCCCCCACCAAAAAATAAGCAATTCATCTGTCCTTGCACAAACTGGCTCTACAGAGGCAAGATGTCGTCCTCATCCTCCAATTCCTCACCTCTTTCAGTGTTTACATCCTCACAGAGTATTAATTTGTCCCCACTGGAATCCACCATCACTGGTCCCTGTGTACTTCCTGGAGGCAATTGCTGGTAAAGGTCTTCATGGAGTAATTTATAATTCACTTTGATGAACATCATCTTCTCCACATTTTGTGGAAGTAACCTCTCACGCCGATCGCTGACAAGGTTACCGGCTGCACTAAAAACTCTTCCTGAGTGCACACTGGAGGCGGGGCAACTTAGGTAAAATAAAGCCAGCTTGTGCAAGGGCCTCCAAATTGCGGTTTTTTCCTGCCAGTATACATATGGACTGTCATACATGCCTACTTGGATACTGTCACCGATATAATCCTGCACCATTCTTTCAATGGTGACAGCATCATATGCAGTGACAGTAGATATGTCAGTAATAGTTGGCAGCTCCTTCAGTCTGGACCAGATGTCAACACTTGCTCCTGACTGCCCTGCATCACCGCCAGCGTGTCGGCTAGGAAATTTTATTCTTTTCCTCGCAGCTCCAGTTGTGGGAGAAAATGAAGGAGAAGCTGTTGACGTGTCACGTTCTGCTTGAGCTGACAATTTTCTCACCAGCAGATCTTTGAACCTCTGCAGACTTGTGTCTGCTGGAAAGAAAGATACAACATAGGCTTTAAACCTAGGTTCAAGCACGGTGGCCAAAATGTAGTGATCTGATTTCAACAGATTGATCACCCTTGAATCCTGGCAAAGGGAATGAAGGGCCCCATCCACAAGTCCCACATACTTAGTGGAATCGCTCCGTCTTAGCTCCTCCTTTAATTTCTCAAGCTGCTTCTGCAAAAGCCTGATGAGGGGAATGACCTGACTCACGCTGGCAGTGTCTGAACTGACTTCACGTGTGGCAAGTTCGAAGGGTTGGAGAACCTTGCACAAGACGGAAATAATTCTCCACTGCACTTGAGTCAGGTGCATTACCCCTCCTTTGCCTATGTCATAAGTGGATGTATAGGCTTGAATGGCCTTTTTCTGCTCCTCAATCCTCTGAAGCATATAGAGGGTTGAATTCCACCTCGTTCCTTCAGGTGATGGCAGGGCAGGTTAAGGAGTGTTTTCTGGTGCTCCAGTCTTCGGCATGCATTCGCTGAATGTCGAAAGTGTCCCGCAATTATTCGGGCTACCGACAGCATCTCCTGCACGCCCCTGTCGTTTTTAAAAAATTTCTGCACCACCAAATCAATTGTGTGAGCAAAACATGGGATGTGATGGAATTTGCCCAGATGTAATGCTTGCACTGTATTGGTGGCGGTGTCCGATCTCACAAATCCGCAGGAGAGGTCTAATTGGGGTAAGCCATTCTGCGATGATGTCCCTCAGTCTCTGTATGTCACAACTGAGAGCTGAGGCAAACCTGGGGAAGCCTCAGGTGTAGGGGCTGGCGTGTAGGTGAACCGGGGAGGTAGAATTGGGTTCCTAGACATACAGGAGATCTAGCACCAACTGCCCGAAGGCGTGACCATGACAACGGAGTTGTAAAAACAAAAGTCAGTTTATTGAACACACAGTATAAACACCTTGGTTATGCAATGACTTCAACAGTAGATGTGCAGAGAGATATTACAGTGCAGTTCCTGGAAGCGCAGAGGTAATAAGCGCTGTGGCTTTGCAGAACAGTATGTTAAAGTCCTTACCAAATCCGGAACTGGTAAGTCCGTATAACACAGCTAACCGCTGAAGTGAGGAACGAGCTGGTACTGCCCAGCAGATGATACACAGAGGCTGGGATAAACACAGGTGCACAGAAGTTGAGATGGTACTTGGTAGAACTGCAGAGATTACCAGATGGAGCCGGTGTGAACAAAAGGTGTACTGAACTCACCGCTGAAGTTTAGAGTCCAATGGTGAGTAACGATGGAGACTGTGGTTCGATGTTGTGTGGTCACAGATGCAAAGCGATATTGGAATACCGCTGGTAACGTAGGATGATACAGGAGATAATGTAGAACACCGCTTGAAGGCTGATAGTGACACAGGAGCACTGTAGAGAGCTGGTAGCCAGTGATGAATTCACTATGAAGCATAGAGAGCGATGCTGCAGGGAATAGAAGCTAGAAGCGATACCAGGACACCGCTGGAGGAGAAACAGGACCAGCGATGTGAACAGGAAGCAGGTGTCCGATCGCAGCAGGTAACCGGGAGCAATGCTGGAACACTGCAGAAGTCAGGCTGCACCGCAGGATGGTAACTGGTGCAAGTCTCTTAGTGGAGCTGAATCACAGGAGCTGGAATACCTGGAGGAACAAGCTGTAGAATAAACAAACAGGAGAGACATGTGTACCAGGTTAGACAACCAAAGCACTGACGATTATCCAGCCCTGGAGCAGGACATTTATCCCAGCTGGTAAGCAGGTATTGGCTGGGTAATTAGGCAGAGTCCAGAGTGCAACGGATAGGCTGTAGAATAACATGTGATAGAAAAACAAACATGGCTGCGCCCATGTTTGAATCTGGAGGTAAAGTCTGTTTGTACATTACATGTGGTAATTAGTAGTAATGGCGGCGGAGGCTGCGGAGGGCAGGAGATGCCATTCTTTAAAACAAGTGAGATAAGCTGTAAAGCTGCCATGACAGCGCTGCCAGGATCACAGAGAAGAGACTTGAGGCAATGATATACAGCGTGCTGCCCGCAGACAGCGCAGGTGAAATCCAGGCTTGGAACGCTGGGCCAGTCTCAGGAGACACATAGAAGGTAAATAGTGATGGCTAATAACCCGGATCGTGACACTGTAAGAGGTTCTCAGCGGTGTGCCTCTTATGGAAGATGGTGATACATAGTGTAGCCTGCCTAGGAAAGTGTTGGTGTTTTTGAGATACTGCTGCTGGTGCAGCTGTTTTTGTTGCTGCGGAAGGCAAAACATCTACCCAGTGGTCTGTCATGTAGTCCTTAGTTTGCCCTGCTCCACTTGTCCACATGTCCGTGGTTAAGTGGACAGTGGGTACAACCGCATTTTTAAGGACACTGAGGACACTTTTCTAAATGTCCCTGTTGTCACAATCCTGACTTAAATCATATCATTTGTTGACTTACCTCTGCCATCTGTCCTGTAATCTGCATGTTTTCTGCTGGCGGGGATAAATAGTTCACCAGTATCATGAGCTCTCTGTGTGCTGAGCTCACTCTTTGCTAACGAGTGGATCTGTATTGATTTAACCTTCTGTGTGAATTTAGAACTCAGCAAGTCTCTTCATGGTGTGCCTGCATAGCAATCGTTGAGGATTCTCATGCTGTCCTAGACTTCCGTGCCAGCATCCACAAGTCCAATGGTTACCAGATATACCTTCCTGTACTCTCAGGACCTGTGCCTATTATTGCCTGTCTATGCACACACCACGCTAGAGTTCCTTCCAAAACCACCTATGGACATCGCCATGACAGTTCCTGGTCAGCTGACCTTCTAGGGTCCAATCCGGATTCGCTTCCACATCATGTGAGCTGCTCATCCATTCAGCTGTAATCACTGGGTATAAGTTCCAGGTCTCAAGCACTAGCAAGCTGTCAGTGCTTTGGTGTCTCTCAGCCTGGAGTGAGCTCCAGAATCTCCTGCTGGTAATAGACTCTGTGCAAGTTACCCTTCCCCCACACTGCCTGACTCCCTGGATGATTTAAAGGACCGTCGCTGCCACTATATCCCGGCAGCTCCAGATTCACTGGAAGTCCTCCAGTGATCCAGAGGGACTATCCTATATCCCTAGTGGCATTTGCAATTGTCATCTCATGCACTTCTGAACGTGACAATGACTTATGATGAATGCGCAGCAGGTGTCATATAAGGGAGGATGTTCCTAGGTGATTAACGTCCTTACCCCTACTTATTATGGATTGACAAAGGCAACACATGGCTTGACACCTGTTGTCTACATTTGTGGAGAAATAATTCTACACCAAAGAGGTGGCTTTTTTGGTATTTTGCCCAGGCATGACAATGGGCTTTTTCATCCCATGGCCAGCAACTGTCTCCACTGTGCCTTATTCAAATAAACCACATCAGCATCCTCATCATCAACTTCCTCCTCAGCGCAGCTACACCAATATCCTCTTCATCCTGGTGTACTTCTACAGTGAGATCCTCAATCTCAAGATCAGCAACTGGACTGGCGGAGGACGTGCAAGTATGAACGCACAGTTGTTTTTTGTGTGCTTTAACAAGTTTCATTTTTTATTTTTTTCGAGAGGGAGGAAAGCTTTTATCTTCATTAGAAACTGGACCGCCAGTCATGAACATAGGGCAAGGCCTTAGCCTTTCCCTTCCACTTCGTGTTGTGAATGGCATATTGCCAATTTTAAGTTTCTCATCAGATTATTATTATTATTTTTTTGGTTATTAATTTTTGCTTCTTGGATTTTACATGCCCTCTATGACATTGGGCATCGGCCTTAGCAGACGATGTTGATGGAATTGCATCGTCAATGTCATGACTGGTGACATCAGCAGCTTCAGCACTAGTACTAGGAACTGGATGTGGTTCCTGATCTTTCACTATTTTTTCCTCAATTTTTGTTCTCCATTTCACAGGACAGCGCCACTTTATTTTTACAGCAAACAGAACAGTGCCCCTTTATATTTACAGCACCCCTCTATTTTTACAGCATACAGGGCAGGACTAGTGTACTTTTATTTTAACAACACCCCTGTGTTTTTACAGCATACAGGACAGGGCGAGTGTACCTTTATTTTAACAACACCCCTGTGTTTTTACAGCATACAAGACAGGGACACAGCACCCCTGTATTTTAACACCACCCCTGTATTTTTACAGCATACAGGACAGGGCCAGTGTACCTTTATTTTAACAACACCACTGTATTTTTGCAGCATACAAGACAAGGACACAGCACCCCTGTATTTTCACATCAACCCTGTATTTTCACAACACCCCTGTATTTTTACAACATACAGGACAGGGCCAGCACCCCTGTATTTTAACAACACCCCTGCATTTTTACAGCATACAAGACAGGGACACAGCACCCCTGTATTTTAACAACACTCCTGTATTTTTACAGCATACAAGACAGGGACACAGCACCCCTGTATTTTAACAACACTCCTGTATTTTTGCAGCATACAAGACAGGGACACAGCACCCCTGTATTTTAACAACACTCCTGTATTTTTACAGCATACAAGAATGATCCAGTGTACCTTTATTTATACAACAGCCCTTTTACAGCATACACGACAGTGCCCCTGTACAGCACAGGACAGCAAAACCCATGTACAGCACCCCTAACAGCATAGGATAGCACCCCTAACAGCACACAGGACAGCACCTGTAAAGAGCACACACTGACCCCACCTGACGCCACCACCCACAGAAAGACAGAGGTCTGTCTCCCTCACTCTCCAACAAGTCCGGAGTGAAAATGGCGGCGAATCCGGGATGATGTTTTGCCCTGTTCTAGGATCTGAGTCTGGCGGGATGTACAGAGCCAGGCTCAGATCGTGAAGTTTGAGGGGGGTAGGGGGGGGGTTGGATCTCTGAGATCTGAACCCGCTCATGTCTAATAAAAATAGGTCCTGAATATTCCAGGAAGTGCAATACCTTGAGAACAGGATTCTGCTCAATTATTTCAAGTTCAGGAGGCAGTCCAGGAACATACGTAATAGTGGTAACAGAATACTGAATAGTGGTACAAAGGGCCTGATTCAGAGTCAGTCCAAAATACCATTACAGCTGGAATCCCATACGCATCAGTTGAGCAGAAACATGCATATTCTACAACCATTGGGATTTGTACAGAGACGTCTCAGATCCACCAATTGTGCATATAGATGCAACCATAAGATGCACATCAGTCGATCACGAACCTTCGGTGTAACCCTATGGTCATATAGCATGGACATTGGAAGTGAGACACCGAAAACATTTTTACTGCGTACAATATTGCATTAGTAAGCTGTGACATTCCCCCCGAAGTGGTTGTGACTAACTATGGCTGCAGCACCAACCACACAGTGCAGGGGGGGCCGCAAAGCAGAAATAACCATACATGTTTTGCTATGTGTAAGTGCATCCGGAAAATATTCACAGCTCTTCACTTTTTCCACATTTTGGGTCTAATTCAGACCTGATCGCAGCAGCAAATCTGTTAGCTAATGGGCCCTCATTCTGAGTTGATCGCCGTAGCAACTTTTTGCTGCTCGTGCGATCAACTTGATGCCGCTTATGGGGGAGTGTATTTTAGCATAGCAGGGCTGCGATCACTTGTGCAGCCCTGCTATGTTAAAAAGGTTTCCTGCAAAACAAGACCAGGGTAAGAGTTACGTACAATGTGCGATGGATCCAGCGACGAAGGTCTCGGGATTGACGTCAGACATCCGCCCTCCATACGCCTGGATCCGCCTCTGTTCGCCTCACCACGCCTTGAAAACAGTCATTTGACGCCCTGGAACGCCTCCCCGCTGCGATCACTTTCTGCGCTGGCGGTGTCGCTGCCCGGCGACGACCGTCACCGAGCAACGATGCGTGTGCGCATTGCAGGTGCCGTGCAGCCGTACTCCCGACCCTTTCGCACCGCAGCGAACAACCGCTGCGTGCAAACGGGTCAAAATGAACCCCCCCATGTGCACTGTGGGTGGGGCAGATATAATATTTGCAGTGGGTTATATTGTTTTTGTGCAGGGTAAATACTGGCTGCTTTATTTTTACGCTGTAATTTAGAATTCAGTTTGAACACACCCTAACCAAATCTAACTCTCTCTGCACATGTTATATCTGCCCCCCCCCCCCTGCAGTGCACATGGTTTTGCCCATTAGCTAACAAATTTGCTGCTGCGATCAGGTCTAATATACCCCCTTTGTTATGTTACAGTCTTATTCCAAAATGGAATAAATTCATTTTTTCCCTCAAAATTCTACACACAATACCCCATAATGACAACGTGAAAAAAGTTCTTGGATCCCGGCTCGGATCGTAAAGTTCGGGAGGGTTCGGATCTCTGAGAGCCGAACCCGCTCATCTCTAGTAATAAATCGTTAACAAATTCAAAGAAAAATTCACTGTAATAACAGCAAAAAAAAAAAAAAAATTTACAATGTGGTTTATTTCTTTTTCCCTAACACCATGATTGAAAACTGAAATCTCATGTTACTTCGGAACTTGTCCTAGAATAGCATTAGTCTTACAAGTTTACAATGAGTAATTTCTGTTATCATTTGATCACAGGTGAGACTGGGCTGCTAATCTCAAAAATTACTATTATCAATCCTTTTGCCGGATACGTAGGAGATGAGTCTCAGACTGAGAAGAAGAGACTTCGAAATGTATTTGAAAAGGGAGATTTGTATTTCAACAGTGGAGACTTGCTGATGTTTGACAAAGAAGGCTTTGCGTATTTCCAGGATCGTATAGGAGACACATTTCGGTAAGATATCTGCTGTATGCTTATAGCACTGAACTTAACCTTTTGAAAAACCTTTATTCACTTTTTAGTTACACATGTACAGTAGTCTGACATAGTTATATCTTGCTGTACATTTCTTTTTTTTTATGTTTGAAGTAGGGATGGCCATCAGCCATAGATGATTTGAAATCATCAATGGTCTATGACCAATGTTGAATACTTTTACCATCGATGGAGGGGAACCAGATGGTTTCCCGCCATCGATGGTTTAGTGCTACCAATTTATTTTTTTTCCCCCTCCAAGGGGTTTATTTACTAAAGTTCCGATTTTGTCCGATTTTTTTTTTTTTTCTAAGTGGCAACACAGGAATTTACTAAGCACAAATCTCGGCAGTGTTTGGGCTATTCGGAATGGTTTTGACGGCAAAGTTCAGAAATACGAATGAATAGACCATCGGTCAAACGTGGCTGTTTGTTCATACAACACGGGAATTTACTATTCATTCGTATTTGGGTGTTAGTCTCGGAATGCTCAATTGTGGGTGTATTTTTTTGCGATTCGTTAAAAAAAGCAGCAGAAAAATAGACCTGCTTTTTCTTGGCGAGTTTGGACAATCATGCATGGATCAGTGAGATCTGTGCATGGTTATCTATGGGAAAGGGTCTGTTTAGTGTAAAAATGTAAAAAAAAAATTTGCGTGGGTCTCCCCTCCACAGCATAACCAGCCTCGGGCTCTTTGAGCTGGTCCTGGTTGTAAAAATACAGGGAAAAAACTGACTGTGGTTCCCCCATATTTAAACAACCAACACTGGGCTCTGCGCCTGGTCCTGGTGCCAAAAATACGGGGGACAAAAAACGTAGGGGTCCCCCGTATTTTTACCACCAGCACCGGGCTCCACTAGTCAGAGAGATAATGCCACAGCCGAGGGACACTTTTATATTGGTCCCTGCGGCCCTGGCATTAAATCCCCAACTAGTCACCCCTGGCCCGCGGTACCTTTGAGGAGTGGGGACCCCTTAAATCAAGGGGTCCCCCCGTCCAGCCACCCAAGGACCAGGGGTGAAGCCCGAGGCTGTCCCCCCCATCCGTGGGCGGTGGATGGGAGGCTGATAGCCTTTTGTGTAAAAAAAAGAATAATGTTTTTTGTAGCAGAACTATAAGTCCCAGCAAGCCTCCCCCGCAAGCTGGTACTTGGAGAACCACAAGTACCAGCATGCGGGGGGAGAAATGGGTCCGCTGGTACCTGTAGTTCTACTACAAAAAAAATACCCACATAAAAACAAAACACACACAGTGACAGTAAAACTTTAATGTACATACATGCACACTTACATACATGCATACATACTTACCTATGTTGACACAAAGCACTCGGTCCTCTTGTCCAGTAGAATCCAGGGGTACCTGTAAATAAAATTATACTTACCAAGAATCCGGTGTAGATCGGTCCTCAATTTGTATTGATATTGATATTTGAATACAATTCTGGGAGTGAAAAAGTAAGACTTGAATTGCTTACAGCAGAGGTTCTCAAACATGATCCTCAAGGCACCCCAATGGTCTTGGTTTTAAGTTTAGCCATAATTAGCCACAGGTGATTTAATTAGCCCCTCAGTCAATTCGATTTTAACATCTGTGCCGAGCCATGGATATACTGTACCTATAGCCTGGACCATTGGTGTGCCTTGAGGACCACATTTGAGAACCTCTGACTTACCAGGTATATCCACTTTCAGTCTCTGAAGATATTATCAACTCTCTGTTGTTAGGTGCCGCGGTCCGCGCGCCGCTCTGTCTGCTTCCGAGCGACGCTCACGGCCGCCGCACCTCCCTCCCTGCCTGCCCGGCACCTAGCAACGCCACAACGCCATGCGTACTGTAGCCACCGGGTCCCTGGCAACGCTAGGACGCCGGGCGTCCTCAGCCGCTGGGTCCATAGCAACGGGGACGCCATTGGCGGACCGCGTTCCCCGTTGCCAGATAGGATTGATTAGTTGCTCGTGCAGCAGGGCAGCTGCACGGCAACTAGTAATTAGGGTCTGGGGGCTGGTCTTGCTGGCCCTCCTGTCATTGGCCAGCAGGGTCTTTTTATGGGAGCCAGCACACTGCAGCCTCGCCGGTGATAGCTTCCTGTATGCTGTTCCTGCCTTGCAACGTCTGTTCCTGGTCAGCTGTATCTGGTCGATCCTGCTCCCTGTGCTCCTGAGTTCTGGAGTTCTGAAGCCGGTCCTGGGAATCCTTCCTGTCCAAGTGAACATGTTGCGGTCATCTGGGGGTTCTCGCTTGTTGGGGTTCTCTCCCGGTTTCGTGAGTAGCGGCTTCTGCCGCATGTGGCGGCCTAGACCGCTTAGTCCTTGTTTTACTTTTGTATTGGTGGTTTTTGCGGAGGTTTCCGCTTTTCACTGTCCTCCCCGGAACTCGGCGGTGCCGTGTGGGGGAGTGGACAGTGGTATCTTTTGTTGTTCTTTTCCTTTGGCGGCGTGCCGCACATATATTTAGTTTTAGGGTAGTTAGTAGCCCCTAGCTTCTGTTTGCTTTAGTTAGAGGTCCCCTTGTTATTATCCTGTCTCGGTTCACGCCTTGTCTCACTCTAAGACCTGGGGGCATCGGAGTTGGGCAGACCTAATCCGCCCTTCAAACGCGGCTGCCTTGGGCCCAAGAAACCATAGTCACTCAGGTGTGAACTGACCACACGGGTAAAACAACAGAGGTAGGGTGCTAGGGGCTATTCCCGTACCATCCCTTATTACAGCGTCACATCCTGGTGCTCTGGACTCTCTACACAAACATCTCTCCAGTTCTGAGCATCAGGAACGTAACATTATCACCGGCCCAAAAAAAAAAAAAAAGAAGAATATTAAGAGTTATTCGTTTTTGGTGGGCCTTGAAATTCGGCCTCATGAATCCGGCAGTATTAGGACCGAATCCCAGCCAGCTTTTGGCCAATCAGATTCAGGAACTAACTCAGATGGTTCAGGATTTTACTCTTCGGGTGAGATCGCAGGAAGATCTTTTGCGAGCCTCCCCGAGTATGATTCCAGAACCAAAGATGCACCTTCCTGACCGTTTTTCAGGTAACCGAAAGGATTTTTTTAATTTCAAGGAAGCTTGTAAGCTTTATTTTCGTTTAAGGCCCCGATCCTCTGGTACTGAGTCTCAACGGGTCGGGATTGTGATGTCTTTACTACAAGGCGATCCGCAAACCTGGGCTTTTGGGCTAAAAGCCGATGATGTTGCCTTGCTATCTGTAGATGCCTTTTTTAAGTCTCTAGGCCTTTTGTACGATGACCCTGATAGAGAAGCGTCGGCTGAGAGCCACTTGCGTGCACTTAAGCAAGGGAAAAATCCAGCAGAGGCGTATTGTACCGAGTTTCGCCGTTGGTCGAACGACTGTGGCTGGAATGACCCGGCCCTGCGCAGTCAGTTTCGCCTCGGTTTGTCTGAAGTTATTAAAGACAGTCTCCTGCAGTACCCCGCTCCAGAGACTTTAGACAAACTCATGGAGCTTGCTATTAAAATTGATTGTCGTCTCCGGGAGCGGTGGGCTGAAAGAGGAGCTAGTTTCAGGCCTAGTCCATGTGTGTATACTTTCCCTGAGGACGTCGAGGAGCCCATGCAAATGGGTCTCTCCCGGCTGTCCCCAGAGGAAAGAATCAGAAGGCTAAATTCTGGTCTTTGCTTGTATTGTGGTGGCAAGGGACATATCGCACGTAATTGCCCGAATAAACAGGGAAACGCTCTGACCCAGTGAATTGTGAGGGGGTTCACTTGGGTTTGCAGTTGATCTCCTCTAATGATTCCTTATTAGTTCCTGTAAAAATTTCCTTTGGTAGCCTCAGTTCGTTGGTGTCGGCCGTCGTCGACAGTGGAGCTGCGGGAAATTTCATGGATCTTGGTTGGGCTCAGGCTTTGGGCGTTCCACAGATACCTTTGGATAAACGTATCACCATGCACGGCATGGATGGTGGTCCGCTTTCTAATGGGGTAATCACTCACCGCACACCTCCAGTACAACTGACAGTGGGGGCCCTACATTCGGAGAAAATCGAATTTTACCTTACCCATTGTCCGGCTGTCCCCGTAGTTTTGGGTCACCCCTGGCTTGCCTTTCATAATCCCACCATAGATTGGCGGTCTGGGGAGATTTCCCGATGGGGTTCCTTTTGTGTTAAGGAATGTATTTCCCGTCCAGTCCGGGTTGCGGCAGTCACCCCAGAACTTATTCCTTTGGAATATCAGGACTTTGCCGATGTTTTCTCCAAGGGTAATGCGGATATTCTGCCTCCTCATCGGTCCTATGACTGCGCTATCGACTTAGTTTCCGGTGCCTCTTTGCCTAAGGGGAGACTATATGCCCTGTCTGGGCCGGAAACTACGGCAATGAATGATTATGTACAGGAGAGCCTAAAAAAAGGCTTCATTAGGCCCTCGAAATCTCCATTGAGTGCAGATTTCTTTTTTGTTGAGAAAAAAGATGGGTCGCTCAGACCATATATTGATTATCGGGCTCTGAATAAAATTTCTGTTAAAAACACCTACCTCTTGCCACTGATTTCAGTACTGTTTGATCAGCTCCGGACAGCCGTTATCTTTTCCAAGATCGATCTTAGAGAGGCTAACAATCTCATCCGAATAAAATCTGGGGATGAGTGGAAGATGGCTTTCAGCACACAGTCGGGACATTATGAATACCTGGTGATGCCGTTTGGGCTGTCTAATGCTCCTGCTTTATTTCAATATCTCATTAACGACGTCCTTCGCGACTTTCTAGGAAAGTTCGTAGTCGTTTATTTAGACGACATTTTGATTTACTCTGAGTCTTTTGAACAACATATTACCCATGTGCGACTGGTCCTTCAGAAGTTACGGGAAAATCATTTATACGCCAAACTGGAGAAATGTGATTTCCACATCACAGAAGTGTCCTTCCTGGGGTATATAATTTCTCCTAAGGGGTTTTTCATGGAACCAAAAAAACTCCAGGCCATTCTAAATTGGGCACAACCCACGAACTTAAAAGCAATTCAGCGCTTTTTAGGGTTTGCAAATTACTATAGGCGTTTTATTCATACCTTCTCAGATTTGGTTGCTCCTATTGTGGCATTGACTAAAAAAGGAGCGGATCCTTCCAATTGGTCGCCTGAAGCCAAGTCTGCCTTTCTGGCCTTAAAGCAGGCCTTTGTCTCAGCTCCAGTACTCAGACACCCTAACCCGGATCTCCCCTTTATTGTCGAGGTAGATGCCTCAGACGTTGGAGTGGGGGCTATCCTTTCCAGAGCTGGCCCTAGCCAATTTGATGCCCTAGGCAAAATTTTGTCTGGTGCCCCCTAGCTCCGCCGCTAGTTCTGCATCTGTACCTGCAACGCTCAGGTAGTGGGGCCCACCGGGGGGTTACCCTGTGGGCCAGTTCAACTCTGCACAATGCCACACAGTAATGACCATAATACATATAATTCCACACAGTAAAGGAACCTTACACATATGCCCCACATTAGTAATGCCCATAATACACATAATGCCACACAGTAATGCACCTTACACATATGCCCCACATTAGTAATGCCCATAATACACATATACTGCCACAGATACTGCCACACTTGCTGGTTATACAAAAAGATCAGTATCAAACATGTAGAAACTGTCCATTCTCTTCACTATTCAGTGTGTTTGCTGGTGTCTGTTACTCCCGTTAACTGCATGCACTTTACTTTATACTGTGGGAGCTAAATGCTCTGCCCTCCAGTCTGATGTGTCCAAAAGTCACGCTGCACTGATGTTTCATATAGAAATAGCACAACGCAACTTACTGACCACGTTACAGTGCTAGATGGCAGGGGAATTTTACGGTATGGACTGACTAGGAAATAAAGTTTGGGGAGAACACTGCCCATGTTATGTCCCTGCAGACACCTGGGGTTTGCACAGGGATAAGGGACACACAGGATGGCAGGGTCCCCCTCCCCCATGTGCACAAGCAGTATAGGTGATGTCAGGTTTCTGTGAAGCAGTCTTCCAAAATACACATGTGTTATCATAAGAAGCCATCCAGTAATAACCTTATATAGTCAGTAAAAATGTCACAGGTCCAGGAATTGCATTTACTGGGCTTCTGCTGTCTGTCTGAGGTCTCACAAGTCAGGGGCATTAAAGCATGTCAGAGGAAGTTTAAGGCACAGTGTGCATTTTTTTTGACAAATGTAAACAGCAGTGTATACAAGTACTGATTGAATACATTTGGAAAGTAACAGTTAGTTTGCGGACTGTCCCTCTCAGCATGAGATACTGCAGGGACATGCTTGGATGCCCCTAGACATGCTTGAATGCCCTAGGCAAATGCCTAGCCTGCCTATAGCTAAGGCCGGCTCTGATCCTTTCTCAGGAAGACCCGGAGTCTCAGGAATTACACCCATGTGCCTTCATGTCCAAAAAATTCTCCTCCGCAGAATCCAACTATGATGTTGGTAATCGAGAATTGTTGGCAGTTAAATGGGCTTTCGAGGAGTGGAGGCACTGGCTGGAAGGAGCAAGGCATACCATTACGGTGTTTACTGACCACAAGAACCTGCAGTATATTGAGTCAGCTAAACGGCTTAATGCTCGACAGGCACGTTGGGCGCTGTTTTTTACTCGTTTCAGGTTTATTATCACCTTCAGGCCCGGTTCCAAGAATACAAAAGCCGATGCCCTGTCACGTTGTTTTCTTACATTTCACAATAACCACCTGGCTACTACCCCCATAGTCCCATCGTCTGTCATCCGGGCTGGCCTCACACAGGATTTATTTACACAGCTAGTCCAGCTTCAGCAGCAGGCTCCCAAAGTCACTCCTGTAGATCGTCTCTTCTTCCCTGAATTTCTGAGAGGCACTGTTCTAGCTGAGTTTCATGATAATAAGGTTTCTGGTCATCCGGGTATCACTAAGACCTTGGAGTTAATCTCTCGCTCAGTGTGGTGGCCTAATCTTTCTAAAGATGTAAGGGAATTTGTCCGTTCCTGTCAGGTTTGTGCTCAGTACAAGGTATCTCGATCGTTGCCGGTCGGGCAACTCATGCCTTTAGCCGTTCCTCTCAGGCCATGGTCACATATATCCATGGATTTCGTGGTGGACCTTCCTCTTTCAGCTGGATTTCGAGTCATTTGGGTGGTAGTAGACCGTTTTAGTAAGTTGGCCCACTTCATTGCTCACCCCCGATTACCCTCTGCTCAAGGGTTGGCAGTTTTATTTCTCCGCCATGTGTTCAGGCTCCATAGTTTACCCAGGGATATTGTCTCTGATCGGGGACCGCAATTCATCGCCCGTTTCTGGAAACGTTTTTGTGCCTCATTAAATATGAAACTCTCTTTAACATCTGGGTACCATCCACAGTCTAACGAACAAACTGAACGTGTTAATCAGTCGTTAAAACAGTATTTACGGCTATATTCGGCCAAACTTCAGAATGATTGGTCTGAATTTCTTCCTTTGGCCGAGTTTGCCTATAATAACTCTTGTCATTCTTCCACCAAGGAGTCTCCATTCTTTTCGGTCTTGGGCTTTCATCCTAGAGCCAATTCTTTTTACCCTCATTTTCCAGTCTCCTCGTTGACCTTAACTTCCCGTCTCAGAATGATTTGGAAAAAGGTGCAGTTTGCCCTTAAGAAGGCTGCCTTCCGAGAAAAAAAATTTTCTGATAGGTTCCGACGCCCATGCACTTTTAAGGTGGGAGATAAGGTGTGGTTGTCAACCCGCAACATCAAGCTCCGACAACCCTCGGCTAGATTGGGACCCAAATTTATTGGACTGTTCCTTATCGTTAAGAAGGTCAACCCAGTTGCTTTTCGGCTACGCTTGCCTAAATCACTCAAAATTTTCAATACTTTTCACTGTTCCCTTCTGAAGCAGTATTTTTCTTCCAGGAGACTTTCTCGGAAGACTACCCAGGGTAGACCTCCGGTGGATATTCTGGGGCAACAAGAGTTCTTGGTGGAGAAGGTTTTAGATTCCAAAGTTTCTCGGGGCCGGCTTTATTTTTTGGTTCACTGGAAAGGCTATGGCACGGAAGAAAGGTCTTGGGTCCTGGATAACGATTTACATGCCCCTAAATTTAAGAGATTATTCTTTCAGGAATTTCCTCAGAATCCCGGCTTTAGGGGTTCTTTAACCCCTCCTCAAGGGGGGTACTGTTAGGTGCCGCGGTCCGCGGGGCCGCTCGGTCTGCTTCCGAGCGACGCTCACGGCCGCCACACCTCCCTCCCTGCCCGCCCAGCACCTAGCAACGCCACGACGCAGTGCGTACTGTAGCCGCCGGGTCCCTGGCAACGCTAGGACGCCGGGCGTCCTCAGCCGCTGGGTCCATAGCAACGGGGACGCCATTGGCGGACCGTGTTCCCCGTTGCCAGATAGGATTGATTAGTTGCTCATGCAGCAGGGCAGCTGCACGGCAACTAGTAATTAGGGTCTGGGGGCTGGTCTTGCTGGCCCTCCTGTCATTGGCCAGCAGGGTCTTTTTATGGGAGCCAGCACACTGCAGCCTCGCTGGTGATAGCTTCCTGTATGCTGTTCCTGCCTTGCAACGTCTGTTCCTGGTCAGCTGTATCTGGTCGATCCTGCTCCCTGTGCTCCTGAGTTCTGGAGTTCTGAAGCCGGTCCTGGGAATCCTTCCTGTCCAAGTGAACCTGTTGCGGTCATCTGGGGGCTCTCGCTTGTTGGGGTTCTCTCCCGGTTTCGTGAGTAGCGGCTTCTGCCGCATGTTGCGGCCTAGACCGCTTAGTCCTTGCTTTACTTTTGTATTGGTGGTTTTTGCGGAGGTTTCCGCTTTTCACTGTCCTCCCCGGAACTCGGCGGTGCCGTGTGGGGGAGTGGACAGTGGTATCTTTTGTTGTTCTTTTCCTTTGGCGGCGTGCCGCACATATATTTAGTTTTAGGGTAGTTAGTAGCCCCTAGCTTCTGTTTGCTTTAGTTAGAGGTCCCCTTGTTATTATCCTGTCTCGGTTCACGCCTTGTCATACTCTAAGACCTGGGGGCATCGGAGTTTGGCAGACCTAATCCGCCCTTCAAACGCAGCTGCCGTGGGCCCAAGAAACCATAGTCACTCAGGCGTGAACTGACCACACGGGTAAAACAACGGAGGTAGGGTGCTAGGGGCTATTCCCGTACCATCCCTTATTTCAGCGTCACGTCCTGGTGCTCTGGACTCTCTACACAAACATCTCTCCAGTTCTGAGCATCAGGAACGTAACATCTGTTTCCTGTGATCTTATGGCCACCACCTGAGAAACTCATGATGACAGAGAACCTGCAGTATTATGCACTCACCCATTCCAGTGCTGCTTAACCTTTCAAATGTAATGATATTTAACCTGAATAATGCAGCAGAAGCAATGGTTGTCATCTCCTGAAAGAAAAGCAGTGAATTTGTTATCTATGTAGCACTCAGTTTTGGCCTTTACAGTCTGATGAATCTGGTACACATTAATCTTTTACAGCTGGAAAGGAGAAAACGTGGCAACTACTGAAGTGGCAGACATTGTAGGAATGACAGACTTCATTGACGAGGCTAATGTTTATGGTGTTCCGGTGCCTTGTAAGTATTAAATGGTATTGTAATACAAGTTGGTAATTACTTAACAATGAGTTTTTACAAATCTAAAACTATAACCCTACTCACCAGGGACGTAACAAGGGGTTTTGACTCCCAGGTTAATTTTAAAATGCCACCCAGGGCAAAAAAATAAAATTTATACTTAGCCGGATAGTCTCTAGGTACTAGGGTCATTCAAAGACTCCGGTGCTGTTTCTAAGTCTTATGCGCATACGCAAAACTCCAGTAAAAAGGCCAGTGCACCATATTCATAGTGGTTTCTGCAGCACTTCTGCTGCCAACGCGGGTCTTCGCAGGGTAAGTATTACAAAACTGTGTGCAGTTTGGGCCCTCCTGGAATCAGGAGCCCGTGGGTACCAAACACATTGCACCCGGGTAAGACTGGTGGCTCCCCCCCTCTGCCATGGTACCCAGGGCAAACGTACCCCTCTTGTTACGCACCCCCCTTGTTACACCAATGCTAATTACATCATCTGAAAACTGTAACCACTTTTATAATTCCAAGGTAGGTATGTATGAAGATGTTTAAAAAAATAGTTAAAAAAAATATAGACAAAAGGACACCATCAAAATAATTAGTTAATCCTCTTAAATCTACCATAGTAGATAAAGTTGTCTTAGTTTTCCTGCTACTAGAATATTTTGATGTTATGTCTCACGTGTGTGTGTGTGTGTGTGTGTGTGTGTGTGTGTGTGTGTGTGTGTGTCTGTGTGTGTGTGTGTGTGTGTGTGTGTGTGTGTGTGTGTGTGTGTGTGTATATATATATATATATATACACAATGACAAATGGAGGTAAGGAGCAATGTTAGCATTATATTATATAGGACTAGTTCAAAACCTATCAAAATGATGGACATCAGGGCCGGATTATAGATGGGGCAGTCGCTACTCACACAGGAACTGCCGGGTTTCTGAAAATTCTGCTGCTTGGAGCTAGGGCTTTGTCATGCTGAGCCTAGTTTGTGTGTGACTGTCTGCGTGTATGTGTGTCTGTGTTTGTAGCATTAGCCTTTTGTATACATAGATCAGGGATGAGCGGGTTCGGATCTCCAAGATCCGAACCCCCCCGGACTTCAGGATCCAAGCCCAGATCCGAGTCTGGCTCGGGACTTCCTGCCAGACTCGGATCCCAGAATGAGGCAAAATGTCATTCCGCTGCCGGATCTCACGGGTTTTGGATTCCACATAAGGAGCCGCATGTCGCCGACATTTTCACTCCGGACTTGGAGAGTGAGGAAGACAGACCTCTGTCTCTCTGTGGGTGGTGGCGTCGGGTGGGGTCAGTGTGTGCTCTTTTGGGGTGCTGTCCTGTGCGCTGTTAAGGGTGCTGTACAGGGGTGCTGTCCTGTGCTATTAGGGGTGCTGTACAGGGGTGTTGCTGTCCTGTGCTGTTAGGGGCACTGTTCTGTGTGCTGTAAAAATAAAGGGGCACTGTCCTGTGTGCTGTAATATAGTGGTGCTGTAAAACTAAACGAACACTGTGGCCCTGTCGGCTGCTGTAAAAATTAAGGAACGCTGTGGCCCTGTCGGGTGCTGTAAAAATAAAGAAATGCTGTGGCCCTGTTGGGTGCTGTAAAAATAAAGGAACACTGTGGCCCTGTCGGCTGCTGTAAAAATTAAGGAACGCTGTGGCCCTGTCGGGTGCTGTAAAAATAAAGAAATGCTGTGGCCCTGTTGGGTGCTGTAAAAATAAAAGAACACTGTGGCCCTGTCAGGTGCTGTAAAAATAAAGGAACACTGTGGCCCTGTCCTGTATGCTGTAACAAAACAGGGGTACTGTAAAAAGAAAGGAACACTGTGAGCCTGTTGAGTGCTGTAAAAATAAAGGAATGATGTGGCCCTGTCCTGCATGCTGTAAAAATACAGGGGTGCTGTAAAAATAAAGAAACGCTGTGGCCCTGTCGGGTGCTGTAAAAATAAAGGAACACTATGGCCCTGTCCTGTATGTTGTAAAAATACAGGGATGCTGTAAAAATAAAGGAACGCTGTGGCCCTGTCAGGTGCTGTAAAATTAAAGGAAAACTGTGGCCCTGTCCTGTATGCTGTAAAAATAAAGAAACGCTGTGGCCCTGTCGGGTTCCTTAAAAATAAAGGAACATTATGGCTCTGTCCTGTATGCTGTAAAAATACAGGGGTGTTGTAAAAATAAAGGAACGCTGTGGCCCTGTCGGGTGCTGTAAAAATAAAGGTACACTGTGGCCCTGTTCTGTATGCTGTAAAAATAAAGGAATGATGTGGCCCTGCCCTGTATGCTGTAAAAATGCAGGGGTGTTGTAAAAATAAAGGAATGCTGTAGCCCTGTCAGGTGCTGTAAAAATAAAGGAATGCTGTGGCCCTGTCAGGTGCTCTAAATAAAGGAACACTGTATGCTGTAACAATATAGTGGTGCTGTAAAAATAAAGTAACACTGTGAACCTGTTGAGTGCTGTAAAAAGAAAGGAACGCTGTGGCCCTGTCCTGTATGCTGTAAAAATACAGGGGTGCTTTAAAAATAAAGAAATGCTGTGGCCCTGTCAGGTGCTGTAAAAATAAAGGAACACTATGGCCCTGTCTTGTATGCTGTAAAAATACAGGGATGCTGTAAAAATAAAGGAACGTTGTGGCCCTGTCGGGTGCTGTAAAATAAAGTAACACTGTGAACCTGTTGAGTGCTGTAAAAAGAAAGGAACGCTGTGGCCCTGTCCTGTATGCTGTAAAAATACAGGGGTGCTTTAAAAATAAAGAAATGCTGTGGCCCTGTCAGGTGCTGTAAAAATAAAGGAACACTATGGCCCTGTCTTATATGCTGTAAAAATACAGGGATGCTGTAAAAATAAAGGAACGTTGTGGCCCTGTCGGGTGCTGTAAAAATAAAGGAACACTGTTGCCCTGTCCTGTATGCTGTAAAAATAAAGGAACGCTGTTGCCCTGTCGGGTGCTGTAAAAATAAAGAAATGCTGTGGCCCTGTCCTGTATGCTGTAAAAATACAGGGGTGCTGTAAAAACAAAGGAACACTGTGGTCCTGTCAGGTGCTGTGAAAATAAAGGAATGCTGTGGCCCTGTCAGGTGCTGAATAAATGAAGGGACACGTAGAAATGTAGAACAAAAATTTAGAGGAAAAATTAGTGAAAGATCAGGAACCACTTCCTAGTACTAGTGCTGAAGCTGCTGCCACCAGTCATGACATTGACGATGCAATTCCATCAATGTCGTCTGCTAAGGCCGTTGCCCAATGTCATTGAGGGCATGTAAATTCCAAGAAGCAAAAATTAATAACCAAAAAAAAAGAAAAAGAAATGATCTGATGAGAAACTTAAAATTGGCAATATGCCATTCACGACACGAAGTGGCAGAAAAAGGCTAAGCCGTTGGCCTATGTTCATGACTGATGGTTCAGCTCCTCATAAAAATGGAAGCCCTCCTCCCTCTTGAAAAAATAAAAAAAATTAAGCTTGTTACAGTACAGGAAAAAACAACTGTGCATTCAGACTCAGCAATGTCACAAATCCCCAAGGAGAGTCCAAGTGTGTCCGCGGTTGCAATGTCAAGGCCTGACCTTCCCAAGACCGTATAGGAAAAGGAGGCTCCTACCACCATTTGCATGCCCCCTGCTGATATTGTGATTGAGGATGTCACTGTACAGTAGAAGTACACCAGGATGAGGAGGATATTGGTGTAGCTGACGATGAGGATTCTGATGGTGATGTGGTTTGTTTGAATAAGGCACCAGTGGAGACAGTTGTTGGCCATAGGATGAAAAAGCCCATTGTTATGCCTGTGCAAAATACCCAAAAATCCTCCTCTTCGGTGTGGAAATATTTCTCTGTGAGGATGTAAACACTGAAGAGGGTGAGGAATCGGAGGATGAGGATGAGGACGACATCATGCCTCTGTAGAGCCAGTTTGTGCTAGAAAGATTAATTGCTTCTTTTTTGGTGGGGGCCCAAACAAACCAATCATTTCAGCCTCAGTCGTGTGGCAGACCCTGTCGCTGAAATTACTGGTTTGTTAAACTGTGCATGTCCTGTTTATATACAACATAAGGGTGGGTGGGAGGTGCCGGTCCCAAGGACAATTCCATCTTGCACCTCTTTTTTTTCCTTTGCATTATGTGCTGTTTGGGGCCTAGTTTTTAAAACTGCCATCCTGTCTGCCACTGCAGTGCCACTCCTAGATGGGCCCCGTGTTTGTGCCAGCTACCTCGGTGCAACCTTTTGGCCTAAAAACAATGGGGGTCATTCCGAGTTGTTCGCTCGTTATTTTTTTTCTGCAACGGAGCGATTAGTCGCGAATGCGCATGCGCAATGTCCGCAGTGCGACTGCGCCAAGTAAATTTGCTATGCAGTTAAGAATTTTACTCACGGTTTTTTCTTCGTTCTGGTGATCGTAATGTGATTGACAGGAAGTGGGTGTTTCTGGGCGGAAACTGGCCGTTTTATGGGTGTGTGTGAAAAAACGCTACCGTTTCTGGGAAAAACGCGGGAGTGGCTGGAGAAACGGAGGAGTGTCTGGGCGAACGCTGGGTGTGTTTGTGACGTCAAACCAGGAACGACAAGCACTGAACTGATCGCAGATGCCGAGTAAGTTTGAAGCTACTCAGAAACTGCTAAGAGGTGTGTAATCGCAATTTTGAGAATCTTTCGTTCGCAATTTTACTATGCTAAGATACACTCCCAGTAGGCGGCGGCTTAGCGTGTGCAATGCTGCTAAAAGCAGCTTGCGAGCGAACAACTCGGAATGAGGGCCAATATTGCGAGGTGTTCAGAATAGACTGGAATGAGTGGAAATGAATGTTGAGGTTAATAATACTGTAGGAACAAAAAAAAAACAACCCCAAAATCTGTGATTTTATCTGTTTTTATGTATTTTTGAAAAAAATCCAGGTCCAACACCAAAACCCGAAAAGTGTCTGGTGCACATCTCTAACATAGATACTGTATATCTGTAATGGAAAGTCTATATAAGTGGAGTGCCAGGCAAAGAAAAAGTGTGTGTGTGTGTGTGTGTGTGTGTGTGTGTGTGTGTGTGTGTGTGTGTGTGTGTGTGTGTGTGTCTGTGTGTGTGTCTGTGTGTGTGTCTGTGTGTGTGTGTGTATATATATTAGAGATGAGCGGGTTCGGTTCATCAAGATCCGAACCCCCCCGAACTTCACGTGTTTTACACCGGTCCGAGGCAGCCTCGGATCTTCCCGCCTTGCTCGGTTAATCCCAAACGAGGCCGAACGTCATCATCCCGCTGTCGGATTCTCGCGAGATTCGTATTCTATATAAAGAACCGCACGTCGCGCCATTTTCACTCGTGCATTGTAGATTGAGCGAAGAGGACATGGCTACCAGGGCCGTAACTAGGTGTGTGCCGACGGTGCCTTGCCCACAGCGCAAGTGCAGTGAAGGCGCACCATCTGGCAGCACACCCCTACGTACAGCCGTGCTAGTCAATGATGGACAGTGTAATTTAGGCTGTACACCGGCGCCTAGATCCAGCCGCCGTCTCTGTGAGGGACGGGGAGTGCGACATTTGGTATTCCACACAGCCCATTGTGCGCAGTAATGCCGCCTGTGAGCACCGCCACCGCCTCTTTCAGCCGCCTTCCCCGTTATATGAGATGCCGCTGTCTCTGCTGATGCCCCCTGTGAGCTCCGCCTGTCAAATGGAGAGGGAGCGCTCCTTCAGCCGGCGTCTCCTGTATAGGAGACGCCGCCAGTGAGACCTGCCGCTGCCTGTCAAACGGAGAGGGAGCGCCGAGCGCTCCTTCAGCCAGAGACGCCGCCAGTGAGACCCACCGCTGCTGCGCTGGACGAGGGACTATGAGCGGCTGGAAAGAAGTCCTGGATGCTGCATCGCCCCAACAGGTACTCAGACACACCCAGACACACACTCACTCTGCTGTCTAATGTGTGATCAAGGGGGATCCTGCAGACTAATGTGTAACCAAGGGGGATCCTGCAGACTAATGTGTAACCAAGGGGGATTCTGCTGACTAATGTGTAACCAAGGGGGATCCTGCTGACTAATGTGTTATCAAGGGGGATCCTGCTGACTAATGTGTAACCAAGGGGGATCCTGCTGACTAATGTGTAAAAAGGGGGACTATCTGCCATAATGTGTAAAAAGGGGGACGCAGTCGGCCGTAATGTGTAAAAAGGGGACGCAGTCTGTCGTAATGTGTAAAAAGGGGACGCTGTCTGCCGTAATGTGTAAAAAGGGAAAGCTGTCTGCCGTAATGTGTAAAAGGGGGACTGGCTGCCGTAATGTGTAAAAGGGGACGCTGTCTGCCGTAATGTTTAAAAAGGGGACGTTGTCTGCCGTAATGTGTAAAAAAGGGGACGCTGTCTGCCGTAATGTGTAAAAAGGGGGATGCAGTCTGTCGTAATGTGTAAAAAGTGGACGCTGTCTGCCGTAATGTGTAAAAAGGGGAAGCTGTCTGCCGTAATGTGTAAAAGGGGGACTGGCTGCCGTAATGTGTAAAAGGGGACGCTGTCTGCCGTAATGTTTAAAAAGGGGACGTTGTCTGCCGTAATGTGTAAAAAAGGGGACGCTGTCTGCCGTAATGTGTAAAAAAGGGGACGCTGCCTGCCATAATGTGTAAAAAAGGGGGCGCTGTCTGCCTTAATGTGTAAAAAAAGGGGACTCTGCCTGCCTTATGTATAAAAAGGTGGACTCTGCTGCCGTAATGTGTAAATGGGGGACTCTACCTGCCTAATGTGTAAAAGGGGGACTCTACCTACCTAATGTGTAAAAGGGGACTCTGCCTGCCTAATGTGCGGAAGGGGACTCTACCTGCCGTACTGTGTAAAAGGGAGCTCTGCCTGTTGTACTGTGTAAAAGGAAGCTATGTGGCCCCGCCCCTTCCCCATGAATCCATGCCCCTATATTTTTGGTGCGCACCTATGGAGTGCATTAGCCCTGTTTTATATGGGGGGGGGGGCGCCGATGCTGTTTCTTGCACACAGCGCTAAAATGTCTAGTTACGGCACTGGTGGCTACGTTCTCTGCCTGAAAAGCTCAATATCTGTGCTCAGTGTGCTGCATTGTGGTGACCAACAGTATATTATAGTAGTACAGTACAGTAGGCCATTGCTGTATCGTGCAGCTCCGTGTCAGACTCAGTTCTAGTATCCAGATCAGTGCTCAATATCTGCTGCATTGTTGTGTGACCAGTATATAGTAGTACAGTGCAGCATTTTGGTGACCACCAGTATATAGTAGTACAGTACAGTAGGCCATTGCTGTATCTTGCAGCTCTGTGTCACTTCAAGTATCCATATCTGTGCTGCATAGTTGTGAGCAGTATATAGTAGTACAGTGCAGCATTTTGGTAACCACCAGTATATAGTAGTACAGTACAGTAGGCCATTGCTGTATCTTGCAGCTCTGTGTCACTTCAAGTATCCATATCTGTGCTGCATTGTTGTGAGCAGTATATAGTAGTACAGTGCAGCATTTTGGTGACCACCAGTATATAGTAGTACAGTAGGCCATTGCTGTATCTTGCAGCTCTGTGTCACTTCAAATATCCATATCTGTGCTGCATTGTTGTGAGCAGTATATAGTAGTACAGTGCAGCATTTTGGTGACCACCAGTATATAGTAGTACAGTACAGTAGGCCATTGCTGTATATTGCAGCTCTGTGTCACTTCTAGTATCCATATCTGTGCTGTATTGTTGTAAGCAGTATATAGTAATATAGTAGTATAGTGCAGCATTTTGGTGACCACCAGTATATAGTAGTACAGTAGGCCATTGCTATTGATATAATAATATTACTAACATATAATTCCACACATTAAAAAATGGAGAACAAAAATGTGGAGGGTAAAATAGGGAAAGATCAAGATCCACTTCCACCTAGTGCTGAAGCTGCTGCCACTAGTCATGGCAGAGACGATTCAATGCCATCAACGTCGTCTGCCAAGGCCGATGCCCAATGTCATAGTAGAGAGCATGTAAAATCCAAAAAACAAAAGTTCAGTAAAATGACCCAAAAATCTAAATTAAAAGCGTCTGAGGAGAAGCGTAAACTTGTCAATATGCCATTTACGACACGGAGTGGCAAGGAACGGCTGAGGCCCTGGCCTATGTTCATGGCTAGTGGTTCAGCTTCACATGAGGATGGAAGCACTCATCCTCCCGCTAGAAAAATGAAAAGACTTAAGCTGGCAAAAGCACAGCAAAGAACTGTGCGTTCTTCTAAATCACAAATCCCCAAGGAGAGTCCAATTGTGTCGGTTGCGATGCCTGACCTTCCCAACATTGGATGGGAAAAGGTGGCTCCTTCCACCCAGGGCCGGCGCTACCACTAGGCAGCTTTAGGCAGCTGCCTAGAGCGCCGGCTGCTGGAGGGCGACACTTAACAGTACAACTAGGAGTGAGCGGCCTCCACTTTCCCCCGCAACCCACGGCACCGTTTGTTTTTTTAAAAATATAGTTCTGTGGGTTCCGGAGGGGCGGAGGGGATTGAGGACAAGTGCGGCATCAGGCAGGCAGCAGGCGCTCGCCCCCCGACAGAAGCAGCTGCCCACCTTGCGCTATCTGCAGCGCACTAGGCACTCAGAGCCGGCGGCAGCACCAGGAACAGTGCCTCCCCGCCAGCATCAGCTGCCCGCCTGCCCCTCACCAGCTGCTGTGCACTATGGAGCCGCCGGCAGCAACAGCAGCAGTATCTCCCCGCTAGCAGAAGTGCTAACCCGGGCGGCATCGTGAGCCGGAAGATGGTGGCAGCAGCGGGGAACAGTACAGCATACTGGCCAGCGGTAAGATGTCGCCCCCTTGGTGCGATGGTGGGGCACCCGGAGTAGTGGCTGCCTGGAGTCACACCCCGGGGAAGTGGTAGTTTCTAAAGTATGCACTGAAGAGGGGAGGGGGGTTGGATTTATGTACAGTATGTATGGAGACATTATATATATATAGATGTATGGAGAAAGTGTATATATGTGTGTATGTATGGAGGCAGTGGATGGATGGATGGATGGATGGATGGATGGAGACAGTGTATGGATGTATGTATCTATGGAGGCAGTGTATGTATGTATATATGTATGTACATATGGAGGCAGTGTATGGATGTATGTATGGAGGCTGTGTACGTACGGAGACAGTGTATGAATGTATATATATATGTATGTACGTACGTACGTACGTATGGAGGCAGTGTACCGATGTATTGTATATATCTGTGTATGTACATACGTACGTACGTACGTACGGAGGCAGTGTATGGATGTACTGTATACTGTATATGTATGGAGGTAGTGTATGGCTGTATATATGTGTGTATGTATGGAGGCAGTGTATGGATGTATATACGTACGTACGTACGTACGTACGTACGTACGGAGGCAGTGTGTGTATTAATGTATATATGTATGTACGTATGGAGGCAGTGTATCGCTGTATTGTATATATGTGTGTATGTATGGAGGTAGTGTATGGATGTATGTATTTATGAAGGTAGTGTATGGCTGTATATATGTGTGTATGTATGAATGTATATGTGTATGGAGGCAGTGTATGGATGTATTGTATATATGTATGGAGGCAGTGTATGAATGTGTATATATATATATATATATATATATATATATATGTGGGTGTATGTATACAGGCAGTGTGTGGATGTATATATGTGTGTATGTATGGAGGCAGTGTATGGATGTATGTATGTGTGAAGGCAGTGTACGGATGTACTGTATATGTATGGATGTACTGTATATATGTATGGAGGCAGTGTATGGATGTACTGTATATATGTATGGAGGCAGTGTATGGATGTATATATGTATGGAGGCAGTGTATGGATGTACTGTATATATGTATGGAGGCAGTGTATGGATGTACTGTATATATGTATGGAGGCAGTGTATGGACGTATTGTATATATGTACTGTAAGGAGGCAGTGTTTGGATGTACTGTATATGTGTTTGGAGGCAGTGTAGGGATGTGTGTGTGTGTGTGTGTGTGTGTGTGTGTGTGTGTGTGTGTGTGTGTGTGTGTGTGTGTGTGTATGGAGGCAGTGTTTGGATGTATGTATGTATGTATGTATGTATGTATGTATGTATGTATGGAGGCTGTGTATGAATGTATAGAGGCAGTGTATGTTTATACATGTATGGAGGCAGTGTATGTTTATATATGTATGGAGGCAGTGTATGTATTAGAGAGGCAGTGTATGTATGTATGTATGTATGTATGTATGAGAGAGGCAGTGTATGTATGTATGTATGTATGTATGTATGTATGTATGAGAGAGGCAGTTGTATGTATGTATGTATGTATGTATGAGAGAGGCAGTGTATGTATGAGAGAGGCAGTGTATGTATGTATGAGAGAGGCAGTGTATGTATGAGAGAGACAGTGAATATGTATGTATGTATGTATGTATGTATGAGAGAGGCAGTGTATGTATGTATGTATGTATGTATGTATATATGTATAAGAGACAGAATAAAATAGAAAGAGAGATGTGTGTGTGTGTGTGTGTGTGTGTGTGTGTGTGTGTGTGTGTGTGTGTGTGTGTCAGAAATAAAGGGAGATAATATATATATGTAAAAGAGAGCGAGAATGAGAAAGACAGAGAAAAAGTAGAGAGTTGTGAAGGAATGAGAGTATGAATGTATATATGAGAGAGGCAGTGTATGTATATGTATGTATGTATGAATGTATGAGAGATGAATGAAATAGAAAGAGATAGGCAGCTGGGTAGGGTGCCAGGCAGGGGCGGATCCAGAAGAAAATGATAGGGGGGGCACGATGGAAGGGGCAAGTACATTTGGGTGCGGCTTCGGTGCATGTGAGGTGGCGCTTCTTATACAATGCCCACAGTTGTAGCGCTCATTATGCAATGTCCACTGTACTGGTAGTGCCCCTTATATAGACCCCATAGTAGTGGTGCCCCTTATGCAATGCCCGTATTGCCCCCAGTAGTAATGTTGCCTGTAGTAATGCCCCCAGTGGTAATGCCCCTGCAGTTATGACCCCAGTAGTTTACCCCCCCTTTAGTTTAGCCTCCCAGTGGTAATGCCCCCACTAGTTTAGCCACCAGTAGTAATGCCCCCCTGTAGTTTGCCCCATTGTAGTTTAGCCCCTGTAGTTATGCCCCCCTTATAGTTTAGCCTCCAGTAGTAATGCCCCCAGTAGTTTGGCCCCTGTAGTTATGCCCCCAGTAGTTTGGCCCCCCTGTAGTTTAGCCCCCAAGTAGTAATGCCCCTGTAGTTAAGCTGCCAGTAGTAATGCCCTCCTGTAGTATGCCCCCAGTAGTTAGCACCTTTGTAGTTGGCCCCCAGTAATAATGGCCCCCAGTAGTTTGCCCCCAGTAGATGCCCCCCAGTATTGATGTCCTCCAGTAGTTTGCCCCCAGTAGTAATGCCCCCTAGGACTTTGCCCCAATAGATGACCCCCCAGTAGTAATGCCCCCAGTAGCTGCCCCCCAGTAATAATGCCCCCAGTAGCTGCCCCCAATAGATGACCCCCCAGTAGATGCCCCCCAGTAATAATGCCCCCAGTAGATGGCCCCCAGTAAAAATGTCCCCTAGTAGCTGCCCCCAATAGATGACCCCCCAGTAGTAATGCCCCCAGTAGATGCCCCCCAGTAATAATGCCCCCAGTAAAAATGTCCCTCATTAGGTGCCCCCACTATTAATGCCCCCAGTAGGTGCCTCCCAGTAATGCCCCCAGTAGATGGCCCCCAGTAAAAATGTCCCCCAGTAGCTGCCCCCAATAGATGACCCCCCAGTAGATGCCCCCCAGTAATAATGCCCCCAGTAGATGGCCCCCAGTAAAAATGTCCCCTAGTAGCTGCCCCCAATAGATGACCCCCTAGTAGTAATGCCCCCAGTAGATGCCCCCCAGTAATAATGCCCCCAGTAAAAATGTCCCTCATTAGGTGCCCCCAATAATAATGCCCCCAGTAGGTGCCTCCCAGTAATGCCCCCAGTAGATGGCCCCCAGTAAAAATGTCCCCCAGTAGCTGCCCCCAATAGATGACCCCCCCAGTAGTGATGCCCCCAGATATAATGCCCCCAGTAGATGTCCCCCAGTAATAATGCCCCCAGTAGATGGCCCCCAGTAAAATTGTCCCACATTAGGTGCCCCCAATAGATGACCCCCAGTAGTAATGCCCCCAGTAGGTGCCCCCCAGTAATAATGCCCCCAGTAGATGTCCCCCAGTAAAAATGTCACCCAGTAGCTGCCCCCAATAGATGACCCCCCCAGTACTGTTGCCCCCAGTAGATGCCCCCAGATATAATGCCCACAGTAGTAATGTCCCCCCTGTTATGAACCACAGGTAGTGGTTCATTCCTATTTTATGTTTATAAAGTTGTCTTGCATGCCAGGATTTCCCGTTGCTCTATTTTAGAATACTCTTGTCTGCTGCCGCTGGTGAGTCTGTGTAATTGCAGCTTGTTCCCATGTGTTCAGCCTCACCTGGCTGCTAATTGCATCTTGTCAGTTTAGAATCATGCAACAGGGCAGCTGCATGGGATTATTAATTAGGCCTCTCTGTTATATGCTGGCTGACTGCAATTCACAGATGCTGGTGATATTTCTTGGTTTTCAGTCTGCTTGAAGTCTGTGCTGGTTCCTGCCAGTCCCTGAGCTCCTGTATAGCAGTATCTGACTAGCTGCTTCCTGTGTTGATTCCTGTGTCAGTCCCTGTGTCGATTCCTGTGTCTGAGCCCGTGTCCTGTTGTGAGGCATTCCTGCCCTGATGTCCAGTGGCTTTGCCTATCCCTGGTCAAGTTCCTGGTTTCCTGGTGTCCACCGGTCTGTCGTTTGGGATTCTGCCTGTCCTCCAGTTCTGAGAGTGTGTGTCGGCATCATTGAGGGTTCCTGTCCGTTTGCCAGTATTCGTACCGGTTCCGTGAGTAGCGGCTCTGCCGCGTCCGTTGGCCTAGGCCGCTGTATTCCATTATTGTTTCTGTCCCTGGTGTTTTGCAGAGGGTTCTGCTTATGCTGTCACCGCCGGTACACAAAGGTATTGTGTCGGCGTGTGATCAGCATTTCCTTTGTTGTTCTTTTCCTTTGGCGGTTTCTCCGCACATACTTCAGGTTTTTAGTTAGCTTGTAGCCCCTGGCCTGTTTGCTTAGTTAGAGGGCCTCTTGTTATCATCCTGTCTCGGATTTCCCTTTGTCTCTCACTAAGACCGGGGGGCATCGGAGTTGGGCAGACATAATCCGCCCTTCAAACGCGGCTGCCAAGGGCTCAAGAAACCATAGTCTCGCAAGGGATTTCTGACAGCACGGGTGAGACAACAGAGTTAGGGCGCCAGGGGCTATTCCCTTTCCATTCCCCTTTCCCAGCATTACGTCC
Organism: Pseudophryne corroboree; assembly: GCF_028390025.1. Lineage (NCBI taxonomy): Eukaryota > Metazoa > Chordata > Amphibia > Anura > Myobatrachidae > Pseudophryne > Pseudophryne corroboree. The sequence continues at coordinate 322,788,833 of NC_086449.1, read as the reverse complement.
TGGTGCTCTGGACTCACTTCATGAACATCTCCCTTGTTCTGAGCACCAGGAACCTAACATTATCACCAGCCATACCACAAAAAAGAAATAAAACTTTTTTTTCTTTTTTGGCCCAGTCCAGTGTCTAGTCTAGATTCCAGTCCTGTCTAGAATTCAGTGTGCAGAATCCAATCCGGTGTTTAGAATCCAGTCCTGTCTAGAATTCAGTGTTTAGAATCCAGTCCGGTGTTTAGAATCCAGTCCGGTGTTAGAATCCAGTCCGGTGTTTAGAATCCAGTCCGGTGTTTAAAAAAAAAAAAAAAAAGTCTTGTTTTGTTTAGAAAAAATTTAGTCCTGCCTTGTCTAGTCCTGCCTCGTCTAGTCCTGCCTTGTCTAGTCCTGCCTTGTCTAGTCCTGCCTTGTCTAGTCCTGCCTTGTCTAGTCCTGCCTTGTCTTGTCTAGTTTTAAATCCTCCTATGTCTACTATGCAAGCCCTGCAGGCATCTCTCGCAGCCCTGAACTCTGTTTTCAGTGCTTTGAGACCAGAGCGACTAGAAGTTTTGCAGCAATCCCTAAAGCAACTGCAAAACCTTCTGACTAAAATCTTGCTCATCTTGCCAGAAGTCGTTGAGAGTACATCTATCTCTAGAGAGACTCTTGTTCACAGTATGGTGACAAGAGAATCCTCTGGTTTAATTGAAGAGAAAAGGTTTAAAAGTTTTCTGCGGCCCAGGCTCTCAGAAGAGGAGCGTCGGCGTCGCAGAAACTTAAACTTATGCCTATATTGTGGGGGTTTAGGCCACTATCTGCAGACCTGTGAGTTGCGCAAGCCAAAGTGTGGTGACGAGTCTTGCCCTCTGGCCAAGTTGAGTCAGGATACAAGACCTACTCCTGTCTCTACTGTGGCAGAGGTACTTGTCACACAACCCACACTAAAAAGCTCTCTGTCCTATAATTGGGGTCCTTGGGCAAGGGAGCCCCATTATAGATTTAGGAATCAAAAGAGAATGTTTCTCTCCTCTCTTGAGGTTCCTGTTGAAGCAGAGTTGCAAGCCCCTGGAGTGGTGCCCGTTGCCCAGGTTCCTGAAGTGGTGCCCGTTGCCCAGGTTCCTAGAGTGGTGCCCGTTGCCCAGGTTCCTGGAGTGGTGCCCGTTGCCCAGGTTCCTGGAGTGGTGCCCGATGCCCAGGTTCCTGGAGTGGTGCCCGATGCCCAGGTTCCTGGAGTGGTGCCCGATGCCCAGGTTCCTGGAGTGGTGCCCGATGCCCAGGGTCCTGGAGTGGTGCCCGATGCCCAGGGTCCTGGAGTGGTGCCCGATGCCCAGGGTCCTGGAGTGGTGCCCGATGCCCAGGGTCCTGGAGTGGTGCCCGTAGCCCAGGGTCCTGGAGTGGTGCCCATAGCCCAGGGTCCTGGTGCGGTACCCGATGCCCAGAGTGCTGGTGCAGTACCCGATGCCCAGAGTGCTGGTGCGGTACCCGATGCCCAGAGTGCTGGTGCGGTACCCGATGCCCAGAGTGCTGGTGCGGTACCCGATGCCCAAGCTTATAGAGGGACATCAAATATTGTAGTTCAGGTGTCCATACCAGAAGGGGTCTCAGAAGCTGTTACCCCAGGTAGGGACTTGAAGAGCGCAACCCTAGAAAGGGTCTCTAAAACCATAGTTCTTGAAGGGAACTCGAGAAGCAAAACCCCAGAAGGGATCTTTGAAGTAATATCCCCAAGTGGGGTCTCGAGAGACGCAGCCCCAAAGAAGGGTCTAGAAGTCGCTTCCCCAGGAAAGAACTTAAGAAGCATAGCATTAGTGGAGGATCTGAACGTTATTGCTTCAGCAAAAGTCCCGGAAGTCATAGTCCCGGGAGAACTTTCGATAATTATCGACTCAGAGAGGGAGGCCGATGGCCCGATCCCAGTCAGGGAGGCCAACGGCCCGGTCCCAGTAAAATAATCCGAGGTGCTGACCCCAGCGGGGTTCCCGGAGGCCACTGCCCCAGCGGGGTTCCCGGAGGCCACTGCCCCAGCGGAGTTCCCGGAGGCCACTGCCCTGGGTGGGGTTCAGAAAGTCACTGCCCCGGGTGGGGTTCAGAAAGTCACTGCCCCGGGTGGGGTTCAGAAAGTCACTGCCCCGGGTGGGGTTCAGAAAGTCTCAGCCCCAGGTGGGGTTCAGAAAGCAACTGCCCCGGGTGGGGTTCAGAGAGTCTCAGCCTCGAGTAAGGTCAATAGTGACCAGGTCCTAGCAAAGCACTCCAGTCAGTCAGATGAGAAGGAAACAGATCCTGACTCTGATATCTCAACATCCATAACCTTTGATGGGGACTTAGCCCAATTTCTGGCGCTTTTCAAACACTATTACACTATTATGTTGTCTAGACCATTTCTGGGCATCACTTCAGAAAACCTTGGGCTCTATCTGATTTATTCTTTTAGAGGAGAGCCTTTTGAGTGGGCGACCAGCCTAATGAAAGCTGAAGATCCCATTCTTCAGGATCCCCTAGCATTCTGTGATGCAATTATTAAAAGATATGGTTCCAAAGAAATTGGTTCAGGTTCCTCTAAGTCACCCGTCTTGTCTGCTGAGAGTCCACCAAATACTGTAAACTCGGCACAAGAGTCCCAGCCCGTTGTTTTGACTGCAGGATGTGCTTTTCTGACTTCTTCTAATAATAGTACTTTACCAGAAAGTTCAGCTCCCAAGGGTAAGAGACCTGTCTCTGATTTGAACGCAGCCTTGCTGGGTGGTACCATCAGTTCAGACAATGTTTGGGGAATTACCTTGGTCAGACCTAAAGAGCTTTGTAAAAAGAAGAAGAAGAAAAAGAAATAATTTTTGACTCTTGCCTTGATAAAAAAAAAAATATTTTTTTTTTCCTTGTCTTGTGTCCAGTGGCCACCATCAAGGTGAGGGCACTGTTACAAGTTGTTGCTACAGCTTGTTTTTTGTTTTCTTGTCTGTTAGACCAGTGTGTCAGGTTTTTTTTTTTTGTATCCCTTGTTCTGGATAGTCTTAATTTTGGGGTCTTTTGACCCCTCCTCAAGGGGGGGGTAATGTTATGAGCCACGGCTGTGGCTCATTCCTGTTTTGCATTTTTGTTCTGTATTTTATGTTATACTTCTGTTTATGTTCCCCGTGGGTGTCATGGGGTGCTCGGAGCTCACCCTTAAGGAGGGGATACTGTTATGAACCACAGGTAGTGGTTCATTCCTATTTTATGTTTATAAAGTTGTCTTGCATGCCAGGATTTCCCGTTGCTCTATTTTGGAATACTCTTGTCTGCTGCCGCTGGTGAGTCTGTGTAATTGCAGCTTGTTCCCATGTGTTCAGCCTCACCTGGCTGCTAATTGCATCTTGTCAGTTTAGAGTCATGCAACAGGGCAGCTGCATGGGATTATTAATTAGGCCTCTCTGTTATATGCTGGCTGACTGCAATTCACAGATGCTGGTGATATTTCTTGGTTTTCAGTCTGCTTGAAGTCTGTGCTGGTTCCTGCCAGTCCCTGAGCTCCTGTATAGCAGTATCTGACTAGCTGCTTCCTGTGTTGATTCCTGTGTCAGTCCCTGTGTCGATTCCTGTGTCTGAGCCCGTGTCCTGCTGTGAGGCGTTCCTGCCCTGATGTCCAGTGGCTTTGCCTATCCCTGGTCAAGTTCCTGGTTTCCTGGTGTCCACCGGTCTGTCGTTTGGGATTCTGCCTGTCCTCCAGTTCTGAGAGTGTGTGTCGGCATCATTGAGGGTTCCTGTCCGTTTGCCAGTATTCGTACCAGTTCCGTGAGTAGCGGCTCTGCCGCGTCCGTTGGCCTAGGCCGCTGTATTCCATTATTGTTTCTGTCCCTGGTGTTTTGCAGAGGGTTCTGCTTATGCTGTCACCGCCGGTACACAAAGGTATTGTGTCGGCGTGTGATCAGCATTTCCTTTGTTGTTCTTTTCATTTGGCGGTTTCTCCGCACATACTTCAGGTTTTTAGTTAGCTTGTAGCCCCTGGCCTGTTTGCTTAGTTAGAGGGCCTCTTGTTATCATCCTGTCTCGGATTTCCCTTTGTCTCTCACTAAGACCGGGGGGCATCGGAGTTGGGCAGACATAATCTGCCCTTCAAACGCGGCTGCCAAGGGCTCAAGAAACCATAGTCTCGCAAGGGATTTCTGACAGCACGGGTGAGACAACAGAGTTAGGGCGCCAGGGGCTATTCCCTTTCCATTCCCCTTTCCCAGCATTACGTCCTGGTGCTCTGGACTCACTTCATGAACATCTCCCTTGTTCTGTGCACCAGGAACCTAACACCCCCCAGTAGTAATGCCCCTTGTTGATGCCCCCCCAGTAGTAATGTCCCCCCGTAGTTTGCCCCCAGTAGATGCCCCCGCTGCATGAAGGAAGAAAAAAAACATACTTACCGAGCCCCGTTCCCGCGCCGCTGCAGTCCTTCTCCTCCCTGGGCGTCCGCTCCTCAGTACCACTATGAGAGAGACGTCATGACTGACGTCTCTCCCATAGCGCACAGTGACAGCGCCGGTAGCCGGAGCTCAGTACTGAGCTCCTGCCTCCGGCTGCCGCTGTGCAGGGAGACGGGCGCCCGCTGGTAACACAATCTCAGCGGGCGCCCGTCATCTCCCTGTGCGGCGCCGGGGGAGAACGGGGGGGTCGCAGGGGGAGAATGGGGGACGGAGGCCGCAAATGACAGGGGGGCACGGGCCCGAGTGCCCCCCCCCTGGATCCGCCACTGGTGCCAGGATCTGGGAAGGTGGTGCCACTGAGTGTAGCTATCAAATAATTAATGATATCTTTGAGAGATAATGCAGTCAGATGGCTGGGAAATGTGTAAGATGCCACCTATGAACTTTCACCTTAGTGACTGGGAAAGTGAGTAACTGATGATGTTGGGGGGCAGTAGGCAGACATTTTGCCTAGGGTGCCAAGAAACCTTGCACCGGCCCTGCTTCCACCATTTGCACGCCCCCTGCAAGTGCTGGAAGAAGCACCCACAGTCCAGTTCCTGATATTCAAATTGAAGATGTCACTGTTGAAGTACACCAGGATGAGGGTATCGGTGTTGCTGGCGCTGAGGAGGAAATTGACAAGGAGGAATCTGATGGAGAGGTAGTTTGTTTATGTCAGGCACCCGAGGAGACACCTGTTGTCTGTGGGATGAATAAGGCCATTGACATGCCTGGTCAAAATACCAATAAAATCACCTCTTTGGTGTGGAATTATTTCAACAAAAATGTGGACAACTGGTGTCAAGCCGTGTGTTGCCTTTGTCAAGCTGTAATAAGTAGGGGTAAGGACGTTAAACACCTAGGAACATCCTCCCTTATACGTCACCTGGAGCGCATTCATCAGAAGTCATTGATAAGTTCAAAAACTGTGGGTGACAGCGGAAGTAGTCCACTGACAACTAAATCCCTTCTTCCTCTTGTACCCAAGCACCCAGTGCAAACCACACCACCAACTCCCTCAGTGTCAATTTCCTTAGACAGGAACGCCAATACACCTGCAGGCCATGTCACTGGCAAGTCTGACGAGTCCTCTCCTGACTGGGATTCCTCCAATGGATCCTTCAGTGTAACGCCTACTGCTGCTGGCGCTGCTGTTGTTGTTGCTGGGAGTCGATCATCATCCCAGAGGGGAAGTCGGAAGACCACTTGTACTACTTCCAGTAAGCAATTGACTGTCCAACAGTCCTTTGCGAGGAAGATGAAATATCACAGCAGTCATCCTGTTGCAAAGCGGATAACTCAGGCCTTGGCAGCTGTGTTGGTGTTAAACGTGCGTCCGGTATCCGCCGTTAGTTCACAGGGACTTAGAGAATTTCTTGAGATAGTGTGTCCCCGGTACCAAATGCCATCTAGGTTCCACTTCTCTAGGCAGGCGATACCGAGAATGTACACAGACATCAGAAAAAGAGTTACCAGTGTCCTAAAAAATGCAGTTGTACCCAATGTACACTTAACCACGGACATGTGGACAAGTGGAGCAGGGCAGACTAAGGACTATATGACTGTGACAGCCCACTGGGTAGATGTATTGCCTCGCGCAGCAACAACAGCAGCAGCGGCACCAGTAGCAGCATCTCGCAAACGCCAACTCGTTCCTAGGCAGGCTACGCTTTGTATCACCGCTTTCCATAACAGGCACACAGCTGACAACCTCTTACGGAAACTGAGGAACATCATCACAGATTGGCTTACCCCAATTGGACTCTCCTGGGGATTTGTGACATCTGACAACGCCACCAATATTGTGCGTGCATTACATGTGGGCAAATTCCAGCACATCCCATGTTTTGCACATACAATGAATTTGGTGGTGCAGAATTTAAAAAAAAAAACACAGGGGCGTGCAAGAGATGCTGTCGGTGGCCTGAAGAATTGCAGGCCACTTTCGGCATTCAGCCACCGCGTGCCGAAGACTGGAGCACCAGCAAACACTCCTGAACCTGCCCAGCCATCAGCTGAAGCAAGAGGTGGTAACGAGGTGGAATTCAACCCTCTATATGCTTCAGAGGATGGAGGAGCAGCAAAAGGCCATTCAAGCCTATACATCTGCCTACGATTTACGCAAAGGAGGGGGAATGCACCTGACCCAAGCGCAGTGGAGAATGATTTCAACGTTGTGCAAGGTCCTGCAGTCCTTTGAACTTGCCACACGTGAAGTCAGTTCAGACACTGCCAGCCTGAGTCAGGTCATTCCCTCATCAGGCTTTTGCAGAAGCAGCTGGAGAAATTGAAGGAGGAGCTAAAACGGAGCGATTCCGCTAGGCATGTGAGACTTGTGGATGGAGCCCTTCATTCGCTTAACCAGAATTCACGGGTGGTCAATCTGTTGAAATCAGAGCACTACATTTTGGCCACCGTGTTCAATCCTAGGTTTAAAGCCTACGTTGTATCTCTCTTTCCGGCAGACAAAAGTCTGCAGATGTTCAAAGACCTGCTGGTGAGACACTTGTCAAGTCAAGCGGAACGTGACCCGCCAACAGCTCCTCCTTAATTTTCTACCGCAACTGGAGCTGCCAGGAAAAGGATCAGATTTCCAAAACCACCCGCTTGCGGTGATGCAGGGCAGTCAGGAGCGAAAACTGACTTCTGGTCCAGACTGAAGGACCTGCCAACGATTACTGACATGTTGTCTACTGTCACTGCATATGATTCTGCCACCATTGAAAGAATGGTGGAGGATTATATGAGTGACAGCATCCAACTAGGCACGTCAGACAGTCCGTACGTATACTGGCAGGAAAAAGAGGCACTTTAAAGGCCCTTGCACAAACTGGCTTTATTTTACCTAAGTTGCCCCCCCTCCAGTGTGTACTCCGAAAGAGTGTTTAGTGCAGCCGGTCACCTTGTCAGCGATCAGTGTACGAGGTTACTTCCACAAAACGTGGAGAAGATGATGTTCATCAAAATGAATTATAATCAATTCCTCCGTGGAGACATTTACCATCAATTGCCTCCAGAAAGTACACAGGGACCTGTGATGGTGGATTCCAGTGCGTACACAGTGAAAGGGGTGAGTAATCGGAGGATGATGATGAGGTCGACACCTTGCCTCTGTAGAGCCAGTTTGAGCAAGGAGAGATTGATTGCTTCTTTTTTTTGGTGGGGGCCCAAACCAACCAGTCATTTCAGCCACAGTCGTGTGGCAGACCCTGTCGCTGAAATGATGGGTTTGTTAAAGTGTTCATGTCCTGTTTATACAACATAAGGGTGGGTGAGAGGGCCCAAGGACAATTCCATCTTGCACCTTTTTTTTTTTTTTTATTTATCTTTGCATCATGTGCTGTTTGGGACCAATTTTTTTAAGTGACATCCTGTCTGACACTGCAGTGCCACTCCTAGATGGGCCAGGTGATTGTGCCGCCCACTTGGGTCGCTTAGCTTAGTCATCTAGCCACCTCGGTGCAAATTTTAGGACTAAAAATAATATTGTGAGGTGTGAGGTGTTCAGAATAAATGAGTGGAAATTATGGTTATTGAGGTTAATAATACTATAGGATCAAAATTACCCCCAAATTCTATGATTTAAGCTGTTTTTGAGGGTTTTTTTGAAAAAAAAACACCTGAATCCGACCAAAAAATTTCAGGGAGGTTTTGCCAAAACGTATCCAAATATAAAACACGGCCGTGGAACCGAATCCAAAACACAAACCCGAAAAATGTCCGGTGCACATCTCTAATATATATATAAATGGGAGAGCGGTCCAGGCCGCACGCGTGACGGAGACGCTGATGGAGATGTGCCTCATTCACTAGAATAGGAGAGTGTCTCTGTGCATTCACGCCGGGGCTAGGTGGACGGATCGCCTAGTCATGTCAGGAGTGCACTCTATGAGTGTGACTCCATCTGTATATATATATATATATATATATTTCTGCTGCGGGGTACACTGGGCTCCACAAGGGAATAACATCGGGATGTAGAGTAGGATCTTGATCCGAGGCACCAACAGGCTCAAAGCTTTAGACTGTTCCCAAGATGCACAGTGCCGCCTCCTCTATAACGCCGCCTCTATGCCAGTGAGCTCAGTTTGTAGTTGGTGCCTTCAGTAGCAGGTCACTTAACAGGGGGCTGCCTCAGGCAGCCTAATTCTTAGCCTTTGACTTCAACAGAAAGAAGAGGACAGTACTAGGGCTGCGGCAGGCTGTGTCAGAAGACGTCCCTGTGTAAGAGGGTGACGGCGGTGCGTGTAGTGCCTGCTGCCGTGCAGGTGTAGGTTCACCACTTACCAGGCGCCGCACTCTCTCACCTTCAGGTACCGGAACCTTCCACGGACCTGGAATTCTTCAGTCGGACCCGGACACGATGACCTAGGAGGAAGGAGATTGCTGAGTGCCGTCCTCCTGACTGTGGACCGAAATGCCCTCCGGAACCCAGAAAAATAACGCTTTCGGGCTAGGTGAGGGTCATCCCAGGCGTACGCCTCAGAGCCCGAATTTCACCTATTGGCACTCTTGCACCAGGTGGAAATTCTACCTTGCACCGGCGTACAAGGCTCACCGTTCGCCCTGAAGGAAGGGAGACAGGTAGGGACAAACAGAAAGAACGCACAGACAGATGGTACTCACCGTCCTACGTCTTGTACTCCGATCTTCCCCACTTACAGGTCCCTGTAAGGAGGCAAAAGAGAGAAACAGCCGTGCAGGGCCTCACTCTAACCTAGTGTGCATCCGCTACACTAGCTACATAAACAAAGCCCTCAAACTGGCTCAAGTGTGGGTGGTGCAACACAAACTATGCACAAACTCTAAAACAACATTTTGCCCTGCACGGTAACAACACACATAACATCATCAGAGTACAACATGAGATGGTGCTGCTCCTTTATATCCCAACCTGCACTCTGGGGGTGGACGCCACACAGCCTTCCCACCTCCTATACCCTCTCTTCTGTGGGGCTCAGACCAAGCGAGCCTGCCTACCTATCCTCCTTGGGGTGGTCCAGGCCTAGTGCCCAGCGCCCCCTTTATTCACCTAAGGGGCACTTATCTACTGGGCCTAACGCCCCTAACTGTCCACAGGCCGGAGGCCTGCCTCTGTCCCTCGGGCCTAGCGCCCGCCTAACTTGCCACTCGTTGGGTGACCTGGGCCTAATGCCCTGGGTCACCTTCTATATATCCCTCGCGGCCGCCAACTAAAGTAGGGCCTAATGCCCCCTACTGTCCCCTCAGGCCTATTGCCTGTACTTGCCCCTCGGGCCTAATGCCTGCCTAACTGGCGCTGGAGAAGTAGCTTGGGCCTAATGCCCAAACCACCCACCAAATGGTGACCCCCAAACCTTTAGCAGGGCCACGGGCCGGTGGGAACCCCGACTGCGCGTGGCCACGGGCCTGAAGGGCCCGACTAAGGATGCCCACAGGCCGGAAGGGCCTGAGTGTGCCCACGGGCCGGGAGGGCCTGACTCTGCCCACGGGCCTAATGCCCGAACACCCGGTGGTCTAGGGAGGAATAACCCTACAAGAGGGTGGTGCAGGCCCAAGGCCTCTTACCCGGCTCGTCGGGAGAGGCTGCAGAGGGGAGCTTCGTCAGCTCTTTTGCTTCCTTCTCTCTGCCGCACTCTCCGCCGGACCTCTGCTGCTGGGCTCCTGGCTCCGCCTCTTCTGTCTTCTCCGTCCCGTCTGCTGTCTTCTTTCTTCTTCGCCGGTCCTTCGGCCTCCTCCGGCGCCGCTGCTCCTGGTCTTCTGCCGCCGTCTTCTGGAGCTCTTCTCTGCTCCGGCTCCAGAGCGAAACTGAGCTCCGCCGCCGCCCAGCGCCTGATATAAGCCTATGGGAGGAGGCGGAGCTATGACGCGGCGGACTCCTATTGGTCTGCTGCGACGAGCACTGATTGGCCCACCGTGGCGACTCCTCATTGGGCGCCAAACCGCGAGCCGCGATTGGCTTGCGTCTGGTGCCCACTTCAAATCCTGGGGCGCTGATTGGAGGAACTCGGATCCTCTCGGATCCTCTCGGATCCCAGTTCCTCCGTACCCCGGACCGATCGCTGTGCCGCCGCCCGCCGCCGCCTCACACCTGCAGCAGCTCCATCACCCCCAGCAGACGCTGTATACTCCCGCGCCGCGGTTGCTGGGTCACTACAGCAGAGGTGCCGGCTTTCTTCCTCTGTCCTCTGTGAGTCACACACGCTGCCGTCTCCCGGATTGCAAGGCCGCTGTCGAGGGGGAGGTAAGGGGCTTCTGTGCCGCCCTTTACACCGCGATCCTGCGCGGCCGTAGGAGGCGGGCCGCGTGAGCGCTGGCATGGACACAGATTACTGGGCTGCTGTTCCACTAGCCACCAGGGTGTTTTACAGGGTGATCTTCAGGTTGCCAACTGTTGGGATCCCGGCGCACAGTATACACGCGCCAGGATCCTGACAGCCGGCATACCGACAGTTTATCTCCCTCGTGGGGGTCCACGATCCCCCTGGAGGGAGAATAAATACACCATGCCCGCAGCGTGGCGAGCGCAGCGAGACCGCAAGGGGCTCATTTGCGCTTGCCACACTGTCGGTATGCCGGCGGTCGGGCTTCCGGCGCCGGTATGCTGGTCGCCGGGAGCCCGCCGCCGGCATACCTTACTACACCCGTTTTACAGGGGCACAGGTCAGGGGGGGACTTCTGTACCATTACCCCCCGCTTATTATTACTACCCGCACACATGGTGGGGATGCCAGCAGGGGGGAGTAGGCCGGAAATGAGGCCCCTCCCCCAGCCCCAAGGCGCCATTTCTGTAAAGTTCCCGCCCTGGAGCTGCATATCACTCTCCCTCACTCCTGATCAGCGGCCATTACAGGTGGAGCTGTGCTGTTTCTAGGACTGCTGGGGCAAATCCTCCTCTGTGGAACCGCCTGAATGCCAGTGCTGTGCTTCCTACAGGACACTAGTGATGAGCGGATTCGGTTTTACTCGGTTTTACTCGGTTTTACTCGGTTCTCAAAACGGCATCTTATTGGCTCACGGATGTCACGTGTTTTGGATAGCCAATAAGATGCCGTTTTGAGAACCGAGTAAAACCGAGTAAAACCGAGTAAAACCGAACCTAGCTCATGAGTATTCTACCTGTCACTGCGACTGTGCTAGTTAAGAAAGAGTGCATACTGTCAGGGTTGTGTGGTACAAACACCCTGTGATATACATCCAGTGCTTACTGTGTTTGTTATATCTATTATTCTCACATATAGCCATACTGAGTATTACTTTGTATTGCTAGTCCAGTGCAGTTTATGGTACTTAATTTCTGCATGGTACATGTGTGACTATATACGTGTGTGTGCATGTAGTTGCTGCGTGGTTGCCTTATTGCAGGGTATTTCACTCAGCGTGCTATTCCTATATTACTATACCTGTGGGGGCAAGTGCATCAGGTTTTTCTCAGTTAATATAGGTCTGTTTCACAAGATATACTACTGCAGTATTTTTTACTTGTGAATTATAGTCACCATATATATATCTATATATATCCAAAAAAGATACAGGCACTCACCACTTCCTTGATGATGAAAACTTTATTGGTGTGTCTCACATAGAGACAGTTAACAGCATGTCAGCAAAAGGTGTCGACGTTTCGGCTCCATCTGAGCCTTTTTTAAGACTAACAAGATTACAGCAGGTTCTCACCCAGCAGCCCATGACACACATCAAACCCTGGAGCACTTTTATAGCAGAGGCATATCACAAACCCCGCCCATCAATCATCCAACAGGAAGTAACAAAAACACTGGTATTCAAGTGTTTAACATGTCTAATCAAGAATATGTGTACAGCCAATCGAATGTCCTATGACATCAAAGAGTTACACAACATGTGAACACAATCACAACTATTTAGAACCAAGGGAACAACCGATAGCGGCTAATAGCCGCGTTACCGGAAGTGCTGTGAGTTCCATTGCCAGTGGAACGCACGCGTCTATCCGGCGGAAGTGGATTTAGCGGACGTGACGTGCGCTCCACTGTGTATGTGGCCGGAGGTGTAGATGGCATAGGACGGCTGTACGTCGTCGCTAAGCAACCCGACTGACGCCAGTATATACGATCACATGACCGACCAAAACACATAAGTGAATATGAATTAATATAGTCATAAATAGTGTGTAATAAGGCGCGCAAGCACGGGAATAATTCATAGATGTATTAAACATAGGGCAGGGGCTCCATATTAGTCCTGAGTGCGGAACAAGCATTAACCACATTAAACATCTTCTTAGTTTGATTCCAATAGATGACAAGTAATTATTGCATAATAATTCATATTTACTGTTATCAAAACTTCATTCCTGAGATAAAAGCTTGTTAACCGCCTATCACTAACCAAAAGAACCACACATTCTCGCCTTTGTATATATATATATAGAGTAATTCATAAAGACTTATACAGCTTAGCTGAGAAATGTGTAATAGAAGTTTAAAACACATAATATGGATATAGATGGAACCCAGGACTTAATGGAGACCGTATTGGGTGTGTGATATTGCCTCTGCCACTAGGTGAACCAGAGTGATCACCAACACAAAAGACAAGAAAATCACAAACAAGACAACACACATAATTGTAAACATACATTATGAAAAATACGGATATTAAAAAAAGTCTAGTCATAGCCCTATCCAAGAAAAATATTGAATGGATTTGCCTCATTTAGGCCTCAAGGTGTCAGAGTGTCCAGCTCGTATATCCATTTAGCCTCTCGTTGTCATAACTGCCTCTCCCAGTCGCCCCCACGTGGAGGTTTTGGTACATGATCAATCAGCATGCACTTCAAACTGGAAATTGAGTGTCCCCTACTTGCAAAATTATGTGCTTCTGGTTTGTCAGACACCTTTGAGACCAATGCAGCTCGAATTGATGTGCGATGGTTAGCCATTCTGTCACGAAAGTTTCTAGTTGTCATGCCAACATAATAGTACCCACAGGGACAGATGATGATATAAATGACATGGTCCATGGTACAATGTAATCGGTGACGAATTTTGATTTGTTGACCACTATGTGGGTGTGCAAAACTTGCACCAGTCATCATCGACCGGCACGTGGTACAATTAGGGCACCGGTAGCAACCCTTCTTGGTATCTGAAAGCCAGGTCTTATTGGTGGCAGATGGTTGCAAAGTAGGGCGCATTAGCATCTGTCGTAAATTCTTACCACGTCTGTAGGCACAGAGAGGTGGTTGATGGCCTAACCCTTTGAAGACTGGGTCAGTGGCAATAATTGGCCAATGTTTGCGTAAAACATGTTCAGAATGTGATGAAGCAACATCAAACGTGGTCGTGAAGATCATTCTATTGGCTATTCGCTTGGCACGATGACTGTGGCTAGAATGGGAGTGCCTGTATCTTGCTTTAAGCAAACATCTTTCGACAGTTCTCCTCGAGTAGCCGCGTTCGTAAAACCTTTCAGCCATCGCCTTAATCTGTGTCTCAGTGTCCTCATTCAGGGTGTTATTTCGGAGCACACGCATAAATTGGGAGATGGGAAGACTCTCTTTCAGATGGACAGGGTGGTGACTGGAGGCATGAAGCAGCGTATTTCTGTCAGTCTCTTTTCTATAGAGAGTTGAGGCAAGTTTACCGTTGTGTCGAAAAAGGGACACATCAAAAAAATTCACTCTATCACGATTGATGTGATATGTGAAGCGGATAGGGCTATCTAGACTATGTAAATAATCGATCATCTCATAGAACTCTGTGTCGGTCCCTAGCCAAATGATAAAGACATCGTCAATATAACGAACAAAAAATAGACATTTGGATCCAAATCTCGGTATGATGTTATTGGATTCGTACTTATGCATGTACAGATTGGCATACAATGGGGCCAAATTTGAGCCCATCGCAGTGCCACTGCACTGCATAAAGAAATCCTTGCCGCGTAGGCAAAATGATTTTTGTTTAATACCAAGCTAGCAAGCTCCAACAAAAATTCAGACGGTGGACCATCGTGTGGACCTGTGATCAAAGCTTCACGCATGGCCTCTAGGCCCTCTGTATGAGGTATGACTGTATATAAAGACTGAGTTGCCTCTACACTTCACATATACCATGGGGTCTGCTAATTGTCTGAGTATCTCAGCATTATATTTACACCAGTCCTGTACCACCACGGCACCGCCCTTATCGGCTTGTCGAATCACGATCTGTTCATTATTAATCAAGCTCTTTAATGCAACCCTTTGTGCGGGAGAAAGGTTACTGTACCGTGGTGGTACAACCCCGGTACTCATCTCATTGTTAGTCAAACGGAGAAATGTTCGTATACTCGAATTGGTTGACTGACGGTCAAAGACACTCGGTCTGGCTAAACCAGTAATTTGGGTCATTTCATTAGATTTATTGGAGAAAAACTCACGCAATCTGAGTTTTCTCCCGAATTTGTAATGGTCTACAACCCAACCAAATTTATTGTGTGGAACAGTGGGCACAAACGAAAGACCTAGTGCTAATACTTCTGTTTCCACAGGTGAGAGCGTGTGTTCTGACAGGTTAAAGACAGTATCTATTGGTATTTTCTTGGGCGTCCCCTTCGCCTTATAGCCACCCCTCCTCGAGGGGAACCTCGTTCTACGTTTCTGTTGGGGTTGGTATTGGTCCGAGCGCTCTTCCCTAAAAAAGCGCCAGTGGGGGGTCTATTATCAGTCACCTCACTCTCAGAATTTGATTGGGATGAAGAATTGTCTAAGGGACCTTGATATCTATTTCTAGTTTGTAAGCGTGGTCTCCGACCAGTATAACCTTTGGGTTCACCCCTCAACCATCTATAAACCTGATTGTTTGTGTAATCGGCATTTACGGTAACCAATTTCTTCCGCTTAAACGTGATAAGGTCCTGCTGGTAAGTGTTTACTTGTTCAGTCAAACGATCAAGCCACTTGTCAGCAGTGTCCACCACCAATGTAGACAAATGTGTAGAATTAAACACAGCCAAATCCTCTCGCACTTGTTTCAATTCAACCCCAACCTCCTCAATAACGAGGAGGATGAGGTCTAGCGAACACTTGTTCAAGACACCACACCATGAAGTTTTGATAACAGTAAATATGAATTATTATGCAATAATTACTTGTCATTTTATTGAAATCAAACTAAGAAGATGTTTAATGTGGTTAATGCTTGTTCCGCACTCAGGACTAATATGGAGCCCCTGCCCTATGTTTAATACATCTATGAATTATTCCCGTGCTTGCGCGCCTTATTACACACTATTTATGACTATATTAATTCATATTCACTTATGTGTTTTGGTCGGTCATGTGATCGTATATACTGGCGTCAGTCGGGTTGCTTAGCGACGACGTACAGCCGTCCTATGCCATCTACACCTCCGGCCACATACACAGTGGAGCGCACATCACGTCCGCTAAATCCACTTCCGCCGGATAGACGTGTGCGTTCCACTGGCAATGGAACGCACAGCACTTCCGGTAACGCGGCTATTAGCCGCTGTCGGTTGTTCCCTTGGTTCTAAATAGTTGTGATTGTGTTCACATGTTGTGTAACTCTTTGATGTCATAGGACATTCGATTGGCTGTACACATATTCTTGATTAGACATGTTAAACACTTGAATACCAGTGTTTTTGTTACTTCCTGTTGGATGATTGATGGGCGGGGTTTGTGATATGCCTCTGCTATAAAAGTGCTCCAGGGTTTGATGTGTGTCATGGGCTGCTGGGTGAGAACCTTCTGTAATCTTGTTAGTCTTGAAAAAAGGCTCAGATGGAGCCGAAACGTCGACACCTTTTGCTGACATGCTGTTAACTGTCTCTATGTGAGACACACCAATAAAGTTTTCATCATCAAGGAAGTTGTGAGTGCCTGTATCTTTTTTGGATATATTTTTGGATTTCTTGTGAATCTCTTATGGAGCACCGCCCAGGTTGCAAATTGGAGCAGTGAGTGTGGACTTTCTGGATATATTAGGGAATGGTCTGTGATGCAAATTGTTCCTTTAGTCCGACACCCGCCTTACTTTGAATATATGAAAGGCTTGTGGAGATATTTTTGTGGAGTTCTTTTCCTCACCTGCCCTGATACCTTTTTCACCAACATGTGGTGATTTTTAACTGTATTTATTTATTTTTTATTTTTTCATTTTTCAACGTCTTTGGACTCTAGTGTCGGTCCCTGGTCCTAGTTTGTGTTTGTCATATAGTTTACTAAGTGTTGTTTAAACCTTGCCGTGGTCAGTATGTCAATTGATCCTAATCAAGTGATTGATGAGGCCACTTTCCAATTAGCATATAGCACTTTTCTTTCTCTGACCGATGACGACGCCGAAAAGGTGCTTTTTGACCATATTTAATTTGCTAAGCTACCAGATGAGACACCACTTGACCTGTTCCATAAAGCTCTGAGATTAAGAAAGCGGGAGGTGGATCTCACCTTACATGGCCAATTCCTCTTGGACTACTATAGGAACAAGAGAATCCCGAGAGGATTTCGAGTAAATAATATCCCCACCATTGGTCGCAATAGTCCAACATTTTGCACCAAATGGTGTGGTGTCTTGAACAAGTGTTCGCTAGACCTCATCCTCCTCGTTATTGAGGAGGTTGGGGTTGAATTGAAACAAGTGCGAGAGGATTTGGCTGTGTTTAATTCTACACATTTGTCTACATTGGTGGTGGACACTGCTGACAAGTGGCTTGATCGTTTGACTGAACAAGTAAACACTTACCAGCAGGACCTTATCACGTTTAAGCGGAAGAAATTGGTTACCGTAAATGCCGATTACACAAACAATCAGGTTTATAGATGGTTGAGGGGTGAACCCAAAGGTTATACTGGTCGGAGACCACGCTTACAAACTAGAAATAGATATCAAGGTCCCTTAGACAATTCTTCATCCCAATCAAATTCTGAGAGTGAGGTGACTGATAATAGAACCCCCTCTGGCGCTTTTTTAGGGAAGAGCGCCCGGACCAATACCAACCCCAACAGAAACGTAGAATGAGGTTCCCCTCGAGGAGGGGTGGCTATAAGGCGAAGGGGACGCCCAAGAAAATACCAATATATACTGTCTTTAACCTGTCAGAACACACGCTCTCACCTGTGGAAACAGAAGTATTAGCACTAGGTCTTTCGTTTGTGCCCACTGTTCCACACAATAAATTTGGTTGGGTTGTAGACCATTACAAATTCGGGAGAAAACTCAGATTGCGTGAGTTTTTCTCCAATAAATCTAATGAAATGACCCAAATTACTGGTTTAGCCAGACCGAGTGTCTTTGACCCTCAGTCAACCAATTCGAGTATACGAACATTTCTCCGTTTGACTAACAATGAGATGAGTACCGGGGTTGTACCACCACGGTACAGTAACCTTTCTCCCGCACAAAGGGTTGCATTAAAGAGCTTGATTAATAATGAACAGATCGTGATTCGACAAGCCGATAAGGGCGGTGCCGTGGTGGTACAGGACTGGTGTAAATATAATGCTGAGATACTCAGACAATTAGCAGACCCCATGGTATATGTGAAGTGTAGAGGCAACCCAATGTTGCAGATTAAAAAATTGGTGGATATCACCATCAATCGGGCTTTGGCGTGTGGATGGTTGGACCAAAAAATAGCTGGCTATTTGACAGTGGATAGTCCAGTATGTCCAATCATCTACACGCTACCTAAAATACACAAGTCTATGATTGATCCCCCGGGTCGCCCAATTATCTCGGCAATGGGCTCTGTTTTACAGCCATTGGCAATCTTTATTGATTCATTTCTCCAACCACTTGTATCCAAGATGCCAAGTTATATTAGGGATACGGCAGACCTGCTTGATAAAATTGATTCCATTGGCATTATACCTGAAGATGCCTGGTTAATAACTTTAGACATTCAGTCTTTATATACAGTCATACCGCATACAGAGGGCCTAGAGGCCATGCGTGAAGCTTTGATCACAGGTCCACACGATGGTCCACCGTCTGAATTTTTGTTGGAGCTTGCTAGCTTGGTATTAAACAAAAATAATTTTGCCTACGGCAAGGATTTCTTTATGCAGTGCAGTGGCACTGCGATGGGGTCAAATTTGGCCCCATCGTATGCCAATCTGTACATGCACAAGTACGAATCCAATAACATCATACCGAGATTTGGATCCAAATGTCTATTTTTTGTTTGTTATATTGACGATGTCTTTATCATTTGGCTAGGGACCGACACAGAGTTCTATGAGATGATCAATTATTTACATAGTCTAGATAGCCCTATCCGCTTCACATATCACATCAATCGTGATAGAGTGAATTTTTTGGATGTGTCCCTTTTTCGACACAACAGTAAACTTGCCTCAACTCTCTATAGAAAAGAGACTGACAGAAATACGCTGCTTCATGCCTCCATTCACCACCCTGTCCATCTGAAAGAGAGTCTTCCCATCTCCCAATTTATGCGTGTGCTCCGAAATAACACCCTGAATGAGGACACTGAGACACAGATTAAGGCGATGGCTGAAAGGTTTTACGAACGCGGCTACTCGAGGAGAACTGTCGAAAGATGTTTGCTTAAAGCAAGATACAGGCACTCCCATTCTAGCCACAGTCATCGTGCCAAGCGAATAGCCAATAGAATGATCTTCACGACCACGTTTGATGTTGCTTCATCACATTCTGAACATGTTTTACGCAAACATTGGCCAATTATTGCCACTGACCCAGTCTTCAAAGGGTTAGGCCATCAACCACCTCTCTGTGCCTACAGACGTGGTAAGAATTTACGACAGATGCTAATGCGCCCTACTTTGCAACCATCTGCCACCAATAAGACCTGGCTTTCAGATACCAAGAAGGGTTGCTACCGGTGCCCTAATTGTACCACGTGCCGGTCGATGATGACTGGTGCAAGTTTTGCACACCCACATAGTGGTCAACAAATCAAAATTCGTCACCGATTACATTGTACCATGGACCATGTAATTTATATCATCATCTGTCCCTGTGGGTATTATTATGTTGGCATGACAACTAGAAACTTTCGTGACAGAATGGCTAACCATCGCACATCAATTCGAGCTGCATTGGTCTCAAAGGTGTCTGACAAACCAGTAGCACAACATTTTGCAAGTAGGGGGCACTCAATTTCCAGTTTGAAGTGCATGCTGATTGATCATGTACCAAAACCTCCACGTGGGGGCGACTGGGAGAGGCAGTTACGACAACGAGAGGCTAAATGGATATACGAGCTGGACACTCTGACACCACGAGGCCTAAATGAGGCAAATCCATTCAATATTTTTCTTGGATAGGGCTATGACTAGACTTTTTTAATATCCGTATTTTTCATAATGTATGTTTACAATTATGTGTGTTGTCTTGTTTGTGATTTTCTTGTCTTTTGTGCTGGTGATCACTCTGGTTCACCTAGTGGCAGAAGCAATATCACACACCCAATACGGTCTCCATTAAGTCCTGGGTTCCATCTATATCCATATTATGTGTTTTAAACTTCTATTACACATTTCTCAGCTAAGCTGTATAAGTCATTATGAATTACTCTATATATATATATATATATGTACAAAGGCGAGAATGTGTGGTTCTTTTGGTTAGTGATAGGCGGTTAACAAGCTTTTATCTCAGGAATGAAGTTTTGATAACAGTAAATATGAATTATTATGCAATAATTACTTGTCATCTATTGGAATTAAACTAAGAAGATGTTTAATGTGGTTAATGCTTGTTCCGCACTCAGGACTAATATGGAGCCCCTGCCCTATGTTTAATACATCTATGAATTATTCCCGTGCTTGCGCGCCTTATTACACACTATTTATGACTATATTAATTCATATTCACTTATGTGTTTTGGTCGGTCATGTGATCGTATATACTGGCGTCAGTCGGGTTGCTTAGCGACGACGTACAGCCGTCCTATGCCATCTACACCTCCGGCCACATACACAGTGGAGCGCACGTCACGTCCGCTAAATCCACTTCCGCCGGATAGACGTGTGCGTTCCACTGGCAATGGAACGCACAGCACTTCCGGTAACGTGGCTATTAGCCGCTATCGGTTGTTCCCTTGGTTCTAAATAGTTGTGATTGTGTTCACATGTTGTGTAACTCTTTGATGTCATAGGACATTCGATTGGCTGTACACATATTCTTGATTAGACATG
This sequence comes from Pseudophryne corroboree, assembly GCF_028390025.1. Taxonomy (NCBI): domain Eukaryota; kingdom Metazoa; phylum Chordata; class Amphibia; order Anura; family Myobatrachidae; genus Pseudophryne; species Pseudophryne corroboree. Next base: position 322,768,283 of record NC_086449.1, on the reverse strand, counting down.
TTAAACACTTGAATACCAGTGTTTTTGTTACTTCCTGTTGGATGATTGATGGGCGGGGTTTGTGATATGCCTCTGCTATAAAAGTGCTCCAGGGTTTGATGTGTGTCATGGGCTGCTGGGTGAGAACCTGCTGTAATCTTGTTAGTCTTGAAAAAGGCTCAGATGGAGCCGAAACGTCGACACCTTTTGCTGACATGCTGTTAACTGTCTCTATGTGAGACACACCAATAAAGTTTTCATCATCAAGGAAGTGGTGAGTGCCTGTATCTTTTTTGGATATATTTTTGGATTTCTTGTGAATCTCTTATGGAGCACCGCCCAGGATGCAAATTGGAGCAGTGATTGTGGACTTTCTGGATATATCTATATATATATATATATATTTTATTCCTGTTGAACCCTCGGTCTGTGCTAGCTGCGGCTGTTCTTCTGAGTGTTCTTCCTAGGTACAGTGCTGCTAATTATAAAATTACTGTACCAGGTTGCCCCTTACTGTGCGCATTATTATGTCTGCTACACGTGGCAACGAAGTTGGGCCTCTCCCACACTGCGTGGTAGTGAGGCCACTGACGGAATGGAGGATAATTTAGCAGCTGAGAGTTCAAGTTCAGGGGCTTCCCTGCCCCCTAGTGGGTCGGTAGCACTCGGGGCTTCACAAGAACCACCTTGGGCTACGTTCTCCACATTGTTAAACACACTTGTAACTAAATTGACGCCCCCTGTGGGACCTCCTGTGCCGTTACCACAGATTATGGTCCCCGCTGTGAACCCGCCATGGGCGGATCAGCTTTCCACTCAGTTACAGCATTTGAACCGATCCATGTCCAAATCTAAGGGTCACTCTCACCCACATAAGACTAAGTTGTCTTCTAAAAGGGCCATTACCTCCTCCCGATCCACGGCCTTAACTGACACATCCTCTGAGGAGGACGGTGCTAATACTGACCCCTCGGACACTGACGCTGATGTTTCAGATGGGGAGGGGAAATCATCCGTGGATGTCTCGTATTTGATTGAGGCAATACGGCTCATTCTTCAGGTGGCTGATGATTCTGAGCCTGAGACTGTCTCCAAGAAACCTGATAGGTTTAAGCGTAAGAAGGTGGTTAAGCAGGTTCTTCCCTACTCTAAACACCTGATTGACATACGTCAGGAATCCTGGGAAAATCCGGGGACAAAGTTTACACCGAATAAGAGACTGTTGGCTCGCTATTGTCACAACTGAGGGCTGGTGTTGACCTGAAACAGCCTCAGTTGTAGGGGCTGGTGTGAATGTAAATCTGGGCGGTAGAATAGGACTCCTAGACATACAGATGACTTGTACCACCAGTGCCCGAAGGTGTGACCACGACAACAAGGATAAAATGAATGTTTGCTTATTGAACACAGTTCTGATGGTACATCGGCAGTTGCAAAGATATGATATGAGAAATTATTAAAAACAGTACACAGTTCCACAAGAAATAGCAAAAGCTGGTATTCCCTTAGGTGTGGTATCCGCACAAGGCTATCTTGGGAGATTAGGAGATGAAGAGTGCTTTTACCATCACCTAGGTGCTGTATGGTAGATGAAAGCTGGAACTGGTCAGCAGATATTGTACAGAGGCTGAACGTGCTGTAGAGTGAGTAGTACATGTAGACTGCCAGTTTTGCCGGATGGAACCAGTAACAAAGAACTGTGGATGAAGTGCAGATGAACCAGTGTTAGCAGAGGAGTTAAATGACACTGGTGATGCTAGGGATCGATGAATTTGAAGAACAGATGACTTGAGCACTGAAGATATTAGGGAAACCGATGGTGGAGCACCGATGACATCAGGAAGCTGAACACCGCTGGGAGCCAAATGCGGGATGCCCGTGTTTTAGAGCACTGCCAATAGCAGAAGGCAATGAGGATACTATAGAGTCAGACAGGCACCGCAGGGTGGTGATTGGTGCGGGTCTCTGAAGAACTGAAGACACAGGAGCTGGAATACCTGGAACACAGTTAGTAATCACAGAGAGCAGAGACAGGATACACTGGTAATGACAACCAAAGCACTGACAACTTCCTGGTTCAGGATCAGTCCTTTTATACCCTCAGCAGTGCAGGGATTGGATCAGCAATCAGGCAGAACTCAGCGATGCTGTAGATTGGAGGAAATAGCATCATGTGATCAGAACCAACATGACAGCGCCCATACTGGTCTTTGGAGGGAAACCTGGTTTGTAATCCCATATGGAGATTTTGCAGTAATGGCGGCTGCGGCCGCAGGGGACAGTGGACGCCAAGCTGCACAGCAAACTCACAGAGCCGGCGGCAGAGGCCACAGCGGGCGAGAGGCACCACACAGACCTGTTAGTGCTTTGAACTGTAATAATAGAGGCAAAGGCCGCAGCTGACAGGAGACGCCACACTGATCCATCCAAGCGCTGAGAGTGCAGCAATGGCGGCGGAGGTCGCTGCTGACAGGAGACGCTATGCAGAGCCGTCCAAGTGCTGAGAGTGCAGTAATGGCGGTGGAGGCCGCTATAGGCTAGAAAAGCCATTCCACTTATAAGAGTTCCTTGTGACAGCATCTGCGGACTCACAGAGAGGAGATATGAAGTAAGGATGTTTAGCAGCATGATTGAGACCCGGCCCTGGAATGCTGAGCCAGCCTCAGGAGACACCTGAAAGGTAAATAATGGTGTCCTGTAACTCGGATCGTGACAGCTATCCTCTCTCTGCGGAGGTATGTACGAATTGGGAAACACCTCTGCCTGTAGATTCTCATGTGACGCGTATGGTTGTTTCCTCTGCCCTGCCGGTAACTACTGTCACCTCTTTGAAGGAACCGACGGATCGCCGGGTGGAGGGCTGTTTGAAAGCGATCTATACCCTGTCTGGGGCTGTTCAAAGGACACCTATTGCAGCGACTTGAGCTGCTGAAGCTGTTGAGGCGTGAGCTCATGAACTTGAGGCGGAACTGCCTTCAGATGCTTCTGAGCATGCTCGACAATGTCTCTCATATATTGCCACGGCTTCTCTGTACCTTAAGGAAGCGGCTTCCGATGCCGGGGTGCTCGCGGCCAAGGCTGCTACTGCATCCATTTTGTCCAGACATATCCTTTATTTGAGATCCAGGTCGGTGGATTTGGATTCCAGGAAAACACTGGAGGTTCTTCCTTTCAAGGGAGACATTCTCTTTGGAGAAGACCTCAATAAGATTGTGGCTAACCTGGCTACTGCTAAAACAGCCTGCCTACCCAGTACGGCTCCTTCCACACAGAAGGCTAAAAGTACTTTCCTTCGGCCCTTTCTTACTCCAGGTAAAGCAAAAGGTCAGGTGTACCCAAAGCAAGCCCATGCTTCCAGACCTGCCAAGCCTAGACTGAAGCATGCTTGGGCCGCCCGTCAGCCAGCTTCAAAAACTGATAAGCCTGCCGCATGACGGGGCGGGCCTCCCCCTGGGGGATCCCAGGGTGGGGGGCCGACTTCTAGGTTTTACCCAGGAATGGTTAAAGACCACTTCAGATACCTGGGTAAGGGAAGTCGTGGCTCGAGGTTATGCCATACCCTTCAAGAATCGCCCCCCTCATCGATTTTGCCTAACAGATGTGCCTCTGGATCCGGCAAAAGCAAACACGTTGCACTCGGTGGTACATTTCCTCCTGTCCCTCTGGCTCAGAGGGGCATGGGATTCTATTCACCGCTCTTTCTAGTCCCAAAACAGAACGGGTCCTCAAGGCCCATTCTCAATCTGAAGTCCTTGAACATGCATGTGCAAATTTTCAAGTTACGTATGGAAACGAGCTCTATTGTTCTGGCCATGGAGCCTGGGGACTATATGGTCTCCCTGGACATACAGGATGCCTACCTACTATTCCTATTGCGGTATCTCATCAGCAGTACCTGAGGTTTGCAGTGGGCAACCTTCATTACTAATTTTGGGCGTTACATTTTGGTTTGACAACGGCTCCACGAGTCTTCACCAAGGTTATGGCGGTCATGACGGCCACGCTACGCCGTCAAGGTGTCAGGATACTACCATACCTAGACGAATTGTTAATCCTGGCGAGTTCCCCAGAACTTCTCCTGTGTCATCTCGATTTGACAATCCAGTGCATGAAAGCCCACGGATGGCTGATCAACTGGAAGAAATCCTCCCTGGTTCCGGCTCAGAGCATGGTGCACCGGGGTGCGTTATTGGACACCCACAACCAGCAGTTGTTCCTGTCGCAGGAGAAAATCCTGAAGCTTCAGGACAAGATACGATGCTTCCTATCCCGTCCGCTAGTGTCGATTCATTCGGCAATGCAAGTGCAAGGTCTCATGGTGTCGGCTTTCGACATGGTGGAGTATGCTCAATTCCATTCTCACCCTCTGCAGAAGTTGATTCTGTCCAAGTGGGACGGCCTGCCTCACCGGATAAGATCTCACATGATCTCCCTATCTCCGGAGATCCGTTTGTCACTGAGCTGTTGGCTTCAGGACCAATGATTGAGCAGGGGCCGTCCCTTCCGGATATCCAACTGGATCCTGCTAACGACGGATGCCAGTCTGAGAGGTTGGGACGTGGTGTTGGAACAACACTCTCTCCAGGGTTGGTGGACCGAGGAAGAGTCTCTACTCCCGATACACAATCTGGAACTGTGGGCAGTGTTCAATGTGTTGACAATGGCCCAGCATCTAATACAGAACAGAACTGTACAGTCGGACAACGCCACCACGGTGGTGTACATCTTCAGGGCGGCACTCGAAGCCGCATGGCAATGAGGGAAGTATCAAAGATTCTTCAGTGGGCAGAACGCCATCTGCTGGCCATATCAGCGGTGTTCATTCCGGGCGTTCTGAACTGGGAGGCGGACTATCTCAGTTGACAGGACGTGCACGCCGGAGAATGGAGCCTACATCCGGAGGTGTTTCAACTTCTCGTGGACAAGTGGGGTCTCCCAGATGTGGACCTGATGGCGTCTCGACACAATCACAAGATTCCGGTCTTCGGAGAAAGGACAAGGGATCCTCAAGCAGTGTTCGTGGATGCTCTATCAATCCCGTGGAACTTTCGGCTGCCGTATGTGTTCCCCCCGGTGTCCCTCCTGCCCAGAGTAATACGGAAGTTCAAGCAAGAAGGATGAAACCTGCTTCTAGTCGCTACAGCGTGGCCCAGGCAGCACTGGTTCTCCGATCTACAGGGCCTCTCGTTGGATCGTTAGCTTCTACTTCAACAACAACCAGACCTCCTCGGTCAGGGCCCTTGTGTTTACCAGGATTGGCCCGTCTGGCTTTGACGGCATGGCTCTTGAAGCTTCCGTCCTGAGGGCCAAGGGTTTTTCTGAGGCGGTCATTCAAACTATGTTGAAGGCCCGTAAGCCGGCTTCTGCTTGGATATACCATAGGGTCTAGAATGCTTATTTTACTTGGTGTTCGTCTCACAATCAAGTTTTCAAGTTTAGTACGGCCAAACTATACAGCAAGGCCTGGACTTAGGCCTGCATCTGGCCTCCCTCAAGGTTCACATTTTGGCCTTGTCGGTTTGGTTTCAGAGAAAGATCGCTACCCTACCTGATGTCCATACATTCACTCAGGGTGTGCAGAGGATTCAGCCTCCTTATGTTCCACCTGTGGCCCCTTGGGATCTGTCGGTGGTTTTGGAGGCTTTGCAAGAGTCTCCGTTTGAGCCTCTTACCTCTGCTAACCTTAAGTGGCTTTCCCTTAAGGTGTTGTTTTTGCTGGCTATTGCTTCAGCTAGAAGGGTTTTGGACTTGGGTGCCTTATCCTATAAGTCCCCCTATTTGATTTTTCACCGTGACCGGGCAGTTCTTCGGACACGCCCTGGTTGTTTACCCAAGGTGGTGTCTTCTTTCCACCTTAACCAGGAGATTGTGGTTCCGGCCTTTAATTCTCCTGAGTTGTCTTCCAAAGAGCGGTCTTTGGATGTGGTACGGGCTCTCCGTATCTATGTGAAGAGAACTTCCTCCATTAGGAAATCTGATTCTCTTTTTGTGTTGTTTGGTTTTCATAAATGTGGCTGGCCTGCTTCTAAGCAGACTTTGGCCAGATGGATTAGAATGGTGATTGCACATGCTTATGTACAGGCTGGTCGTCCGGTTCCTGCTACTATCAAAGCCCATTCTACTCGGTCGGTTGGACCTTCTCGGGCGGCCCATCGTGGTGAGACCCTTGAACAATTGTGGTCCTCGAGGAACACGTTTATTAGGTTCTATGCCTTTGATACTGCCGCTTCCCAGGATGCTTCCTTTGGATGCCGGGTTCTTGTGCCCGCTACAGTGCGTCCCTCTCCCATAAGGAACTGCTTTAGGACATCCCCAATGTTATTTCCTTGTGGAGCCCAGTGTACCCCGCAGCAGAAAACTAGATTTATGGTAAGAACTTACCGTTGTTAAATCTCTTTCTGCAAGGTACACTGGGCTCCACAAGGCGCCCACCCTAACGCACTTTGCTTTTTTGGGTTGGTATTGGCATAGCCGCTGACACCCTCTCCTGTGGTGAGTGTGTGGTGTATTTGGCTACGAGCGGTTGTCGTCTCTGGTACCTGCTACTGCATTGGGCTGGTTAACTAAACTGAGCTCACTGGCATGGAGGCGGGGTTATAGAGGAGGCGGCACTGTGCATCTGGGAACAGTCTAAAGCTTAGAGCCTGTTGGTGCCTCGGATCAAGATCCTACTCTACACCCCAATGTTATTTCCTTGTGGAGCGCAGTGTACCTCGCAGAAAGAGATTTAACAACTGTAAGTTCTTACCATAACTCTTGTTTTTTATTTATATATATATATATATACGTGTGATAGGGTCCCCTGGGTGAGAATGGAAGCGATCCCTCACAATGTGTAGGAACCAGGCGGCACGCATTGGATTTTAACGAAAAAGCTTGTATTCAAAAGGTGTATGGCATTATGGCCTTACACCTTTTGAATACAAGCTTTTTCGTTAAAATCCAACGCGTGCCGCCTGGTTCCTACACATTGTGGGGGATCGCTTCCATTCTCTCTCTCTCTCTCTCTCTCTCTCTCTCTCTCTCTCTCTCTCTCTCTCTATATATATATATATATATATATAGAGGGGGGGAGCAACAACGGACCCCCCCCCCCCCTCCCCCGGCTTGCAGTATATAACCAGGTGAGCAGGTTAACTGCCTCTTCTCACCTGCATCATATGCAGCCGCAGCACTGACCCTTCTCCTCCCGCTCACTGCACTGCTCACCCCACACAGGGTCTCATCCCTTCCTGCCAGACTGATTCACCTTCCCCCACCCCATTGGTAAGTGGCCACACGTGCCCCTCTGAGTGCTGCGGGATCGTCTGGTGGTTCCAGCATCCATTTCCTGGTTACTGCTGCTGCTTGTTGCTGAGTCCTGGGATGGCAAGTAACCTGGGGTTGCAGCATAGTATATGGAGGAGGGGGGTGCAGACTATGCGGTATATGGCAGTAGCAGTATATGGAGGAGGGGGGAGCCCTGTCTAAAAGTGGCACTATGTGGAGGGGTATGAGGGTGCAGTGTGTATATAGGGGCAATATCGGGTGGGGGGAGGTGCAGAATATGGAAGAGGTTGGAGGTGTAGTGTGTATATAGGGGCAGTATTGGGTTGGGGGAGGTGCAGAATATGGAAGAGGTTGGGGGTGCAGTGTGTATGTAGGGGCAGTATCGGGTGGGGGGAGGTGCAGAATGTGGAAGAGGTTGGGGGTGCAGTGTGTATATAGGGGCAGTATCGGGTGGGGGGCGGTGCAGAATATGGAAGAGGTTGGGGGTGCAGTGTGTATATAGGGGCAGTATCGGGTGGGGGGAGGTGCAGAATATGGAAGAGGTTGGGGGTGCAGTGTGTATATAGGGGCAGTATCGGGTGGGGTAGGTGCAGAATATGGAAGAGGTTGGGGTTGCAGTGTATATAGGGTCAGTATATGGGGGGAGGGTGCAAGGTACATAAGTTGTGTGTGTCTCCATGACCTGGAGCTTCTTTGGGTGGCCGCCGGCGGCCCCACAGAGGTGAGGAGCAGCATTAGCTGCACACTCTCTCTATATGCAGCAAGTGTGCAACAGTCGGATCAGTATTTTTAAGTAATTAGCAACAGGCTGTTACATCTCCCTGCATTATCACTTTTACTTTCAGCTGTGGCAGCTTGCAGCACACAAATGAGTAATTTGGTCTGTGGGGCGGCCTCTAGTGGCTGCCAGCACCCTTAACAGAGGTGAGGAGCAGCCTAGCCTTCCATCATATAATAACGCGGTCTTCAAGGCACCCCAACAGTCCAGGTTTTAGGTATATTCATGGCTCAGCACTGATGGTTAAATCAATTTGACTGAGGTACTACTTAAGTCACCTGTGGCCAAGCATGAATATGCTTAAAACCTGGACCATTGGGGTGCCTTGAGGACCGCATTTGAGAACCTCTGATATAGGATATGCATGTTTTGCCTTCTACATATTACTACATATTTTTATAGTCCCCTTCATGTATTGAGAACTTTATTGATTTTATCCAGAGCAGTTCTAAAGTCTTCATTGTCTTTGACTGGCTCAGCCCACGGGAGTGAAAATTAATGCATAAATTCTCTTGCATTAAAGGGATCATTATGTAAATCTAGCCAATGGGGTTAATGTACTCATAGTAGGTATACAGGGCTGATCGGAGCTCCATTATGTTTCTCTACTGGTAACTGCAATTAACAGATTAACCAAGACAATGCTGTGGGTGGGGGTCCGGAGACACCACGGGTGGTAGAGGGTGGTGTGGGGGTGCAGCGGATAGGGCCTGGAGGTACTGCGAGCGGGGGAGGGGCGGGTAATGCTTCTCCTGCTTCTCTTCCTGGAAGGAGCTAAGCTGCTGTGATGCCTTTGGCAGTGGCTCTCCCGGAGACTCGCACAGCAGCCAAGCAGCCAGTCACTATTGTTAGTGCCGCTGTCCCAACATGTCACATTATATGGAAGATGGTGCACTCAATAAACTACAGCTCCCAGCAGGCCATAGCGCCGGAATGATTTGGCGTTAAGGGCTGCTGGGAGGTGTAGTTTATTTAGTGTGTCTACAGTACTTCCCTATAATGCTGCTCGTTGGGACACCGGCGCTTACAATAGTGACTGGCTGACAGAACTGACTGGCTGAATCAATTTAAAAGGTGATGGTGCTGTGCAGTGTCAGTGACACTGCACACCCACTGCACTGCACTGCACAGCACTGTCACCTTTTACATTGATTCAGCGTCCAGACATTACCCGCCACGATATCACCCAGTCTATCCATTACATTAGCCATCTCGGGGCTTCCAGGCCGGCAGCTCAGGTGCTGTGTTGTGGAGTCAGGGCCTTTGGGATCTGGGTGCGGCTGTGGTGGGAAGGCACTTCTGTGACATCACTGGCAGAGGAGGCTCCGGGGCTCAGAGAGTATGCGGCGCAGGGAGGGCTATGAAAGCCGTCCACTGCACCGCTTTCATACACATCTATGCCGGTGGACTGGCAGCATAGGGGGTCATTCCAACCTGTTCGCACACTGCTGTTTTTCGTAGCGGTGCGAACAGGTTGGTTCTGCACATACGCGGCGGCCGCAATGTACAGGCGTGTCATTGCCCAGCGATGGCCATTGCTGGGCAACGACAAAAGGAATGACGGAAGCGATCGTTGCCGCGATCGCAAGAAGATTGACAGGAGGAAGGCATTCCAGGACGTCAACTGACCGTTTTCTGGGAGTGGTGCGGCGAATGCAGGCATGTCCAGGCGTTTGCAGGGCGGGTGTCTGACGTCAATTCCGGGACCTGACAGGCTGAAGACATCGCAGCGGATAAGTAACTCCAGAGCTACTCAGAAACTGCACAAAATGTTTTTGCATAGCTCGGCTGAACAAGGGTTTGCAGCCTTGCTATTCAAAAAAACCCTCCCCCATAGGCGGCGTCTAGTTGATCGCACGGGCAGTAAAAAGTTGCTACATGTGATCAACTCAGAATGACCCCCATAGGACGTTTCAGTAAAAGGATCTTTTGTTTTCCCTATCTGCAGCACAGAGACTTGCTGCAGATGCAGTGGCATACCCTCCAGCTGTACCTGGCAGGTACAGTACCTTTTTTTATGGTCAGTACCGATTTTTGGCTCTCCAAACTTCCATTGAAAGTATAAGGAAAGGGGCGTGGCCACGTCACTGTACCCGTGGTCATGCCCTCTTTTAGCATTTGTAGCGATTTTTATGTGTAAATTGTTGGAGGGTATGTTGCTTCAGATGCAATGGGCCTATTTCGGGGTGTGGAGTGAAACTGCAGCTCCATCAGCCCCATTGTCAATCCTGCTCTGTGAACACACAGCAGCCAAAGGGCAGAACCTCCCATTGGATGTAACCTGTGTGGGAGGGCGTTTTTCACCCAATCAGCTGTGGGCTGGGTGTGATAGACCTGCTGCTAACCCAATGAGAGCGCTTAGCCACGCCCAGGTGAGACTGACCGCGGCTGGTCGGCTGCTACCAGTTAAACCGCCCTTCATCCTTCATATCCCGGCGGCCGATGAAATTGAGATTGCCGCCGTCTGCCGCTCCTCTTCTGCTGAGCGCACTGTGCAGCTATCATCGCGGCCTGCCTGCCCACCCACACCTGCCACCCGCCACCGATCACAATCAGCAAGCAGAAGCTTGCTGTTTAATAAAGTTATTTTTTATCTGGATGCGGCGCAGCGTGACGTCATGACGTCACGCCGCTTCAGTGAAGAGGAGCCGCTGTGGTGAAGAGCCAGGGACAGGAGGTCAGGAACAGCGTGGGAGAGAGAGAGAGAGCAGAGAGGAGTCGTCTCAGGATGGATTTGGAAAGGTAAGTATGTGTTTTTTGTGTGTTTGTGATTCTGAGAAGTGGGCCCGGGGTTGGCTCAGCTGTCATGTGATGTCATTAGAGATGTGCACCGGAAATTTTTCGGGTTATGTGTTTTGGTCTTGGATTCGGTTCCGCGGCTGTGTTTTGGATTCGGACGCGTTTTGGCAAAACCTCCCTGAAAATTTTTTGTCGGATTCGGATGTGTTTTGGATTCGGGTGTTTTTTTTTCAAAAAACCCTCAAACAGCTTAAATCATAGAATTTGGGGGTCATTTTGATCCTATAGTATTATTAACCTCAATAACCATAATTTCCACTCATTTCCAGTCTATTCTGAACACCTCACACCTCACAATATTATTTTTAGTCCTAAAATTTGCACCGAGGTCACTGGATGACTAAGCTAAGCGACCCAAGAGGGCGGCACAAACACCTGGCCCATCTAGGAGTGACACTGCAGTGTCAGACAGGATGGCACTTCAAAAAATTGGCCCCAAACAGCACATGATGCAAAGAAAAGAGAAAAAGAGGTGCACTGTGGTCGCTGGACGGGTAAGCTAAGCAACACAAATACCTCAATATCACAGGAATTATTCGTTCTAATCAATGGTATTATTGGTCCAAATCACTGGAAGAAAATGACAAAATCACAGGAATTATTCGTTCTAATCAATGGTATTATTGGTCCAAATCACTGGAAGAAAATGACAAAATCACAGGAATTATTTGTTCTAATCAATGGTATTATTGGTCCAAATCAGTGGAAGAAAATGACAAAATCACTGGAATCATTTGGGAAGATCACTGTAATTAATAATTAATTATAAATCACTGATATTAATTGGTAAAATCTTGCCATCGCCTGCCTAGTGAAGTGGAATCTAGATGGGATTTTGTACCGGGGACACAATAACTTCATCAATTGTCTAAATCCCAATGCGCTAATGGCGGAAAACGGGCACACGTCTAACAGCGCACTGATTATACTGATCAATCACTGTTTATACTGAGAACTGATTTTACTGAGCACTGATGACACTACGGAGAAC